>NC_057406.1:30837182-31503605 GCF_019320065.1 Cervus canadensis | reverse complement strand
CAGAAAAAGAGACACAGAAATACAGAACAGACTTTTGAACTCTGTGGGAGAAGGTGAGGGTGGGATGTTTCAAAAGAACAGCATGTATACTATCTATGGTGAAACAGATCACCAGCCCAGGTGGGATGCATGAGACAAGTGCTCCGGCCTGGTGCACTGGGAAGACCCAGAGGAATCGGGTGGAGAGGGAGATGGGAGGGGGGATCGGGATGGGGAATAAGTGTAAATCTATGGCTGATTCATAGCAATGTATGACAAAACCCACTGAAATGTTGTGAAGTAATTAGCCTCCAACTAATAAAAAAATTTAAAAAAAAAAGAAAAGAAAGAGGCAAGTGCCATTCTGTGCAGGTGCAATAAACTACAGACTTCTTTATAGGACGCCTGTTCAGAAAATGGCGGTATGAGCATGCTCTGAAGGTAAGGTTCTTGGCCCTGCGATGTCAAAAGGTCAAAAGTAGACACTCGTGCATACCCAGTTGGAGGGTTAGTGGTCTTTACCAGTCTTCACCAGCTCAGGCTCAAACTGGACATAGCTGATTCCAAATTCCTTAAGAAATAACTTGGGTAATACATTTTATTTTGTAAGCTACATGATTCTTGGAGGATATGCAAGTCTTTTGTAACAACAAAAATAGGTGAAGGCAGGTTAGGGTGCCCCCAGTTGCTCACTGGTTAAGAATGTACCAGCCAATACAGGAGATTCAATCCCTGGATTGGGAGGATCCCTTGGAGAAGGAAATGGCAACCCACTCCAGTATTATTGCTTGGGAAATCCAAAGATCCCATGGAGAAGGAAATGGCAACTCACTCCAGTATTACTGCTTGGGAAATCCAAAGATCCCTTGGAGGAGGAAATGGCAACCCACTCCAGTATTACTGCTTGGGAAATCTGAAGATCCCATGGAGAAGGAAATGGCAACCCACTCCAATATTCTTGCCTGGGAAACCACATGGACAAAGGAAGCTGGCGGGTTACAGCCCACAGGGTTGCAGAGTTGGACAAGACTGAGCACACATGAAGGCAGGTTATAGCTGTAAAGCAGCTAAATAATGATTACCCTATTTCATCTCTTCCCACTGCCAGAGATGCTACCACAGATAGTCAATATTGTCACTATTAATGTTAACTCGGAAGCCCTTTCCTTTGTTCTTAAACCCAGAGGAGTTGAGTCTTTGCAACATAAGGGATTTGTACTGATAACTTGGAAGAAGGTAGTTCCCATGAGCTTCCATACATTAACATGAGGGATGGAGCTTCCCCAATATGTCCTCAAGGGCTGTGATGAGGAGTAACCATCCCAGCCTCAACAGCTCTGCCAGCACCCAGGGCTGCAGGGGTACGGTGCCTCCCCTAAATGAATACAGATCCTAGAATGGAAATGAACACAACTGGAGAAGGGAAGAAGGAAAAACTCCAGAAGGCACAAACAAAAATATCCTGTACATTCAAGGAATTAAGAACGTCTTTCCCAATGTTCTACAGCAGTTTCCTTTCCCTAACAAAAGGTCAGATTGTATCCCTGTATGTGTATCATTCTTAAACTGGCAAATTTAACATCGCTTTTTTGCGGTCCAAGCTATAGCATTCACATTTACTCTTTGATTTTAAAATGAAAGCCCATAAATGATCGGAGGGAGTGACCATTACCTTTTTGAAATGAGAACTTTGGGTCAGAGCAGTCAACTGGCTCACCCATGGCCCCATTTCTTAGCAGAAGAAGCCATATCAGAAGTGAATTCTGCAAAATCCTATGCCATTTCTCTCCCTCCTAAATAGTGGCATGGCTACTCACTCCTCCCCCATCATAGCTAGATGTTGTTTTGTATTTACATAGTGATATATAAAGGAAAAGAACATGACATAATGATTTTTTAAAGCAAAGAGTGATGAAGGCTTGCTTTCTTTCTGAAATCCTCCTGATTCAGCAATAAAACACTAAAGTATATAGATAAGACATCCTTTATATAGGAAAATAACATTCCTAAAATACTCTTTGAGGACATGTGCTTTGAGTTACACTTTTTATTAATAATGCCCTAATAGAAATTAATCATTCTATTCCACCTCATCAGAGGCAATGGCATAGCAGAGTTTGTGAGCATAGTTTAAAGTGTGAACTGACAAGATTAGTCATTTAGCATACTGGTTTAATTGACTTGACGACTCACCAGTATAACACTAGCAAGTTTCTGAGTAAAGATGAGTTAGAATAGGAACAACAATTAATATTGATTTAAGTCTAGGGAGAAAATTAAGAAAAAAATGGTCATTTACATCAACATGTGTTCAGAACATAGAAGCAGTTACTACCCAGTCACTGGAATGATGGCTGCATGGACCTCAGAAAGAAGAGAGGCTACTGAGAGAGGTCAGCATGTAGGTCTTAGATTTCAATTATGTCTCAGTAACACCGTCATTTTATACTAGTGGAGGGCATTGGCTTGAAATTACTAGTAGGTTAAAGTTTAATTCTAATACAAGAAAAATTTTCCTGGAATTAAAAAACTGTCCAGTTTGAGCACTGATTTCTAAGACAGTTTCCTTCTGTGACACCACATTCAAAGATCCATAAAGTTGCCTGTTTTTGGATTTATTTCACATTCCTCCAGCAGATCCTACAGTGTTCAAAAGGAGCGACAGCCAGAATTGGCACAGTGGTTTCCGGTATTTTCCTTGTATCTGAGGAGAAATAGGTTGTAAAGGACTAATCAAATGCTGTCCTCACCAGAGCAGGAGCCGGAGATGCAGAGAAGGCAGGCATTTCTCACCAGTCTCCAACTCCCCCTCCACCAGCCCTCAGGCACCTGCAGTGACCCTCCAAACCCCAGAGGTTAGAGTCAACATGGAGAGAATCCAATTAATATTTGTAAGTAGACAAAGAGAAATCTTCATAAAATATAAGAGACACCTAGACTCATGCTCTTTAGTGGGGAAAAAAATCATTAGGATAATTGACTAATATATGACAAGCTGCAGCTGGTTCACCCCCTGCTGGATCCAGGGTTTGCCCCGTGCAGAGAAAAACCCCAGAACTCATTCAAATATGTCACTCATCCCTCATGTGACAGCTTTCACTAAATAGTCGGGGTAGAGAGGCTCTGAATGGTGCTTTTATTTTTTTCCATCAAGTCATTCTGTATTTGCAAAATCAAGTTATTTCCAAATGAATGGATTTTAACTTTTTATGAAAAGTCATGGAGTAGTGAGGCCTGGGAGGCATGTAACTTCCCTGGAATTAGTCTGATGACTGACGGGGTGTCATCCAACTCTTTTCACACCTGTTTAGATATGCTGTGAGCTCCTGGGACTAGAAAGGCCACAGGTGTGGAGGCAAGCTCAGGGTATGGAGAGCTGATGGAGGGGGCAAGACTGTTATGGCTTTTAAAGGCATGGAGATGACTATGTACATTAAGAGTGTTAGATGCTCAGTCATGTCCAACTCTTTGTGACCCCACAAACTCCTCTTTCCTCAGCCCACCAGACTCCTCTGTCCATGAAATTCTCCAGGCAAGAATACCAGAATAGGTTACCATTTCCTTCTCCATGGGATCTTCCTTACCCAGGGATCAAATCCATGTCTTCTGCATTGGCAGGCAGATTCTTTACCATCTGAGCCACCAGGGATGATAAAAAAGAAGCAAGAAGAGTGACCCTGGGGAAGAGGAGACCCTGTGTGTGTTCAGCTTAGATACCAAAGATTGTTCATGCTCCACTGAGACCTAAAATTTGGAAAATTAAATGCATTCATGGAGGAAGAGTGAAAAAAATAATTCCACTGTGCATGACTAGGAGGGAAGAGCTGGATGTGGAGATGATCTCAGCAGGGTGCAATCTAGCATGCCTTCCTAAGACAAGACACTAATGTTGGGAAAGATTGAAGGCAGGAGGAGCAGGGGGTGACAGAGGATGAGATGGTTGGATGGCATCACCGGCTCAATGGACATGAGTTTGAACAAGCTCCGGGAGATAGTGAAGGACAGGGAAGCCTGGTGTGCTGCAGTCCATGGGGCTGCAAAGAGTTGGACACAACTGAGTGACTGAACAACAACATAAGCTACACTGGAAGAACTAGGCTTGTCCTTACAGAAGTGAAAAGTTTTTAAATGTGCAATCCATCAGAGACCAATACTTCTGTAAAATAAATCTGAAAAGAATTATTGGAAAAGCAATTACATGCTTAGCTGCGGTGGCAACGCCAGACTGTTGTAAAAGCGTGAAATGTTTGCTCTTCACTTCTCTGCTGCTCTCATTTCAGACCAGCAACATGTAGTTCAAAAGTGGACACCAGTCTGTGAACCACACTTTCCAAAGCAGTGGCTTACTCCATAGAACCCGATCCCTAAGGATGACACATGCAATGCATCCTTCAGCTTGGCAGACATAAGTGTCTGTGGGATGACTTTTCAAAGGCAGGAATTCTGGATCTCAGCTCCCCAGAAAAGCCAGGGTACTGGCAACAGAGATATAACCTTAAAGTCAGGGGAGGTGGGTGACACAGAAGATAAAGACAAGTAGGAATTTGTTAAAACAGAAATGATACCACAAAAAATAGTCTAGTGGCCCAAAGATGCCTCTAGAGAAGAGGTCCCCAACCTCTGCGATCTAATGCCTGATGATCTGAGGTGGAGCTAATGTAATCATAATAGAAATAAAGTACACAATAAATGTATTGCTCTTGAATCATCTCCAAACCATCCCCCCTCTAAGTTGGCCCATGGAAAAACTGTCTTCCACGAAACTGGTCCTTGGTGCCAAAAAGGTTGGGGACTACTGCTTTAGAGGAGGTACAGAGAGATGACAAGATGCATAAATCATAGGTGAGTTAAGACAAGAGTGCATATAACAGCAATTATAGAGGCAAGAGGCAGATGGCCCCTGAAATTGCCTGGGTGGTGAGTGGTGGTTTTGTCCAGTATCTACCCTGAAGCCACAGGCTGAGCCCCCGGGACTCAGAACAGAGCTGCTCAAGGCTCTAGTGAAATGAGGACCACTGTTAATAACTGTCAGGAGGCTGGGAAGAAGGCTCCGCTCATCACATTTCCCCAAGAAGTTGCCCATCACTGCCCTGTGTCTATTTTCCTGATGGTTGGAGTCACATGTTGTCTCTACATTTTACTTATGTGTTTTGGAAGCTTCACAGCTTCTCCGTTTATTAAATCTTCTTTCTGTCTCTTCCCAGAAGCTCCTCTTTAAAAACACATAAACAGTTCAATGTGCAAATTAGCTGTGGTTGATTTATAATTCATTCTGGAAGAGTAGCTTTTAAAAAGACAGAGGGAATTAAGCTGAGAGTTAGGTTTGAGATATACACGCCTCCCTCAGTTTTTGAATTAGATGTGTTTAATGGGAATGTGGACACTAAGGCTGTGGGCAGTGGATAAAATCTATTGACCCTGCTGATTCTAAACATTCCAGCTGTGAGGGGAATTCATTTTGGAATACATAAAGTGAATAAGCCTGGACAGGCTTTGAAGCACTGTTAAAAAAGACCTGGCCTTTCCCCCCCTTCATGAGGCCACCAGGTATCTCTTCTGTGGAAACAGTTCTCTTTCTCAAAGAGAAACTCAAATCCCAAAGCCCTTCATCATAGCCATTGGTGGAAAGTAATTTTGAAATTTTCATTGTAGTCCCTGGTGAGGACCAACATTCCTTCCAAACATTGACCGATGGGGTTTCCTATGTGGTTAGCAAGGTGATATTCCCACAGCCCCTCTTGAGGAAGCTTTAGCCTCAAATGGAGAGCTAAATGTGCTGGAAGGATTCTCAGAATTCAAAAGATCGAGAGATGGACAGGGTCTGCATTGAGCCCTCCTCTACATTGTTTTATGTGATATTAGCAAAACTACGAAAGTACACAAAGTTTGAACAGAACTTTGTTTGGAGAGAAGAAATCAGGCTAGAGACGAGAAGGTGAAGGGAATGTCAATAAAGCATCTTCAAAGAAAACTCTTTCAGTAATTCACCTTTGATTAGAGTAAAAACACTTCAACTGCTATGCAGGAGGTGATTTCCGACAAACTAATCTGTTTTATTTTTTAAAGTTTCAAAATTATTTTAGAAGACACAATCAGTATCTATAAGAAAAAAATCTGCTTCTATAAAAGTAACGTGTTTTCACATCCTTCTTTTATTATTTTATTTACTTTTAGCCGTGCTGGGTCTACACTGCTGCACAGGTTTTTTTCTCCAGTTGCGGTGAGCGGGGGCTACTCTCTAGTTGCGGTGCTCCAGCTTCCCACTGCAGTGACTTCTCTTGTTGTGAAGCATGGGCTCCAGGGTGCATGGGCTTCAGTACTTGTGGCATGTGGGCACAGTAGTTGTGGCTTCCGGTCTCTAGAGCACAGGCTCAATAGTTGTGGCACACAGGCTTGGCTGCTCCATAGCTGTGGTATCTTCTCAGATCAGGAATCGAATCCATGTTTGGCAGGCAGAGTCCTTACCACTGAACCACCAGGGAAGCCCTTACATATATTTAATTCCAAAGAATTGCCCCAGAGGATAATACCCCTGGTTCATGCTATTCAGGATCCTGAGTTTGATAGTGACTGTCAGGAAGATGTCTAAAGGAGCTTGGATGAGCCCTTTGAGGTCACCCTGGAAGGGCAGACTGGTCCCAACTTCTCCATGGAGCCTCAGTCATCAAGAAGAGCATGCACACCCTATTGAACTCCATTAACATCTGTTGGTGTTTTGAAAATTTACAAGACTGCTTTCTGCTTTGAGTAGTAATTCTGATTATTACCTGTTTACTTTTTCAATATTTTTAAGATTCAATGTGCTCAGTCACTGAATCATGTCCAGTTGTTCTCAACCCAATGGACTGCAGCCCGCCAGGTTCCTCTGCCCGTGGGATTTCTCAGGCAAGAATACTGGAGCGGGTTGCCATTTCCTTCTCCAGTAGATTTTCCCCACCCAGGCATTGAACCTGCATCTCTTGTGTCTTCTGCATTGGCAGGTGGGTTCTTTACCACTAGCGCCACCTGGAAAGTCCCAGATTTAATAAACAAATTTTACCATAGGCATCCCTTTTCAGAATTTTCTAGATAGACACCATGTATGTTTAAAACGTCCAACTCTCCCAGATTTTTTTAAGGGTTTTTCATTTCTCCACACATGGTATCTGTCTTCACATTGTAGTTGCCCTTTTGCGGAACTTTTCTGGTTACAGTATTAGCATATAAAAATCTACAGTTTTACATCAGGATCTCTCTTATTAGCTGAATCCTTTTGAGCAATTCTGCTTTTACAAAGTTGAGAACCCCCTCACACTACACCAGGTCCTTGTTTTCTATAAACAATCGAATCTCCCTCCTGAGTACTTTACTTTTCTGTATGTAACAGAACACACACACACACACACACACACACACACGCACACACACCCCACTGCCCTGCATGCAGCAGTTTCACATATTCTATCCCTTTTAATCCTGAAACATTACTGTCATGCATATTTTACCATCCTCGCTTTACAGTCAAAAACACTAAATCTGTAAGAGACAAAGCAAATTGGCCAAGACTATAAAACTTGTAAAAGGTATTGCTGTGTGCTGCGCTTAGTCGCTCAGTCATGTCCAACTCTTTCTGACCCCATGGACTGTAGCCCGCCAGGCTTCTCTGTCCGTGGGATTCTCCAGGCAAGAATGCTGGAGTGGGTCGCCGTGCCCTCCTCCAGGGGATCTTCCCCACCCAGGAATCGAACCGGGGTCTCCTGCATTGCATGCAGATTCTTTACCAGCTGAGCTACCAGGGAAGCCCAGTAAAATGTATAGTCACAATGTTAAACCAGGTCTCCAGGTCTCTTCATTTCACTTTCCATTATGACATGAGGGAAACATGGAGAGTTTAATCAATAATTATAGAAAGATGTCCTGACATCACTAACCAGATCAAGAAATATTAATAGAATACTGCCAGGAACTCAGGGAAGCAGTTCACGTAACCTCCAATGATCACTCTCTTTTCTCTCTAAAGTTAACTACCACCTGGATTCCCGGATTGATGATTTTGTTCCTTTAGAGTTTTGTCAAAACTGAATGCATCCCTAAAAAACATAGTTGTGTTGTCTGTTGAAATTTACAAGAATGGAATCATACAGAATGGAATTATTTTAAGTCCTGCTTTTCTTTCTGTGTGAGTGAGTGAAAGTTACTCAGTCATGTCCGACTCTATGCAATCCCATGGACTATAGCCCACAAGGCTTCTCTGTTCATGGAATTCTCCAGCAAGAATACTGGAGTGGGTAGCCTTTCCCTTCTCCAGGGAATCTTCCCAACCCAGGGATCAAACCCAGGTCTCCCACATTGCAAACAGATTCTTCACAGTCTGAGCCACTGGGAAGTCCCGCTTTTCTTTCTAAATGTGTATATATGCTGCTTCCTATGGCTATACTCCCTTCATTGGCATTGTTGTGTGATATTTCACTCTGTGCAAGGTTGATGTTCAGGAACACATCTGTCCACTGCAGTTATTTTCAGCCAGTGTCATTCTGATTGGGTCCACTGCTATTCTGACTGGTTAGTACCAAAGTCATAAGGGTTTGAACATCACTCTGACCGTATGTATGTATCACAATGCACATTCCATTCTACTGTTGAGAGACAGCTATCTCTCAGTTTTATATGAATATTTACTATTATTTATTGCTGTTAAAAGGAGGCTTAAAAGGAAATAACTCACTCATCAGAGAACCCTTTTTTCTATCCATATATAGTTTACATATAAAGTACACCATTTTGAAACGTGTATTTATAAAAGTGTGCAACCACCAGAATTCTAATTCCAGAATATTTTTGATCATCCTCAAGAGGAGCCTTCTACCCATTAACATTCACTCCTCACTCTCCCTTGCCAATCCAAGTGGGCAAGAAATCTACTTTCAAGGATCTGCCTATCTGGGCATTTCATATAAATGGCATCATAGACTATGTGGTCTTCTGTGACTAGTTTCTTTCAGTTAGCACATCTCTGTGTTCATCTATGTCATGGCATATATTAGTATTCCATTACTTGTTATGACTGAATAATAATCCATTGTATGGATATACCACATTTTGTTCTTACATTCAACAGAGACAGGCATGTGGGTTGTTGTTTATTTGGGGATATTATAAAAAATGCTGCTATGAACACTTATATACAAGTTTTCATTTCTCTTGGATAGATTTCTAGAAGTAGAATTCCTGGGTCATATTCCTGGTGACTGTTTAACATTTTGAGGACTTCCAACTATTTATCAAAATGGATATACCCTTTTTTAAATGCCCACCAACAACATATAAGGATTTCAATTTCTCTACATACTTGAAAGCACTTGTTGTTGTTTTTATTATTATTTTAGCCATTTTCACAAATGTGAAGGGGTATCTCATTGTGATTTTGAAATTTGCATTTCTCTAATGATTAACATGTCAAGCATCTTTTTGTGAGCTTATTAGCTACTTATACCTTTTTGGAGAAAGGTCTGTTCAAATTATTTCCCATTTTAGGCTTTTATTTGTCTTTTGATTATGGAATTAAAAAGCAAAAAGCAGAGATATTACCAACAAAGGTCCATATAGTCAAAACTATGGTTTTTTTCAGTAGTCACATATGGATGTGAAGATCCATATATGGATCCTGTCCAAGGGACCATAAAGAAAGTTGAGTGTGGAAGAATTGATGCTTTTGAACCATGGTATTGGAGAAGAGAGTGCTTGAGAGTCCCTTGGACTGCAAGGAGATCAAACCAGTCAATCCTAAAGGAAATCAATCCTGAATATTCATTGGAAGGACTGATGCTGAAGCTGAAGCTCCAATACTCTGGCCACCTGCTGCAAAGAGCCAACTCATTGGAAAAGACCCTGATGCTAGGAAAGATCGAAGGCAGGAGGAGAAGAGGATGACAGAGGATGAGATGGTTGGATGGCATCACCAACTCAATGGACATGAGTTTGAGTAAGCTCTGGGAGATGGTGATGGACAAGGAAGCCTGGCGTGCTGCAGTCCATGGGATCACAAAGAGTCGGACATGACTGAGTGATTGAGCTGAACTGAAAGGAGTTCCTTATTCTGAATAAAAGTCTATTATCACATACATGATATATGGATTGTCTTTTTGTTTTCTTAATAGTGTTGCATAAAGCACAAAAGTTTTTAACTTTGATGAAGTCAAAATCTGCAGGCTTTTTATTATCACTAGTGTTTTTGTTGTTACATCTGAGAAATTATTACCTAGTTCAAAATTATGAAGATTCACTCTGTGTTTTTATCTAAGAGCTTTGTTGTTTTAGGTCTTATTGAGGTCTGTGACCCATTTTGAATTAATTTCTAAGTACAGTGTGAAGTAGGAGTCCAAATTCATTATTTTGCATGCAGATATCTAGTTTTCCCAGAATCATTTTGTTGAAAAGACTATTCTTTCCCCATTGAATTACATCAACCTTTTCCAAAATATTATGCAATGGTAAAGTTAAAAGTCAATAAAAATACTGTTAATGAGTATTATTTGTTCTGTAAAACAACTATAAAAATATAATATGTAGGTAGCATATATATCATGTTTTAATAGAATAAATAAACAGATTTGTACTATATAAACTAAGATGATGACAGAGGCATGCTGGTTAGAGATGCTTTTTCCTGTGGTTGGGCCAGATGTTAGCACTACTGAAAAACCATCTGAAATACTAAAATAAAAATTTATTTTCAAAGCAAGAGGACCATATCAGATCACAGAGAAAATGGAAGACATAAATAAATGGGGGGAAGATAAGACCCCGACCTTTATTTAGTGAGAGTTTAACAGTCAGAATTGATAGACCAAGACATCACTTCCTAAGTCAGGCTATATTCAATTGAGGTGATACAAACTTTAAATATGCCAACCCAAACGGATGAGGCTTTCTGATTATGCTCTATTGGCACTCCTAATGGTTCTCTCACTTACCTCTGAGCCCAGGAAAACTGTACAGGTTTGTAATATTAGCTATTAGAATCTGAATCCTTCAAGCCACAAACCAGCTGAAAGAGGCATAAGCTCCCACCCCTATTACAGTTTCCTTTATTTAAACAAATAGAACTAGGGAGAGGAACTGATGATCTTTTAAAGTCTTCTTTTGTCCCTGTTCCTTAAGTAGACTTGTTGCAAAGCTCTTGCTAAATTGAAAAAAAAAAAAAAAAAAAAACTTTAATTAGGATTTTTGAAACCCAAATACAAAATAATCCCTAAGAGCATGATATCATTATTGTCTCCATTAAAATTCATTGGCCACTTGTGGACCCATTTATCCAGTCCTTTAAGATCTCTCTGTCATCTCTCTCCATCTTCTTGGCTCTACTTGTTTTACAGCTTCTGCAAACATGAAGACTTCATGACTTTGAAACCCCAGTAAGGATTTTCATTAGGAATTATCCTACCAAGGTCTAGTGGTTAAGAAACTGCCTTGCAGTGCAGGGGATGTGGGTTCCATCCCTGATCGGGGAACTAAGCCCGTGAGCCACACCTACTGAGCCTGTGGGCCCTAGAGCCTTGTGTTCTGCAGTAAGAGAAGCCATTGCAATGAGAAGCCCGGGCACCGCAATGAAGAATAGCTTCCACTGGCCACAATGAAAAAAAGCCCGCAGGCAGCAAGGAAGACCCAGTGCAGCCAAAAGTAAATAACTAAATAAAAAAAAATTTAAGTAATAATAAAATAAAATTTCTTAAAAAAGAAAAAAGAGAGAGAGAGAGACAAAACTGGACTAGAATGAGGACCCAAACTAAGATTAGGGGAAGGACCGTGTATAACACAACAAGTGTCCAAAAGCATGAAAACAATTCCCTCTTTCACTGTTGTCTTTGGAAGGAGTGCTTTGTTCAATTTCTCTTGTATGGTCACCTTAAACAGACCTCAAATAGACAACATGTTTTTACTTCATGCTGCAGTATCCCCAAGTGTTTATAAGTATCTTTTGCAGATCACACAACTGTAGGTCCGGAGTCTCCTCTCAGACTCTGATGATGCAAAGCAAGGATGACACTTGGAATTTCTGTCAAAATGGCAGGCTGGAGGGGAAATAGGTTGGAGTCATGGAGACATTTACTTCCTCAAAAATCATTCTGTTTAAAGGAAAGAACACAGTAGAACTGCATCTTTGGACTTCCTTGGTGGTCCAGTGGTTGAGAATCTACCTGCCAATGCAGGAGACATGTGTTCAATCCCTAGTCCAGAAAGATTCCTCATGCCACAGAGTAACAAAGCCTGTGAGCTGCCACTATTGAGCTGGCATGCCCAAGAGCCCCTCTCTGCAACAAGAGAAGCCACCACAGTGAGAAGTCTGAGCACCTCAAGCAGAGAGTAGCCCTGCTTGCCGCAACTAGAGAAAACCCACAATGAAGACCCAGCGCAGTTTAAAAAAATTAACTAATGAATTAAAAAATTGCATCTTCACCATGTTCTCACCAGGTACCATGAGAAAATTCACTGAACCTCAGATTACTTGGGTTCTGAGTAACATGGAAATAAGAAGAAAATATATATCAAGACTTGCTGTGAAGCTCAAAGAGAAGAAAGGTACACAAGTGCTCTGTAAACCATAAATATTATAAATAATCGATTTGATTGCATGTACACCCCCTGTTAGGTCTGAGCACAAGACAGATAGGCTGTGCCATTTCTCATTATTCAGAATTCCTGTACACTCCTGCCTGAGTGAAGTTTTTATACTTTCTTGTTGTTCTGAAAACCACCAAGAAAAAGATGAAGAAGAGGAAGAAAATAATTCAATGAATGCCAAGAACATCCCCAAAGTGAACAGCCATTCTCTTCAAACAAGGTGAAAACAGCATTTGACTACTCAAAGCTCTAGGAAATCTCCGTCTTTAGGGAAAGATGAGTGAACTGTGAAATATCTGCCCTGGCAACAGATTCATGAATCACAATTACCTGTTTCTTTTGGATATCCGGTCTGCTAATTACCCACCAAAGTTGAGACTAGACAGCTGTTACCTGACATCATTTGGTATTCGATATGGAATGCTTTTGGCAGAGAACTGGTTTCTCTTTTCCCAACAGGAAAATGGAAAATAAACTGGAAGACTTTACTAATAATTAGTAAAACATTTAAAAAAAAACCCACAGAGCTCTAGATATTTGAATCTTATATTAACTGTTGAGAGTTTAATCACTGGGTTATGGGAAAGTGCTACTATCCAAGTGATGATCTGATGAAAGTAGATTAAAAATGGGAACACGGATCAGTGAGGACTAGAAATGCTTGCAGGTTAAAAGAATAACTTGTGTGTTTTAACAAAATCTGTATTTAATTTTGGCTTGTATTATGAGAGGAGACATCTGGAACTTGGGTGTTGGTGTTGAAATTACCAGTAGCATCTGTTCATCCTTAGTTTTACCCCTTAAATCAGAGGAAAACTACATCTATTACAGATCTCAGGGTAAAATAGTAGCATGAAAATATGGCATGCTCCATTAAATCTGCAAGTGTAAAATAATGCTGTAATAACTTTCTAATTTTAGTTTTATGTCTATTCCTAGCCAGTAATTAAAATATGATTAATAAATGTTTTCATTTTCTATATAATTCATCATTTATGATTTATGTAAGTATCAAATATAAAAGCTAAATTTTCTATTTCTGTTTTTACTCAAGTAATTAACTTGGAAATGCTAAGTAACTTGGAGGTATGAGTCAGCAAACATCCAATAGGCTGTGTAGAAATTAGCCAGTCTAATTCTTTTTGGGCTTTCCAGGTTGCTCAGTGGTAAAGAATCTGCCAGCCAATGCAGGAGATGCAGGTTCAGTCCCTGGTTTGGGAAGGTCCCATGGAGAAGAAAATGGCAACCCACTCCAGTATTCTTGCCTGGAAAATTCCATGGACAAAGGAGCCTGGTGGGTTGCAGTCCATGGGATTACAAAGAGTGAGATATGACTGACTGAGCAAAATTCTTTTTTAATCCTAAAAATATTTAGCATAATTGAATCAGATAAACCACCTAAGGCAAAAGGGAACTGGGAGAGTTTATGAAAGAGTTATGAAAGAATCTCAAGGTACATGCCAATTATGAAACTTCACTTATCATTAGTGGAAAATACTGATTTTCCTTAACAGAAAAGGGGGGTCTTGCCCATGGATGTCAAAACAACCAGTTGATTTAGGCCCTAAGAGTTAATCCTTTGCATGAAAAAGTAAGCAGACTTTTGGTTGTAGTAGCTTATCAACAGAAAGGCAACTGAATAAAGACAAAATAGAAGATGCAAAAAAAAAAAAAAAGAAGAAGATGCAACAATAATAATGTTCCAGCAACTGTACACAAACTAGCAAAATGATGAAAACATCAAAATAAGATTTTCTGTGTGATTCTTCCTCCCTCCCTCCTTTCTTTCCTTCCTCCACCCTTCCTCCTTCCTTTTCTTCCTTCCTGTCTTCTTTTTCTCCTTTTTTCCTTATTTGTCTTCATTTAACTGCTTTCTTTCCTCCTTCTAGTTTCAACATTTTTAAAGTTAATTTTACAGGTTTTTTTGAAAATTTCAAGGAATAGTTTCCAACTAAGTTCTTTAGTATTTAAATAGTCCTTCTCTCCTGTCTGAAAATGGTGGAGGAATAGGACGGGGAGACCACTTTCTCCCCCATAAATTTATCAAAAGAAAAAAAAATTTATCAAAAGATCATTTGAATGCTGAGCAACTTCCACAAAACAACTTCTGAACACTGGCAAAGGACACCAGGCACCCAAAAAGGCAGCCCATTCTCTTTGAAAGGAGGTAGGACAAAATATAAAAGACAAAAGAGAGACAAAAGAGTTAGGGACAGAGACCCATCCTGGGGAGAGTGTCATGAACGAGGAGAACTTTCCAAACAGTAGGAAATCCTCTCACCGGTGGGTCTGTGGGGAGTTTTGGAATCTCAGAGGGCAACATAACGGGGAGGAAGGAAAAAAAAAAAAAAAAAACAATATACGCACCTACCTGCAACTGCCAGCGGAGAAGTAGCCCAGACTGTCGTGTCTGCCACCAGCGAACGACGCTAGACAGGGAGGTGTGAGCTGCATAATCAGTGCTTAGGGTAAGGGTAATCTGAGGGAGCTAACATGAGATAGCAACCCCAACTGTGGAATCACCAGAGAGAGAGAAAAAAAGAGAACTTTCCTGTAAAAGGCTCTAATGCACAGCCTGGCCTGCTCACAGAACAAAGGATTGAGCAAATACCAAAGGAGAGCTAGCTGGCTGTGTATAGGCCCCTCCCCCTGCCCCCACCCCAGCGGAGGCAGGTGAGCAACGGCCAGAGCTGGAAGACAAGGGGCTGCTGCAATCTTGACCTGAGACCGGCATCTTACACCAGACTGTGAGCAGGCTCCCAGTTGCTAACCACATCTTCCTGGGATCCTGGACGGTTGACTTCCGCCAGGAAGGTCACAGCCTGAGATCGACTCCCCAGAGGAGACAGAGAACCCTGAGATGGTGCTCCCGCGGTGCACCTGGGAGACAGCGGCCGGGACCTGGGAGGTAATTAAGATGCACGGCCCACCTGGGACAGTGCACTCACCAAGCACCTGGTCACCTGAGCTGCTCGGACCTGGGAAGGCCATAAAACACGCGCCCAACCAAGCCTGTGCTCTTGCAAATTACCTGAAAACCTGAATGGCTTAGGCCTGGGAAATGCACCCTGAAGACTGAACAGTGTAGACCCAGGAAGCACACACCACCTTGAGCTGGGGCAAACCCAGTGTGGTCCATGCACTGCAAGCATTCCCCACACATGCCAGCGATATTTGTTTGCAGGGTCCCTCCCTCCCCACAACACAACTGAACAAGCGAGCCTAAATAAGTGACCCTTGAGTCGGGGTGGAAAATAGACACTTGAAAAAAAGAGGAAGCCAAAATAAAGAAGAGGGAACGTTCTGGAAGTGACAGGTGCAACAGATTGGCTGATTCATGTCAATGTATGACAAAAACCACTACAATATTGTAAAGTAATTAGCCTCCAACTAATAAAAATAAATGAAAAAAAAAAAAAAAAACAGAAAAACCCTGTAGTTAACATTGACTAAGCGTCGGAGGGGGCCTATAGACCTTGAGAACAAGTACAAACCAGAACAAGGAACTAACTGAAACCGAACTGATCCCACACTGCCCACAACAGCTCCAGAGAAATTCCTAGATATATTTTTACTGTTATCACTTCTTAATTGTTTTTAATTTAAGTTCTTTCTTACTCCTTTAATTTTCATTTTTATAACCTACTATTGCCTTGCCAAGCAAAAGACCCTATTTTAAGGCAAATTTCATATTTTTAAAATAATTTTTGTGATTGATTTTGTTTTGTATTTTTAATATTGTATTTTTGAGAGTCTAAACTCTATTCTAGATTTTTAGTCTTTGCTTTTTGGTATTGGTTATCAATTTTGTACCTTTAAGAATCTAATCTTCAGTATCCAATTTCACTTAAGGGTGTAATTATTGGCTTGATTGCTCTCTCCCCTTTTGACTCTCCCTTTTCTCCCCCAGGTCACCTCTATCTCCTCCATACCCCTTCTCTTCTCTACTTAACTCTGTGAATCTTTCTGGATGTTCTGGGCTGTGAACACTTAGGGAACTGATTACTGGCTAGACTGGTCTCTCCCCTTTTGATGCCCCCTCTTCTCCTCCTGGTCACCTCTATTCTCCCTCCTCCCCCTTCTCTTTTCTATGTATCTCTGTGAATCTCTCTGGGTGTTCCAGACTGTGG
The DNA here is from genome assembly GCF_019320065.1 of Cervus canadensis. NCBI lineage: Eukaryota > Metazoa > Chordata > Mammalia > Artiodactyla > Cervidae > Cervus > Cervus canadensis. The sequence goes on along the minus strand of NC_057406.1, from coordinate 31,486,896 downwards.
AGAGCACTTAGGGAATTGATTACTGACTAGATTGTTTTCTCCCCCTTTGACTCCCCCTCTTCTCCTCCTGATCACCTCTATCTCCCTCCTCCCCCTTCTCTTCTCCATGTAACTCTGTGAACCTCTCAGGGTGTCCCTTGCTGTGGAGAATTATTTCACCATTAACCTAGATGTTTTATCATCTGTACTGTATTGATGGAGAATTCTTGAGGCTACTGTAAGAATAAGACTGAAAGCCAGAGGCAGGAGGCTTAACTCCAGAACTTCAGAAGATCAGAGAACTCCTGATTCCAGGGAACGTTAATGGACAAGATCTCACCCCAAAGCCTCCATACCTACACTGAAACCAAACTCCACCCAAGAACCAACAAGTTCCAAAGCAAGACATACCATGCTAATTCTCCAGCAAAGCAGGAACACAGCCCTGAGCATTAAAATACAGGCTTCCCAAAGCCATGCCAAACCCATAGACACCCAAAAACACACTATTGGACACTTCATTGCACTTCAGAGAGAAGCAATCAAGCTCCACCCACCAGAACACAGATGCAAGCTCCCCTAACCAGGAAACTTTGACAAGCCACCAGTCCAACTCCACCCACAGGGATCAGGCTCCACAGTAAAGAGGAACCATGAACTTTCAGCCTCCAGAAAGAGTACCCCGAACACAGCAATCTAAACAAAATGAAAAGGCAGAGAAATAGTCAGCAGGTAAAGGAACATGACAAATGTCCTCCTAACCAAAGAAAAGAGGAAGAGATAGGGAGTCTACCTGAAAGAAGGATTCAGAATAATGATAGTACAGATGATCCAAAATCTTGAAAACAAAATGGAGTTACAGATAAATAGACTAGAGACAAAGATTAAGAAGATGCAAGAAATGTTTAACAAGGACCTAGAAGAAATAAAGAAGAGTCAATCAATAATGAATAATGCAATAACTGAGATCAAAAGCACTCTGGAGGGAGCCAAAAATAGAATAACTGAGGCAGAAGACAGGATAAGTGAGGTGGAAGATAGAGTGGTGGGAAAAAATGAAGCAGAGAGGAAAAAAGAAAAAAGAATTAAAAGAAATGAGGACAACTTCAGAGACCTCTGGGGCAATGTTAAACATCTCAACATTTGAATCACAGGAGTCCCAGAAGAAGAAGACAAAAAGCAGGGGCATGAGAAAATACTTGAGGAGATAATAGTTGAAAACTTCCCCTAAAATGGGGAAGGAAATAGCCACCCAAGTCCAAGAAACCCAGAGAGTCCCAAACAGGATAAACCCAAGGCAAAACACCCCAAGACACATATTAATCAAACTAATGAAGATTAAGCACAAAGAGCAATTATTAAAAGCAGCAAGGTAAAAGCAAGAAATAACATACATGAAGATTCACATAAGGATAACAGCTGATCTTTCAATAGAAACTCTTCAGGCCAGAAGGGTATGGCAGGACATACTTAAAGTGATGAAAGAGAAAAACCTACAACCCAGATTACTATACCCAGCAGGAATCTCATTCAAATATGAAGGAGAAATCAAAAACTTTACAGACAAGCAAAAGCTGACAGAATTCAGCACCACTAAACCAGTTCTTCAGCAAATGCTAAAGGGTCTTCTCTAGACAGGAAACAGAAAAAGTTTATAAACTTAAACCCAAAACAACAAAGTAAATGACAATGGGATCATACTTATCAATAGTTACCTTAAATGTAAATGGGTTGAATACCCCAACCAAAAGACTAAGACTGCCTGAATGGATACAAAAACAAGACCTCTATATGTGCTGTCTAAAAGAGACCCACCTCAAACCAAGGAACACATACAGACTGAAAGTGAAGTGCTGGAAAAAGATATTTCACACAAATAAAGACCAAAAGAAAGCAGGAGTAGCAATACTCATATCAGATAAAATAGACTTTGAAATAAAGACCATGAAAAGAGACAAAGAAGGACACTACATAATGACCAAAGGACCAATCCAAGAAGATATAACAATTATAACTATATATACACCCAATATATGAACATGTCAATATGTAAGGCAAATGCTAACAAGTATGAAAGGGGAAATTAACAGTAACACAATAATAGTGGGAGACTTTAATACACAACTCACACCTATGGATTAGATAAATCAAACACAAAAATTAGCAAGAAAATCCAAACTTTAAATGATACAATGGACCAGTTAGGCCCAACTGATAGCTATAGGACATTTCACCCCCAAACACTGAATTTCACCTTTTTCTCAAGTGCACACAGAACATTCTTCAGGATACATCACATCCTGGGTCATAAATCTAGCCTCAGTAATTTCAAAAAAATTGAAATCTTTTCAAGCATCTTTTCTGATCACAATGCAGTAGGATTAGATGTCAACTACAGAGAAAAAAACTATTGAAAATACAAACATATGGAGGCTAAACAACACGCTTCTGAATAATCAACAAATCATGGAAGAAAGCAAAAAAGAAATAAAAAATATGCATAGAAACCAATGAAAATGAAACCATGATAATCCAAAACCTATGGGATTCAGTAAAAGCAGTGATAAGGGGAAGTTTCACAGCAATACAAGCTTACCTCAAGAAACAAGAGAAAAATCAAATAAGTAACCCAACTTTACACCTAAAGCAACTAGAAAAAGAAGAAATTAAGAACCCCAGGGTTAGTAGAAGGAAAGAAATCATCAAAACTAGAGCAGAAATAAATGAAAAAGAAACAAAGGAGACTATAGCAAAAAATAAATAAAACTAAAAGCTGGTTCTTTGAGAAGATAAATAAAATAGACAAGCCATTAGCCAGACTCATCAAGAAAAAAAAAGGGAGAAGAATCAAATCAACAAAATTAGAAATGAAAATGGAGAAATCACAAAATACAAGACAGAAACACAAAGGATCATAAGAGACTACTATCAACAACTATATGCCAATAAAATGGACAACTTGAAAGAAATGGAGAATTCTTAGAAAAGTATAACCTTCCAAATCTGAACCAGGAAGAAATAAAAAATATTAACAGACCCATCACAAGCACAGAAATCAAAACTGTAATAAAATTAAAAAAAATCTTCCAACAAGCAAAAACCCAGGACCAGATGGCTTCACAGGAGAATTCTACAAAAATTTTAGAGAAGAGCTAAGACCTATCCTACTCAAACTCTTCCAGAAAATTGCAGAGGAAGGTAAACTCCCAAACTCATTCTATGAGGCCACCATCACCCTAATACCAAAACCAGACAAAGATGCCACAAAAAAAGAAAGCTACAGGCCAATATCACTGATGAACATAGAGGCAAAAATCCTCAACAAAATTCTAGTAAACAGAATCTGACAATATATTAAAAAGATCAAACATCGTGACCAACTGGGCTTTATCCCAGGGATGCAAGGATTCTTTGATATTTGCAAATCAATCAATGTGATACACCACATTAACAAACTGAACGATAAAACCCATATGATTATCTTAATAGATGCAGAGAAAGCCTTTGACAAAATTCAACACCCATTTATGATAAAAAAAAAAAAAAAAAACTCTCCAGAAAGCAGACATTGAAGGAACATGTCTCAACATAATACAAGCTGTATATGGGCTTCCCTGATAGCTCAGTTGGTAAAGAATCCGCCCGCAATGCAGGAAATCCTGGTTCGATCCCTGGGTTGGGAAGATCCCCTGGGGAAGGGGTAGGCTACCCACTCCAGTATTCTGGCCTGGAGAATTCCATGGACTGTATAGTCCATGGACTCACAAAGAGTCAGACATGACTGAGTGACTTTCATTTTCACATGATAAACCCACAGCAAACATTATTCTCAATGGTGAAAAATTGAAAGAATTTTCCCTAAAGTCAGGAACAAAACAAGAGTGCCCACTCTCATCACTACCATTCAACATAGTTTTGGAAGTTTTAGCCACAGCAATCAGAGAAGAAAAAGAAATAAAAGGAATCCAGATTGGAAAAGAAGAAGTAAAACTCTCACTGTTTGCAGATGGCATAATCCTTTACATAGAAAACCCTAAAGACACCTCCAGAAAATTATTAGAGCTAATCAATGAATATAGTAAAGTTGCAGGATATAAAATTAATACACAGAAATCCCATGCATTCCTATACACTAACAGTGAGAAAACAGAAAGGGAAATTAAGGAAACAATCCCATTCACCATTGCAAAGAAAAGAATAAGATACTTAGGAATAAATCTGTCTAAAGAAACAAAAGACCTCTGTATAGAAAACTATAAAACACTGATGAAAGAAATCAAAGATGGCACAAATAGATGGAGAAAGATACCATGTTCACGGATCAGAAGAATCAATGTAGTGAAAATGACTATAGTACCCAAAGTAATCTATAGATTCAATGCAATCCTTATCAAGCTACCAAGGGTATTTTTCACAGAACTAGAAAAAATAACTTCACAATTTATACAGAAATATAAAAAACCTCAAATAGTCAAAGCAATGTTTGGAAAAAAGAATGGAACTGGAGGAATCAACCTGCCTGACATCAGACTATACTACAAGACTACAGTCATTGAGACAGTATGGTACTGGCACAGACAGAAATATAGATCAATGCAACAAAATAGAAAGCCAGAGATAAATCCATGCCCCAATGGACACCTTATCTTTGACAAAGGAGGCAAAAATATACAATGGAGAAGACAATCTCTTTAACAAGTGGTGGTGGGAAAACTGATCAACCACTTGTAAAAGAATGAAACTAGAACACTTTCTAACACCATACACAAAAAATAAACTCAAAATGGATTAAAGATATAAATGTAAGACCAGAAATTATAAAACTCCTAGAGGAAAACATATGCAAAACATTCTCTGACATAAATCACAGCAAATACCCACCTCCCAGAGTAATGGAAATAAAAGCAAAAAATAAACAAATGGGACCTAGTTAAACGTAAAAGTTTTTGCACAATGAAGGAAGCTATAAGCAAGGTGAAAAGACAGCCTTCAGAATGGAAGAAAATAATAACAAATGAAGCAACTGACAAATAAATAACCTCAAAAATATATAAGCAGCTCATGCAGCTCAATACCAGAAAAATAAATGACCCAATCAAAAAATGGGCCAAACAACTAAACAGACGTTTCTCCAAAGAAGACATACAGATGACTAATAAACATATAAAAAGATGCTCAACATCATCTTGAGAAATGCAAATCAAAACCACAATGAGATACAATCTCACACCAGTCAGAATGGCTGCTATCAAAAAGTCTACAAACAATAAATGCTGGAAAGGGTGTGGAGAAAAGGGAACCCTCTTACACTGTTGGTGGGAATGCAAACTAGTACAGCCACTATGGAGAACAGTGAGGAGATTCCTTAAAAAACTGGAAATAGAACTGCCATACAACCCAGCAACCCCATTGCTGGGCATACACACTGAGGAAACCAGAATTGAAAGAGACACATATACCCACCCAAATGTTGATCACAGCACTGTTTACAATAGGTAGAACATGAAAGCAAGCTAGATGTCCATCAGCAGTTGAATGGATATGAAAGTCTGCTACATATACACAATGGAATATTGCTCAGCTATTAAAAAGAATGCATTTGAATCAGCTCTAATGAGGTAGATAAAACTGGGGCCTATTATACAGAGTGAAGTAAGTCAGAAAGAAAAACACCAATACAGTATATTAATGCATATATATGGAATTTAGAAAGACAATAACAACAACCCTATATGTGAGACAGCAAAAGAGACACAGATATAAAGAACAGACTTTTGGACTTTGTGGGAGAAGGCAAGGGTAGGATGATTTGAGAGAATAGCATTGAAACAGGTATATTACCATATGTGAAATAGATGACCAGTCCAAGTTCAATGCATGAAACAGGGCACTCAAAACCAGTGCACTGAGAAAACCCAGAGAGATGGGATGGGAAGGGAGGTGGGAGGGGGGTTTGGGATAGGAAACATACATACACCTATAGCTGATTCATGTTAATGTATGGCAAAAACCACCACAATATTGTAAAGTAATTAGCTTTCAATTAAATAAATAAATTAAAATAAATAGTCCCTCTCTATCATTTCATAAATGAAGAAACTAAGAACTTCAGAAGTGTCCATTCTACTGCCCTGTGGCAGAGCAATGATGAATACATGTCATAATGATGGCTGAGTTGTTTTTCATTGCTTTTACAATCTTTCTTATATGTATTGACATATATATAAATTTTAAACTTTTTTAACCATTTCCCAGCAGTTACAGTATTTTTCTAAAAGGATCAACAATACAAAGATGTTTAAAGATGAATCATGTCTACTTCCCATCTAATTCTACTCTCCATTCCACCTAACTCAGGTATCCAGTGTTAACAGACTTGTATGGACTCCTTGGTAATACATATGCACACAACATAAATATACATACATAGGCTATTTGCTTGTATCTTCTTTCTGTTTTTCCCAAAGCTGAATTATAATATATACACTTTGTACTCTTCTCTCCAATATTAGGTTCACATGGCAGCATACATGGATGGCCTTACAAGAATGAGTATATGGGTCCCACATTTTTTAAGTTTATACATATACATAAACACAGTATTTTACATTATGGGGTGAAATACATATTGGGAAGTTTTCAAAACAGTATTATTTTTTCCTTTTTTTTTTCATTTTTTATTTTTTGGTTGTTGTTTGCCTTTTGCCACTTTCTCCCTTTCTTCCTTGAGGTTATCCATTTAAACACATATACGTATCTGTTTTATGAGTTTCTACTTTTTATAATCATATGAGTGTGAATGTGTGCATGCTCAATTGTGTCCTACTATCTGTGACCCCATGTACTGTAGCCCACCAGGCTCCTCTGTTGGTGAAATTTCCCAGACAAGAATACTGGAGTGAGTTGCCATCTCCTACTCCAAGGATACTTCCTGACCCAAGGATCAAACCCACATCTCTTGTTTCTCCTGCACTGGCATGTGGATTCCTTACCACTTCCTCCCAAGTAAATTTGAAGATCTAATTGGATTTATTAGGTGATTAATGAATCAGGTAGCAGCCCATCTAGCAACTAGAAGGATACTAAAAGGGAAGGTCTTTATGGGCAGAAAGAAGTTGGGGAAAAGAAGTTGGGGGCAGGGGCAGGAGGAAACAGCAAGGATTTTATTATGCAGATTGTCTCACTAGTGTTGATCAGGAAATTTCAGATTGTCTATTTAAAGGTCACATCCCTGGGAGAGATTGAAATTGCAATTAAATCTTTGTTTGCTGTCATCCGGGCAAATGACTCTATTTGGGGCTTGTTATTTTTTTTAACAATATAACCATACAAGCAACAAAGTGGCTAGCATCTTTTTCTCTCTTCTCACATCACAGAAATGCACACACACACACACACACACACACACACACACACACGAAAGAACACAGTCAGTTAACAAGAAAATCACTGATCTTGATACCCTAGTGTTAAAGCATAATTTTCAAAACAACTGAAAGCAAGACCTCCTTAACATATTCTGAAAGAACACATTTCAAAGATTAATTTAATACATTAATGAGGGAACCGACAAAATGGTAAAGCTACTTCAAAGATAGAATTCAAGAAATAGAAGTTTGTACACTCAGTTAGGAAAGGGATGATAAGCGAATTTCCTGAGAGCTAATGAAAAATATTAGTAGATAGTCGATCTAAGAAAAAAAATGGAAATTTTGAGGCAACCTGGGGCTTTGAGCCCTGGAAAGTCTTTCAGAAACTTCTGAGGGCTGTTCCACTATCAAAATAGCTATATAATTTTGGGGGCCAAAGCTTTATACGTCAAATGACATGTTATTAACAGTTTATACAACTCAGATCTACATGTATAAGCCAAGTAATAGGTCACTGTGGTCTCTGAAAGATTAAGAAGGAAAGTTACCTCTAAGGAATTATGACACTTTATAAGATCAAGAAAAAATATTATCTCTGAATGAGATCTGATCAAGGGAGATGAACAGTACATACTAAAGAGGAGAGAGGAATCCCAAGAGAGAAAATTTTTGTTGAAATTTTCTTGTCTTGCTGTAAAATAGGAATTTCATTTCATCACTGAGTTAGAGGCAAGACCAGCTAGGATCCTGCCAGGCAATAAAACCATAACCTTTGGTGTCTCCTCTACCTGGCAGAAATCATTTTCTTCTAATGGACCAAAATTTGCAAGTTAACAAGTAGCTTTCACAGTGTCTGTGTCCTAATCAATAGTAAATAGCAAGTAAAACAAAATTATCTCTCCTAGTCTGAGTCTACAAGGCAATGCTTCAGTGTGACATTAAAAGGACATGGAATCAACCTTTTGCCTTACTTTCTGGTTTTGAATCATTAGTCTTAACATCAAACTGAAGCCAATAGACTATGGAACTGTTGTAGGAAGGGGGACCCCTTCCAGTGTCCAAGAGTGGGCTCTTGTCTAATACTCAGAAATGAACTGTCCAAAGAGACACAGGTGCTGATAAAGCAAGAAACTTTATTTGAAAGGGACACCCAGGCAGAGAGCAGCAGGGTAGGAGAATCCAGAACTGCTCTGCCACGTGGCTTTCAGTCTTGGGTTTATAATGATGGGGTTGGTTTCCGGGTTGTCTCTGGCCACTCTGACCCAGGGTCCTCCCTGGTGGTGCATGCATCATTCAGTCTAGATGGATGTTTTGCAAGTTAACAAGTAGCTTTCACAGTGTCTGTGTCCTAATCAATAGTAAATAGCAAGTAAAACAAAATTATCTCTCCTAGTCTGAGTCTACAAGGCAATGCTTCAGTGTGACATTAAAAGGACATGGAATCAACCTTTTGCCTTACTTTCTGGTTTTGAATCACTGCTCTGCCACGTGGCTTTCAGTCTTGGGTTTATAATGATGGGGTTGGTTTCCGGGTTGTCTCTGGCCACTCTGACCCAGGGTCCTCCCTGGTGGTGCATGCATCATTCAGTCTAGATGGATGCCAGTGAGAAGGATTCTGGGAGGTGAAAGGACATATGGACTGGTATCTCCTCTCTCCTTTTGACCTGTACCAAATTCTCCTGGTATTGTTAGTTCTTGTTAGTTCTGCATTCCTCACCAGGACCTCTTGTTGTAAGATAACTTTGTCAGGGTGGACAGTTTCAGTCAGTGGTTCCCCTAGCAGAACTGTGCCGAGGTTGAGTCACACCCTAAGAAAATGTAGAGATTCCCCAGATGAAAACTTCATATTGTCCTTTCTCCTGTTAGTTATGATAACACCCTTAAACCTGTCTTTTGGGCCACTTAATTATGTAAAAGCTGAACATTTGATGATTCCCATTAAGTCTATGAATGCTTCTGTCATTGTTAGTGGGCATGAAAAGAAACTGCTCTAAATTTTTCACATAAAAGGCTTTCACACAAAATTGATGTGTTTATTATTACTGCAAATAAATTTATTAGTTATAATGATCTAAAAAATTAGTGTTAATTAGCACTTCTCACTGATCAACATAACTTTCTGGTATGGGGTTTATATTTCTAGTAATTTGTACTAGTGCATTTTATTTTTTTTAGCAAAGAATGAATGTTCAGACTCTTTTGATGTATAAATTTGATGGTTTTGCTTTTCTTCTCTTTCTTGGGTACTGTAGAAGGAGGTGTCCCCTACAAACTGGCACTTACCCAGAGCATTTGCCACGACTAAACAAGGGCATTTGCCATCTACCTCTGTGGAGACTGAACCCTATGCTGCTGCAGCTGCTGACCTGCAACACTCCCTGAGGGGAATTCAGGTGAAGAGTAAGGCACCCTGTGTTCCAGGGAAACTGGTGAGAAAGGTTTTTAGATAGCTAGATATTTTCAGGCACTGATTTCATGATCCCAATCCTTGCAGCTCCTCACACCCAGAAAAGCACTAAATCCCTTCATAGTGACATCAGCTCCTCATAAATAGCAGAAAACCTCTTGGAAAGTAAGTGCTTCATTTCATTGAACTCCCCCTTCACCAAAATCTTATATATTGACCTTCCCTCACTGCCTCTTTGGAGCAGTCTCTCAGAACTATCTGAGGTGCTGTCTCCTGGTCTGTAGTTCAGTCAATCAATCAGTTCAGTCACTCAGTCTTGTCCGACTCTTTGAGACATCATGGAAACCAGGTCTCCCTGTCCATCATCAACTCCCAGAGTTTGCTCAAACTCACATCCATTGAGTCGGTGATGCCATCCAACCATCTCATCCTCTGTCATCCCCTTCTCCTCCCACCTTCAATATTTCCCAGCATCAGGGTCTTTTCCAATGAGTCAGTTCTTCACATCAGGTGGCCAAAGTATTGGAGTTTCAGCTTCAGCATCAGCCTTTCCAAGGAATATTCAGGACTGATTTCTTTTAGGATGAACTGGTTGGATCTCCTTGTAGTCCAAGGGACTCTCAAGAGTCCTCTCCACCACAGTTCAAAAGCATCAATTCTTTGGTGCTCAGCTTTCTTTATAGTCCAACTCTTACATCCACACATGACTACTGGAAAAACCATAGCTTTGACTAGACAGACCTTTGTTGGCAAAGTAATGTCTCTGCTTTTTAATATGCTGTCTAGGTTGGTCATAACTTTTCTCCCAAGGAGTAAGCATCTTTTAATTTCATGGCTGCAGTACAATCTGTGGTGATTTTGGTGCCCAAGAAAATAAAGTCTGTCACTGTTTCCATTGTCTCCCCATCTATTTGCCATGAAATGATGGAACCAGATGCCATGATCTTGGGTTTCTGAATATTGAGTTTTAAGCTGATTTTTTCACTCTCTTCTTTCACTTTCATCAAGAGACTCTGTAGTTCTTCTTTGCTTTCTGCCATAAGGGTGGTGCCATCTGCATATGTGAGGTTATTGATATTTCTACTGACAATCTTGATTCCAGCTTGTGCTTCATCCTGCCCAACATTTCTCATGATGTACTCTGCATATAAGTTAAATAAGCAGGGTGACAATATACAGCCTTGACGTACTCCTTTTCCTGTTTAGAACCAGTCTGTTGTTCCATGTCCAGTTCTAACTGCTGCTTCCTGACCTGCATACAGGTTTCTTAAGAGGCAGATCAGGTGGTCTGGTATTCCTATCTCTTTCAGAATTTTCCACAGTTTTGTGTGGTCCACACAGTCAAAGGCTTGGGCATGGTCAATAAAGAAGAAGTAGATGTTTTTTGTGGAACTCTCTTGCTTTTTTGATGATCCAACGGATGTTGGCAACTTGATCTCTGGTTCCTATGACTTTTCTAAATCCAGCTTGAACATCTGGAAATTTGCGGTTCACATACTGTTGAAGCCTCACTTTGAGAATTTTGAGCATTACTTTACTAGTGTGTGAGTGGAGTGCAATTGTGAAGTAGTTTGAGTATTCTTTGGGATTGCCTTTCTTTGGGATTGGAATGAAAACTGACCTTTTCCAATCCTGGGCCACTGCTGAGTTTTCCAAATTTGCTAGCATATTGACTGCAGCACTTTCACAGAATCATCTTTAGGATTTGAAATAGCTCACCTGGAATTCCATCACCTCCACTAGCTTTGTTCATAGTGATGCTTCTTCTTAAGGCCCACTTGACTTCACATTCCAGGATGTCTGGTTCTAGGTGAGTGTTCATACCATCATGATTATCTGGATCCTGAAGATCTTTTTTGTACAGTTCTTCTGTGTATTCTTGCCACCTCTTCTTAATATCTTCTGCTTCTGCAGTTATTTTGCCCCAAATAAAACTTAGCTCACAACTCTCACGTTGTGTATCTTTTTAGTCAACCGAAGGGATCGAATATTTCTTCTCAGTTTTCTGCCTCTAACTCCGAAGAAAGGTAGTTTTTAGGTTGCTAGTAATTTGACTTTTGCATTTAATGGGCATTAACAGTATATTGTGAGAGATCAGAAGAGATGATAGGTAGAGAAGAGAAATGCCTCAGACTGAAAGGGAATTAAGAATCAAAGTGCCCCTTGCAGGCAGCCAATACTCAGAGTGGATCATAGTGTGTTTTACCTAGAAAGCTAAGACACATGCACTAAGGTCTTCAGCTTTGGCAAGGCTTCCTTCACTTGTAAGGATGCAGACAGAGAGCTCCCCGACTTTAAAAGACTGGGCTGTGCTTAGTCGCTGTTATTTCCTACTCTTTGTGACCCTTTAAACTGTAGCCCACCAGGCTCCTCTGGCCTTAGGCTTTTCCAGGGAAGAAAACTGGAGTGGGTTGCTCTTTCCTCCTCCAGGGATCTTCCAACCCAGGGATCAGACCTATGTCTCCCGTGTCTCCTGCTTTGCAGTCAGACTTTTTACCTGCTGAGCCATCGGGGAAGCCCTTTAAAAGAATAGTACCCATTTAAAGTGAGAATTCTACAACTAGTATGACAGAGACTGGAAATCAGAGGCCTTTCTCTTGGGTTCTAGGTCCCACATAAACTTTCTGAATTCTGATGTAACTACAGAAGAAAGAAGGGGAAAGCAGAGGAGGACAACAGAAGAGAGGAAAGGTAGAATGCTTAACTGATCACTGAGGGAGAATGTCCTGTCTGCCTTACAGGATGAGAGTATCAAATTCACCAGTTAAGTTGTGTTAGATGAAGAAGTGATTTTTTTTTTGCACACTTGAGTTTACTGTGATTCAAAGCTGTCCTTCTTTATCCAGATGATGATTTATTGAGGATGCTGGATCTCAATATTGACCCCACCACTACCACCACCACAGTCACCTATAACAAATTAAAAGTCAGCATCACCATTCGGTTGTTTGATGCAAAAGCATATATTCCAGAAATCTTTCTGTACTGAGAGAAATAAATGAGTCTCATTCCTCTGAGAATTATTATAAGTAGGGAAAGGGAAGAAGGAGGATGACTGAGTGAAATACCACCAGATTAAAACTCAGGGGGCCAGGGTCTTCATACTGCAAGTAATGCCATGTACAAATTTGGACAAGTGACAACCTACTTGTGGTCAGCAAAATACTCCTTCTGACTTTAGAGTTACAAGTGTCTCTCACTCTCTCATTCATAATTATACCATCTCTGCTGGGTGTAGCTTCTCAGGCTTTCTCCCAGGCATTGGATATGGCTATTAGTTGGGAAAACCCACTGAGCAACTCTACTGCTATCCCCAACAGAGTCTTAAAGTTTTGAGTTGCTCACCAGAATTGGGGAGGAGATAGGCTCCCCTCAAACTCTAATAATAAGAGTCCCTGCTTACCCACAATTCCTAGATGCTTCAATATTTGAAGAGAATTCTATTGACATTTCCTAGAGCCTCTTAAATTTGTAAGAGATTCAAATTGTTAGATAAAGCTCCTGTCACCTAGAACAGGAAAAGAGGTCAGAAGAATATATCTGAAGCTGGTAATAAGTAATGATAATACAATTAGTAAAACACTGGGGGTGTTGCTGTTCAGTCACTTAGTTGTGTCCCCAGCTCTTTGAGACCCCATGAGCTGCAGCACCCCAGGTTTCCCTGTCCTTCACCATCTCCTAGAGTTTGCTCAAACTCATGTTCATTGAGTCAGTGATGCCATCCAACCATCTCATCCTCTGCTGCCCTTTGTCCACCTGCCCTCAATCTTTCCCAGTATCAGGGTCTTTTCCAATGAGTAGGCTCTTTGCATCAGGTGGCCAAAGTATTGGAGCTTCATCTTCAGCACCAGTCTTTCCAATGAATATTCAGGACTGATTTTCTTTAGGATGGACTGGTTGGATCTCCTTGCAGTCCAAGGGACTCTCAAGAGTCTTCTCCAGTCCCACGGTTCAAAACCATCAATTCTTCAGTGTTCAGCCTTCTTTATGGTCCAACTCTCACATCCATACATGACTACCAGGAAAGTCATAGCTTTGACTACCTAGAGCTTTGTCAGCAAAGTGATGTCTCTGCTGTCCAATATGCTGTCTAAGTCTGTCATAGCTTTCCTTCCAAAGAGAAAGCGTCTTTTAATTTCATGACTGCAGTCACTATCTGGAGTGATTTTGGAGCCCCCCAAAATGAAATCTGTCACTGCTTCTACTTTTTCCCCATCTGTTTTTCATGAAGTGATGGGACTGGATGTCAAGATCTTAGTGTTTTTCGTGTTGAGTTTCAAGCCAGCTTTTTCACTCATTTCTTTCACCCTAATCAAAGGCTCTTTAGTTTCTCTTCACTTTCTGCCATTAGAGTGATATCATCTGCATATTTGAGGTAACTGATATTTCTCGTGACGATCTTGATTCCAGCTTTTGATTCATCCAGTTGGACATTTTGCATGATGTACTCTGCATAGAAGTTAAATAAACAGGGTGACATTATACAGTCTTGTCATACTCCTTTCTCAATTTAGAACCAGTCAGTTGTTCCATGTCCAGTTCTAACTGTTGCTACTTGACAGGCCTACAAGTTTCTCAGAAGACAGGTAAGGTGGTCTGGTACTCCCATCTCTTTAAGAATATTCCACAATTTGTTGTGATCCACACAAAGACTTTAGCGTAGTCTGTGAAGCAGAAGTAGATGTTTTTCTGGAACTCATTTGCTTTCTCTGTGATCCAATGAATGTTGCCAATTTGATCTCTGGTCCCTCTGCCTCTTCGAAATCCAGCTTGTACATCTGGAAGTTCTTGTTTTCATTACTATTAAACTGTAAAGAGGAATGAATTTTGATATATGCTACAACATGGATAAACCTCTAAAATATGGTAAATAAAACAAGACAGAAACATAAGGCCACATATTTACAATTATATTTATATGAAATGTCAAGAATAGGCAAATCAACGGGGCTTCCCAGGTGGTGCTGTGGTAAAGAACCTGCCTGCTAAACAGGTGATGCAAGAGACACAGATTAAATCCCTGGGTCAGGAAGATCCCCTGGAGGAGGAAATGGTGACCCACTCCAGTGGTATTTCAGTATTCTTGCCTGGAAAATTTCATGGACAGAGAAGCCTGGTGGGCTACAGTCCATGGGGCCACAAAGAGTCAGCAAATCTACAGAGACAGAACATAGATTCATCACTTCCAGGGTCTGCAAGGAGGAAATAAAGGGGAGTGAGTTCTTATAGGTACAGGGTTTCTTTTGGAGGGTGACAAATATGTTCTGGATTTAGATACTGTAAATAGTTGTACAACCTTGTTAGTATACTAAATACCAAATTGTACATTCTAGAAGAGTGAATTTCTAGTTTACAATTATACCTCAATAAGACTGCTATATTTTTAAAGTCCAATAGATAAGGAGTTATTGAATCTGGATTTTAATCTATGCTGTCATAACTGTATATGAAAAGTGACTTCAGAAAAGTTTCTACTCTTTCTGGTCACATTCTCCTCATCTGTAAAGTGAAAAATGTTAAATAAGTGCCCTTCTGTTTCTGACAATTTATGGTTCCATTCCTCAACCACTTCCTCTATGAAACAGCTTTTGCCCAATTATCTAAAGGTGATCTTCTGCTTTCAGTTCTCATAATGTTCACTGCCTTGTTTTGTTACTATTTGTGCTTCCCCTTATCTGCTCTACCAGAAATGTGAGACACTTAGAGGAAGGCTCAGGACTCTCTTGAACATGACAGCCATTCGACAGATTTTCAGATGACTAAAGACATGAAATTATTTATATCTAGAAGAAATTGTATGAAATGCAGCACATACCAAAAAAAATCCAAAAAAAATTTTTTTGTATGTATGTATCACTAAAATAAGGGATTGGCAGTTTCTCAAAAAATTTGACACAGGTTTTATGTTATTTTTTGGCCTAACAGAACTGTAAACTTGATAGAGTTTGATATACTACATTAATTCCCTTTTATCCCATACAGATGAGTTTTTACCCTACTTTAAAACAGCTTGCCTGTACCATGGTTGCCTCACTAATGTTGATATCAAGCATGATGAAAATAATCCAAAAATGAAAATAAATAAAATGCTTGAACCATTATTATTTATTTGCAATTAATCAAGTATTTAGTATTCCAGTAGGTGTTCTGAACCACGTCATTTTTAAGCAATGAAATCTCACCAATAGGAGACCTGAGGGGAGTTCACAATTATTAAATCCTCATTGAAAGGTTAGGGCACTGTTTTCCTGCAATCATGATTGAGTTTGCAAATTTTTTAAAAATAGAAAATTATACAGGCTTCACTGCTTTACATAACTTTCCATAGTGTGTGTTTGACAAGTTGAAATTTTTAGACTAGAAAGAAAATTGAGTAAAAAATGTAACCAACTGTTATCTTACTTCTTTTTTCCCTCTAAATACAAAAAACAATTAACTAAAAACTAATCTTCAATTTAGTGTTCTTTTCTCCACTGCTGTACTACAAAATTCAACCTAAAACATTTATCCCTCATTAATAAAGATACAAAAAGAAGAATTATGGAAAATTAGTCCTAGCCTGTTAGGATTCAACTATAACCTCAACCCACTACATTCCCTTTTTATTCTGCATAATTGCAAGTTCAGAATACCTAACTGCATTCATAAATGCAGAGTTTACAAAAATTCTTTGCAATTGATAAGAGAAAAAACTAAAGAAGCATCAAAACACATTAAGAACCTATGCAAAACTGAATTTGGGGTACATAACTGGTAACACCTGAGAATAGTTTTTATGCTACATTTCATTTTGCATATGAGATGCACCTGAAAAAATGAAGTTTAAAATATTGGAGATGATTTCAGTAGGCACCCACATATCTCAAATGTACTGAGTTAAAACTCCTGTATAATATTACTAGTTTTCATCTTGGGCATAATAACTTCTATCTTGCTGTCACTTAAAATTTGTATTTAATAAATATTCATGAGTACTACCTATTCTTGTCATACAGATAATAATAATACTGACAAAAATAAGATTTATTTATTAGTGTACTAAGCACTATACAGAATTCTTTAGAGTCTTGTCTCAGTCAATCCTAACAGCAATTCTGTGAGAATGGTAGTTCACACTTATGATCCACATGTTGCAAATGAGAAAACTGAAGGTTAATGACTTGAAGTAATTTGTTCTAAGTTACACAGCTAACAAATTGTTCGACACTATATTAAAAACAAATAAAAAACACCCAGGTGTCCTCAAAGAATTTATAGTCCAGTGAGGCTGTCAGAGTAGGAGCCAAATAAGAGACTGTAGGTGACAATTCATGGTTCAATATGAAACCAACCAACTTAAAGGCTACAATTTACAACATTAGTGTCAGGACTTCCCTAGTGGTCCAGTGGTTAAGACTGTGCATTCCCAATTCAGGGCCCCCAGGTTCAATCCCTGGTCAGAGAATTGGATCGTGCTTGCTGTAAAAAAAGATCCTGTGAGTTGCAAGTAAGACATGGTGCAGCCAAATTAAAAAAAAAATAAAATAGTGTTATGGCATCCTCATGAAAACTTTTTTATTTTATTAATTTATTTTTTATTGAAGGAAAATTGCTTTACAGAATTTTGCTGTTTCCTGTCAAACCTCAACATGAATCAGCCAGAGGTATACATATATCCCCTCCCTTTTGAAACTTCCTCCCATCTCTCTCCCCATCCCACCCCTCTATGTTGGTACAGAGCCCCTGTTTGAGTTTTCTGAGTCATAAGCAAATTCCTCTTGGCTACCTTTTTTACATATTGTAATGTAAGTTTCCATGTTACTCTTTCCATACATCTCACCCTCTCCTCCCCTTTCCCCATGTCCATAAATCTATTCTCTATGTCTGTTTCTCCATTGCTGCCCAGTATTAAATTCTTTAGTACCATTTTTCTAGAATCCAAATATATATGTGTTAGAATATAATATTTATCTTTCTCTTTCCATCTTACTTCACTCTTTATAATAGGTTCTAGGTTCATCCACCTCATTAGAACTGACTCAAATGTGTTCCTTTTTATGGCTGAGTGATGCTGGGAGGGATTGGGGGCAGGAGGAGAAGGGGATGACAGAGGATGAGATGTCTGGATGGCATCACCAACTCTATGGACATGAGTTTGCATAAACTCCGGGAGTTGGTGATGGACAGGGAGGCCTGGCGTGGTGCAATTTGTGGGGTCGCAAAGAGTTGGACACGACGGAGTGACTGAACTGAACTGAACTGAATATTTCATTGTGTGTATGTACAACAACTTCTTTATCCATTCATCCATCAATGGACATCTAGGTTGCTTCCATGTTCTAGCTATTGTAAATAGAGCTACAGTGAACAAGGGGATATATGTGTCTCTTTCAATTTTTGTTTCCTCAGGGTATATGCTTAGGATTGCTGGGTCATACAGTGGTTTTATTCCTAGTTTTTTAAAGAATCTCCATACCATCTTCCATAGTGGCTGAATCAATTTACATTCCCACCAACAGTGCAACAGTGTTCCCTTTTCTCCATACCTTCTCCAGCATTTATTGTTTGTAGACTTTTCAATGATGGCCATTCTGACCGGTGTGAGATGCTATCTCACTGTAGTTTTGATTTGCATTTCTCTAAAAATGAGCGAGGGATTCCCTGGTGGCTCAGAGGTTAAAGCATCTGCCGGCAATGCGGGAGACCTGGGTTTGATCCCTGGGTTGGGAAGATCCCGTGAAGAAGGAAATAGCAACCCACTCCAGTATTCTTGCTTTGAGAGTCCTATGGAGGAGCCTGGTGGGCTACAGTCCACGGGGTCACAAAGAGTCAGACATGACTGAGCGACTTCACTCACTCAATAATGAGTGATGTTGAGCATCCTTTCATGTGTTTGTTAGCCATCTGCATGTCTTCTTTGGACAAATGTCTGTTTAGGTCCTTTTCCCACTTTTTGATTGGGCTGTTTGTGTTTCTGGTATTGAGTTGTATGAGCTGCTTGTGTATTTTAGAAATTAATCCTTTGTCATTTGTTTCATTTGCCATTATTTTCTCCCATTCCGAGAGCTGTCTTTTCACCTTGCTTATAGTTTCCTTTACTGTGCAAAAGCTTTTAAGTTTAATCAGGTCCCACTTGTTTACTTTTGTTTTTATTTTCATTATTCTAGGAGGTGGGTCATAGAGGATCTTGCTTTGATTTATGTCATCGAGTGTTTTGCCTATGTTTTCCTCTAAGAGTTTTATAGTTTCTGGTCTTACATTTAGGTCTTAAATCCATTTTAAGTTTATCTTTGTGTATGGTGTTAAGAAATGTTCTAATTTCATTCTTTTACATGTAGCTGTCCAGTTTTCCCAGCACCATTTATTGAAGAGGCTGTCTTTGCCCCATTGCATATTCTTGCCTCCTTTGTCAAAAATAAGGTACCCATAGGTGCATAGGTTTATTTCTGGGTTTTCCATCTTGTTCCATTGGTCTATATTTCTGTTTTTGTGCCAGTATCATACTATCTTTGTGCCAGTACTATACCATAGCTTTATAGTATAATTTGGAGTCAGGAATGTTGATCCCTCCAGCTCCATTCTTCTCTCTCAAGACTGCTTTGGCTATTCAGGGTCTTTTGTGTTTCCATATGAATTGTGAAATATTTTGTTCTAATTCTGTGGAAAATGCCATTAGTAATTTGATAGGGATCACACTGAATCTGTAGATTGCATTTGGCAGTATAGTCATTTTCACAGTGTTGATTCTTCCTACCCAGGAACATGGAATATCTCTCCATCTGTTTACATCGTCTTTGATTTCTTTCATTAGTGTCATAATTTTCTGTGTACAGTTCTTTTGTCTCCTTGGGTAAGTTTATTCCTAGATATTTAATTCTTTTTGTTGCAATGGTGAATGGGATTGATTCCTTAATCTCTCTCTGATTTTTCATTGTTAGTATATAGAAATGCAGTGATTTTTGTATATTGATTTTGTATACTGCAACTTTGCTAAATTCACTGATTAGCACTAGTAATTTTCTGATACTATCTTTAAGGTTTTCTATGTACAGTATCATGTCATCTGCAAACAGTGAGAGCTTTATTTCTCTTCCAACCTGGATTCCTTTTATTTCTTTTTCTTCTCTGATAGCTATAGCCAGGACTTCCAAAACTATGTTGAATAATACTGGTGAAAGTGGACACCATTTTCTTGTTCCTGATCTTAAGGGGGATGCTTTCAGTTTTTCACCATTAAGAGCAATGTTTGCTGTAGGCTTATCACATATGGCCTTTACTATGTTGAGGTAGGTTCCTTCTATGCCCATTTTTTTAAGAGTTTTAATCACAAGTGGGTGCTGAAATTTTTGTCAAAGGCTTTTTCTGCATCTATTGAGATGATCATATGGTTTTTGTCTTTTGATTTGTTAACATGGTATATCACATTGATTGATTTGCATATATTGAAGAATCCTTGCATCCCTGGAATAAACCCAACTTGATCATAGTATATGAGCTTTTTGATGTGTTGCTGAATTCCGTTTGCTAAAATTTTGTTGAGGATTTTTGCATCTATGTCCTATGATGTTGAGGATTTTGCCTCTATGGCCTGTAGTTTTCTTTTTGTGTGTTGTCTTTGTCTGATTTTGGTATCAGGGTAATGGTGGCCTCATAGAATCAGTTTGGAACTGTTCCTTCAATCTGAACTTTTTTGAAAGAGTTTTAGAAGGATAGGTATTAGCTTTTCTCTAAATGTTTGATAGAATTTTTCTGTGAAGCCATCTGGTCCTGGGCTTTTGCTTTTGGGGAGATTTTTGACCACAGCTTCAATTTCAGTGCTTGTAACTGGGTTGTTCATAGAAATAGAAATCCATTTCTTCTGGTTTAGTCTTGGAAAATTGAACTCTTCTAAGAATCTATCCATTTCTTTGAGGTTATCTATTTTATTGCCATATAGTTGTTCATAACAGTCTCATAATCCTTTGTATTTCTGCATTGTCTTTTGTAACCCCTTCTTTTTCATTTCTAATTTTGTTGATTTGATTCTTCTCTCTTTTTTTCTTGACGAACCTGGCTAAAGGTTTGTCCATTTTGTTTATCTTCTCAAAGAACCAGATTTTAGTTTTATTAATCTTTATTATTATTTCTTTCATTTCTTTTTCATTTCTTTCTGCTCGGATCTTTATGGTTTTTTCCTTCTACTAATTTTGGGGTGTTTTTGTTCTTCTTTTTCCAGGTGTTTTAGGTGTAAATTTAGATTGTCTATTTGATTTTTTTCTTGTTTCTTGAGGTAGGATTATATTGCTATAAACTTCCCTCTTAGAACTGCTTTTGCTGCATCCCATAGGCTTTGAGTTGTCATGTATTCATTGTCATTTGTTTCTAGAAATTTTTTTATTTCCCTTTTGATTTCTTCAGTAATCTGTTGGTTACTTGGAAACGTGTTGTTTAATCTCCATGTGTTTGTGTTTCTTAGGGTTTTTTCTTGTAATTGATATCTAGTCTCATAGCATTGTGGTCAGAAGAGATGCTTGATATGATTTCACTTTTCTTAAATTTACTGAGGTTTGATTTGTGACCCAAGATGTGGTCTACCCTGAAGAATGTTCCATGTGCACTTGAGAAGAAGGTGTAGTCTTCTGCATTTGGATGGAATGTCCTGAAGATATCAATGAGATCCAGCTCATCTAGTGTATCATTTAAGACGTGTTTCCTTGTTAATTTTCTGTTTTGATGATCTGTCCATTGGTATGAGTGTGTTGTTAAAGCTTCCTACTATTATTGTGTTACTATCAATTTCTCCTTTTATGTCTGTTAGTGTTTGTCTTATGTATTGAGGTGCTGCTATGTTCAGTGTATATTTACAATTGTTATGTCTTCCTCTTGGATTGAGCCCCTGATGACTATGTATGTCCTTCCTTATCTCTTGTTAATATTCTTTATTTTAAGGTCTATTTTGTCTGATATGAGGACTGTTGCTCCAGCTTTCTTTTGCTTCCCATTTGCATGGAATATATTTTTCCATCCTCTCACTTTCAGTCTACATGTGTCATTAGGTCTGAAGTGGGTTTATTGTAGACAACATATATATGGGTCTTGTTTTTGTATCCATTCAGCCAGTCTGTGTCTTTTGGTTGGAGCCTTTAATCCACTTACATTTAAAGTAATTATTGATATTTGTGTTCCTATTGCCATTTTCTTAATTGTTTGGGATTGATTTTGTAGATCTTCTTTCTTCTTTGTATTTCTTGACTATATAAGTCCATTTAACATTTGTTGTAAAGCTGGTTTGGTGGTACTAAATTCTCTTAACTTTTGCTTGTCTGAAAAGCTTTTTATTTCTCCATCAATTTTCAATGAGATCCTTGCAGGGTACAGTAATCTTGGTTGTGGATTTTTCCCTTTCAATACTTTAAATATATCCTGCCATTTCCTTCTGGCCTGCAGTTTCTGCTGAAAGATCAGCTGTTAAGCATATGGGGTTTCACTTGTATGTTACTTGTTGCTTCTCCCTTGCTGCTTTAATGTTGTTTCTTTGTGTTTAGTCTTTGTTAGTTTGATTAGTATGTGTCTTGGTGTGTTTCTTCTTGGGTTTATCCTGTATGGCACTCTTTGTGCCTCTTGGACTTGATTGACTATTTCCTTTTCCATGTTGGGGAAATTTTCAACTATCATCTCTTCAAAAATTTTCACATACCCTTTCTTTTTCTTTTGTTCTTCTGGGACCCTTATAATTCTAATGTTGGTTCCTTTGATATGGTTCCAGAGGTCTTTGAGACTGTCCTCAGTTCTTTCCATTATTTTTACTTTATTCTGCTCTTACAAAGTTATTTCCACCATTTTATTTTCCAGCTCACTGATTCAATCTTCTGCTTCAGATATTCTGCTATTAATTCCTTCTAGAGCATTTTTAATTTCAGTAATTACATTCTTTGTTGCTGTATGTTTATTCTTTAATTATTCTAGGTCTTTGTTAATTGATTCTTGCATTTTCTCTATTTTGCTTTCAAGATTTTTGATATCTTTGCTATCATTATTCTGAATTTTTTTTCAGGTAGTTTGCCTGTCTCACCTTCACTTATCTGTACTTCGTGTTTCTAGTTGGTTCTTTCATTTGTGTAGTATTTCTCTGCCTTTTTTTTTTTTAAAACATGTTGTGCTTGACATCTCCTTTTCCCAGGCTTCAAGGAAAGCTGAATTCTTTCTTGAAGAAGGTTGAATTTTTTCTTCCTTTTGGTTTCTTCCCTTCTAAGGTTGGTTCAGTGCTTTGTGTAAACTTCCTATAGGTTGAGATTTGTGCTGAGTTTGTTTGTTTTTCCTCTGATGGGCAAGCCTGAGTGAGGTGGTAATCCTGTCTGCTGATGATTGGGTTTGTATTTTTGTTTTGTTTGTTGTTTAGATGAGGTGTCCTGCACAGGGTGCTAATGGTGATTGGGTGAAGCCCAGTCTTGTAGTCAAGTGGTTTCCTTTGTGTGAGTTCTCACTATTTGATACTGCCTAGGGTTAGTTCTCTGGTAGCCTAAGGTCGTGGAGTCAGTCTTCCCACTCCAAAGGCTCAGGGCTTAATCTCTGGTCAGGAATGAAGATTCCAAAGTGGTCTGTCCTGGTATTAAGTGAGATTAAAACAAATATCCATAAACAAGAAGCCAAAGTTGAACTCCAGAAAAATGGAAGTTACAAAATCAGGCAAATAATAATTAAAATAATGGAATATATGCATAGACATATACATCCATGAGCAAAGTGAAAACAGTCCAACAACAATAAAGTACAGTAGATTGACCAGTCAAACAAAGGAAATCAAAAATTATATTTACCAGTTAAGAGGAAAAGAACAGTAAGGAAAAGTGAAGAAAGGAATAAGTGTAGAAAAAATATAATAGCTTTTAAAAAACCTAAAACTTAAAATTATAAAAAAGAACAAAACAAAACAAAAACAGAAGAAGAAAGAAAAAATAAAACCTCCACAGAACTGTAAAACCCCAACATAGAGGCAGAGATTTATAACAACAATAAAAAGTGTGACTGAATATACACATATACATACACACCCATAAGCAAAATCAAAGCAATCCAACAAAAATAGAGCACAATAGACTGACCCAGCAAACAAATGAAATCAAAAATTATATCTACCAGAACAAAACTAACTAAAGCACAAACTGGGGAACAAACCTAAAGCAAGGTGCCAAGTGGGGAATAAAGCAATGAAAATAAAACTAACAAATATGTTGAGAGGAAAGGAAAGAAAGAATAGATATGCAAACTTAAATAGAGATAGATAAAGAAGATTTATGTACATTAAAGATTAACTGCAAGGGGAAAAGAACAGTAGGAAAAGCAAAGGAATAAATGTAGAAAAAATAATAATAAGTTTAAAAAATTAAAGTTAAGAAAAGAGAGAAAAGAGAAAAAGCAAAACTCCACAGAACTGCAAAAGCCCAATGCAGAGGCAGAGGTTTATAACAATAAAAACTGAGGGGAAAAAAAAAAAAAGCTCAATAGCTTAATCAGATTTCTTAGTGCCAGTAAAATCAACAACTACAATGGGGAATGGAGGGAAAGAAAAAATAATCTAGAAGAATCTATAAAACAAGTCAAAAAATAAGAATAATAAATGTTTTCCGTCGCTGGGAGTCACAGTCCACCTCACCTCCCTAGGATGTCCTCCAACACTGTGCTGATCTCTGGACCTGCTGTGGGGGCAGCTCAGATTCTAATCTGGTCCTCCTCCTGTGTGTTCTTGCCCCCAATGTCCACAGCTATTAGAACAAGTGTTTTCTTTTGTGGGCGCTCTCAATGGCCTTTTATATATTCCACAGACACAGAGTCTGCCTAGCTGATCCTGTGGGTTGAATCTGCAGCTTGCACAGCTGGTGGGAGGGGTTCTGGTCTTCTTCCTCAGCCACACTGCCCCTAGGTTTCAACTGTGGTTTCATTTCCACCTCTGCATGTGGGTCATTCACTGGGGTTTGCTTCTGAGGCTGCCCTGGAGGGCCTGGGTTTGCCCCTGTGAGGGCCAAGTGCGGAGGTGGTGCAGCTGCTTGGCTCCTAAGGGTTCTGGCAGCACCAGGTCCTCAGGGGGGGTGGCGGCTAGGGCAGCAGGAAGTATAGCGCTCTAAAAGGGTATGGCAGCCAGTATTGGCCAATACGGTCCAGTATTCTTGCCTGGAGAACCGCCTCTGACAGAGAGGACTGGCAGGCCACGGTCTACAGGGTTGCAAAGAACCAGACAGGATCGGAGCAACCTTGCGTGCATAAAAACAAGACTTTTTTTTTTTTTTTAATCACCTGTGGCAGCTCTGCCCCAGTGAGAGTTGAGCATGAAAGTGGTATAGCTGCTTGGCTTGTGGGACCTTGGTGGTGCCAAGTGTTCAAGGACACGGACTGCCTCTGCCGCAGTCCTATCAGCATCTTTTTTTAAGCCTCTTGTAGCGGGCGATCAGAAGGCCTCTATGGCCAGTCTTTCTCCATAGCTCCCCCTTGCTTCAGGCACTTACAGGGCTCCTTTGCCTAGGGTCCTTCTCTGTTGTTCCCTGCGTCAGGAATGTAGAGAACCCCCCACCTCCCCTGTCTTGGGTCCTACTTTGTAGATCGGCAGGTCAGGCACTTACAGGGTCACCCTGATGGGGTCCTACTCTGTAGTTCAGTGCGTCAGGCATTTGATGGGGCAGCCTCTCTATTGTTTAGCTGCCAATGCTGGCGTGTGGGGAGAAGCTATGGTGATGGCGCCACTCCCTACGCATGACTCAGCAGTATCACCTTGCTTCCGTGGCTGCCTGGCTTTCCTCCACAGGCATTTCCCACCACACTCTCCTCCCTCACATCCCCTCAGTCCGTTTCTCTGCAGTCAACAGCAGCCCTCGCCCTGGGATTGCTCCACAGTCCCTAAACTCCAGCTCACAGCTACTGTGCCTTCCAGGGGACCAGCGTCCCTATCTGGGGTATGTATGGCTTTGGCAAGGACTGTCTGATTCTCATTCCATTTAGGCTGCCACAGATCAGCTGTTTCACTCTCAGCCTTAAGTGTTCCTCCTCTGACTCAGACAATTGCCCCGATGTGGGATTGGACCCCTGCTTCAGTTCCCCACCCACCAAGGGCAGGTCCAGTCCTACTAACACTCTTGTTTTCCCCCCTAGTTCTTTCATCCTACTGAGTTTTGTGTGGTTCTATAAATTCTTTTCCACTGGTCAGGTACTCCTGTCCCATCTCAGCTGGTGTTCTGCATGCACTTCTGTGTCTAAAGGTGTATTCCTGATGTTTCCTTGGAGAGAGATGTACTCCACATCCACGTACTCCTCCGCCATTTTGTTCTGAAAGCATTTTAAATTTATATATTTAGCTATCATGAATGTAGCCCTGGGGATCTGTAGTACAAGAACAATGAGAGAGGATCTATTTTACAACATGTATGTATTAATATTAACCCTTGGAGAAGGAAATGTCAACCCACTCAAGTAGTCTTGCCTGGAAAATCACATGGACAGAAGAGTCTGGCAGGCTACAGTCCATGAGGTCAGACATGACTGAGCACATGTATTAACGCTTGCTCATAATGGCTGAAGTACCCAAAGAGTTGGGGGAAAAATTCTCAAATTCTTTAAAGATGAAGTACACAAAATTGGGTCAGAAGCTTATTCATTTTGTTTAAGATCAAGAAACTAACTCTATCTTTGTAATCAATACAAGTGTGGACCTGGAGACTGTCATGCAGAATGAAGTCAGAAAGAGAAAAACAAATATCATATATTTACACATATATGTGGAATCTGAAAGCTGCTATAAATGATACAAAGCAGAAATAGAGACAGATGTAGAGAACAGACATATGGATACTGAGAGGAAAAGGAGAGGATGGGTGGGATGATTTGGGAAAATGGGATTGACAAATATACACTACTGATACTGTGTATAAAACAGATAACAAATGAGAATCTACTGTATAGCACATGGACTCTACTCAATGCTCTGTAGTGACTTAAATAGGAAGGAAATCCAAAAAAGAGGAATATATGTACATGTCTAGCTGATTCCCTGGTGGCTCAGGTGGTAAAGAATCTGTCTGCATTGCAGGATACCCGGGCTTGATCCCTGGGTCAGGAAGATTTCCTGGAGAAGGGAATGGCAACCCACTCCAATATTCTTGCCTGGAAAATTCCATGGACAGATTACCCTGGTGGTCTACAGTCCATGGGGTCACAGAGTTGGACACGACTGGAAGACTAACACTTTCACTTTCATAGCTGATTCACTTTGCTGTACCGTAGAAGCTAACATGGCACTGTAAAGCAACTGTACTACAATAAAAAAATTTTTTTAATACTTTACATAGTTCTGCATATCTATATGGCTTGGTAGGTAACTCTTAAGGAAAAAAGTATTAGGTGAAGGAAAGAAAGAAAGCAATCTTAGAGGTTTACCTAAAAGTTGAGAAATAAAAAATAAATGAAAATAAATCTTGCTGACATCACACCCTGCTTCCCCCACAAGGCTGTCGATTTTATTCACCCACCTGCCTGTTCCAACCTCTTACTCTTTAAGGCAGCAACTTGCAAACTTTGTTCACAGTGACTTATGGTGAGAAATACATTTTGCACATGCAAATATATTTATAGAAATGGTGATATTTTAAAGTATTATATTTGTATATACTTTTAAAATCTTTTCATTCTCTCAATTAATGAAGTATTTTTCCATCTGATTAACAACCTTGTAAAGGGTCAGAGAATCAATCTGGTGAGTTTAATAAGCATTTTAGAAAATAGAAAAGAAAATATTGAAAATGCATCACAGGGCATACAGGTTAAGTATCTTTTCACAAAAACTTTGTTTCAGTTTTGCCTGTATGTAGGTGTGCGTGTTCTCCACACAAAGCAAAATGTATTTCTTACTGGGGGGGTCATTTTAGTCAAAAATGTTTGACATCTTACTGTTTTGTGACATTGCAGTTTGAAAGACACTGCAGTCTTTGGGACCACGAGTAACTACCCTTCTTTTCAAAAATCCTCTATTGCCGTGTTCAGAATGTTGAAAATTTTCATGATGTCGTATCTCAGTGTCTTACCCTCTGGCCCAGGGGAATGTGAGTTTGAGAAACGTGACTACACAAAAAGTCATTTGGGTGTGTGGATCAAAGAAACACTTAATCTTCATGCCCTGCTCACTTTTAGATCCTTGGCACACAATAAAGATATAGATAAATGTGCGTGTAATGTGTGCTAAATCACTTCAGTCATGTCCAATTCTTTGCCATCCTGTGGACTGTAGCCCCCTGGCTCCTCTGTCCATGGGATTCTCCAGGGAAGAATACTTGAGTGAGTTGCCATGCCCTCCTCCAGGGCATCATCCCGACCCAGGGATCGATCTCATTGGCAAGCGGGTTCTACATTGGCAGGTGGGTTCTTATAAATGTTGACAATGTCAAAAAAAACAACAAATTTTTAAACACTAAAAAATGTACCGTAAGGACTGAAATTGATATACTAATAAGAAAATATTGGCTATTTTTATATTGACTGAAATAACATGATTGAGCAACATGAATTCTTCCAAATTTGATGTCAGAAATGTATGGTTCTCATGCACAAGAAAGGATTTCCTTCTTAATTGCTGGTAAGCCTATTTTCACCAAAAGTAGATTTCTATGGTGAGAGCCACTAAAAATACCTGAAGGCAAAGATCATCAGATAAATATGAACTGAGTATATGGCCCAAGAGAGGATAGTGTGACAATTATTAAAACTTAATCATCAAAGAAAAATAAAACTTTTTATTTTGATACAAAAAAGGCATTTTATAATTATGGGAAAAGCCTTTCAGTAAGGAGAAACTTGAGTTGATTCCTAAAGGGCATTTTGTGTTTTTATATTTTGACAGTAGGAATTAATAGATTTTTTTTTTTAGCTTTGAAAAACAAATCAGCAATTACAGCTGAAATAGTCCACAGCCGCTAAACCAAAGCGATGATACCAGTAGTGCACTGAACTGAGGGATTGGATAAGATTACCTAACAACTTTGTCCTTTTCTCATATTAAGGACTTTTAAACAGTCCTTGATAACTGACATGCTATCTCAGTCAGTTGTTGTCAATAAGCAAAGCCGATCTGAAAATATTCCCTGGCTTTTTGTTTTTAAAGCTATAGATAAATTCTGGCACTGAGTGGTTAGACCTGCCTCTTAAGTCAGCTTTCTGGACAGTTCTTTCATGAGTTGAATCATAGTGAGAATATGCATAAACTCTTGAAAGGCATTATCATTAGTATTCCTACCCCACATCATCTAACTTTGGGCTATAACTCCACAAGAGGAAGGGAGTGTAGAAGGAAGGGGTGGGGGAAAAAAGACAGGGCAAAGATTTCAAAGAACCAGCCAGTGCCCTGAGACAGGAGTTTCTTTGAACATGGTAGAATAAGACACTCAACTTCATTGATGAGCTACTAAGAGAGAATAATAAGGAGATCCATTGCTCACAATTTGTTGCCAATTTTGGCTTTCTGTTTTAAACGCCACTACAAAACAAGATAGTGAGCTGCCAGGCTTTCTCCTTCAACATTCATATAGAGAGATTATGAAAAAGAATGAAAATTCCAAAGATTTGTGCTTCCCATAATTAAAGTATATTATTTTCTGTTTTTTCTAATATTTCTTCTCTAATTGTTTTGTATTTAAGAACCAAAGCACTCTTAGAATCTTCCACATAAATTCCAATCACTCTTTAGCTGAGCATGTCTTTTGCCTCTAGTGATGTTTTAGCATTTAAAGATGATGCTTTCTTGCACTAACTAATGTGATCTTCAAGGTGTAACAACGGTATGAGAATTTCTCTAAAACTTAGGGAAGGGGGAAAGGTACTATCCAGTCAGTACTCTCTCCAAATGTCTTATCTTTTGCAAATAATATGATGAAAGAGATAGAGGTAGTTAAATTGCAGTCATTCTATTTTGATCTAAATCACACATTATTTCCTTATTAGAATTTAATTGATTAAGCATGAAATTATCAGCAAGTGACTTGTTTTAATTAGTAGGTACTAAACAGTTTGATAATAATTTTAATAGTGAGAAGCTGCAGTGTTCACTTATCTATGACAAAATAAGATTACAGTGTTCAGCCTACTTGAGTGGCGGTGGGGAATGGTAAATAGCATTTAAATATTTTACATGGAGGAAAAACTCTAGTGGAATAATGACCTGCTAATAGGTTAAGTTTAACTGTAAAAGTAAAAACTTTACAAATAAGTATTAATTGTGCAATTACTATATGCCAGGCATGGGATTTAAGTATAAAGAAAAGACATTGACCTCAATTTTCATTGCTATGAAATGCAATAATCCCAATGCAGTGAGAAAAAATATTAATATAATTATTGTAAGTAATATAAGTTACAAAGCACCATGAGAACACAGAACATCAATAAAATAGTTACTTGAAGACCTCCTGAAAATGGTGTTTTAGAGGATAAATTTAGGAGGTAATTGTTCCTGGGGGAAGAGTATTTCTGAAAGAGGTAAATTATGTCCAAAAATAAATAAATAAAATATAAAAATATACAAAAAAACCCCAGATATAAATTATGCATTGCTAATTATTAAGCAAGGCAGGATGATATAAATTCTACACAGAAACACAAGCAATATTCCTTGGAATTTCAGGAGAATACCAGGTAAAGCTTCGGACAGATGGTAATATATCAGTTTTTGGTAGCGTGTCAGTCAAGGCAGATGAGATTATGCTGTATAACCACTCTCCTGAGTTCTATTACCATTGCTATCAGTAAGTCTTGCCTGTCTTTGAACTTCCTATGAATAAAATCTTATGTAAAAATAAACAAAATTGAATAGACTAATAAGAAAGTTAAAAGATAAAGCAGTGACTTTTTTAAAGGAGTTTTTTTTTAAATAGCTAAACATATTTT
The DNA here is from genome assembly GCF_019320065.1 of Cervus canadensis. Taxonomy (NCBI): domain Eukaryota; kingdom Metazoa; phylum Chordata; class Mammalia; order Artiodactyla; family Cervidae; genus Cervus; species Cervus canadensis. The sequence goes on along the minus strand of NC_057406.1, from coordinate 31,456,266 downwards.
TCACATATCATCAACATCTGCAATTGATGAGGTAAAGTATAACTGTGATACTAAACCCTAGATGCAGCATACATATTAATTGATAGTTGTCCACTGGGAATTAAAGTGTAGAAACCAACTCACAGTGGAAACTTTATGAGTCTAACTAAAAAAAGCTTTTCAGTCTAGTCCAAGAAATCTTTCACCCAAAATGGGCATTTTCAAGCTTCCAAATACTATGAAAGACCACAACTTACTTCCTGAATTTTAAAAAAGTATATTGTGGATATTCTTGGAGCTTTACAGTACTGAGATCAAAATTGTATCCCTTTTAACCTGACCCTAATTTGCCTGTCCTTTCAGACGGGTTTCCTGGTACTGTCTTTTGACTCAAATCTGGGAAGAGTGAAGAAAGGTATTTTTTCATGGCAAACTATCAATACAACCAAATGTTGAAGAAAGCTCAACAAATAAAGTTAACTAAAATATAAAAGGTAATATTGGAATATTTGTAAAGACAATAAGACCCAGTCCTAAAATACAAAAAGAAAGAAACAGACATACTCTGATAATATGTTTCAGGATGGCAGGAGGAAATCCAAGAAAGCCTGATACCCTGGAATAGAAGCGAAGAATGTATATCAAGGAAGATGGGTGAGTCAAATGCTATTGAATGGCTAACATTAAAGCAGAGATTTGATCATGGAACATGGCAACCTGGGCGAGCTTCAGGGAGCACATTTGGTGGAACAGTGGAGGCAAAAAGGCCAACTGAAGTGGGTTAAAGAGGAAATGGGAAGACATAAGTTGGAAACATAGGTAGGTAAATTTTTCAAGTAGTTTTGTTACAAACAGAGGCAACAGAATAGGGCAAGAAGCTGACAGAAAAAGAGGGATCAAGAGAAAGTTTTTAGCTTGGGAAAAGTAACATCACTTTTGTTTGATGATACAGTGGGAAAGATTGTTATTGTTCAGTCGTTAAGTCACGTCTAACTCTTTGAGATCCCATGGACTGCCGCATGCCAGGCATCCCTGTCCTTCACTATCTCCCAGAGTTTGCTCAAACTCATGTCCATTGAGTCTATGATGCCATCCAACCATCTCATCCTCTGTCACTCCCTTCTCCTCTTGCCCTCAATATTTCCCAGAATCAGGGTCTTTTCCAATGAGTCGGCTCTTCGCATCAGTTGGCCAACATATTGGAGTTTCAAATATAGCATCAGTCCTTCCAATGAGTGTTCAGGATTTTCCTTTAGGACCAACTGGTTTGATCTCCTTACAGTCCAAGAGACTCTCAAGAGTCCTTACCAGCACCACAATTTGAAAGCATCAGTTCTTCAGCACTCAGCCTTCTTTATGGTCCAACTCTCATGGATGGCATAGACAGAGAGGGAGAGTTTTGGGGGGCAGTACAGTGAGAGGAGATGAGTTCTAGGGCACCGTGGGAGGCCTGACTTGAGACAAGGGCATGGATATTCCACCTATGGTAACAGGCAGGATGTCAGAGTAGGTAGGGGCAGATGGCAAATGGATTGAAGTGATGGTGAAAATCTCTGTAAACTCTTTTGCAAATGCTCTAATTTTCTTAGAGAGGAAGCAGATATTGGGGCTTGGAAAGAAAGAAAAATATTTTAAATCCTCATCAAGAGAGTAGGGAAATGAATCTTTTGAAAAACTTCTAGTATGATTGCCTTGCAAAATTAAGGGTCTACTTCTAACTTCAAGTCAACGTGGCATCTGTTTTTCTCCAGACAGTTTTAGCTTCAGAGTTGCAGACATGGAGGAGGCTGAGAGTTGGATTTAATCAGGATTATGAATCTGCCAAATGAGTGAGGCAATGAGAGAGGAGCAAGAGAGTGGCGGGTGTTTATAGGGGAGTGATAATAATGATAAAATTTAATCTGGAAGGATGTGAAGTCAACTAAAAAAAAGTAGGATCAAAAAGATCAGAGGTCTTTTGGGGGCCCTAATACTAAAGAGAAAGGTCTGGAAAGATAGGATGCAGCAGTGATAGAGTAGGATATTTGATATTGAGGTTATGAAGAAGTCTAGGCATGACCTTGGAGATCAGTCCTGGGTGTTCATTAGAAGGACTGATGCTGAAGCTGAAACTCCAGTACTTTGGCCACCTCACACAGAGTTGACTCATTGGAAAAGACCCTGATGCTGGAAGGGATTGGGGGCAAGAGGAGGAGGGGACAACAGAGGATGAGATGGCTGGATGGCATTACCGACTCAATGGGCATGAGTTTGAGTCAACTCTGGGAGTTGGTGATGGACTGGGAGGCCTGGCATGCTGCAATTCATGGGGTCGCAAAGAGTTGGACACGACTAAGTGACTGAACTGAACTGAACTGACTGAGGCATGACCTTCTGATAGTAGGGGACAAGATCACAGGAAGAAAAGAGGTCAAGGAACTAGTAGATCAAGAGTTAGAAGAATCACTGATACATCTATTGAAATCTGCCATAAGTAAGACAGGAGTGTTATTGGAGAGAATGAAACAGGTGCTTTTTATCACCAAGAAATCAGGAAAAATAACCCAGGAGCCTATAAATGTCAGTAACAATGAAGGGCAGGGTTAATATCATCTGATGGCCTAAGATTCATGGTTGGTTGTGCTTAGAAAGAAGAGAGGAAGGAACGCCTGAGAGTAACAATGGGGAACTAGGAGGACATCTACCCCACCTCCAGATGAGCGGACCCAGGGCTCTGGGAGCAAAAGCAGCCACCACTTGAGAGATTACAGGGAAAATGTGGCCTTAGAGAAGAGCTGGGTTTGCCTTAGAACAAAAGGGTGAAGAGAGGCTAAAGCTATAAGGCATTTTTGCTCCAACAGACTCTGAACTCAGGGGGCACAATAGATGAGTTTTAAGACTTAGGGAGGGTGAGATGGGGAAAAAGCAATAATTTTCCACTGGGACCACAAGCATCTGCATCACCTGGGAACTTATTAGAAATTCCCATTCTTGGGCCTAACTCTATGCCTGCTGAGTCAGAAGCTGATCCAGGCCCAGCAATCTGTGCCTTAGAAAACCCTCCAGTTGATTCTGCTCTGCAATAAAGTTTAGGAACCACCAGGATAGGCGCAGATTCACTTGGCCTTACAGTGAAGGAGAAGAGGGTGGCCTGGGATGTCTGGGTGTTTCGTGGTGGCTGACATCATCCTGGATGGAGAACAGAATGACAATATGTCTGGATTCAAAGAAGATAGTGGAGAGAAGTCTTGAGTGTTGGGGAAATGGGGAGAAGAGGGAGAATTATGTTTTGGGAGTTTCACCCCTGAAGGCCTAGAGGATCAGAGATATAAATTTTTCCTTTGGCATAAAGGGTTTCCATTGCTACATGTTATCACCACACTAGAGCATTTGCCCACCAGTATCTCTCTTTTCTCTGTATGTTGTCTATCAAGATCAAGTATTTTTACTACAAGTCATAAAAAGCCACTGTAAATAGCTTAAATGAATAAAGGAAAATTTATTCAAAGGATATAAGGATTCTAAGACAAAAAGTAATGATACCTAGTAAGGAGTTTTCTCAGAGTGTGTGTGTGCGGGGAGGGGTGTGCGCATGTGTGTGTTTGTGCATGTGTGTATATGGATTTCTAGGACAGTACACATTAGGTAAGTAAGATGAGATGTTTAGACATCATCACTGACTCAACAGACGTGAATTGGAGCAAACGCTGGAAGATAGTGGAGGACAGAGGAGCCTGGCATGCTGCAGTCCATGGGATTGCAAAAAGTCAGACACAACCTAGCAACAGAACAACAACGTCATCAACTGGATGACTGTAGTTTCAGATGTGGTGTCATAGAATATAAGCATGGCTGCCAGGGCCCATCCATATGAGTACAGTTAGGAAGCAAGCATTTCTCAGAGGAGCATTGGGGGCTGGCTGCCCCTCAAAATGCCATCACTACTGACACTTTGTCCTAAATCAAGGACTTAGCAAAATTTAGGTGGATAAATACCTAGTAAGTTTCTTTCAAATGGAAAGTGGGATAGCATTTGGTTCCATATATCCTTTTTAATTGTTTTAAACACTGATAATAATTTGAAAAAGCTATTTTTCTGTAAGACAGAGGGTAGCAACTACTCTGAAACTGTAACATATATAATTACATAGCATTTAATAGATTAAAATATTTCCTCTCATTGACTTAAATAAGATAGATCTATCATTCTGGATATTTATAAGCCTGGTCTGTGTGTATGTGTGTGTGTACATATGAATATATTTTGTGTTGGTTATGTGTGTTTTACCAACTCTATCTGTACCATATATGCCTTTTCTAAGGTAGCTTAAAGTACATTTCACACTTCTGAAACTATCACAGACCTTTGATGAATAAGCCTTCCCCAAATGGATTTTAAATGAGTAAGCCTTTTTACTTCTCACGCTCCTCAAATGTTTTATGAAATCTAACTTTCTAAATTTCAGTAATACTTTTATTCTTCTATAATTTTTTTCTAAATATCTGTAAGATAAAAGAAGACACAGAGGCCCCAGCATAGCTAAAGCCAAACGACAAAACAGACTCAAAACCTGTATGGAAACCAAGTTCAGAAGAGACCCTCTGCATGGTCCATGGCCAGTGCCTATGTCCAATATCTTTTCCTACATGAGGCTTAAACCAATTAAGACTTGGTGTTCTGTCATTTGATGTTTTCTTTATGTTTAAAACCACATTTGTTTAAAACCACAATTCCAGGAATAACTGTTGAATTAAATGTGTATATTTTGCATAACCACAGTATTTGCCAGTGACACATGCTCTTCACACAGAAAGAATTCACAGGATGAGAGTCTCCCAAACGTTAAAGTGTATCTAAATTAGGAGGAGCAAAGAGAGAGGGGAGAGAGAGAAAGAGAAGGGGGAGGAGGTGGGGAGGAGGGAGAAGGGATGGGTACTAAGTTCTGAGTGTATATAATTTACAGCAGCACCCTATATAGGATAAAGATATCATAAATCCAAGTGGTGTCGTCATAGCAGAAAACAAAATGAAACAGAAAAAGCAGAAACAGGCAGATTTAGACAGAAGTCCAGTAGAAGGAGGGCTTCCCAGGTGGCACTAGTGGTAAAGAACCCACCTACCAAAGCAGGAGACGTAAGAGACGGGGGTTCGATCCTTGGGTCGGGAAGATCCCCTGGAGGAGGGCATGGCAACCCCACCAGTATTCTTGCCTGGAGATTCCCATGGACAGGGTAGCCTGGTGGGCCCTGGTCCATAGGGTCACAAAGAGTCGGACACAACTGAAATGACTTAGCACACAGGCATGCCAGTAGAAGACACATTCTAGTCTGAGGGACTTGACAAGAGGACAGAGGGAGAGGTTGGGGAGGGAGGCACTAAGGAAGGAAGGATGTGAAAAAAGGAAAGAAAAAGTCAGGAGTCTCCATTCTATGAATGTGAGGGTGAGGGTCTCTGCTGACCTTCCCCCAGTCTTCTGGAAATTGAGAGGAGGAAGGAGACCAGATAGCCCTCCTCTCCCTCACCCACCACATCCAGCATTAAATCCCTAAACCGCCCTGGGGAAACACTGCTCCCGACTGCCCTCCACATCACTTTGTTCTCCCTAACCCCGGGCAGTGTGGCCACCGGCTCCTCTCCAGCCTGGATGACTGCAGTCACCTCCCACGCAGGCTGTCAGCCCCAGGCTTGCTCCACCACACCAGCGCCTTGTCACCTAGAAACCACAGTGGTTTTCCAAAACAAACCAGTAGCCATCTTCAGCCACTGTCTTCAAGATCAAACCCACACTCCTTTCCCCAGCTTGTAAAAGTCTTCCCCAGTTCTTCCATCCCTACCTCAGTAGCCTCACTTCTTGCCTTGGGATGGGAAATGGCAAGGAAGTTGTATGTTTGTCCATAATCTGGCACAAGCTGCATCACTTGAATGACATCATACTCTCCTCATATTTCTATACCTGCCTACGCATTCCTGGACTTCTCTGATGGCTCAATGGTAAAGAATCCTCCTGCCAATGCAAGGGACCCGAGTTTGATTCCTGGGTTGGGAAGATCCCCTGGAGAAGGAAATGGCAACCCCCTCCAGTATTCTTGCCTGGGGAATCCCATGGACAAAGGAGCCTGGTGGGCTACAGTCCAGGGGGTCACAAAAGAGTTGGACATGACTTAGCAACTAAACAACAATAACAATTCCTCATTGCCCAGTGGCCCAAATTATCTCCCCACAGCCCCTCTGCCCCTACCCTTACCCTTCACTTTTCTCAGACAACTGTCTAAAGTCTATGCCCCCAAAGGCAACGTAGTACATCAGAAGATGCAGAGACTCCATTGAAGAAGCTCTTATGGGCAGAATTAAAATGGAAGTGTTTGAGGTCCATGCATTTATGTCGTCATTCTCTTTGGGATACTCTTCTCCTCCTTTGTATCCATTTCATTCTCATTAAAAGGCATTAGATTAGACCTCAACCCAACCCACCTGAACGGCATCCTGACCTCCCCCAACCAGACGCCAGCCCCTCGCCCAGGGTCCAGCCAGAGCTTCCTGACAAGCAGGAGCAGTTTACCTTCTGGAGCCCCTGTAGGGGCTAAATGCTCAGACCCCTACCCTCAGCCTGACAACCTGTCTCACTGTTGAAAAACAGTTCAAGGTAGCACTTGGGACCAAACGTGTCATTTTCCTTGTCAAAATGAAAGCTGTAAATTTTAAACCTAATGCTTAATGTATCCAGATATTGAACACAGGGACTTTTATCCTCGGCTTAATGGTCTGTCTAAAAACATCAAAAAAGATTACTTAAAAACTCTGGGCCTCAGAGGTCCTATAAAATTACACGAAGCACCCCTCCCCCTCACCATCTCCTCCAAGTTTTAAAAAATTTATTGGAAAACACTTATGCAATATATGAACTCCTTTTTTTTCTGAGCCTTAGATACCGTGTGCTTGATTGCTGGGGGGTGGTTAAGAAATGTAATAGGATAAGATGAAATTTTATTAGATTACAACCTAAAATTTTAATAGACTTTCTGCTTCTGGGAATGGATGCAAACCTTATTCAGCATCTTCTTGAGTGTAGAAAATGTAAAAGTATGGCTTTCTTCCTTTAATATACTGTGACAATAAAGAATGGCAGTGCTTTTTAATTTTTTTTTAATTCAGATATTTGTAAAAACCTGATTAGAACAGAAAGACAGGAGAAGGTAAATGCAAGCAATAGAAAGATAATTAGAAGGTAATTATTTTCTCAATAGAAGGAGACTAGGAGTAGAAGGTAATTGTTAAGATTTTAGGAATGGAGAAATTATAACCCTGGACCTTAGTAGCTTTATCAAAAACTCACCCACAAGCATACATTTATTGGAGACTCTAAAACCCACTCCTCAGCCAGACTATCTGTGATACAGTGATGTGGTAAAGTTTGCTTCCAAGGTCTTACTGACATAACCCGAAATATTCTTTGTTGACATGAACAGAATCTTTATTCTCGCTAGGCTATAAAGAGACAGGGAGTGTTTTGCATACAATCGTTATCTTCTGCCCAGAGAAAATTATGAACCATGAAGTTTAGAGGGGTCAAGACTGCTTTCAATTATTGTATTAAATCCAAGACTTCATCCTTACCCAGCTGCCTTTCTAGAGAACAGGGCTGCTAATTAGGGGGAGACGATGTTTGGGAAAAATGGAAAGCTTCCAAGATCTTCCTGAATTCAGATTTCCAATATTTTTAAAGCACTATAGATTCACAGATGGTAATAGTATCATTTTCTTCATCCTCCTTAAGAGTGCTTTCTGATATATCTGCTTCTGAGATAATAATAACTCCATTATGGGTCCCGCATTTAAGGTTCTTACTGTAATGCCCCGACATGTTGGTGCATGGCTGGCTGACCCACAGCACAGCTGTCTCATTAAGGATTACTCCTGGGCTAAAGTGGAATCTAAAGGGTTAATGAGGCTGGGCAGTGTCAGCCGTAGCAGCTGCTCAAGCAGCAGGCTGGGAAAAGCTCTGCTGATGTCCATTCTTCACTGCTGAGTGATGAAGGGCAACCTATATGCTCGAAGTCTAGTCAGGCCACAACCTGTACTGATGTACAAAAGAAAAAAAATTCAATTCAATCCATGCCCCAGGTCAACAGCTACTCCATGATATATGATATGAGGGCAAAGTCAGTGTATTTTCAGGGCATTTTCAGTGTATAAGGGGCTAAAACCATGGGGCTTGGGAGGTTAGCCACTATTTTGTTTATCCTTTACTATGGAAAAGCTTCTATCAGCTCCGATCTAGAATCTGAGCAGTTCTTTGATTCATGATTATATACTTCTTGATTCATTGTATGGACACTTCCAGGCATCATATTCTTCAGCTGCTCACTTTGGATCTTTGTACCCATTTTGGAATCCTGATCCCAAAACTCCACTACTCAACACAACACACTGCTTTCTAAAAAAAATGTTTAATTTTCAAAGCTTTAATAATTTTAATATGAAAAAGAGAATTTGTCATAAAATGTTCTCATGATACACCTGAAACATCTCCTTTGTTTGACTTCAGGAGGTAGAAGAATCACCTGGAATGCTTCTGAAAAGATTCCCAAGGCCCAACTCCAGGGAGTTAAGTGCAGCAGAACCTGGGGTAGGGTTTGAGAATTTACATCTCGTAAAAGCTCACAGGTGACAGTGGTGTGGCAGGTCCAGCCACCACACTTCCCCCAGCAACACTGTTCTTAATCTTCCTTTGCATTCTCCTACGCTGGATTTTTCTTTTTTCTTTTTTTTTCCCCATGTATATAGATATCGATATCTATCTAAATGAATCGCTTTACTGTACACTTAAAAACTAACACAACATTGTAAATCAAGTGAACAGTTCAGTTCAGTTCAGTCGCTCAGTCATGTCCGACTCTTTGCAACCCCATGGACTGCAGCACACCAGGCCTCCCTGTCCATCACCAACACCCAGAGCTTGCTCAAACTCATGTCCATTGAGTCAGTGATGCCATCCAACCATCTCATCTTCTGTCGTCCCCTTCGCCTCCTGCCTTCAATCTTTCCCAGCATTAGGGTCTTTTCAAATGAGTCAGTTCTTTGCATCAGATGGCCAAAGTATTGGCGTTTCAGCTTCAGCATCAGTCCTTCCAATAAATATTCATGACTGATTTCCTTTAGGATGGACTGGTTGGATCTTCTTGCAGTCCAAGCGGCTCTCAAGAGTCTTCTCCAACACCGCAGTTCGAAAGCAACAGTTCTTCAGTGCTCAGCTTTCTTTCTAATCAACTAATACTTCAATTAAAAAAGAAAGGAAAAGAAAGAAATATTTGGGCTTTTCTGGTGGCTCAAATGATAATGACCTTGCCTTCAGAGACCTGAGTTTGATCCCTGGGTTGGGAAGATCCCATGGAGAAAGGGAATGGCAACCCACTACAGTATTCTTGCCTAGAGAATTCCATGGACAGAGTAGCCTGGCAGGGTCAGACACACAACTGAGCAACTTAACACTTTCACTTTCATAGATGTATAGCTATATAATTTTTCAGATGCTTGTTCCATATAGGTTATTACAAGATACTCAGTATAGTTCCCTGTGCTATACAGTAGGACTTTGTTGTTCATTTTATATACAACAGTGTATATCTGTTAATCTCAAACTCCTAATTTATCCCTCCCCACCCCCTTTACCTTTGATAACCATAAGCTTGTCTTCTAAGTCTGTTTCTATTTTGTAAATAAGTTCATTTTCATCATTTTTTATATTCCACATGTAAGTGATACCACATGATTTTTGCGTTTCTTTGATTTACTTTGCTGTTGTTCAGTCACTAAGCTGTGTCCAACTCTTTGCGACCCCATGGACTGCAGCACACCTGGCTTCCCTGTCCTTCACTATCTCCTGGAGTTTGCTCAAACTCGTGTCCATTGAGTCAGTGATATTATATAACTTGCTTTACTTATTATGATAATCTCTAGGTCCTTCCATGTTGCTACAAATAGAATTATTTCCTTCTTTTTTATGGCTGAGTAGCATACTCATTACATATATGGCTGAGTAGTATTTCATTATATATATGCATATATGTGTATACACACACACACACACCCCAACACTCTTCATGTATTATCTTTGCTGGATTTTTCCTCTCCATGAGCTCTAACTTGGCAAGTTCTAAGATTCAGGCTTACACCTCCTCTACTTTCCCTCCCCAGGCATCTTATTCAATCCTCTGGCTCTATACCATGTCTATAAGCTGATAAAGCCTAATTTCCCCCCTTAATTCATGACTGTGCATCTACCTCACATTTGACAGCTTCTGATCCCCCTTTCAAATCTGGTCCACTCCACTGTTCAACTCTGAAAACGGCACAACACATGAAATCACTCCAGCCAAATCCTTCATCATCCACAGCTCTTCCTGTCTCCTCACGTTTCACCCCAACCCATCAGTAAATCACATTGTCTGTCTCTTCAAAATACATCAAGAATGGGGTCATTTCTTATGGTCTGCACTGGCCAAACCTCCCATCCTATCTTGCCTGGATTCCTGCTATCATTTTCCCTCATCTCCCTTTTTTGTCCCCTTGTCTCCTACCCTATCATGCACACAGAACAAACAGGGATCCTTTAACCTATAAGTCAGTTCTCCTTCACTGTTCTGCTCTCAACTCACTCCATATAACCCAGAACAAACGGCTGGAGGTTTGACGGTATCCCACAAGGTTCTCCGTAATCTGACTGCATTCCTCCACCCTTCTCTCGCCTCCGATGCTTGCAGTTTCTCCCTTCCTCACAGGGTCTGGCCACACCAGCCTCCTTATGCTTCCTTTCACATGCCATTTCCTCTGCCTGGAATGCTTTCCCCCTGGGTACCCACAAGGCTACCCCCCTCAGTCCCTTCAGGTCTCTGCTCAAGTGTCTACCAAAGGGATTCCTCTGGCTGCCTCCCTAAAAGAGACCTGGCCCTGACCCACAATACTCTCCAATCTCCTTATCCAGTTTCTCACTCTTTGCCATGGCATTTATCATTCCTGGTGACTTCTTATTTATGCATTTGTTTATGGCTTGCCTCTCTCCACCAGGATGCAAGCCCCATCAGGAGAGAAATGATTTTTCTATCCACTGCTATATTCCTGGTACCAGAAATTTCAATACTGTCCAGTCTGTTGGAGGAGCTTGTTAAATATTTGAGGACTGCACGAATAAACTAATTGAAAAGTAAACATTGTAGTCTGTAAAAAAAAAAAAAAAAAAGGATTTCTTTTTCCTCTCTAAAATTGATCAATTATGCTTCTCAGCGTAATCACTTTAAGATACCACATTTCTGCAATATTAACTTCAAGAGGATTATATGGATAATTTATTTCAGTAAAAATTACCCCAAAGACTATTCATTTCAGCCTCCCAGTAAAATTCTGCAAATCTCGGGCCACTCAACCTCCTTGTCCCCCTACACTCTTTTTCCTCAAGCCCCTGGTTCTCAAGACCATTAACCTGAGAAACAGGGTCTATTTGAATGACTATAAGCACAGAAAGACCTGCTGAGTCAATATATCAATGTTGGACAAAGAATGTAAATTCTGAAACGCTGTGGTCACTGCACAGAGCGGTACTGCCTGTTTGAAATGTTCCCAGAGCTAATGAAGGCAGCTCCAGAGTTCTCACAGTTGATAAATAGGAGAGATGGCAACAGTTGGAGAGTTAGGTAAAGGAACCAGTGTGAAAATAGCTTTGGAAAAATACTCCGCAGTACACTGCCACCATTCATCCCTCACACTGAAAAACTGTATTAGTGCTTAAAATGACTCCTCTCACTAACTTTCCACCCAACTCAATTTCATTTAACTCAATTTAGGCTCAGGGGCTTCTACCCTGAACTCTGCTGTCTTGGCGCTTTTGAAAGAGTAGTGACATTGATAGTTGAACCTGTGGACCATCGTGCGTGTTTTCTAATGTGATTTGCTGGATGGACGTTTGCAATGAAAAGCAACTATTAAAAAATTAAATGCGTGTAGAGATTAGAGTCCACATTTTGAAACGTCAGTAAATACAGTATTTGTGTGACAGATCATAATGATTTGTAAAAGGCGGCCATATGTGTATCAAGCGCTCAGTCTTCCTAATGTTTTTTCCTTAAAAAATCTTTTATATTTAAAACTGAAAAAAAAAAAACAGCATTAAAAGAAAAATATCTTTCAAATTTTTGGAGGAATGCAGACTAAAATTCCATGTCCTCAGCCCGCGGATTTATCTCTTTCAAAGTGAAACCAGGGGAACGTTTCCAGCTTGTGCACTCCTGTCATATTACAACACGGAGGGTGATAGAACGATTTAAGAAAAAGAAATCAAGGATAGAACTTTCGAGTCAGTTCTCCAGTCTTTAATGTACTGTTTCACTACTTAACAGTGCCTAAAGGTAGCTTGCTGGCGTACTCTCACAAATAGCCAGCATTAACAGAATTTTACATGCCTAGGTCACTTTCCTTTGATCCCTCAAAGTCTTAAAACATTGTACAAACAACAGACTGGAGGCTACATTCCTGAAAGACAGCCACTTCTGGGGAGTAGAGGGGGTCCCCGACATAGCAACGGAACATACAGGACAATTTCAGACAAAGAACAAAAAGCAAGTGATGGTCCTTCTGAAAACCGCCAAGGATGCTAAGTGTTTTCAAAGAATGAAATCAAACACAACGACCTAAGGCCGGTGGAGAATTTTCCTAGGAGATAGAACCTCTGCTTAAAAGTGAGGAAGTGCTTAATGGCCATCCCAGACCTCCAAATTTCATGGTCTCCTACACATAAACCAGTCTCCAAATGTACTGAAATGATATCTCAGGCATAAGCTTTCCTTTGTTCTGGTGCTAGTTTGTAAGAGATCTTTACATGAACAAAAGCTTCTGTCTTTACAATAACCATCTTTCTTTAGAAAAGGCAAGCAGTATACTTTTGGGATGCCGAATCACACAATAGAGGAAACCAAATAATTCCAGTGAGGTTTGATGAGCCCTCAGCAAATCCTACAACAATTCTCGTCATCTGTCACTCAGGAAGTATCTTATAAAGAACTGTGTGCCATTGCTACTGTCTATTACCTGCAATATTCCTTTTGGTTCACTTGAGATTTTTTAAAAATATATAATGAATGCATTCAATAATTGTTTGAATTGCTGCAGCGCATTCTATCATAAATGGTTTATGGATAACCATCAATTGGTTCTGCTCATCAGTCTAACAAGCGCAATGTGCTACTCAGAGCAGAGGATGACTATTTATTTAACAGATCTTGGCAGAAATATTTGTTGCATGCCACAACTTTACAAAGAACATTAAAATCAATGACAATTTATAAACCAAAGGCTGGGAATTATGCTTTGGATTCCCATAATTCATCAGAATAAAGCTGTCAGATACCTTTTATTATAAATTAATAGCATGTTGTCTAAGAGAGCTACAGAACAGATGTTTCGCCAGTTCAGTACTGACATCTAGTGGACAATGGAAAATATTTTTCCACGTCCTCCCAACTGGATTTTTTCCCTCTTTCCCAAAAGATGTTCGCTGCTGCTGCTGTGTCAGTCAAAAGATTTTTATCACGCAAGAAACTCATTTGAATTTAAGTTTTAGGTACTTGTGTTGGAGCTCACAAATATATGTTGGAAATTTTAGTGATAAACACTGGCCATGTGTACTTTTCATTTAAAATCTACTCAGCTTTTTAAAAATCTGTTTCTAGAATATATTTTAAAAATTTTTAGGACTTTTTTGTGCTGGAGGACTTAGTTACTTCCCATTCTCTATTATTAAACTAACTACACTATTTAAAGCAATACGTTCCAACTCCAGCATCCTTATAAAGAAAAAGAAAAATAGTTCTAAATATAGTTTTAAGATCAACATTTACTTAGTTGTATATGATCCAAAGTTAGGGTTCAAATTAATTATTGGGATTTTTTCTCTCCAGTTTAATGTGACTTACGAATGACCAAACTATTGGAGAGAGAGATTGAGAGTCTACTTAAGTGCACTGTTTGTGTATTTTGTTTCCTTAAACAATATTTTCACGTTGATCCACACAACATTCCACGGTCATTAACATATTGAAAAACTGAAAAACATTTTCATGTACCTGGCAAACTCTCAGATACACGGTCTTGGCAACAGTCCTCCTAAAACAAGTGAGAGAATTTTTATGCCTCAGTTCAGTTCAGTTCAGTCACTCAGTCGTGTCCAACTCTTTGAGATTCCATCTCCAGGCTTCCCTGTCCATCACCAACTCCCAGAGCTGGTGCCCCAGGTAACAGACAAATCTGAGACTTTCCAAGTGTTCCAGGTTACCTGATCTGAATCCAAGCTGGACTTGACCTTCCAGGAGATTTAGGAGGTTAAGGACAGCATCCTTTTCAGAGCCTTTTGGAATTCAGAGTTCCTGAAAGTAAAAAAAAAAAACAAGATAAATAAAACTAGTGTTTCCCGTGTGCCTGCTTTTGTGTCTAGCACTGCAATATGCACTTTACATAAGAGATGAATGAAGTACAGATCAGGGATAATCACTATTGGTACAACGTTTCATGCCTTAAAGGGAACACAAATGACTTGCTCTAGGATGGGTATCAAGCTGAAATTTCTAGAAGAGGATTAATATCTCTTTCTACCTTTTTTTTTTACTGGGGGACAATGGTAAAGCTCAACCAAAATCATCATCTGCCCCATTCCACTTTACCAAACTATAAAATGGTGAAAGAGCACATGAAACCACCTTACAGGTTTTGCAAAGTTTATAAAATTTATTTTAGGTTACTTTGAAAGCTGTGCATGACAATTATTTTAGTAGGCCTATGTGATTATTATGAAGGTGAATAAATAGAGCAGAACACAATATCCTCTCCACAAAAAAAGAGAAATGAACTTCAGAAGTTCTTTGTGTGAAAGTAGGGGGTAAACTTGCTTGAAGCATAGCCCATAATTTTTTATAGAGTAATGTAAAAGGAACTATTTCAGGATTTTCTTTTTTAAGAAATTCTTCAATCTAGTCCCAACCTTCAAATCACTGTTTGAACATCTTTCCAAACAAGCTTTTCAAAAGTCATTAAAATAAAGATTTGTTACATGAATAAGGACAACTGAATAGCATGTTATCAACTAACAAACCTTCCCAGTGGGCAACTTTTTTTTGTATATTAACTAAAAGATAAATTAGGCTGTCTTCTGCTATCATGAACAACTAACTTCAGTTCTTTTCATAAAAGGACCCCTATCACACTCATGTTAGTCTTTGACTATCTTCCCCTCATTCTAAAAATAATTTTTAACTCTCGAATCATTCTAAATCCTATTGTCTCATATTAGCTATAGACCTACATAAACTCCCTGTATAAGGAAACATTTTAAAGATCCCCATTGATGGAGAAATCTACCAATGTTTATGTACAACTGTCACATTTAACCCTAGAAGCGGATCAAAGGTGATAAGGCTTGGAACCAGATAGATAGGACATTCAAAAACAACAAGTGCCTGACTAGAGTGGATATTTTAAGTTCAGAAGGAGACAGAGTGAGTAGAAACAAACAAAAAAAAAATGTTAATGTGAAAAGGACTGCAAGCAAACACATACCACAAGTCTAAAAGTAAAGGTCATATGGAGGAAACTCAAAGCTAAACTTGAACCCAAGGATAAGTCACTGTCCCTTCATGTACCCTCCCCACACTGTGATGGTAAGATCCAGCCCAAAAATGCACCAAGAGAACCAGAGACCTGCAAGGCCAGCTTGCTCCTGATGAACATAAGATCAAGTTCTTCCAGTTATAACTTTCAGTAAAGTCTTCCCCTTAGTGTATTAGGGACTTCCCTGGTGGCTCAGACGGTAAAGAATCTGCCTATAATGTAGGACACCTGGGTTCGATCCCTGGATCAGGAAGGTCCCCTGGAAAAGGAAATGGCACCCCACTCCAGTATTCTTGCCTGGAGAATTCCAAGGACAGAGGAGCCTGGCTGATTACAGCTCACAGGGTCACAAAGAGTCAGACACAAGTGAGCAACTAAACATACACATGCACCATTCTTATTTTAGGTTGTGAGTGAGGTAAACAGAATCATTACACATTAGATCTGGAAGGGACCTCCAAGAACTTCTAGTCCACCTTCTCAGCCCCAGACAAGAAAAAGAGCCTTGGAGAGGTTAAGGGTGTTGGAAGTTAGTAATACACTAATGGAGTGATGAGGAATAGTGGGATGAGAGGTCATCAGAGCTAAGACCATAGATAACCATCAAGCCAGGAAAGACTGAGGGCCTGGAGGATGAAGTAAGGCTAGGAACAAAAACTAGGAGAGAGGCCCAGGCTTGTCCCAGGGTTGCTGGGCAGACAGAGTCAAAATTTCCCAATGAAGGAAGGCCACATCCTAGGCACCAAGACTAGACTCAGGCTTTTTATCAGAACTCAACAAAGTGAGTGAGAAAATCAAGGCAAGAAGCACAAGAAAGGAAAGCAGAGCAAGGCAGATGAGTAAGACCCAGAGACCCACACAAGGAAAAAGGACAGTCAAGCTCACAATCTAAACCACGACTCCAGCACTAACGTCTGCTACCTGGAAAGGACTTCAGAAACTAAAGTGACTCTGACTCAGGCTCAGAGAATCTATATGGTTCTGTGAGGGTGGGATTCAACCCCGGCCCAGCTAATGTGGGGGGTCGAGCTGGTCGCTGGATCACCTGGGTAAGGTGATGAACATGTGGGCATTAGGTAATCAGAATATCGAGAAGGCAGATCCTAATAAAACCTAAGTTGAATGCACTGAACGTATCTGAAAGTGTGAATCAATAAGATGTGCAATTGATCCACATGCACAGGTTAATATTTGTACACAATGCAGAGACCACAACTACACAACTAGATAATCTAATGTGCTTCTTGTTCATTTCATCATACCTTATCGCCACTCCCTTCAACTTTCATTTTACTCTTTGTTAATAGGTTTTCCACCACAGACTCCCCAGTACATTTTGAAATTATTTTCCTGGGTAAATTCACATCTTATATTTATTTTTCAATGCTGTTCTTAAAAAAAAAAAAAAAAAAGTCTACTTTTAAAATGTCATTTCCAGGACTTCCCAGGTGGTTCAATGGTTAAGAATCTGCCTGCCAATGCAAGGGACGTGGGTTTGATCCCTGGTCCTGGAAGATCCCACATGCCACAGAACAACTAAGCCGTGTGTGACACAGCTACTGAGCCCCTATTCCACAAGAGAAGCCACCGTAATGAGAAGCCTGCACACTGCAAGTAGAGAAAGCCCCACCATACCAACGACGACCCAGCACAGCCATAAACAAATAAATGAAATTTAAAAATAATAATAAAATGCCATTTCCCATGGACAGGGTACATATATATTTATTGACTAAATGTTTATGCTTCTTTTAGCTTTCCCTTAGTATTCTATGCTTACCTAGGGGCTCAAGAAAAAGGCATGTGGTGAATTCAAATCAGTTTGTTTTCCACCTGAAAATTTTGAATCTAAATATTTTGAATTTTACCTAAGCACACCAGAAACCATCATTTTTATTCTGTATTTTTTTAAATGGGTGAATTCTAACAGAATGGTTTCATTTATATGATGAAAAATAAAATTATACCTAAAAGAATTTTAACTAAATCATCTCAGGTTAAATAAGTGAATAGAAGTAGAAAGGAAGCTGGGTAGCTTACAAATTAATGGGCTTAATCAATGATTTATGGTTAATTTACTTCACTTAAGTCCTTCCTTCAATCTATGCCCAAGACTTTTATCTTTGAATTTCAGAATAAAAAAGCCAAAGTTTTATTTGGAGAAATGGGCAGAGATGAGGAGGGAGGGCAGTTGAAAACTCCAACCACTTTCTGTGTATTCCTTTTGATATTTTATCAGTAAGGCTTTAATAGTTGCACAAGAACCACATGTTGATGTAATGCGAATGTTCCAAACAGAGATATCGATGACTCTAACTGATGAAATAACTAAATATCAACAGTAAAAGGACCTCCAAGATGATAAAAAAGAACATCACAGAGGGGGGAAAATGAGTTGCTGGCCAACATGTAAACAAGAATTTGACTCTGTTTATTTCTTCCTTTCTTCAGATACATTGGAGAATTGCTTTGTGCCTTGTACTTCTCAGGGTCCAATTTAATATCTTCCTGTTTTTTAGAAGGTGGTTTATGCAACTTATTGGAATGTATCCAGGAAAAGACTGAGAGAAACCAAGAAAGAGAGAAGGGAAGGAAGAAAGGGAGGAAAGGAAACTTATAGGAATGTAAAGCTCAATAAATCATAATGCCCTTGGCAAAAGCTTTCCAAGTCCCCTTCTCCTGTCTTAAATTGCAGTGATTTTGCTATGATGTATGGTCACCTCATGCGAAGAGTTGATTCATTGGAAAAGACCGTGATGCTGGGAAGGATTGGTGGCAGGAGGAGAAGGGGACAACAGAGGATGAGATGGCTAGATGGCATCACCAACTCGATGGACATGAGTTTGAGTAAACTCTGGGAGTTGGTGATGGACAGGGAGGCCTGGCATGCTGCAGTTCATGGGGTCTCAAAGAGTCAGACACGACTGAGTGACTGAACTGAACTGAACTGAACTGAATGGTGTCAAAATCGTGATCCTTGAGAATAGAGGTCTTTATTTTTGCCCCCAAGACACTATTTAAAAAGAAATGCAAATTTCCCTGAACTCATGTTTATTTTCAAGCCTGACATGAACTTGTTCACAGACTACAAAGTCTCTCAAGGGAATTTCTGAAGCTCAATAACAAAAGCCCAGGATATGTCCTTCCTTCATTGGGAAATTTTGACTCTGTCTGCCCAGCAATTCTGGGACAAGCCTGGGCCTCTCTCCTAGTTTTTGTTCCTAGCCTTACTTCGTCCTCCAGGCACTCAGTCTTTCCTGGCTTGATGGTTATCTATGGTCTTAGCTCTGATGACCTCTCATCCCACTATTCCTCATCACTCCATTAGTGTATTACTAACTTCCAACACCCTTAACCTCTCCAAGGCTCTTTTTCTTGTCTGGGGCTGAGAAGGTGGACTAGAAGTTCTTGGAGGTCCCTTCCAGATCTAATGTGTAATGATTCTGTTTACCTCACTCACAACCTAAAATAAGAATGGTGCATGTGTATGTTTAGTTGCTCACTTGTGTCCGACTCTTTGTGACCCTGTGAGCTGTAATCAGCCAGGCTCCTCTGTCCTTGGAATTCTCCAGGCAGAGTGGGGTGCCATTTCCTTTTCCAGGGGATCTTCCTGATCCAGGGATCGAACCCGGGTGTCCTACATTATAGGAATTATCTCTTTCCACATTCTCACTAATTGTGAAATAGAGGGAAATGACTGGGAAGATGGGGGATTGAGCCCCATGTTTGGTTATCACATGTTGTTTCAAGCCAAAGACTCTGCCAAAACTCCTTCTGCTTCAAGGACAGGGGTATCATCTCCTGCTTTAGTCTGCACTCAGAAACCACTGCAGGGTCTCAGACAGGGAGCAACACACTCAATAACCATCCAGACTTTTTTCAAGTGGCTTAGGAAGAGTTCAAGGTGGCGCTAGTGGTAAAGAATCTGCCTGCCAATGAAGGAGATGAAAGAGATGCAGGTTGGATCCCTGAGTTAGGAAGATGCCCTGGAAGAGGAAATGGTACCCCACTCCAATATTCTTGCCTGGAAAATTCCATGGACAGAGGAGCCTGGTGGGCTACAGTCCATGGGGTCACAAAGAGTCAGACGCAACTTAGCGACTAAGCACAGGAAGAGTTCAGAGCTTCACCCTGACTCTGTGAAATCTAAATGTGGAAATTCCCAACCGCCCTCATTCCCTGCCTCCCAAATATACCCGGACACAGTGATGTGTTGTATAAATACTACTGCATCTGTGGATGGGTGAGTTTTCAGTGATTTGCTGTGTGCACACCTATGCATGCCTGTCGATATGTGCACTGCCCAGACTTTCCTCAGAGAGGAAGACCTGAAAGTCTATACAGACGTCTTTTTCTTTTTAAAAATGCCAACAAAGGTAAATCTTTGCACCAGAAGATATCTTGGAGATCATTTTGTCTAAATTTCTCATTTTAAAGATGGTTTGTTCATGCATCTAACAGATATTTTTAATCCCAGAATTTCCCAAAGACTTTAAATGACTTGTTCGGAGAAATTTAATATGGTGTTCAGTGTTGCACAAAAATTTAAAGAGAATTTGAAATGCTGTATGGTATTGTTTCCTCTTCATCACAATCTTGTTGTGGTGAAATGGCTTGTGTAACTCAATGAAGCTATGAGCCAAGCCATGCAAGACCACCCAAGACAGACAGGTCATAATGAAGAGTTCTGACAAAATGTGGTCCACTGGCAGAGGAAATGGCAAACAACTCCAGTGTTAATGCCTCAAGAGCCCTATGAACAGTAAAAAATGACAAAAAGATATGATACCAGAAGATGAGCCCCTGCCAGGTAGTAAGGTGTCCAACATGTTACTGAGGAAGAGCAGAGGACAATTACTAATAGCTCCAGAAAAAATGAAGTGGTTAGGCCAAAGTGGAAATGACACTCAATTGTGGATGTGTCTAGTGGTGAAAAAGTAAAGTCTGATGATGTAAACAACAATATTGCAAAGGAACCTGGAATGTTAGGTCCATGAAATTGCACATGGTCAAGCAGGAGATGGCAAGAGTGAACCTTGACATCTTAGGAATCAGTGAACTAAAATGAATGAGAATGGGTGAATTTAATTCAGATGACCATTATATCTATTACTGTGAACAAGAATCCCTTACAAGAACTTAAGTACCCCTCATAGTCAACAAAAGAGTCCAAAATTCAGCTCTTGAGTGCAGACTCAAAAAATGACAGAGCAATCTAGGTTCGTTTCCAAGGCAAACCATTCAACATCACAGTAATCCAACTCTATGATCCAACCACTGATGCCAAAGAAGCTGAAGTTGACCGGTTCTATGATGGGAGCCTGGCAGGCTACAGTCCATGGGATCACAAGAGTTGGACACAACTTAGCGACTAAACCACCACATCTCTCAATGAAGTTGGAAAAATTTTTTAAGTTTCCTAAATTATCTTGAGGATGACATATACACATTACCATATATAAGACAGATAACCAACAAAGATCTACTGTATAGCACCAGGAACTATACTCAATATTCTGTGATAACCTATATGAGAAAAGAATATGAAAGAGAATGAATCTATGCGTACTTATAACGGAATCACTTTAGAGTACACCTGAAACTAACACATTGTAAATCAACTACACTCCAATAAGATTTATTTAAAATAAAGTTTCCTAAATTATCAGCCGTGTTATTTCAACTCCTCCAATGTTGAGAAGTGATTATCGGTATTTCCAGGCCAGTCAAATCAAAGTATATGTTAGAAATGTTTGTTCTTTAGTTCCCCAATATCACTGCTTATGGCACTTTCCTAATGTTTTTTTCTTCCTCTAAAAAAAAAAAAAAAGAAAAATCATAGTCTCTATTCCGAACCTCTTCTTTAGAATTAATCATATAGACAAGGGGGCAGTAAACTCTTCCCTAAGGGCAAGATATTTCAGGCTCACAGCCATATGGTCTCCATCTCAATTACTCAACTCTGTCATCATAGCACAGAAGCAGTCACAGATAATAAGTAAATAAACAGCTCTATTGGGTTCCAATAAAACTTTATTAATAAAAACAGGCTGAGGGCCAGATTTGAACCAGGGGCTGTAGTCTGCCGACTGATATAGACTATTATTACCTGGGAGTATCTCAGCTAATTCATCATCTTTCATAGAAGATAAATCACTTTTTTCCCTAATTACAATGCTCATTTTTTGATACTATCCCTAAAGTAACACATTCCAACAGAACTTTTAACTGTGGTGGAATTGTTTTATATCTGTGTTGTCCAGTATAAGCACCACTAGCTATATGTGGCTCCTGAACACTCGAAATGTGGCTAGGTGACTGAGGAGCTAAATTTTAAACTTAACTTTTGCTAATTTAAATTTAAGTGGCCCTCTAGGAGCTAGTGGCTACCCCAAAGGACAGTGAAGCCTTAAGGATCAATGAAGACAACCAGGCACTATTTTAGACAGAGCCAAAAATCTGGAAGGTCTATTGTGTGCTCAAATCACAAAAGGTGTAGACAGATATCTATATCATTATGCCCATGACCAGCCCTGGGCATTTCAAAGGCATTCTTCTCCTAATGAAATAATGTTTTAGATAACTCTCCCAGTAGAAAAAGCATAATTTAATTTACATACGTTGTATTTTTAAACCTCATACCATTCGTTTGGGGTTTTTATCATTTATTTGTTTTTGGCTGCGCTGGGTTTTTGTTGCTGCTCAGGGTTTCCCTGGTTGTGGCGACCAGGGCTACTCTTTAGTTGCCGTGCGCGGGCTTCTCATTGTGGTGGCTTCTCTTACTGTGGAGCATGAGCTTTGGGGTGCAGGGGCTTCAGTAGTTGCAACTCAAGGGCTCTAGAGAGCAGGCTCCCTAGTTGTGATGTACAGGCTAAGTTGCCCTGCGGCATGTGGAATCTTCGCAGGCCAGGGATTGAACCCCTGCCCCTCTCCTGCGCTCCCCCCACACACACTGGCGGGTGGATTCCTTACCGCTGGACCACAAGGGAAGTCCTCTCCTTTGTATTTTTAAGCAACTTTTGGGAATCCATCAATTGGAATAAGTGCATGACACCTTCATTTTGTTTTAATACAGCCTTGTGTTAAATTTGAGTCAATAAGTAAATTGCACCTGCAATTGTAAGAGTTGAGGATTTATCACTGCCTTCACTGTGCTAACTGCTTATCTGAAAAAAACAGAGAAAGCAAATTCAAATCCTCCAAAGTCTTAACTTCCCTATTGAAAGTATATGTTTCATTAATAGGAATACAAAACAAACTGCCCTGGGATGAGTGAATCAGAGAAAACAGAAAAGAGTAGGAGACATTTGAGTTGGGCGTTGACCAGGAGTAGCGAGGAAAAGTGGTAAAGAATCTGCCTGCCAAGGCAGGAGACGTAAGAGACGTGGGTTCGATCCTTGAGTGGGGAAGATCCCCTGGAGAGGGGCATGTCCATCTGTCTCCACAGACCATGCGGTGCCATGCTCCCTCAGTCGTGTCCAACTCTGCAATGAATGGACTGTAGCCCACCAGGCTCCTCTGTCCACAGAATTTTCTAGGCAAGAATGCTGGAGTGGGTTGCCATTTTCTTCTCCAGGGAATCTTTCCGACCCAAGGATTGAACCTGCATCTCTTGTATCTCTTGCATTGCCTATTCCTCCATAGTCTCCACTACTTCCTATTATTTGATGTCTAGTAGGTTTCATTCATTCATAACACTCGCCTGGCCTCAAAGGCATCTGAGTTTTTTTATCCCAACCTAAGACAGCTGATTTGGGTGAAAGTTTAAAACTTCATTGAGTTTCAGAAACTTCCTCTACAAATGTTATCTTCTACAATATCATATTTTTACTCTAACCACAATGACTTAAATATTCTATTTTCTTGAGAATATTCCACATTCCCAATCTTTTCATAAATTTAGGCATATCCATCTTCTTGAATGGCTTCATCTCAAAATTTTGGAAGAAAGGAATAATAAGCTAAAGAATCAGAAAACAGACATTGGACCTTAGCCCTGAGCAGTTTAGTTGCATCTTCTGTTGAATCTTGTGCAGTAGGCAGGTGCTAGTTTCCACTGGGTATCTCAGGATGACCTGTACCACATATCTATGTGTGACATCTTCCCCGGGACCTCCTGGAAGTATGGAAAGACAACTGTTAGGATCTGATCCAATCCTACACCTCAGGTTTCATGCTGGCTAGGAAAAGCCCCCAGTTATTTTCAATGTCTTGTAAAATCATCCATTGTCAGATAACTTTTCTATTTGAAAATTAGAGAGTTTAATCTGCTTAATATTGATTAAGATGCAATTAATGAGCAATATTAGTGTAGCTTACCAGGTGCCTCAGTTGGTAAAGAATCTGCCCGCCAGTGCAGGAAATGCTAGAGATTTGGGTTTGATAGCTGGGTCAGGAATATCCCCCTAGAGTAGGAAATGGCAACCCACTCCAGTATTCTATCTGGAAAATTCCATGGACAGAGTAGCCTGGTATGCTACAGTACATGAGGTCACAAAGAGTCAGACATGATTAATAACACACAACCAAGAACTACAACAAAATTAGTGTAGGTCAAGTTGGAATTAATTTTATACTAAAGAAGTTGTAAGACATCAGGTTCTTGACTGAGAAGACCCTCTAGCTGTGATGACTTGCTGCATGCCAAATAACAAGATGCTCGCATATGATAGTCAGTAACTGGTGACATCTTTTCTTCTTGATTTGCAAAACTATGAGCTATCTGTTTGTGGATTTCTTTAGAACTGTATCTATTGTACAAATATACTAGGTAGAGTGAAACATGCTTCTTATGTGTTGGTATAAAGCCCTCATTATCTTACACAGAACAGTATAAAACCATATTTGCCTGATTAAAAACTCCATATTTATTTGAAGTTTCATAAACTGAGTAGAAGAAGGACCTGTGAAACCATGAAAAATTCTCATGTGACCATGTGACTGCAGGGACAGGAGGGCAAGGAAGGATTTTGAAGCACCATTTTCTCTTTTACTAAGAGTTTAGAATGTCCCACTCTTCCAAGTTTTAAAGATGGGGTTGGGATGGAGGGCAGAAAATGTTTCATGTGTGGATGCCTACCCTAGAACCACAATTGATCGTAATATTTAAATAGTAGATCTGACCTTTAGGCTAAAGTTTGAGAGGAATGATACTGTCACTCCCTGTGTTCTGTAAATACCCTCACACAGCATTTTAGGAAAACCCCACACAGCTACCAGGCGGAGGCACAGTCCAGTAAACACAGTTGACTCTACTCTAGACTCAGAGCTCTGATCCCATATGGGTTCTCTTGAACCACTGATGCTGGGCAGAGAGTCCAGAAAAGGTAGCTTTGCTTGCAGGGGCTAAGAATGACACCTTGATCAACTTTAACCTAATATCTGCATACATACTAAGTCATTTCAGTCATGTCTGATTCTTTGGGACCCCATGGACTATAGCCTTACAGGTTTCTCTGTCCATGGGATTCTCCAGACAAGAATATTGGAGTGGGTTGCCCTGCCCTCTTCCAGGTTATCTTCCCGACCCAGGATGGAACCCGCATCTCTTCTGTCTCCTGCAGTGGCAGGTGGGTTCTTTTCCCCTGGTGCCACCTGGAATCCCTGGTGCAGGGCAGGTCCAGACAAGGTAGTTTTGCCAGCTGAAGCTAAGAATCAAGCCTTGATCAACTTGACTAAACTAATGCAACCAATCAAACACCTAGGAAAAAATTTTGCCAAGGCTACATGGCAAGTAACCAAATAGGAAAAAAGATGTTCTATGCGGCAACTTTGAGGCTTAAGCCTAATTCCAAGTCTAATTCTACCTAAGGGGCCTTAGAAATCTCTAGGGAAACACACATATAATATCTATGCTGTCAAAGGCACTTGTCTTCCATGCCCAGTAAGTTCTTTTTAACCCCAAAGGGGGAAAAATACACATAAATCCTCCCTCTATCCACATTCCCTCTTATGAACCTCAGTCTTGCCTAAGCAAATTCTTTCCCTATTCACAAGGAGACAACACCAGACTTTGCTTTGGGAGTATTTTCTAAGCCAGGACAATCTGATGTAGCATGTTGACTCAAGGGACATTTGGGTGCAGACATCTTCCATCAGCCATTTGAAGCAAAAAAACAAACAAACACAAAAAAATTAAATTAGGTGAGAAGAGACAACTGCGAACGATTATGAGACAGTGGAGTGGTCATAAAAATTTAGAAGGCTTCCATACTGCTTCATGAAAATCTCTAATTTCTCTATTTTTAATAGTCTGAAACTGCAGTTTGGAATTAGGAGTGTGTCTGGTGTTTAGAAATACCAAGAAGAACTCCAGTCAGCAAATCCACACTAAGAGAAGAGCTTTGCCTCTGTATCAAAAATTAGTGAGTGAATGTACAGTATAATGATTTGATACACAATATATATTGTGAAAAGATTTCCACCATCAAATAAATTCACACCCATCACCTCATATATTTACCTTTTTTTAAAATTAACTTTAGGAATCAAAAAACAAAAATTATTTGGCTCTGGAACACCTCAGAGTGAGATGCAAGAATAAGGGTACCTCATTTTTACAATGGAATATTACCCAGTCATAAAAGGCACAAAACTGGGTCATTTGTGGAGATGTGGATGAAGCTGGAGTATGTCATACAGAGTGAAGTAAGCCAGAAAGAGAAAAACAAATATTGTATATTAATGCATATACGTGGAATAGAAAAATGGCACAGATGAACTTATTTGAGGGGTAGAAATAGAGATGCAGATTTAGAGAACAGACACGTGGACAAGGTGGGGAAGGGGAGGGTGGGACGAACTGGGAGATTAGGATTGACATATATGCCCTGGGGTGGGTGCTGTTGTGTTATAACTCATTTCAACCCGATGGACTGTAGCCCCACCAGGCTCTCCTGTCCATAGGACTTCCCAGGCAAGAATGCTGGACTGGGTAGCCATTTCTTTCTCCAGAGGATCTTCCTGACCTGGGCTCGAATGCAGGTCTCCTGCATTGCAGGCAGCTACAACTAAAAATCCCCCATGCCACAACTAGACCCAGAACAGCCAATTTTTTTTTTATTCTTAAAGTTAAATTTTTAAAAAGGTGAGGTGATGATATGTGACGATAATATGAGGTGATGGGTGTGGATTTATCTGATGGTGGGAATCCTTTCACAATGCATATCATGTATCAAATCATCAAACTGTACCTATAAAAGTTTATAATTTGTCAATTAAACCTCAATAAAGCTGAATATATACCTATACACCTATACACACACACACATATATATATACATATATATGTATGGTTGCCTCTGTGAAAAAAGAGGGAAGAAAATGTGATACAGTGCGTCCCCTACATATGAACCTTCAAAGATGTGAATGTGTGTGCCCCTGAATACCAGCTGTTGCATTGACTGTGCTTTTCAAGGTACTGTACTGAAATGTTAAAAATATTTATTTTTTGTGCTTGTTTATCTTTTATGTACATATTACTTGTGTGAAAAGTATTATAAACCTATTACAATACAGAACTATATAGCTGATGGAGTTAGTTGGGTACCTAGGCTAACTTTGTTGGACTTAATGAAAAAATTGGACTTAATAAACGCACTCTCAGAACAGAACTCCTCTTTATGTAGGGGACTTTATATATATATGTATGTATATATGTTTACCATCACAAAAAAGAGCAATAAATTCCAAATCAAAATAATTGGGTCTTACCCTTGATTCCCCAATATAATAGTGTAGCCTTGGGATGTGTGTGTGTGTGTGTGTGTGTGTGTTCAGTTGTTCAGTCGTGTCCTACTTTTTCTGGCCCCATGGACTGTAGCCTGCCTGGCTCCTCTGTCCATGAAATTTCTCAGGCAAGAATATTGGAGTGGATTGCCTTTTACTACTGCAGGTTATCTTCCCGACCCAGGGATCGAACCCTCACCTCTTGCATCTCCTGCACTGGCAGGCGGATTCTTTAGCACCAGCATCACTTGGTTTGACTTCCCTGGTGGCTCAGACGGTAAAAGAGTCTGCCTACAGTGCGGGAGACCCAGTTTCGATCCCTGGTCGGGAAGATCCCCGGGGGAAGTAAATGGCAACACACTCCAGTACTCTTGCCTGGAAAATCCCATGGACAGAGGAACCTGGTAGGCTACAGTCCAAGGGGTCACAAAGAGTCAGACACGACTGAGCAACTTCACTTTCACTTTCACCTGGTTTAGCCTTGGGCAAAGTCTTCTAATCTCTGTCTTTCTCAGTTTTCTGGTTCATCAATGTAAACAGAAATACAAAGGATCATAAGAGACTACTACCAGCAGCTCTATGCCAATAAAATGGACAACTTGGATGAAATGGACAAATTCTTAGAAAAGTATAACTTTCCAAAACTGAACCAGGAAGAAATAGAAGATCTTAACAGACCCATCACAGGCAAGGAAATCGAAACTGTAATCAAAAATCTTCCAGCAAACAAAAGCCCAGGACCAGATGGCTTCACAGCTGAATTCTACCAAAAATTTAGAGAAGAGCTAACACCTACCTTACTCAAACTCTTCCAGAAAATTGCAGAAGAAGGTAAACTTCCAAACTCATTCTATGAGGCCACCATCACCCTAATTCCAAAAATATACACCATGGAATTTTACTCAGCCGTCAAAAAGAATTCATTTGAACCAGTCCTAATGAGATGGGTGAAACTGGAGCCCCTTATACAGAGTGAAGTAAGCCAGAAAGATAAAGAACATTACAGCATACTAACACATATATATGGAATTTAGAAAGATGGTAACGATAACCCTATATGCAAAACAGAAAAAGAGACACAGAAATACAGAACAGACTTTTGAACTCTGTGGGAGAAGGTGAGGGTGGGATGTTTCAAAAGAACAGCATGTATACTATCTATGGTGAAACAGATCACCAGCCCAGGTGGGATGCATGAGACAAGTGCTCCGGCCTGGTGCACTGGGAAGACCCAGAGGAATCGGGTGGAGAGGGAGATGGGAGGGGGGATCGGGATGGGGAATAAGTGTAAATCTATGGCTGATTCATATCAATGTATGACAAAACCCACTGAAATGTTGTGAAGCAATTAGCCTCCAACTAATAAAAAAATTAAAAAAAAAAAAAAAAGAAATACATACGACCAGGGCTATTGTATAAATTAGAAGAAATAATATATTTTAACAACCTATGAAACATATAGGGTGCTAATAAAAATTAGGATTATATCAAAATAATAATAATAACATAAGGCTTTTTCTTTTATTGATTGAGAATTCAAACTACAGTGGTTTGCCACCCAACAAGGGAAAACATACATCAGTTTGTTTTTGTTTTTGTTTTTTTTTAAAGCATTTCAAAGTATATACTCAGGATGAATTTTTTTTAAATTTCACAATATTAAGTATGGAAAACATCTTCTATAATGTCTCCAAACCACTTTCAAAAGCAAGTATGAAGTAAGTAATCTGGACTAAGAAGTTGATATAAAATAAAGAAACGTTAATCCTTGAAATCTCAGAAAGAGGAAACTCCATTCATGCAAGTATAATAGGATATTGTTCCTTCAAAGAGAAAAAAATTATCTAAGCTTCAGTACTTAGGTATATGGATAACATCTAGTCCCTCAAACTAAATCATCAATCCCTACTTTATCTCTTATCTCAGCATTATATAAAGGAAAAGAATGAAAGAAAATATTGCTAAAAGCAGCACATTTGCATCCATCACAAAATAATCATACCACTTCCCTGTAGCCCAGAGTGCATTTAATATAATTGAAGAGAGAGGAGAAAATGCTTGAAAATGAACAGGAATTTTTTTTTTTTTCTCAAAAACATAACTGAAGGAGCTTTGTGCTTCTGTCCAAGATAGAGGAAGAGAAATCACATTTACCTTTCCATTATAAACAACTAAAAAAACAAAAGATATGAAGCAATTGGCTTTTGTAACATTGGATGTTACTGACAAAGGACAGAGGTCCCTGAAAGATGAAAAACAAATGAGACAAGCCCTGTAGCTGTTTCAGTGTATTTCCATAAGAGAGATTCCAGGCCTCGCCACAGAGAAAGGGAATGCAAGGAAAGCTTGGTAGTTTGCCTGAGCTGAGGAGACTTTGCTGAGAGTCAAGAGAAGCCCAGACTGCTAGAGGTCCCTGAGCAGAACCCTGGAGGGGAGGGAGTCACACAAAATGAAGATCGACTAGGGAGATCTGCAGGTGATTGTCCTCGGTACTTTGGCAGACATGCATGTGTTGTAATTGCCCAAGGCTGGGGACAGAACTGCCTGAAACGATTAGAGGGAACAATCTCAGGAGCTGAAAACTGGAACTAGTCTCCGTTTCCACCAGCCTGAGTGAAAAGCCTTACAATGCAGAGGCATCACACAGAGGCTGCAAAAAGATTTTGCTTCAGTATTGGGTCAGAGTTAGCTCTAGAATAAATGCAGCTTTGCCCCCACCTAAAAAAGTTCAAGGGCAAGACTAAATTGTTTCCAAGTAACCTACTTGCATCCCAAAACAAAAACAAAACTGCAAGAACATTGTAGGAATAACAAAAAAACAAAGAAATTAAGAAGATGAAACTCTCAATGTCTAACACCCAAATAAAAATGACCAGACATGTAAAGAAGCTGGAAAAGTATGACCTGCAATAAGGATAAATATCAATGAATTGAAATAAACCCAGAAATGACACAGATGACATAATTGTAAACAAGGCCATTAAAGTATTTATGATAACTGTACTCCACAGGTTTGGGAAGCTAGAAGAAAGATTGCACATGTTAAGCAGAGACACAGAAGGCATTTTTTAAAAAGAAGAACCAAATCAGCCTTATGAAAATAAAAACTACAAAGTATGAGATGAAAAATACATTGCTGAAAACAAAAAGATAATGAACCTGAAATTATAGGAATAGAAGTGATCTAAAATGAAAGTCAGATAAAAGTATGTTTTTTAATGTACATATGACCAGTCAGCTATAGAACAGCAGCATACAAACTAATATATCTATAACTGGGGTCTGCAAAATGTTAGTTGCTCAATTGTGTCCGACTCTTTGTGATCCCACGGACTTTATAGCCTGTCAGTTTCCTCTGTCCACAGAATTTTCCAGGCAAGAATACTGGAGTGGGTTGCCCTTCCCTTCTCCAGGGGATCTTCCTGACCCAAGGATCGAAACCAGGTCTCCTGCACTGCAGGCAGATTCTTTACCATCTGAGCCACCAAGTGGATAATAAAATATTTTTGAAGAAATAGTGACTGAACATGTTCCAAATTTTATAAAAACTTTAAACACATATCCAAGGTATTCAACAAATTCAAACACAAGGAATGTGAAGAAACATGCACCAAGACACAGCATAGTCAAATTAGTTATAAAATGGTAAGAAGAAAATATAAAAAGAAGCCAACCCAAAAAGATATTATGTGCAGTAAAACAAAAACAACAACATGTTACTTGCTGAAAATAATGCAAGCAAGAAAAGAGAGGGGCAACATCTTTAAAACACAGAAGTTGGAAAAATATTATAATGGAAATCTTGACCCAGCAAAAATATCTTTTAAGAAGGAAGCAAAATAAAAACTTTTCAGACAAACAAAAGATGAAAGAAGACTTAGTGGTCCTGTGTGTCTGAGATTTCCATAACTTTTCATTCACTTTTCCTATGGGCCTGGCCTCACTTTTGTGGAGTTTTAATTAAATGTCTAATATTTCATGTCCAGGAAGATACTAAGATATAAAATATCCCAAGAAGGAGTGGCCACAGAAGCAGGAAGAAAATTTGGGAAATCTTTTTGTAATACCAGAAAAGAGAATATTTCAAGAAGGAGGTGATCAAAAGACAAGTAAGATGAATACTGAGGACTTCCCTGGTACATGGGATAAGAATCTACCTGCCAATTCAGGGGACATAGCCTCGATATTTGGTCCAGGAAGATTCCACACACCAAGGAGCAACTAGAGTCTGCACACAACTCAGTGAAGCCCCTGTGCCTAGAGCCCATGCTTTGCAAAATGGAAGCCACTGCAATGAGGAGCCTGTGCACGGCAACGAACAGTAGCCCCCGCTCATTGCAACTCGAGAAAGCCCACACGCAGCAATG
Organism: Cervus canadensis; assembly: GCF_019320065.1. Taxonomy (NCBI): domain Eukaryota; kingdom Metazoa; phylum Chordata; class Mammalia; order Artiodactyla; family Cervidae; genus Cervus; species Cervus canadensis. The sequence goes on along the minus strand of NC_057406.1, from coordinate 31,424,565 downwards.
AAGACCAGGAATCAAAAATAACCATAATAATAAAATAAATAATTTTTTAAAAACTGAAAAACTTTCCGCTTAGCTACACGAAAGCCTTTGATGATTTAATAGGAGCTTTTTCCGTGGAGAAATGGAGGGGCTAGCCAGAGAAATTTTACATTATGATGTATACCATGGCTTGTGAAATAAAGAAAAGTATGGAGATGAACTCACTCTTTTTCTGGCCCCATCTCTTCCCACTAGATCCACTGGGCTTCCAGCTTTACATGTCAGCCCGTACACATTCCATACACACCAGCAGGCTCTGTTGCACTCAATTCACCCACACCTCCTCGTGAACAAGTGGCCCACATTTTCCCTTGTCTCTCCAACCAGCTATGGTGGGATTCAGCGGCATCTCTGCCAATCATTTCCCAAGCCTGTTTTTCCTTCATAAGCACTGGGTTACTGGTCACCCCAGTTCTTCCTTCTTTTTCACAGTTCTATCCCTTCCTTACAAACATTCCTCAAAGATCTAACATATGGTTTTCACCTGTCCAGTATTTTTAGCATTTTTTTAGTTTATTTTTTTTATTGAAGTAACATTGGTTTATAACATCATATAAGCTTCACACATAAAACTTTATATCTCTACTTCTATATACACTACAGTGTGCTCACTACCCAAAATTTGGTTTCCATCTGTTACCATATGGTTGACCCCCTTTATCCACTTCACCCTCACTCCCAACCTCTTCCCCTCTGGTAGAGAACACTACTCTGTTCTGTAAAACTATCTGTTTGCTTTTATTTGGCTTGGCTTGTTTGTTAATTTTGTTTGTTATGTTACACATGAGTGAAATCATATGGTATTTGTCTTTCTCCATCTGATTTATCTTGCTTAGCATAATACCCTCAAGGTCCACCCACATTGTTGCAAATGGCTAAATTTCATTCTTTTTATGACTAAGCAGTATAAGATTTCTTCTTTTTTTATGACTGACCAGTATTCCATTATGTATATATACCACATCTTCTTTATCTGTGTATTTGTTGATGGGCACTTAGGTCGCTTCCATATGCTGTGATGAACATAGAAGTATATGTATCTTTTTGAATTGGTGCTTTTGTGTTCTTTGAATACAGTAATTCTAACATTAATACAGTGTGTTTGATATTTATCTTTTCTTTTAACATTACAGTGGGAATCTAGAAAGAACTTTATTTTTGCAACCCCACAGACTGTAGTCTGCCAGGCTCCTCTATCCATGGGGATTTTCCAGGCAAGAATACTGGAGTAGGTTGCCATTTCTTCCTCCAGGGGATCTCCCCAAGACAGGGATTGAACCCACATCTCCTGCACCTCCTGCATTGCAGGCAAATTCTTTACCAGCTGAGCCACTGGAAAACCCATATGTAGTATAGATAAATTTTATAGATATATAATATACATATTCAATATTCCTTATATCCCAAAATCCTAGAAATTTCCAATTTTTTCAAGAGACAAAATCATTAAGGGTTCTTTTTGTGATAACCACTGTTTCAAGTTTGGAAACCCCTTCTCCATAAGACATGCATTTCCTTCTAGATTTTTCTATTGATATGATGATACTCCTTTTCAAATAGCTTAACAATTATATAAGATAAGAGGAAAGGACTAAATTTACAAGTTGTAGGAAAGGTTACATCTAGGGAAGGACCAGTTTATAAAAGACATGTGAAAAAACATTATCTTTAATAAATCTAATTTTTGATCTAAATGTTATCCTTATATAAATCTGAATATTTGTGCTCATTGAGGTCAAAGTATATTTGTGAAATTTCTTCAGAAATAATTAAATATAGAAAAATAAGTAGCCATTATTCGCCTTTGGCTTCTCTGGTTATCCAGCAATTAAAGCTATTGCTTAATTTTCAAACTTTGTAGAAAAGGCAGTCATTAGCTTGCAAACACAAAGTGGCAACATGGACACTCATTGTGCTGTGTCTTTAACATCCTTATTATTTCTGAATAAATACTGACACTTTGATCCATCCTTTTAATATAAGCATAAATCCTTTTCTTTGAAGAAAAGCAGTGTTGACTTATAGGTAAGGAAATGACATGGTGAAACTTGAAATAATGGTATTCTTACTAAACTAACATTTGTTTTTTTGTTATACTCTTTTTAGTTTGTCTTTTAATAGGTGGGTTTTTTTTAATTCTTTTCCATTATGGTTTATTACAGGATATTGAAATGTAGTTGCCTGTACTATACAGTAGGACCTTGTTTATCCATTCTATATATAATGGTTTGCATATGCTCGTCCCAACTTCTCAGTCTATCCCTCCCCCGCACCTCCCCCTTGACAACCACAAGTCTGTTCTCTATGTCTGTGAGTCTGTTTCTGTTTCGTAATTCTGTTTCATAGACATGTTCATTTGTGTCATATTTAAACCAACATTTATATTCTGCTACTTTCGACTTTAATGAGAATAAGGCAAAAATACAAGTGGCTAACATTCACTGGAGCATCCTATGGGCCAGATCCTATAATAAGTGTTTTTTAAAAATTAACGTTCCTATTGTTTCTATGCTTCTATCACTCAGGTGCTCATGGCTACTCCATTTTATAGGTTAGGAAAGCAAATCTTAGACAGCTTACTTAAGATACTTTTCTCAAACAGCCATAAATCAAATATAACATTGAATTTGCATGACACAGGAAGACATACCACACAACTGCAGACTGTGTCTCTCTACCATAACCTGCAAGAACATTTTTTCATGATACTGTCCCATAGTGGCCGCTAGTCATGTTCGACTCTTGCGACCCTATGGACTATAGCCTGCCTGACTTCTCTGTCCATGGGGATTCTTCAGGCAAGAATACTGGAGTGGGTTGCCATTTCCGTCTTCAGGGGCTCTTCCCAAACCAAGGATCAAACCCGGGTCTCTTGCATTGCAGTTGGTCTCCTGCATTGAAGGCAGATTCTTTACCAACTGAGCCATTGTCCCATACATAATTTTTGCAAAGTTCTCCAATCAGCTCAATATTGAAGAAGACGATTCACTTCAGTGAAACTCGTGTTGTGGCTATTTTAATCAGAAACAATATATTTCACTATGTATATGAGTCACACTACATGTGAGATTCTTACAGTACGTCACAGAACAAGTTACCTAATTTACTTCTTCTGTTAATTATTTGACACATCTTTACACTCTATCTCAATGCTGAATTTAAAGGACATTTTTAATCTCAGTATTCAGAAAAGACATCTTTTGCAGTAATTACTAATATACATGTAAATGAAATATCACATACATTTATTTTTTAATAAAAAAAAAAGCAGTCTCAAGGATCCTAAAACATATCTTTTAAGTGAAATACAAGCTGTTGTTCTTTGTATTTTATTTTAACCTGCTCCCTAAACCTTCCTGCCACTACCATCACCTAATCAGATATTCTTCATTTTTAGTGTTTTCCAGTATTATCCCCACTTTCTGACAGTTTGCCAGATTCTCACAGACTTTCAGAATTGACAAAACGCACTGTGAAAAAATGTCTTAACAATGTGCAAAGTCTTTCATGTGTTTTATTGAAATATGTGCATATTGCTTATGGTACTGCTTAATAAGACATAAAACTGGAAAGTGTTCAAAAGTTAAAGCCCAGGCTGCTGTCATCATCTTCATTCCTGTGAACTCAAATTACTTTTGTTGAAGAAAAAAAGAAAGAGTAAATAAATTGGGGGTTCACAAAATATCCCTCCTAGATACTGGAAGAAAGCAACACACTCTGTTTCCTACCATCAGAGATCTCTAGCTAAGACGAGTTTTGAAGGACACTGAGTCTAACCTCATAACCTTAAAGAAGTGAAAACCAAGGCTCATTGGTTTCCAGAGTAAGCAAGCTGAATAACTGAGAGAAAAAAAAGTATTCTGATCTCACTTCAGTGCTTTTTCTTTTATGGTGCATGAGCTTATTCAGATACATGGATCAACAGTTCTAGGAATAGGTTACTGCTTTTATTATTAACAATTATCCATACTATTCCTGTTTCAATAAATAAAGAACTTAAACTAAGCTAATAATCTCCCAATTTCATTAATAAATGAAAAAATAAGAAATGTCTTATCAGCCTTTAGTATTAAGGACAATTAAACTTGCCCTCAAAGTCTTCCCTAATGACATAAAGAACAAATAGTTCATTTTTAAGGTATTAAATAATAATTTAATATTTATTTTAAGATAAAAATATATGAATAAAAATACAGGACCAACAAAAAAAATCTCATCAAGGATCAAGGTGTGTCAGGCTGGTGTGGATTGAATAGGATAAAAGAAAGATACTTAATTCTCCAGAGTTCCAATAATGGAGACTCAGAGATTCTAAGTGACCACAGGAAACAGGGAAATCTAATGATGTCAGTCTCAATGTCCTCGGGTAAAAAAACCTTCCTATAAAACTTAATCAAAAAGTAATATTCTTACTTGTAGATTTAACCAGTAAAAGTTGCAAGCATCCTTAGCAAATATATTAGAAACTATTTGCGAGAATATCTGATTGTTCCCAACTTAATTCACTTAGCTGACATGAACCAATTAAACTTCATAGAAGCCCTGATAGAATGGCCTTCTTTACTAAACAACTTTTGGGAATCTGATTTATTTCCTCATTCTACTTTTCTACTTTCCTGAGAAATCTCTTTGCTTGATTCTGTCTTAGAACATCCATTGCCCTTCATGTTCAAAGTCCATTTAGAGCAAATGATTTCACAGTAAATGAGAGAGAGAAAAAAAAAACATACATGCATATGTGCTTTCAAATTGTGGTGCTGGAGAAGACTCTTGAGAGTCCCTTGGACTGCAAGGAGATCAAACCAGTCAATTCTAAGTGAAACCAATCCTGAATATTCACTGGAAGGACTGATACTAAAGTTGACGCTCCAATATTTTGGCCCCTTGATACGAAGAGTTGACTTGCTGGAGAAGACCCTAATACTGGGGAAGATTGAAGGCAAAAGAAGACAGGCGTGGCAGAGGATGAGACAGTTAGAAAGCATTACTGACTCAATGGGCATAAATTAGAGCAAACTCTGGGAGAGAGTGAAGGACAGGGGAGTCTGTGTGCTGGAGTCCATGGAGTCCCAAAGAGTAGGACGCAACTTAGTGACTGATCAACAACAACAACATACATAGAAGAATCACAGACTTGAAAGTCGACTTTAATCTTGAATATTTTTAGTCCAACTCTCTTACTTCACAGCTATGAAAAAACATACCTCAAAAGGTACAATATTATACTCACTGCTTCAAAACTGATTAGTTTCCAGATATCTAGGAAATGTCCTTTCTTGGTGTTACAAAATGGGAAACTCAGACTTGGACATGATGATAACTGTTATTTTACTGTTTCCAAACTACATTAGTGTAATTGCTGAAGAGTTATCCAGAATGTTGCCAAAGACATAGTTCAGTACCACATTTTCTGAATAATCTTAATGGATATTTCAAAGTGTATTTTTTTTCCCTGAGGGACCTAACAACCCATGACAGTTTGAACATGTGTCCAATTTAATAATCAATCTTTTCTAGCTCAGTATAATCTTCGAGGTACTCTTTTTATTGAAAAAGATAAGCAACTATGGTTATCCTTCTGCTAATACTTAAATTCTCATATCATGTAAACAAAATGTATTATTAGGGTTCTCAGTTGCAAGCACACTCTTTTTCTGTGGCCTTGCCCACCGAGTGGCATGTGAGATCTCAGTTCCCCAATCAGAGATCGAACCTGTGCCCTCTGCAATCAAGGCACAGAGTCCTAACCATTGGAGCACCAGGAAGCTCCACAAGCACATTCTTGATGAGGGATTCTTTAAAAAGATCTTGCTCACAAAATGGCATGAAGGTATAATTTTGGAAGAGGGAGAGAAACAAGACATTTCCAAAACTACTTCCAGAATGACGTGACAAAATCAGTCTGTTGGGGACACCACCCATACAATAGTCACTAGAGCTGGTCCTGCCACCAGGACCAGAGCCTGACCCTGATGGTGTGCTCTGGCCCTGCCACAGTGCCCCCCCCACCACCCACCATCAAAACAAATTCTCTATGGTCCCTCTTCATTGTATCATCTGCTCTCAATTCAAAGTTCCAAGTGAGTACATCCAAAGCACAGTTCAGTTTTCCCATTCCTAGCAGCAGAGGAGACTAAGAAAGCAAGTAAGTGGCAATTTTGAACTCCACAATAAGAAATGAAATATACCTTCCACCAAGATTTTTTTTTCTTTTTTATTTATTTGGCTGTGCCTGGTCTCAGCTGCAGTTTGCAGGATCTTCGTTGCAGTGTGCAGCACCTTTTAGTTGCTGCATGTGGACTCTTAGTTGCGGCATGTGGGATCTAGCTCCCTGACCAGGTGTCGAACCTGGATCCCTTGCATTGGGAGTGTGGAATCTTAACACTGGACCACCAGGGAAGTCCCTCCAACCAAGATTCTTGGAGGGAAAGTCCTCCAAATAAAGGAATGGCGTCCTGATGCACATGACTTGTGATAATCTCATAATTCAAATTTTAAGCAAAACCCCATAATCTGATATTTTCATGCAATGCTGTAATTTTATCATTAGCAACATTGTTAATAGCATTGACAACAATATTACCAATCGATAGTCATCGGTCTTCAAAAAAACAGGGGGTAGATAAACCACCTTTTGAGTTACTCTTCAACTTGAAAATAAACTCTAATTTACTCTATCCTGATTTTGACTCAACTGTGATGCCAAATTTTTCTCCATGAAGAAAAAAAAAAATACAATTCCAAGTCTAAAATCTCTGACGAATAGCTTCTAGTTGACGGGATCACATACAACTGTGCAGTAGAGAGAGTTTCAAGGGTCCCCAGGTCTGGGGTGGGCTTGTTCCTGGCCACAGGTTCTAACCAAGACATTTTCTAAAAACTGGCATTTCTTGGGCTTCTTCTTGAAAATTCCTTGAACAGCTATCCAGGTATAACAATGTCATGATTTTATGGAGGGACAAGACCCCCTCACCGTATAGACAAGTATCTAAATAGTGTGAGATGCCCTAAAACAAACCCACCTCTTCGTCTTAGTCTGGACTTCCCTTTGACTCAGACAGTAAAGATTCTACTTGCAGTGAAGGAGACCAGGGTTTGATCCCTGGGTTGAGAAGATTCACTGGAGGAGGTTATTACAACCCACTCCAGTATTCTTGCCTGAAGAATTCCATGGAGAGGAGCCTGGCTGGCTATGGTTCATGGGATGGCAAAGGGTCGGACACAACTGTAGTGAGTTAGCTCTGCCCTTAGTCTTGTACCAATGCCTTAGATTCATGGTGTACCTAAGAAACTGTGGACTTCTCTGTTCTTTCAAATCACGGTGATGCCAGAAATATTGCTGACCCATTAATAATTTTTTAAATTTTATGACCTCTATTTCCTCACTTGAATGATGAGATTAATAATTTCTACCTTATCAGGTCATGGTGAGATTTAATAGAGTTGAGTATTTAAAACACAAAACCACTCACAGAATAGACATCAACATGTCAGTAACTTTGTCCATTTTAGCATAAGATTCTGCAGGAGTTGAAGGGGCTATTAAGATGCAAGTGTTGCAAATGACTAAGTGGATATCAAGTAAAACCAGAGGGAATGGTAGAGGATAACATGTGAAAAGGCAGAGGGGATGGGATTTTTGCAGCCTGTTGGCACTGTCATGAACAGCGAAAACGTGAGCATTGTATGTACCACACAGCAAGTTCTAGCAATGGCTTGGAGAATGAGTCAAGAAGAAAAGAAAAAAGATACTTTAATAGGACAAAGATCTTAAAATAGGGTCATATTTAAGACCTGATTAAGTTTATCAAATCCCTATGCCAGCTTAAAGAAGAGGCCAAGAATTTAGTCTCAGAGGCAGTACACATTCCTCAAGATTTAATTCAGTTAGAACAATTTCCATGCTACACTCAGACTATCAAGATATGAAAGTTTAGAAATTCCAGTCAAAATTTTGTAATTACACAGACAACAAACCTTGCTACCAATCACTAGGACATGATTTCACTGTTTTCTTGCATAGTTTTCAAGAAGGCTTCTTACAGGCTTTGCTATGAAACAAGTATCATTTCCTATTTGAAAGAGACTTCTTTGAAGCACCCAAGTAACAGGAGAGTCAAGTAGCTCCATCTTTGTGGTATGAAACTTACTGAAATGAAGGAAAGAACCAAAAGTAACATTCCAGAGATACAATTCAATTACCAAACTTAAGCCTTCTGACAAGGTGATTTTTCTTAATAAATGTAGTGAACATTTAAAGACATTTATCATGATGGCAAATTCTGAGACTGAACTTCTTCCAGGCAGTGTTTTTCAATTTGAAAATAAGGAACTATTCATTTAGATATATCTTCCCAGACACGAAAAGAAAAGACATAGCCTTGATCGAATCAGAAATTGGAAACACTTACCGTAACTTTAATCCCTACCTCACTTTTGACTTGCTTCTGTGACTGTCCAACTTACTCAAATCATTTTGTGATTTTATAATATCTTGTGAAATCACCAAATTTCTGTGTTACTAAAGATATCTTTACTAACCCAGAGAAATTTTACAAGAGTAATAATTATAAAGTAATTTGAGACCTTTCATTTAAATGCTAAATTTTATTAGAACTTTTATTTATCCACTTAGGTTTTCTGATTGAACTAACTGAAACATATTCACCTAAAAATATGTAGAACTCTAAGGCCTTTTGAGTTAACCAGAAGCAATTTCTTCCAATAACATTTAAGTCTCCATTTCTTTTTCAGAAATAATACTGCTGTGAGCATTTTTGTAATATTTCACCCACTAAAGTAAAAACTTATGGCAGTTTAATTCCCCAAATAAAAAGGGGCCGCTGTAAACATAACTGAGCTACCAGGAAGCAGATGGTTTTAATTATCTACAAAAAAGCTATTTATACCGGGAATTTGAAAAAACAATCTAGAAACAATACTCATTGTAGAAACATACATTTTAAACATTTTGGGCTTTAAAAAAGAATAACAAGTGATTATTAAGTGTTACCTAAGTCAAATTGGCATTAAAGGCTTGATATAGAAACCTTGAGTGCCTCTGTGGCAAGCCTTAAACAACTGCAGTTGCATATGTAATTGTACATTTGATCTCTTATGAATAAACTGAGGGGCAGAGGATTACTTGAAATCAGTACAAGCCCACTTGCATGATGATATAGTATAATAGCCATGTTTGTACCAGAAGGTAAAAAGTGCTTATTATATTCTGTACAAAGCATCCCAAATCTCACATCCAGGAACACTTACTGGGACTTCAGAACCAAAGGCAAATCATGCTGGATCATTTTCTTCCTCTTTCCATAAAGATTCTTTTAAGTAGAATTGAGCATAGAGTGCGTGCATGCGTGCCAAGTAGCTTCAGTCACATCTGACTCTGTGCGACCCTATTGATTGTAGCCCGCCAGGCTTCTCTGTCCATGAGATTCTCCAGGCAAGAATACTCCAATAATGGAGTGGGTTGCCATGCCCTCCTCCAGGGGATCTTCCCGACCCAAGGATCCAACCCACATCTCTTGAGTTTTCTGCATTGACAGGTGAGTTCTTTACCACTAACACCACCTGGGAAGCCCACGCAGAGAGTACTGGTTAACAAATAATCCCTGAGTCTAAGGTTGCCAGAATTAGCAATAAAAATACAGGACATCCAGTTAAGTTTGAATTTCAGATAGACAACAGCTGTCTATCTGAAATTCAAATTTAACTGGATGTCCTGTATTTAATCTGGCAACCCTATCTAGGTGCCAATTCTGTCTCAGTCACTTTCCAGCTATGTGAATTTGGGCAAGTTATTTAATGCATCTGGGTCTGTTTTCTTATCAGTACAATGAGGATAATAATAGTACCTGATCCACAGGTTTGTTTGACAAGTAAATGAGTTAATATCTATAGAATGCTTAAGCTTGTGCCTGAAATATAGTGAGTGCCGTATGTTTTACTGGGGAAGATCCCCTGGAGAAGGAAATGGCAACCCACTACAGTATTTTTGCCTGGAGAATCCCATGGACAGAGAAGCCTGGTGGGTTACCATCCATAGGGTCGCAAAGAGTCAGACACGAGTGTGCAACTCAGCCTACACATATGTTTTGTTAAATATTATTCCTAAAAGGAAAAAGTAAGTCATAAAAAGACAGCCTTAGAGTCTGCATGGAAAAGTTTTTTTCCCTCCTATTCTTAAAAATATTTTTGTGTTGGGACTTCCCTGGTGGTCCAGTGGTTAAGACTCTGAGCTTCCAATGCAGGGAGCATGGGTTCCATCTCTGGTTGGGAACTAAGATCCCACATGCCATGCAGCACAGCCAAAAAAAAAAATTGTGTGTTAATTACATGTGCCTCAAATATTTCTCCATCACCACTCCCCTCTATTTCTCCTACTGCCACACCCCACACCCACACCTCGTCTCCTCTCCTACTGTTTTCTCTGTAAGTCAGAGGTTCTCTGACCTCTGTAAGTTACAGGTTGTGTAACTTAACCTGTAAGTTACAGGTTCTCTCTGTAAGTCACTGCTAATGCTCTGACTCTAAGGAAGTCACACCCACACCCCACAGGATTACATAGCCCTTGACTACTCAAGGGGCTGCCAGCGCAGACCAGTCACATTTACCCAGAAATGGACAAAGACAAGAGCAAGTGTAGTTCGAAAGAAGGTGGGAGATCCTTCACTACAGCAATCAAGGTGGGTATTTAACCATGTTATGTGGATATTCTCCTAGAGTCTGTGCTTCTCCCAAGTGGTGAGTCTTTTCTGTCCAATCTCCAAACAAGAAGCTATTGTTCTCTCTCCCCTCCCCCCAAAGATGAAATGTGGTCAAGTACTGCAAATGAAGCTTAAAGGAACACACGAGGAGAACTGCAGGCAAGGGAGGGCATGGGGACAAACTTCGTGTTCCAATAAGGTGCAGAGCAACTAATCAGGGCCAGATGGAGAGAGCACTAGGAGACAGGCTGGGAGGGAGAAAAATTTCATTCAAAATTTGAAAAATAAAACTGGATGCTTAAAGGGAATTTTCAGCAATATTTCCTAAAATTCTAATTGGCATTTGGGACCTCTGTATTAGTTTTCTAATGTTATTGTAGAAAATTCCCACAAACTGCATGACTTAAAAACAATGGAAATGTATTCTCTCCAAGTTTGGGAGGCCAGAAGTCTAAAATCAAGATGCGGGCAGGTTTGGTACCTCTGGGAGCTCTAAGGGAGAATCCATGCCTCCCTCCTGACTACTGGTGGCTGCCACCAATCCTTGTCATTCCTTGACTTGTAGATGCATTGCTTCAATCTCCACCTCTGTCTTCAAATGGCTCTCTTTCCTGAGACCCTCTGTGCATTCTTGTATGTCTCTTATAAAGGCCCCCCATAATCTAGGGTGCTCTCTTCTCAAGATTAGTTACATCTGCAAAAGCCCTTATTCCAAATAAGGTAATATGATGAAGTTCTTGGTAGATTCATTGTTTGGGGCTGGGAGAAGGGGGGGACACAATTCAACTCATTAGATACCCCCGAAAAAGTAAATGATATTTCAGGGTAGACACATTTAGAATGAGAACAAGATAGAGCATTCAGAAGAAAATTAGCAGAACACGGACAGTACAAGGAGAAAGGAATTCAGCTTAGACCTGAATGGAGACCTGTCTCCTAGAAATACTAGACTAAGGGTTTTCAACATTTATTTAGTGAAAAAGAATTGTGTGTGTTAGTCGCTCAGTTGTGTCTGACTCTTTGAGACCCCATGGACTGCAGCCCACCAGGCCCCTCTGTCCATGGGATTTCCCAGACAAGCCTACTAGAGTGGGTTGTTGTCTCCTCCTCCAGGGGATCTTCCTGACCCAGGGATTGAACCCATGTCTCTTACATCTCCTGCATTGGCAGGAAGGTTCTTTACCACTAGCACCACTTGGGAAGAGGAATTAGAGACTAACATTTTTTTAAAACTCACTCTCACAGGTATTTTACTAAAAAACATTCTAATAAACTTTATAGAGTTAAAATTCACTTATTCTTAACAAATCATTTTTATTATATTCAAGATTCCCCCAATTATCCAGCTTCTGCAATCCCAGCACAGAGGTTATTATAAATCATGACAAGAATGTGGTACTCAGTCAGAACTAGATAAGTAGAACAATTCTGGAGAAAGCTGTCTAATTCAAATGTCTGTCTACATGTGGTACGTGCTACCTAGTGACATCTGGAAAGAGCCTGAGGTCTTCTGTAGTCTAAAAATTTTAACTTCCACCTTTGTGTGAGTGAGCTAAGTCAGTTTAGTCATGTCCAACTCTTTGTGACCCTATAGACCAGAGTCCATCAGGCTCCTCCGTCCAAGGCATTTCATCTTTGAGAAGCTCTTAATGGCCAAGCCCTAAACCAGGAAAGTTTTTATGAAGACTTTACATTTTTAGAGAAGTTTTAGATGCAGAGCACAATTGAGGGGAAGGTACAGAGATTTCCCATATATCCCATGCCCCTCACAGACACTGTTGTTTAGTCACTAAATCATGCCCAACCCTTTGCGACCCCACAGACTGTAGCTCACTAGGCTCATCTGTCCGTGGTATTCTCCAGGCAAGAATACTGGAATGGGCTGCCATTTCCTTCTCCAGGGGATCTTCCCAACCCAGGGATCGAACCTGCGTCTCCTGCATTGGCAGGTGGATTCTTTACCATTGAGACACCAGGGAAGCCCCACACGGGCACAGCCTCCCCCATTATCAACATCCCCCCATCAAAGTGGAATATTTGTTACAATTGATGAGCATACATTGATAATATCATACTGTTCACTCATAATGCTGTACATTCTATGGGTTTGGACAAATGTCTAATGACATATATCTATCATTCTGATATTATACAGAATATTTTCACTGTCTTAAACATCCTTTGTGCTCCATGTATACATCCCTCCCTACCAACACCCAGAAAAACCACTGATCTTTTTACTGACTCCATAATTTTGCCTTGAGATTTCATTTTTAATATTTTGTATTTATATTTTATATAAACTATTTAATATTTTATATAATTCCCAGGTGGTTCAGTGGTAAAAATCCACCTGCCAAGCAGGAGATGTGGGTTTGATCCCTGGGTCAGGAAGATCCCCTGGAAAGGAAATGGCAACCAACTCCAGTATTCTTGCATGGACAGAGGAGTCATGGAATCACAAAGGGTTGGACATGATTTAGTGACAAAACAACAATTCTCACAGCCACATTATAATGAAGGTACATCTATATTTTACAAATGACAGTCAGACTATAAACCTGTATCTTTCTGTCAAATAAACCCATGCCGTTCCCTTGATAGGTTGTCTCCCAATCCTTGCTATGAGGTTAGGTGCGTGATGAGTTCCTTCAGTTGTGTCCAACTCTTTGCAACACTATGCACTACAGCCCGCCAGGCTCCTCTGTCCATGGGATTCTCCAGGCAAGAGTACTGGGGTGGGTTGCCAAGCCCTTCTCCAAAGAATCTTCCCATCCCAGGATCGAACCTGTGTCTCATGTCTTCTGCATTGGCAGATAGGTTCTTAACCACTAGCACCACCTGGGAAGCCCATTGCTGTGAGGTTGAAGAATACATATGGGATATGGGAAAGTTGTCCTTTTGAGGAACCTTACGAGGTTCCATCATTCATTTGCCAACCATGTCCTTTTCATCCTTACAACGTGTAGCACAGAACTATATACTTAGTGTGCTTTATATAAATTGGTCACAACTTGATGAGTGCAAAGTGAAAGGTCCTGCAATAAATCTGGGCTGACTAATTAGACAGACCCCAATTCATTAGGTAGTACTAAGAAATTAGTTATGAGCTTTTGCAAATGTCTGGAAAGTTCAAGTAGATAGAATGATGAAATTTAAGAGTAAATACCTACAGTCTGGTCCAACAACCTTCAAGGGCTGAAACTTCTGACTCAGAAAAGCATCTTTACCTAAAAATGTAAGGAAAGCAACAAGAAGACAGCTGTGTTGATTCAATTTAAGTAACAAGGCCATGCTGCTTCGAATACCATTTAAAGGTAGACCATATGAAATTCAGTATTTATACATTGCAATGCAGATTTTGTGGTTAGCAAAACAAAAATTACCATGATCCTTTGAATTTAATGGTTTATTCTTCACCAATCCATCAAAATAATATTTTCAACTAACTTTTGGTCATTCAAAGGTAGTTTATCCCATGTACCTAGACCCTTTGCCTCTCCTAATTGGTTATGATGATAACTATGAGTTTCTTATTAAAAAGCAGGAGGGACAAGGAGACAGACATGAACTTCAAATGAAATAATCTGGATACTAATTGGTAGCTCACATGAAAAATTTGGTGGAGAAAAACAACTACAACCTCAAAATGAAATGTTGATCAAAAGTTGTTTTTTGGAAACTTCTGGATGTTTGGTATCTGTGGTCGAATTGGAGGATTATTTCATTTTTGTTCTTGCTAACCACATCAAAGAGTAACATCAGAGACTTCCATTATTATGTATATCTCAAAATTTTGAAAGTCTGTAATAAAAAAAAGGATTTTGTTTTCGTCCTGTTTTAGCTACAAAAATATAAACATTAGATGATAAAATTACTCCATAAAATAAGGGTTAAGAGTTTTGCCTTGGGACTTCCCTGGTGGTCCAGTGGTTAGGAAACCACCTTGCAATGCAGGGGACGCATGTTCAGTCCCTGGTCGGGGAACTAATATCACACATGCTGCAGAGCAGCTAAGCTGGCACATCACAGCTACGGAACCCACATGCTGCAACTAGAGTCTGTGCACCACACAGAAACCCACAGGCCACAACCAAGACCTGATGCAGCCAAATAAATAAAAAAAGAGTTTTGCCTCCTATAATTTTTCATGAACGCCATCAGCTGTAACAGGGGTTGCTAGAATTTAGACAGAGCTGTGCAGGTATGTATTCTATTTATTTTAATATATTTATAATGGAATCTCCAGGGAATAGGGAGAAAGTTACCAAATAACAGGTTGCGAAGCTGCATCATTCACCAGCATAACTAAGACATCTTCAGTTCCTAAGGCCAATGGGAGAGGTAAGAGAGCTGGAAGTGAGTGTAGAGCACAGTGTCATGGAAAAGAAGAGCAGACTTTGAGAGCCACCTGCCTATACTGGTTTTAAGAGAAGGTGGGAGATGAAGCCTACTGATAAGAACTAGCTCATAGGTCATGTGACTATGAAAATTAGTTCCTTGGTCCTCCTGACCTGGGTACTAACTTGTAGCTCACATGAAAAGTGTGGTGGAGAAAACAACTACAACCTCAAAATAAAATGTTGATCGAAAGTTGTTTTTTGATCACATGATTTATGCCTCTCATCCATTCATTCAGCAAGTATATATTGGTCCCATAGTCTTTATTTGTATTTGAACACCTTTTCCAGGTTGCTGTGGCCTCTTACAAACACTAACATGTAGTAACCAGGACCATTAGAGGTGTATGTATGTGCTCAGTCACTCAGTCATGTCCAACTCTTTGCAACCCCAAGGACTGTAGCCCACCAGGCTCCTCTGTCCATGGGATTTTCCAGGCAAGAATACTAGAGAGGGTTGCCATTCCCTCCTCCAGTGGATCTTCCTGACCCAGGGATCAAACCCATGTCTATTGCATCTCCTGCATGGGCTGGTGGATTCTTCATTACTCACACCACCTGGGAAGTAATGAATAACAAAGGCCTAGGAACATAGCAAATATCTATCAGTAGAAGGTTAATTATCATCAATGTATACAATGGAACACTATGAAGTAGCTTTTAAAAAACAATATAAAAGATATATAACATGTGGAATATTTTATGGCTTTTATGGCATATAATTAGGCAAAATTTAAAGCTATATTAAAGCACAATCTCATTTAAAATATGAGTATTATATATGGGACTTCCCTGGTGGTTCACTGGTTGGGACTTTACCTTCCACTGCAGGGGATGCAGGTTCAATCCCTGGTCAGGGAATTAAGATCCCACATGCCTTGTGACCAAAAAAACAAAACATAAAATAGAAGCAATATTGTAAAAAGTTTAACAAAAGACTTTTAAAATGGCACATATTAAAAAATCTTTAAAAAATACTTTTAAAACAACATATAAATATAGGTACTATATAAACACATGTATTTTTTAAATATTGAAAATCTATAACCAAATTCTAATAGTATTTTTCCTTGGGATGGTAGAAGCTATGGTTTTTCCAGTAGTCATGTATGGATGTTAGGGCTGGACCATAAAGAAGGCTGAGCACTGAAGAACTGATACTTTCGAACTATGATGTTGGACAATACTCTTGAGAGTTCCTTGGACAGCAAGATAAAACCAGTCAATCCTAAATAAAAATCAACCCTAAATATTCATTGGAAGGATTGATGCTAAAGCTGCAGCTCCAATACTTCGGTCATCTGATGCAAAGAGTCAACTCATTGGAAAAGACCCCGATGCTGGGAAAGATTGAGGGCAGGAGGAGAAGGGGAGGACAGAGGATGAGACGGTTGGATGGCATCACCAACTCAATGGACATGAATTTGAGCAAACTCCAGGAGATAGTGAAGGACGGGGAAGCCTAGGGTGCTAGAATCCATGGGGCTGCAAAGAGTCAGACATAACTTAGCCACTGAAACACAACAACAAAACATTTGTGATAGAATAATGCCTCTCCATCCTCTCATCCTCAAAAATGTCCATGTCCTATTTCTGGAAGTCTGTGAATATGTTACTTTAAGTGGAGAGAGGGATTCTGCAGATGGAAATAAATATCTTGATATGAGGTATTCTGGACTATGTGGGTGGGCCCAACGTAATCATGAGCATTCTTATAGGACGGGGGCATGGGGATCAGACTTAGAGAAGATGTGATGAGAGAAGCAGATACTGCAGTGAGGAGGCAAGGAGCCAAGGAATGCAGACAGGCCCTAGAAGCTGAAAAAGACAAGGAACAAACCCTCCCCTAGAATGTCCAAAAACACCACAGTCCTTGATTTAAGTTTTATGAGATACATTTCAGACTTCTGACCTCCAAGACTATTCACAGAATAAATCTGTGTTTTTCTAGGCCCCTGTTTGCAGTAGTTTCTCATAGCTGCAGTAGTAAATCAATATACATTCTAAATTACTTTTATATTTTTAACAAATTATCAGTAATTTTTAAAAGAATTTCCCAAGTGGTTTTACTTGCCTTTTGCCTCTCAGAAATCTGTTGCATGTCTATACACTAACAATGAATGATCAGAAGGAGAAATTAGGAAAAAATTACATTTAGAATCATATCAAAAGGAGTAAATCACCTAGGAATAAATCTAACAAAGGGAGTAAAAGATCCATATTCAGATAACTATAGACACTGACAAAAGAGATTGAAGATAACACAAACAGATGGAAAGATATACTATGCTTATGAATTGGAAGAATTAATATTGCTAAAATGACCATACTACCCAAAGCATTCTATAAATTCAATACAATCCCTTTCAAAACACTATTGCCATTTTTCACAGAATTAGAATAAATAACTTTAAATTTGCATGGAAACACAAAAGACCTCTAATAACCAAAAGAGTCTTGAGAAAGAAGAACGAAGTTGGAGCTATTATGCTCCTTGATTTCCATGGGACTCTCCAGGTATGAATATTGGAGTTGGTTGCCATTTCCTTCTCCAGGGAATCTTCCCTACCCAGAGACTGAACCCACATCTCTCATGTCTCCTACATTGGCAGGTGGGTTCTTTACCACTTTACCACCTGGGAAGCCATTACCAAGAAGTTACAGTATGAAATAAGGATGGTACTAACACAAAAACAGACATATAGATCTTATATGGGAAGTTAGTCTTTGACAAAGGGGGCAAGATTATGCAATGAGCTGGGGGGAAAGCCTCTTCAATAAATGGTGCTGGGAAAACTGAACAGAAATGCAAAAGAACAAAAACTAGACTACCTCTCTCACACCATGCATATAAGTAAATCCATAATGGGTTGAAGACTTAAAAGTAACACCAGAAACCGTAAAACTTACAGAAGAAAACATAGGCATTACAACATGGGTGTTAGCAATACTTTATTGAATACTCCTTCTCAGGCAAAGGAAACAAAAGCAAAAATAAATAGGACTACAACAAACTAAAAGTTTCTGCTCAGCAAAGGAAACCATCAGTCAGTCAGTCAGTTCACTCGCTCAGTCGTGTCCAACTCCTTTCGATCCAATGGACTGCAGCAGGCCAGGCCTCCCTGTCCATCACCAACTCCCAGAGTTTACTCAAACTCATGTCCATTGAGTCAGTGATGCCATCCAGCCATCCCATCCTCTGTCGTCCCCTTCTCCTCCTGCCCTCAACCTTTCCTGGCATCAGGGTCTTTTCCAATGAGTCAGTTCTTCGCATCAGGTGGCCAAAGTATTGGAGTTTCAGCTTCAACATCAGTCCTTTCAATGAACACCCAGGACTGATCTCCTTTAGGATGGACTGGTTGGATCTCCTTGCAGTCCATGGGACTCTCAAGAGTCTTCTCCAACATCACTGCTCAAAAGCGTCAATTCTTCAGTGCTCAGCTTTCTTTATGGTCCAACTCTCACATCCATACATGACTACTAGAAAAAGTATAGCCTTGAAGATGGACCTTTGTTGGCAAAGTAATATCTCTGCTTTTTAATATGCTGTCTAGGTTGGTCATAACTTTCCTTCCATGGAGCAAGCGTCTTTTAATTTCACAGCTGCAGTCACCATCTGCAGTGATTTTGGAGCCCAAAAAAATAGTCAACCACTGTTTCCACTGTTTCCCCATCTATTTGCCATGAAGTGATGGGACCAGATGCCATGATCTCAGTTTTCTGAATGTTGAGCTTTAAGCCAACTTTTTCACTCTTCTTTTCACTTTCATCAAGAGGTTCTTTAGTTCTTCTTTGGTTTCTGCCATAAGGGTGGTGTCCTCTGCATATTTGAGGTTATTGATATTTCTCCTGGAAATCATGATTCCAGCTCATGCTTCATCCAGCCCAGCGTTTCTCATGATGTACTCTACATATAAGTTAAATAAGCAGAGTGACAATATACAGCCTTGACATACTCCTTTTCCTGTTTGGAACCAGTCTGTTTTTCCATGTCCACTTCTAACTGTTTCTTCCTGATCTGTGTACAGATTTCTCAAAAGGAAGGTCAGATGGTCTGGTATTCCCATCTCTTTAGAATTTTCCACAGTTTATTGTGATCCACACAGTCAAAGGCTTTGGCATAGTCAATAAAGAAGAAGTAGATATTTTTCTGGAACTCTCTTACTTCTTCGATGATCCAGTGGATGTTGGCAATTTGATCTCTGGTTCCTCTGCCTTTTCTAAATCCAGCTTGAACATCTGGAAGTTCACAATTCACATACTATTCAAGCCTGACTTGGAGAATTGTGAGCATTACTTTACTAGCGTGTGAGATGAGTGCAATTGTGCGATAGTTTGAGCATTCTTTGGCATTGCCTTTCTTAGGGATTGGAATGAAAACTGACCTTTTCCAGTCCTGTGGCCACTGCTGAGTTTTCCAAATTTGCTGGCATATTGAGTGCAGCACTTTCACAGCATCATCTTTCAGGATTTGAAATAGCTCAACTGGAATTCCATCACCTCCACTAGCTTTGTTCGTAGTGATGCTTTCTAAGGCCCACTTGACTTCACATTCCAGGATGTCTGGCTCTAGGTGAGTGATCACACCATCATGATTATCTGGTCTATGAAGATCTTTTTTGTATAGTTTTCTGTGTATTCTTTCCACCTCTTCTTATCTTCTGCTTCTGTTAGGTCCATACCATTTCAGTCCTTTATTGTGCCCATCTTTGCACGAAATGTTCCTTTGGGATCACAACAACAGATGACAAAGGTCACACACTGAATGGGAGAGAATATCTGTAAACAATATATCTGATAAGAGGGTAATATCCAAAATATACAAAGAACATATATAACTCAATATCAAAAAAAATCAACCAACCCCATTAAAAGTAAGCAGATAATCTGTTAAACATTTTTCCAAAGAAGACACACAGATGGCCAACAGGCCCATGAAAAGTTGCTCAACATCACATATGATCAGGGAAATGCAAATCAAACCCACAGTGAGATATCACCTCACACCTGTCAGAAAGACTATTATCAAAAAGGCAACAAATAACAAGTGTTGGTGAGGATATGGAGAAAAATGAGTCTTCATGCACTGTTGGTGGGAATGCAAATTGGTGCAGCCATATAAAAAACAGTACGGGAAATGCCTTAAAAAGTAAAAATAGAACTATTATATGATCCGCAATTCTGCTCCTGGATTTTTAATCAGAAGACAAAAACACTACTTAGAAAAGATATACACACTTCTATGTTTATTTCAGTGATATTTATAATAGCCAAGATGTGGAAGCAGTATAATTGCCTATCAATAGATCAAAGGGTATACATGTGACATATACCTATATATATATGTATATATTCACACACATAGATGTATACATATATACAATAGAATATTGCTCAGTCAAAAGGAAAAAATTAAACCTTGCCATTTGCAAAAACATGGATGGACCTAGAGGGTATAATGCTAAATGAAATGTCAGACAGAGAAAGACAAACCCTGTTTGATTTCACTTATATGTGGAATCCAGAAAACAAAACAAGTGAACAAATACAACAAAACAGGCCAGAATACTGGAGTGGGTAGCATTTCCCTTTTCCAGGGGATCTTCGTAACCCAAGGATTGAACCCAGGTCTCCCGCATTGCAGGTGGATTCTTTATAGCTGAGCCACAAGAGAGGCTCAAGAATACTGTTGTAGGTAGCCTGTCCCTTCTCTAGTGAATCTTCCCAACCCAGGAATCAAACTGGGGTCTCCTGCATTGCAGGCAGATTTTTTACCAACTGAGCTATCAGGGACATTGCAATAAAGTTAGAAATAATTAATGTTTTACAAATGGAAAAAGAGATTGTTAAAATCTGTTTTGCAACTTTTAGTCCCTCACTCATATCAAGGTTTTATTAAGAAAAATTATCCAAAATTTGGAGTTACTGGAAAAAGATTATTCTGTGCCCTTTCAAAGTCATCTGGAAGCGTGGTAGATCAAGTCCACCTACAGGTTATCTGATGCCTTACAGCTGAAGTCAGCAACCTTCTTTTGCAACAGGCCATACAGTAAATATTAAATATTCAGATCCTTGTGAGCCATATGTGGTCTCTGCATCATCCAATGCCATGTGACAGCAGCCACATGCAATGCACAAGAGAATGCCTACAACCCTGTTGCAGTAAAACTTTGTGAATAAAAACTGGCCTGGCTTTCCTGGGCCTACTGTGGTTTGCCTACCTCTGCTCTACAGAGAGGCAACTTTCCTCTCTACTGTAGCCTGGGGACCAGAACCTGTGAAATTAGATATTAACTGGTAGAAGACTGGTATATTACAAATAACTTTTGTCCAGGAGAGATGCAAATGATTTCTGCCCGGTAGAAAAAATAATCCTAAAGGGTACTATTTCATTGTGCTGCAGGACATCAGCCAGTTTTGTATCTAACTTTTGTATCTGATTTCCATATTCTTTCTTCCCTCAGTTCAATTCAGTCACTCAGTCGTGTCCGACTCTTTGCGATTCAATGGACTGGCGCACGCCAGGCTTCCCTGTCCATCACCAACTCCCGGAGCTTACTCAAACTCATGTCCATTGAGTCGGTGATGCCATCCAGCCATCTCATCCTCTGTCATCCCCTTCTTCTCCTGCCTTCAGTCTTTCCCAGCATCAGGGTCTTTTCCAATGAGTCAGTTCTTTGTATTAGGTGGCCAAAGTATTGGAGTTTCAGCTTCAACATCAGTCCTTCCAAGAAATATTCAAGACTGATTTCCTTTAGGATGGACTGGTTGGATTTTCTTGTAGTAAACTATATTAAATTTATGGATTAATATATCATCATCTCTGTCTCCAATTGACCCATCCCTCATCTTCATCGCTCATTTATGGGAAACATAAATCATTGACAGGTGTTCACTGCATATTTGTATCACAATTATGCTTTTAACTTTTTGAAAAGTCTACTTTAGGACTTCCCTAGTGGTCCAGGGATTAAGAATCCACCTTCCATTGCAGGGGACACAGGTTCCATCTGTGGCTGAGGAACTAAGAGCCCACATACCAACGAACAACTACTGAACCCACGTGCCACAACTAGAGAGAAGCCTGTGTACCATGATGAAAGATCCTGCTTCTGGAATTAACACCTGATGCAGCAAAGTAAATAAGGAAAAGAATACATGGGCATTTCCTTCTTTCCAGACATGGGTGATCCAAAAGAGAACCAGACTGGTATTGCCTTAGATTCAGCTGAGAGAAGCCCCTGGAAGGGCAAAACCCCACCACACACCTAGGGGTTAAGGAAGGAGCAAGCAAGGAAACAGCCAGAGTCAAATGCTTGACTCCGATATCAGAGTCAAGACTCGTGGGATCCCTACAGAACTCACAGAAAGCACCCTAAGAAAAGGAAGCCCCAAAAGGTTTGACACTGCTCAACAATATCATCAGTCAGGTCAACCTTTTCGGCTCCCTCTGGCTCCTCTTTTTCCTGCTGCTAATAATATTCCAAGAGGGCCCAAAATCAGCCGAGTGAGTGAAGGGCAACATGCTAAGTCACTTCAGTCCTATCCGACGCTTTACAACCCCATGACTGTAGCCCACCAGGCTCCTCTGTCCATGGGATTCTCCAGGCAAGAACACTGGAATGAGTTGCCAAGACCTTCTCCAGGGGATCCTCCTGACCCAGGGATCAAACCTGTGTCTCCCTGCGGCTCCTGCATTGCAGGCAAATTCTTTACAGCTGAGCCAGCAGGGAGCAGAGGAGGCATGAAATCTCTAGGCAGGGAAATAGAAAAGGGGGCCGTGTTTATCTAACTACAGGCAGTCAGCTCTCAGACACAAGCTGGGACAGAGGGAAAACTTTCAGTGAAATGGCACCTTTTGAGTATTAAACGGATCGGAGCATATGCATTACTAAACTGAAAATACAGCAATCATAGCAACCTTTATTACCAAGAATGAGCAGAAGGAAAGTCTTGAGTGTCTCCATAGATGGAATATTTGCCCAGCAACAAGGAAAAGGAACAGGGTGGTTTTCTGATGACAGTTCCCTACACCAGTGATGGAAGAAGGTGAAAATCTAGCTTTCCCAAAAGGGAAAAATACTAGGTAATCAGAGATTGTCTCATCTGAAGGGCACGCAGGTGTGCCTGGAATTCAGAGAATTTAGCCCATCAGTAAGGAAGGGGGGCAACCCAAAACAGGACAGGTTCTAAGTGACCAACTACATTTCATACCTGAAATTCCATCTGAGGTTTTTTTGCCTTTGCTAAAGAAAATTTTCTCAACCATATTTAAATTTGTTTAATCATTCACACAGTTCTTAAAAATTCATTTTAAACCTAGATTAGTGATTTTTTTTTTCAAATAATTAAGTTTATATGCCATCCCGGGAGCCATTTTATAATAGAGATTTGCTTGACTTTCTAGTAAGATATAGAGACCAGTGATTCTCAACTAAAGGAGATTTTGCCACTCAGGGGACATTTGGCAATAACTGGAGACATCACTCAGTTGTGTCTGACTCTTTGTAACCCCTTGGACTATACAGTCCATGGAATTCTCTAGGTCGGAATACTAGAGTGGGTAGCCTTTCCCTTCTCCAGGGGATCTTCCCAAACCAGCGATCAAATCCAGGTCTCCCACACTGTAGTGGACTCTTTACCAGCTGAACAGCATATTAAAGAGCAGAGACATTACTTTGTCAACAAAGGTCCATCTTGTCAAAGCTATGGTTTTTCCAGTAGCCATGTATGGATGTGAGAGTTGGACTATAAAGAAAGCTGAGCACCGAAAAATTGATGCTTTTGAACTATGGTGTTGCAGAAGACTCTTGAGAGTCCCTTGGACTGCAAGGAGATCAAATCAGTCAACGCTAAAGGAAATCAGTCCTGAGTGTTCATTGGAAGGACTGATGCTGAAGCTGAAACTCCAATACTTTGGCTACCTGATGCAAAGAACTGACTCACTGGAGAAGACCCTGATGCTGGGAAAGATTAAAGGAAGGAGAAGGGGACGACAGAGGATGAGATGGTTGGATGGCATCACTGACTCAATGGACATGAGTTTGAGCAAGCTCCGGGAGTTGGTGATGGACAGGCAAGCCTGGCATGCTGCAGTCCATGAGGTCACAAAGAGTCAGACACGACTGAGCAACTGAACTGGAGACATCACTGGTTGTCACAACTGAGGTGATACTGTTAGCATCTACTGGGTAGAGGTCAGGGTATTGCTAAACATTCTATAATGGACAGGGTAGCCTTCCACAACAAAGTGTTATCTGGTGCAAAATGTCAATAGGGCCAAGGCTGAGTGCATATATGCTCAGTGGTGTTCAACTCTTTGTGACCCCATAGACTGTATACCACCAGGTTTCTCTGTCCAATTTTCCAGGCAAGAATACCAGAATGGGTTGCCATTTCCTCCTCCAGGGAACATTCCTGACCCATCAAATCCACGTCTTCCACATTGGCAAGCGGGTTCTTTACCACTGCGCTACCTGGGAATACCAAACCAAGGTTGAGAAACCCTAGCATAAACCGATTTTCAGAGAGAGGCTATGTTTAATTGTTTTAAAGCATAAAAACAAAATGCAGCCATACCCTCCTGTAAGTTGTAAATTATAATATGAGCTGAAGGAAAATTTTAGAGTCTTAAAATTTTTAGCCTGAATCTAATTTTTTTTTAAGTTTCATCTCAGGCTGGTTTCATTGAAGGTGTATGCTTATATTCCCAGATTTTTGCTAAATAAATATGTTACAAACGTCCCATTGTTTATCTGGATCTAATCCTTAGTTTTCTTTATCTAACCCATTTTTATCCCCTACTGTTCTGAGAATTTATATGCTGCCAACTGCATAAGTGCTTCTCACATGTTCATCACATGCTTATTTTTCAAGCAACTTCTCAGAGAAGATGTTCCTGTGCAGATACTCTCCTTTCCACTGTTTACTGCCTTTCTACATAAATAACAGATTGCAGTAGTGATATCACTGGATCTGGTAGGGAGAAAAAAACACCAATAATAATGTTTTTCTTTTCAGTCAAACTATTAGCAGTACATGTGCCTTTCCCATGAGCCATTTTTGCTACCCATTACCAGAGCCACCAACCGCTGAAAAAGAAAATCTTTGCTTTTAAAAATAACTCTTTCCCTTCAGAATCCTGGCTGTCATTTATTAGGCTGGAAAACTGAATTTTAGTTTTGATATATGGATTCAGGTTTTTGTCTTCCAATGTTTGTGATGAGAGACAAACTCATTATGGTCTCTGATAAGTTGTCACATTCTCAAGTTTCACAGACTTGAGAATGAACAGTGGTATTGAGATATATATATATATATATAATGGATATAATATTTATAAGGTAGATAGATAAAGAAAAGCACCCAGATTTTAATTCCCAAACTTCAAATCCCTTCTATTTTAAAGCCTCAATGTATACGAGAAAATAATTCAATTTTTTTTCTGACTTACCTACAATTAATTCAAGGCATAAAATCATGGCTCTCCAGAAGCCTGTGGAACACATTCTTATCGATCTATTTCTTGAAATCTGAATGTTTGATTGGGACCTCTTTCCCTGGTGGTTCAGCTGATAAAGAATCCACCTGCAATGCAGGAGACCTGGGTTCGATCCTTGGATTGGGAAGATCCTCTGGAGAAGGGAACAGCTACCCACTCCAGTGTTCTGGCCTGGAGGATTCCATGGACTTTATCATCCATGGGGTGGTAAAGAGTCAGACAGGACTGAGTGACTTTCACTTTCAAGTCTATTTCTTGGCGACTTTCAAGTCTATTTCTTGAAATCTGAATGTTTGAGTGGGACCTCTTACTCAAAAAGATTCAAGTTCCCTTCTAAAAAGGCCATATGGTCTCCAATTCTGCTGAGCAACATAAATCATTTCCTAAGGCAAGACTGGCCTTTAAGGTCAACTAAGCAATGTCCAGGGTTAAAGTCCTTTTTTCTGTGTGTGGTTGACCAGTGGGCAACTGTGTTCATCTTTTTCCTCTCCTCACACCTTGTAATTACTAATTCCTCTCTCTGCTTCTTCTATCCAAAAAGTCCCCAAGATTTATTTCACTGATTGAATTATTTTTAACTCTTGATTGTATTTATTCCATAGGCATGCAAATTAGTTTTGTATTCTGTCTAATGATTTTTACCTGAACTCCAAGCTTGTAGAGCTGCTATTGTTCAGATTGGAAAGGGTTTGGCCCTTTAGTGAGAACTGTAAAGCTGAGATGAATAGCAAGAAACAGATACAGATAATGAAACACTTCCACTCACCCAGGATTCATCAACTGCTTCTATTTCTGCTGTTGGCATATGCCTTGCTACTCATCCGCTATAGATTGCAAAGCAAGACGTTGCATTTCTATACTCCAGTTTTTCTTAACATTTAGAGATTGGGAGTCTTGTGTAGAAGGAATGCAGTTTAATTAAATCATTTGTATCTAGTCTCATATGTTGTATGTGAAATCTCTTTTACCCTTCCAACTCCTATTTTCTGTTCAGAGTAACTTATGATTGATTAGTGCTCACTTGCCTTTTTATTTATAGGCATTGGCTTTCCATTTAATATTTCTTAGTGCACTTATTTTTTTAACTGCTGCTGCTTTGATTTTTTGGCATACACGCTAGTGCCTTCTGGACTGTGCTAAGCTTTGACAAGACTGAAGAGGGGGCCCGACTGCATTCGTCTAGTACAGCTAGCGCTCCACTCAAAATAACTTTTCCTTTAAAAAATCTATTTTTACTGGTTCAAGCCTGGTCTAATCTTTCAATCACAAGGTTGAACTTTGCATTTTATTTTCAAGTACAAGGGGTAACGTTGAAGACATTAATAAATAGGAAAAAAAAATCATCTCTTTTATCTCAGTGCTTTGAACATGGGTTAATTGGATAAAATTAAATCTGTTGTTTGATTCTTCTGTGTTAATCAGCTTTGTAGGCCAAAAATATCAAACACTTGGCCTTTTCCAGTAAAATATCTTATAGTGAAGATCTTTTTTCCCTTTGCCAGTTCTGGAACTTCATACGTGACACAGAGCACTATTTCTGATCACAAATGAATAATCTCTCAAGAGAGTATCCAGCTTGTCCTAAGATGGTTTATAATAGAACTTGTTCTAAACAGCTTCCTGTCCAGTGTGCATTACCTACAGCTCTTGCTATCTTAGCACCATCTGAATTATTAGCTTTTTAGGAAAATAGGATTAACAAAAGAAATTATTAGGAGATCAGGAGGAAAATGGTTTAATTGGTCCAAGTTTGCCTGTGGCTGACAGGAGCACTCCATCTTCTCCTGATGGGCTCCGGATTCACTATGTTCTTTGAAGCTTTATGGCACATTAATTATGGGAATATAATGCACAACACTCAGAGTAAATAGTAGTGGAAACCATGGGCTTTGGTTCAATGTAGTAATAGGTTCATCACTGTAACAGATGTACCACTCTGGGGGTGGAGGGGGATGTTGATAGTCAAGGGGGGGGATGCTATAAATGTGGGCAGCAGAGGGTACAAAGGAAGTCCATGATGTACCTTCCCCTCGATTTTGCTGCAGCCTTTGAACTGCTCTTATAAAATAGAATCTTAATTTTAAAATTAAAAAGAATGTAAAGGGAAGTATCAAAACAAAACTGATTTAAGAAAAATAATTCATCTGCAGCTTCCCATGATGGTGGAAAAAGTAACTACTGGTTCAAGAGTAAATTTTTATTTTATCTTCATTTTTGAATAGGGAATAAACGTACCTAGTTATAGGCTTGCCAGGTGGCACTAGCGGTAAAGAACCTGCCTGCCAATGCAAATAAAAGACTCGGGTTCAATCCCTTGGTTGGGAAGATCCCCTGGAGGAGGGCATGGAAACCCACTCCAGTATTCTTGCCTAGAGAAGCTCATGGACAGAGGATCCTGGCAGGCTATAGTCCATAGGGTCACAAAGAGTTGGACAGACTGAAGTGACTTAACACATGCACACATACTTGGTTATAAATTAAAGCAACATTAAAGACAACACAGTGGGGCTTCCCTGGTGGCCTCAGTGTAAAGAATTCCACCTACAATGCAGGAGACACAGGTTCGATCCGTCATCTGGGACGATCCCACGTGCTGCAGAGCAACAAAGCTCACGTACCACAATGACCGAGCCTGCGCTCTAGAGCCCAGGCTCCACCACACAAAGAGCCACGGCAATGAGAAGCCTGTGTGCCACAACTAGAGAGTGACCCTTGCTCACTGCAACTAGAGAAACTAGAGAAAACCCACAGGGCAAGGAAGACCCAGCACAGCCAGAAACAAGCAAATAAATGAATAAAATTATTTAAAAAAAAAAAAACAGTGAAAAGATGTCCTCCCATCCTGCTTCTATCTGCCCCATTCCCCACCTGCCACTCCCAAAGGTAACCAAATTTTCAGATTCTGGTATATCTCTTCAGTTTCTTTATGCAATGATGAAAGTGAAGGTGTCAGTCAGTGAGGTCTGACTCTTTGAGACCCCATGGACTGTAGCCTGCCAGGAATTCTCCAGGCAAGAATACTGGAGTGGGTTGCTATGCCCTTCTCCAGAGGATCTTCCTGACCCAAGGATCGAAAATGGGTCTTCTGCATTGCAAGCATTCTTTACCATCTGAGCCACCAGGGAAGTCCTATGTAATGACAATCAAATATAAATTTATATTCACATTCTTCATACCATTTTATACAAAATATAGATAATATGTTATTTCATGTCTTTTTAATTTTACTTCTCAATACATCTGTATGAGTTTCCATTTGCATATGGAAAGAGAACTTTCTTCTCTTTTAGAGCTGCCTGTATTGCAGCTATATGGGCCAAAAATTGCTTTTAAATCAGTTCCTTATTAATGGACATTTACGTTATTTTCAACTTTTTGCTATAGTAAACAAGGTTACAGCATAAAAGCTTATATGTAAGTCATTCTCTTTGTGTGCAGTTTTATCCAGAAGATAAATCCCCAGAAGTGAAATTTTGAGGTCCAAAGGAAATGCATTTATAATTTTGAAAGATAATGCCACATTGCAATTTATAGGGATGGTACCATTTCAAGCTGATAGGTTAAACTGCTTTCTGGTATAGGTTTAATTAGCATTTATTTATTAAGAGTGAATTGAATATATTTTACATTTTTAAAGGTCCAGTTCTATTTCTTTTCCTGTGAAATATCTGTTCATATCATTTGTTCACTAAAAAAAAAAAAACAAAAAACAAAAAAACACTTTTTCTTACCAACCTCTAGAAGCTCTGTATATATTAGGGAGATTAATTTTTTATACATAGTATGAGCAGCAGATTATTTTTCCCAATATGCTATCCGTACTTTGATAGTTTTTACCCTGCAGAAGTTTTTATTGTATTATTATTGTGTTAGCCAAAAATTTCATTCATATTTGTCTCAGAACTCCAAATGAAGTTTTTGGCCAACCCAAGATAATTCTAGTCACAGTTAGATCCTTCTCTATGGCAAAGCTTGAAGTAATTCACGCATGGTTTTTCTTCTATTTTATGATTTCATATTTATATTGAATATTTAATAATTTGGAGTCCATCATGGAGCTGACTGTGGTTTAGATCATAAACTCTTCATTGCCAAATTCAGACTTAAATTAAAGAAAGTAGGGAAAACCACTAGGCCATTCAGGAATGACCTAAACCAAATCCCTTATTATATAGTAGAAGTGAGAAATAGATTTAAGAGACTAGATCTGATAGAGTGCCTAATGAACTATGGATGGAGGTTTGTGACACTGTACAGGAGACAGGATTCAATATGATCCCCAAGAAAAAGAAATGGAAAAAAACAAAATGGCTGTTTGAGGAGGCCTTACAAATGCTGTGAAAAGAGGAGAAGAGAAAAGCAAAGGAGAAAACGAAAGATATACCCATTTGAATGCAGAGTTCCAAAGAATAGCAAGAAGAGATAAGAAAGGATTCCTCAACAATCAATGCAAAGAAATAGAGGAAAACAATAGAATGGGAAAGACTAGAGATTTCTTCAAGAAAATTAGAGATACCAAGGGACCATTTCATGCAGAGATGAGCACAATAAAGGACTGAAATGGTATGGAGCTAACAGAAGCAGAAGATAGTAAGAAGAGGTGGCAAGAATACACAGAAGGACTGTACAAAAAGGATCTTCATGACCCAGATAATCACAATGGTGTGATCACTCACCTAGAGCCAGACATCCTGGAAGGGGAAATCAAGTGGACTTTAGGAAGCATCACTACAAACAAAGCTAGTGGAGGTGATGGAATTCCAGTTGAGCTATTTCACATCCTAAAAGATGATGCTGTGAAAGTGCTGCACTCAATATGTCAGCAAATATGGAAAACTCAGCAGTGGCCACAGGACTGGAAAAGGTCAGTTTTCATTCCAATCCCAAAGAAAGGCAATGCCAAAGAATGCTCAAACTACCACACAATTGCACTCATCTCACACGCTAGTAAAGTAATGCTCAAAATTCTCCAAGCCAGGCTTCAGCAATATGTGAACTGTGAATTTCCAGATGTTCAAGTTCCTTTTAGAAAAGGCAGAGGAACCAGAGATCAAATTATCAACATCCATTGGATCATCGAAAAAGCAACAGAGTTCCAGAAAAACATTTATTTCTGCTTTATTGACTATGCCAAAGCCTTTGACTGTGTGGATCACAATAAACTGTGGAAAATTCTGAAAGAGATGGGAATACTAGACCACGTGACCTGCCTCTTGAGAAATCTGTATACAGATCAGGAAGCAACAGTTAGAACTGGACACAAAACAACAGACTGGTTCCAAATCGGGAAAGGAGCATGTCAAGGCTGTATATTGTCACCCTGCTTATTTAACTTATATGCAGAGTACATCATGAGAAATGCTGGGCTGGATGAAGCACAAGCTGGAATCAAGATTGCCAAGAGAAATATCAATAATCTCAGATATGCAGATGACACCACCTTTACAGCAGAAAGTGAAGAAGAACTAAAGAGCCTCTTATGAAAGTGGAAAGGAGGGTGAAAAAGTTGGCTTATAGCTCAACATTCAGAAAACTAAGATCATGGCATCTGGTCCCATCACTTCATGGCAAATAGATATTTATTTTTTTGGACTCCAAAATCACTGCAGGTGGTGACTGCAGCCGTGAAATTAAAAGATGCTTACTCCTTGGAAGGAAAGTTATGACCAACCTAGACAGCATATTAAAAAGCAGAGACATTACTTTGCCAATAAAGGTCCATCTCAAGGCTGTGGTTTTTCCAGTAGTTATGTATGGATGTGAGAGTTGGACCATAAAGAAAGCTGAGCACATAAGAATTGATGCTTTTGAACTGTGGTGTTGGAGAAGACTCTTGAGAGTCCCTTGGACTGCAAGGAGATCCAACCAGTCCATCCTAAAGGAGATCAGTCCTGGGTGTTCATTGGAAGGACTGATGTTGAAGCTGAAACTCCAATACTTTGGCCACCTGATGCGAAGAGCAAACTCACTGGAAAAGACCCTGATGCTGGGAAAGATTGAGGGCAGGAGGAGAAGGGGACGACCAAGGATGAGTTGGCTGGAAGACATCACCAACTCAATGGACATGAGTTTGAGTAAACTCCGGGAGTTGGTGATGGACAGGGAGGCCTGGCATGCTGCAGTCCACAGGGTTGCAAAGTCGGACACGACTGAGTGACTGAACTGAACTGATGGTGTATACTATGTGGTATGGATCAAACTTTAAACCAATAAAGTTATTATCCTAATACCAATATCATTTAATGAAATTTATTCCATTTTCTCCCCACTGATTAGAGGTGCCACACAAATTTGTTTAAAAAACTTATAAACAAATTTGTAAAAGCCAACAATTGCTGATTTAAGCTAAGTACTCTGACTATAAAGAAAGCTGAGCACCAAAGAATTGCTGCTTTTGAACTGTGGTGTTGGAGAAGACTTGAGAGTCCCTTGGACTGCAAGGATATCCAACCAGTCCATCCTAAAGGAAATCAGTCCTGAATATTCTTTGGAAGGACTGATGTTGAAGCTGAAACTCCAATACTTTGGCCATCTTATGCGAAGAACTGACTCATTTGAAAAGACCCTGATCCTGGGAAAGATTGAAGGCAGGAGGAGAAGGGGACGACAGAAGATGAGATGGTTGGATGGCATCACTGACTCAATGGACATGAGTTTGAGTAAACTCCAGGAGTTGGTGATGGACAAGGAAGCCTGGCGTGCTGCAGTCCATGGGGTCGCAAAGAGTCGGACACGACTGAGCGACTGAACTGAACTGAACTCCAACTATATTACTATATATCATAGTTTCAATTCTCTCTTTCTTAAAGCAGAGTGGAAATTAACAGCTCAATTTTTTTTTAATTGTTGACTTTGGCCCAATCTACAATGTACAAAATCACTAAATTCAGAGGAATATTTGTTTAACACTTCTTGTCAGTATCTTTCTGAAGGTTACTCTAAATGAACTACTATCAGAGATGGCCATTAAAAAGTCTGTTTTGATAATAGACAATAGACATTAATTGCCTATTAATAACCAGGTCATTGATTAGGCAATATATTATTTTTTATGTCATTTAATTCTCATATTAACCATACAATGTTTGTTATATTCATTGTGCAATTTAAAACTAACCGTGGGGTGGGAGGTTCCCTGTTGACCCAGTGCCAGGTTTGATCCCTGGTCCGAGAAGATCTCATATACCAAGGAGCAACTAAAGCTGTCCACCACAACTACTGAGCCTGTGCTCCAGAGCCCAGGAGCCACGACTACGGAGCCCATATGCCACAACTACTGAAGCCTGTGTGCCCTAGAGTGTGCTCTACAACAAAAGAAGCCACTGCAAGGAGAAGCCAGAGCACTGCAACAAAGAGTGACCCTCACTCTCTGCAACTAAAAGAAAAGCCCACACACGTCAATTAGAAAATTAAAAAACAAATAAGTAACAATGTAAAAATAACTGGGACTCAGTAATTACAAGCAGAGACAAGAATGGAATTTAGGTCTGCCTTCCGTCCAAACTCCTACTCCATAATATACTGAGAATCACTGTGTCTGTCTCTGCTTCTCTCTTTTTTCTCTCCCCATATATACACACACATGTATATATATACACATATCTATACATACACTCATATATATACACACACATATACATATAAACATATACAGTATTTTTGTTTTATAAATATGTGCTATATAATTAGTTATGTTCATATACATATTGCATAGGCCAACTGTGATAAAAATACTAATATTATTGAGTGCACATATGTACTAGGCATTGTTAAGTACTTTGCATATTTGACTCAGTTGGTCTACATTTTAAAAATCTTCTATTTTTTTGTTTTTGTTTTTTGAATTTGTCTGTTTTTAGTTTTTTAATTGAGGTATGGTTGATTTACAATATTATATGTTTCAGATATACAACATAGTGATTCACAATTTTTAAAGGCTATACTCCATTTATAGACGATGAGATGACTGAATGGCATCTCATGTCAATGGACCTGAGTTTGAGCAAACTCCAGGAGTTCGTGATGAACAGAGAAGCCTGGCATGCTGCAGTCCATGGGGTCACAAAGAGTTGGACACGACTGAACAACTGAACCGAACTGAGCTGAAACTCCATTTATAGTTATAAAATACTGGCCATATTCCCTGTGCTGTACAATATATCCTTGTAGTTTATTTATTTTATACAAGGTAGTTTGTACCTCTTATTCCCCTTCCCCTGTTGTCCTCTGTCTCCCTTCCCTCTTCCCATTGTTAACAGTCCATAAAAAATCTTCTATTAACTCCACTTTCCAGATTGAGAAACTGAGGCAAAGAAATGTTAATTTGCCCAGAAGTCACACAAAATAAGGGGCGAAGCCAGAATTTGAACTCAGATAACATGGCTCAGTGCCTTGCGCTTCCCTTCTTCACTCCACATCTTACTATACACGTTTAGCAATAAACATCATGAATAGGTGAAAGTTGATCCTATATCAATAAATTGTCAAGTAATCAGAATGCCCAGAGACGGGCTAACAGACTTTTTAATCCCTAAGCATTATATGGATATTCCACTCTATCTACAAGCTCCTTTCCATTCTTTCTTTTTTTTTTTTTTTTTAGCATCTTGTACTAGTAAACACAGAATACAGAAAATAATGTGATCTTCCTTTATAATTGAATATCTAGCCATTATCAAGTCCATAACAGAACCATTCATTTATCTCCTCTTCTCTAGGCCTCTCCTCTTCCATCTCTGTCTTCCAGTCACTCTCACAATGGCCACCTCCAACACTTCAGCCCAACTTTGAACACATCTTTGTGCCAGCCCCTGACACTGAACTTTGCCCTCTCGTTTCCAGCTGATCTCCCTGCTTCTCCCCTCCTCATTCCCCACCTCCACTCCCATCCCTACCTTCACTCCCATTTGAAGACACTGACTTACACTTACTTACACCAGACCCACGCCTGGCACAGAAGCGTGTTCACATGTATTTGTTTTATTAAACAGTGTCTTAGATCTCCCTCTTCCCCTTTCAGCACTTCACCATGCTTCCTGGAACACATCACTTTTGCCTTCCCACCAGCCTCCAGCCCCACCTTGAGCCCTGTGCCTTCAAAGTGCCCACCACTCAATACTTACCCAGGTAGTGTCCTGTGATGAGAAATTATCCTGGGCTTCAAGTTATTCTTTCTTCACTGAGAAAGATTCTTAGTCTCTTAGTGCTCTGAGCTCAGTCAAACAGCCTTGAAGAAAAGCCAGTTAGCTGACATGGACACTAAACAGCCCAGAGGGCTGGTTCTCCAGGTGAAATCTACTTTTAAAAGAGGAAAAGTTAAGCTGAAAAAAATGAACTACGAATAAAGCACGGAAACTGCTTTGGCAGAGGAGGAAAATGCCTGAGGTTCTTTAAAAACCACCTACACAGCTACCCATTCTTCACACATCCATTATGAAATCAGATGTATGTAAGAAGTGTAATAAAAAAGAAACCAAATCCCAAACCATATTTAAATATTTGAGTTTTATCTGTGATTGCTATTCTCCCCATTTTCCTAATACTCTCTTTTTAGTTGAAAGCCAAGTGCTGAAGTTCTCCAGTTAATTCAGGGTTCAGATTACAATCAATTTTAAGTATAACTACTTATCATCCAATCTCACTACTTCCTTCTGCATTTATGAGACCCCAGCTGAGAATTTTTACCAACCTACACAGGCTGATTTGTAGTTAATTGCATTTTTATTTCACTGAAAACAGAAACAGCTGGAAAGTATCATTAATTCCTATACAGAAGAATTTTCATGGTATGTTAAATCTCTTTTGCAATCCATTTGATTCACCATATTAACAAACTAAACAAAAAAAAAAATATGATCTTTTCAATATATTCAGAAAGTCATTGACAAATCTTACATACATTTCTCATAAAACTGCTCAGCACACTAAGAAGAGAATTTAACTTTCAAAATCTGGCAAAAGTATCTATTAATACAAAAAACCTATGGCTAATACCACACCTAATGACTGTATTCGTGTTTTAGGGCTGTCATAACAAAATACTACGGACTGGGGGGCTTAAACAACAGAAATGTTTTTCTCACTATTCTGGGGGCTAGAAGACCCAGATGTGGGTCGGACTGATTTTATTCTAAGACCTCTCTGCTTGACTTGTTGATGGCAGTCTTTCTGTCTTAACACTGTCTTTCCTTGATACTTACACATATCTGTGTCCTCGTCTCTTCTTCTTCTAAAGACACGAGTCATATTGGACCAGAAGCCATCCATGTAATCTCGGTTTATTTTCATTGCCTCATTAAAGGCCTTATCTCCAAACAGAGTCACATTCTGAAGTTCTGGGAGGTAGGACTTCAACATCTGGATTTTGGGAGAACACAATTCATCCAATAACAATGGTGAAAGGCAATACTTTTCCTTATGATCAGGACAAGGCAAGGATATCTATTCACACTACTCTCTTCAACATTGTCATGGAGGATCTAGTCATTTCGGTAAGGCAAGGAAAAGAAATAAAAGGTGTCCATATAGAAAAGGAAGAAATAAAACTATCTTTATTCACAGCAAACATGGTGATCATATATACAAAAAATAAAATAAAATCTACCAAAGTAGCTGTTAGAACAAATGAGTTAGCAAATGAATTTCTATACACTGCCAATGAACAGTCAAAAGATACAATTTTTAAAATACCATTTATAAGAGGATCGATATTCATGAAATATTTGAGGATAAATCTCATAAAATATGTACTAAATCTGGACAATAAAAACAAAAAACAGACAAACAAACAAAAAAACATTGCTGAAAGAAATTAAAGAAGATCTAATATTGTTAGGATGTCAACTCCTCCCAAATTGATCTGTAGCTTCAACTCAATTTCAATTAAAATCTCAGCAGGTTTATCTGTAGAAATCGGCAAGCTGATTCTGGAAATGAAAAGGGCCAAGAAAAGCCATAATAACTTGAAAAGAAAGGAAAGCTGATGAACTAAGCCTTTATCTGATTTTAAATGTATTATAAAAAATACACAACTACCTTTACTGACTAAAGATACTCAAATAAACCAATGAAATGGAGCAAAGAGACCATAATTTTTCTACCCATATAAAAAAAGCTGATTTTTTTAGAAAGATGCAAAGGAAAATCAGTGGAGAAAGGATACTCTTTTCAATAAATGGTACTGTTTCAACAAATAAACTATTAAGACATGAATGTCAATAATATTTCACACCATATATAAAAATAAACTCAAAACAGATCACAAACCTAAATGTAAGGCCAAAAAATATAAAACTTCCAGAAAACATAAATTAGAATCTTTGTGACTTTGGAGCAGGCAACAATTTCTTAGAAATGATTAAAAATGTGGGTACATTTATCTATAAAAAATAAGTAAATAATTAGAAATTAGTGAAAAATCAAAAATGACTGCACCTCAAAGACATTGTTAAGAAAATGAAAAGCCACACACTGGAAGAAAATATTTTTAAATCTTGTATCCAACAAGGAACTACTTGTATCCAAAGAACTCTCAAAACTCAATATAAAGATAACAACCAAATTAGTAAGTAGGCAAATGATTTAAACAGAGATTTCACAAAGAAAGATACAGTGATGGCAAACAAGTGCATGAAAAGATGTTCAATATCATTAGTCTTTAGGAAAATGCAAATTAAATACATAGGTACCACCATACACTTACTGCCACAGCTAAAGTGTTGATAAAGATTTAGAAGAACTAAAATTCATTAATATTGTTAGTTGGATTGTAAAACAGTATATGTACTTTGGAAAACAGTTTGGCAGTTTCTTAAAAGTTTAAGCACACACCGACCATACAATCCAGCCATTGTACCTCTAGGTATTTACCCAAGAGAAATGATAGCATATGTTCATACAAACAACTTTGAATGATTGTTCACACAACTATATTTGTAATAGTCATAAGCTAAAAAATTATCAAATGTCCATTAATAAGTGAATAAAGAAACAAATGATGATATACCCATACAATGAAATACAACTCAACAATGTTAAGGAATGAATTGTTGATACAGATGATGACACAACTGAATCTCAAAATAATTATGCTAAGTGAAAGAAATCATAATAAAAAATTAACTATATAATTTCATTTATATAAAGCTCTAGAAAATGAAAAGTTATTTAAAATGACAGAAAGCAGGTCAATGGTTGTCTGAAGGGGCCTGAGGGAGAAACTATCAAGAGGCACAAGGAAACTTCGGGAGTCATGGATTTGTTCACTGACTTGACTGTTTTAATTATTTCACAAATATATATGTATATATATTACATATAATATATAAACTTATGTGCAGTTTCCTGTATGTCAATTATACCTCAATAAAGCAATTGAGAACAATTCATATGAAACAGTTCACTCTCCAGATACTTTCAAAATTTAATTTTCATTAAAATTCATAGTGTCCAGGTGTTTGAAAACATGCCCTAAATACTGAACTTTAATTGGTCATTTATGGCATTGTCATTTGTGATACTATACAGAGTTGTCTCACTTTATATTCAAATTCTCATTAAAAAAAAAAATTCCCACTGCCTTTTCTTTGCTGTTCTCCCAAATTGGTAAGCTCTCTCCCCTGTTACCCTTACCCCCATCATTCTACCTCTGTCTATTGAAATCCTTCTTGCTCT
Organism: Cervus canadensis; assembly: GCF_019320065.1. Classification (NCBI taxonomy): domain Eukaryota; kingdom Metazoa; phylum Chordata; class Mammalia; order Artiodactyla; family Cervidae; genus Cervus; species Cervus canadensis. The sequence goes on along the minus strand of NC_057406.1, from coordinate 31,386,235 downwards.
CCAAAGTCTAATTCAAGTTCAAACAAAATGCCATCTTCTCCACAAAGCCATTCCCAATACTCCAAGTCAATACGAGCCGCTCTGTCCTTATAACACCTTCTGTTTATTTCATTTTGCCTTGGTAAGCTATTTAACTTGTCAGTGCTCATCAACTCCACTACACTGAAAGTTCCTTGAGAGGGGCGGGCTGTTAAGCTTTCTTAAATTCTATCTATGGCCTAGCAGAGGTTTTTTCTATAGCAGTTCTCTGTAACTGCTTCAAGGGTGGATGGATGCATAGAAGGAAGGAGTAGAGGATAGCATATCCTGTTCCCTTAGCTGAAGTTTTCTCCTGGAAGGCAACTTCAACTCTAATAGACCAATCGGTGCAGATGTGCTAAACGACGCTCATGTGTTATCTACACCAGGAGCTCATTTTAAACATGTCTCCCTGGAGATAACCTCTTAACCCAAAGGAGCTATTCTTGTGGTAGACATATCAGACATTCTGGAAGGCTGGTGGGGAAAATACCATTAAGAGAAACAAGACCTTACAAAGCCCTTGCACGATCTCCGGCTGACAGCCCGCCTGCAGAACAGTGGTTCAATAAAATGACTCTCACCAGCTGAGCCAATAGGTTTTCAAGGCGCCTCAATGATCTCTAGGAACTAGCTATGAGATTTTTAAAATCTGACTTTCTCATCCACGTTACCTGAAAATGAGAGGTTTCTGTGACATTAGTTAATCTTTACAAATGGAGAAACTGAGGGACAAAGGGGTGCAGAGGTCACAGAATAGTCCAGAGGCAAAACCAATTATGAAATACTTCTCCTAAGCCCAGGTCAGAATCCCTTACAGGGTCTTTCAGATCATGTTGCTTTAATATTTCATTAAACACTGAGAAAATACTTGACATCCTACCAAAAGTGTTGCTCACTAATAAATTTAATATAGTAAGCAATACTAACAGTTTGGGGACACAGAAGATTTATCTGGATAAAATAGAGAGTCCAACAATATTTTCAGCAGTGGTTTGCTTTAAGAGCTATTTTTTATAGGCTGATCGGACCTGCTCCAAAAGAAATGGAATGTATGTTTTGTGTAACAGCAGCTGAACAGGCTGCAAGGCCTGTGGGAAGGACCTTTGAGGTTGAAGTTAAGAAATATTAACTCTGACCACTCATAAACCCTGAGAGTATAATAAATTATGCACTTTATGAGATTGCAAAATCATGAGTGTAAGAACTGTGTCTTGTTTCTTGATATATTCCTAGTTATTTGTTTATTTATCAAACATTTTCTGTGTTCCTAATACATGCAAAGATTATTTTGCACTGGAGACATGGTAACAATGAGTCAAAGTTCCTTCTCTGAAAGAGCTTACATCATAGGGGGAGGAGACAGCCAATCAACAAACAATCCACATAGCAGAGGATGATAAATGCTCTTTGGAGAATTAAAATAGGGTGAAATAATTGATAGTTACCAGTTGGCCACTAGATTGGGTAGTCAAGAGAGATGTCTGAAGAAGCAACATCTAGGCTGAGAACTGAGTGATGGGAAACCAGGCGCTCAAAGATCCGAGAAAGCTCCTACCTGGCAGAAGGAACAGCTTGCCTAGGAATAAAAGAGGTTGGCATATTCCAAGACACCACATAATGCAGATGGACACTGGGTGTGGGAGAGAGGAGTCATAGGTAATGAGGAAGAAGAGGCAGTCAGGGCACCACCCAGGAGGATTTTTGAGAGAGAAAAAGGAGCCTAGGTTTTATTCTAAGCAGGATAGAAAGTTAGTGGAGAGTGATATGCTTAGGCTTTCCTGGTGTCTCAGACAGTAAAGAATCTGTCTGCAATGCAGGATATCCAGATTTGATCCCTGGGTCAAAATGATCCCCTGGAGAAGGGAATGGCAACCCACTCCTGTATTCTTGCCTGGAGAATTCCATGGACAGTGGAGCCTGGCGGGCTGCAGTCTATGGAGTTGCAAAAGAGTCAGACACAACCGACTAACACTATACTAACATGGGTGTAGGAGATCACATGATCTGGTTTACATCTATAAAAGGTCCCTCTGGCTACCGCATGGAGAGTGGGGTGTGGGGAAGGCAAGAGTGGAAGGAAGGAAACTAGTTAGGATAATATCACAATAATATAGGAAAGAAGGAATAAATGTGGTAATAACAGCCATAAAAATGGGTGGGTTCAAGATGCTTTGTGAGTAGAATTGCTAAGACTTGATGCTAAGTCATATGCTGCACTTGTGGGAAACAATAAGGGTAATGCCTAGATTTTGCCTGACTAACTAGGTTATTATGACTTGCTGCTGCTGCTGCTAAGTCGCTTCAGTCGTGTCCAACTCTGTGCGACCCCATAGACGACAGCCCACCAGGCTCCCCTGTCCCTGGGATTTTCCAGGCAAGAATACTGGAGTGGGTTGCCATTGCCTTCTCCGTACTATGACTTCAGTTCAGTTCAGTTCAGTCGCTCAGTCGTGTCTGACTCCTTGCAACCCTATGAATCACAGCACGCCAGGCCTCCCTGTCCATCACCAACTCCCAGAGTCTACCCAAACCCATGCCCATCGAGTCGGTGATGCCATCCAGCCATCTTGTCTTCTGTCGTCCCCTTCTCCTCCTGCCCCCAATCCCTCCCAGCATCACGGTCTTTTCCAATGAGTCAACTCTTCGCATCAGGTGGCCAAAGTACTGGAGTTTCAGCTTCAGCATCAGTCCTTCCAATGAACACCCAGGACTGATCTCCTTTAGGATGGACTGGTTGGATCTCCTTGCAGTCCAAGGGACTCTCAAGAGTCTTCTCCAACACCATAGTTCAAAAGCATTAATTTTTCGGCGACTTAATAGGTGCTAAAAGAAAAAATCACTGGGGTGGGGCCCACAAGTGTACCTTTTTAGCAAGCACCTTGGCTGATATCTGTGCATATAAAAGTTTCATCACCATTGATTTAAAAACTGGGACAATTACATCAACATGTTACCTAAACACATTAAAAAGCATAAAAAATGAGGTTGAGCTTGAGGGACTTCCCTGGTGGTCCAGTGATTAAGACTTGGCTCTTCCAAAGCAGGGAGGTCAGGTTTGATCCCTGGTCAGCGAAGTAGGTCCCACATGCCACAACCAAAACTGTGAAAGCCGCAACTAACAATCCTGCATGCTGCAGTGAAGATCAAAGATCCCACGGGCCACAACTAAGACCCAGCACAGCCAAATAAGTAAATTAATTAATTAATTTTTTAAAAAAGATGAGGCTGATTTAACCACTCCCAGCCCAGAGCCAAAGTAGTTAAGAAAAAATTAAAGAACAAGCGTATTTATGATTTTGTTTCTGCATAGCTGAACAAAATCAAGGTAGCATTCCCTAAAACGTTTGCTTTGACTTTTTCTTCTTTGGTCATCATGAAATTTCCTCTGAAAATATTCAGTAAGAATCAATCTTCTAATACCTAGGAGTAGATTATCAGCAGTGATAAAGGTAACAAATAAACTTGTTTGTTTATTAATTACTAACTAATTGGAAGGAAATTCTATTTTAAACTTTTGTTACTTCTTAGCTTTGTTATATTTGTATGACTTTTTGGTATTACTTGGGACTCTGAATGACAGATTCTTATGTAGGGTCTTCACACAAAATGTACAGAAGTACACATGAAAATTACAGTACCATCCTCAAGAAGTTTTTGTGAGAACTAAAGGAGATGACAGCACAATAAATAAATAAATAAAACAAAAAAAAAAGGAGATGACATAGATAAGGTGCCCAGCCAACTGCTTGGAGCACTGCAGAAACTCAACAAATGGGGAGACGTTATTACCATTTTTTCAATTAAACAAGATGCAGCAGGCCTTTCCTAGAGGGCCAGCAGAAGACAGCACTTCCAGTGCAGTGGGCATAGGTTTGCTCCCTGTTCAGGAAACTGAGATCCCACAAATCTCATGGTGCAGCAAAAATAAAATAAAATGAAAATAAACAAATAACATGCACCTATTGACTTCGCCAAAGCCTTCGACTGTGTGGATCACAATAAACTGTGGAAAATTCTGAAAGAGATGGGAATACCAGACCACCTGACCTGCCTCTTGAGGAACCTGTATGCAGGTCAAGAAGCAACAGTTAGAACTGGACATGGAACAACAGACTGGTTCCAAATAGGAGCAGGAGTACGTCAAGGCTGTATGTTGTCACCCTGCTTATTTAACTTTTATGCAGAGTATATCATGAGAAACGCTGGGCTGGAAGAAGCACAAGCTGGAATCAAGGTTGCTGGGAGAAATATCAATAACCTCAGGTATGCAGATGACACCACCCTTATGGCAGAAAGTGAAGAGGAATTGAAAAGCCTCTTGACGATAGTGAAAAGGAGAGTGAAAAATTTGGCTTAAAGCTCAACATTCAGAAAACTAAGATCATGGCATCTGGTCCCATCACCTCATGGGAAATAGATGGGGAGACAGTGGAAACAGTGACAGACTTTATTTTGGGGGGGCTCCAAAATCACTGCAGATGGTGACTGCAGCCATGAAATTAAGAGACGCTTATTCCTTGGAAGGAAAGCTATGACCAACCTAGACAGCATATTAAAAAGCAAAGACGTTACTTTGCCAACAAAGGTCTGTCTGGTCAAGGCTATGGTTTTTCCAGTGGTCATGTATGGATGTGAGAGTTGGACTGTGAAGAAAGCTGAGTGCCCAAAAATTGATGCTTTTTAACTGTGGTGTTGGAGAAGACTCTTGAGAGTCCCTTGGACTGCAAGGAGATCAAACCAGTCCATCATAAAGGAGATAAGTCGTGGGTGTTCATTGGAAGGACTGATGCTGAAGCTGAAACTCCAATACTTTGGCCACCTGATGCGAAGAGTTGACTCATTGGAAAAGACCCTGATGCTGGGAGGGATTGGGGGCAGGAGGAGAAGGGGATGACAGAGGATGTGATGACTGGATGGCATCACCGACTCGATGGGCATGAGTTTGAGTAAACTCTGGGAGTTGGTGACGGCCTAGTGTGCTGCGATTCATGGGGTTGCAAAGAGTCGGACATGACTGAGCGACTGAACTGAACTGAACTGAATGACAAAACAAAGTGAAGAGGCAAATCTTCTGAAATTTCTACTGTTTTAACCTCTTAAAAAGATTTCTAAACTAAGCCTAAACCATTGGAGGACACCCTACTATTTTGGATTTCCCCCTCCTCTATATTATTAGCACAGGTAATAAAGAGGCAACCACCGGTCTTCACAAAGACCGCCCTCCAGGGAATAAAGTTAACAAATCGCCCTTCAGAGAATAAGAAACAGAGGTTGGCCCTTTTGCTGGTCCTCACTCCAAATCCTTCCTTGATGTCTTCTCCCCTAGATGATGTGGCAATCTCTTCAGCTATGTCTTCTGGTTGGTCTCTTCTCTACCCAAAAAGTGTCAACTTGCCTCTCTCTCATTGTTTATTGATCATAAGGGAAAAACCATCAGTTTCCAGGTAGTTTTCAGAAAGCCTCAAACTCTTCATCACAACTCTACTTCAATGAACGTATTTCAGGAGGCTTAACTAAAGGATGAGTTATCTATTTCTAAAAATATTCTGAAGTTTATCCTTAATGAAACCAGGCACTCGAAGACCTACCCACCCAGCTACCCACCTGGAGGATCAAACCCCTTACAGAGGTGATTTGTGTCACGTCTCTCCAGTGTCCCACCACAATGCATGACTATGAAACATCAGTGGTACCACCCACCATAAGCATGCTGAAGCCCACCACATCCTATGATGTCACTTGTCCAAGGACTCACAGAAAACAGTTTTCCCCCAGGCCCTTAGCAACTGGGTGCTCAAGAAAGAGCTCCCTATGGGACTTTGCCGGTAGTACAGTGGTTAAAACTATTTGCTTCCAATGCAAGGGGTGTAGGTTTGGTCCCTGGTCAGGGAACTAAGATCCTTTACATGCCATATGGTGTGGCCAAAAAAATTTTTTAATTAAAAAAAATATATTGTTTAAAGAAAGAGCCCCCTAAAACCCTAGGCTTTACATCTCCAACCTGAAAACCCAAGTCCCACCCTAAAACTTCTCTCTGAGTCTCTAACAGCAAGCAATCCAAGGAAGACCTGTTCACCTATGCATGTCACCTATTCCAGCTCTTGTTCCATTCCCTGTGTGTTAATTAGAACGGGAAATTGCTTTTATGCCATTATTACAGTACAAACAGAAACATTTGCCTTTTGGAAAGACCATCTTGATCTACAAAGGGAAGTGGATCACTAAAAAATTTCTTCAAGATTTTAAAATTGGGAAGGCGTATTTTATGAAGATTACCCAGTAAAACCAAAGATGTGACTTTTGATCATTATTCCATAAACACTGTAACATTTTGGCTAAGACTCTCATTTGCACACATCAAAAGCAGGCATCAAAAACTAACCCTGGGACTTCCCTGGTGGCTAAGACTCCATATTCCCAATGCAGGGGATCTAGATTCAATTCCTGATCAGGGAACAAGATCCCACACACCACAGTGAAGAGTTCGCATGTCACAGCTAAAAAGATCCCTTATGCCTCAACTAAAGAACCCACAGGCTGCGACAAAATCTGAAGATCCCACGTATCACAACTAAGACCTGGTGCACAGCCAAGTAAATAGATATAGCCCTTAAAGAAAACTAACCCTAACTCACTTAAGTTAAAAGATTTTTTTAAAGAATATTGGACATTTACAGATAGAAAAACTAATCAATCAAGTCTGGGGGCCTGCCAATCAGAAACTGTTCCCAACATCATGAAATCATCACTACCATCTTCGGTGGGGCAGATTCTGCAGAAGGCACTTGTCGGACACCACCAACCACCGGGCGCTGGACCAGGACACTCTATTAATGCTCCCACTGCTTCTAGGAGCAGGGCAACTGCCATCCCGTCATCATTTTCATCAGAATAGAATCTGGTAAGTTTTTCTTCTCTTCACAAGCTTCCCACACATATTTAGGCAGAAGTGTGTGTCCGGAAGAACTTTGAGGTCATGGTGCCCATACCCTACCCACAAGAAACACCAAGAAGGTCATTATCTGACATGTCCAGCTTTACAGTGGAAAGCAGTGGTGGTTTAGTCACAAAGTCATGTCTGACTCTTGGGAGATCCCATGGACTGTATGTAGCCCACACATACTACAACTAAGACCCAGCCCAGTCACATAAATAACTAAAAATTAAAAATATTTTTTAAAATGTAGGCTATTGTGTCAACATATGAAATCTTTCTGCCTCCATGATATGGGCCCTCTAAAACTGCAAGCACAGAAATTAAGGCAAAACAGATACTCTCAATTTTTCACAAAGGAGATGCCCTTTGTATCTCCCAACTTAGCTCATGATTCCTCCATTCATGCTCCATCCACTTTGCATCATTGATGTTTTCCCAGGGAATATGGTAAATGAATGCATCCAGATTCTTGACTATATTCTGAATATGCATGTGTGTGTGCTCAGTAGCGTCAGTTGTGTCTGACTCTTTGCAACCCGATGGACTGTAGTCCACCAGGCTCCTCTTTCCATGGGATTCTCCAGGCAAGAATAATGGAGTGGATTGCCATGACCTCCTTCAGGAGATCTTCCTGACCCAGGGGTCAAGCTCATATCTCCTGCATCCCCTGCATGGAAGTCACAGTCTTTACCCACTGAGCCACTTGGGAAGCTCCATTCTGAATAAACCTCAGCTAAAAAAATTTCAAGATAAAGTAGCTCCATGAAAGAAGAATAAATCTAAAACTTTATATCTTGATGAATAATTATGTATTACATACCAAAGAATATTTCAAACACTGGATGATAATAATTATGGATTCTAAACAAAAATCCTAGGTGGTAACTTTCTCAGCATTACTTACACAGGTTCTCCTGGTCATTTGAGTGTAAGCCCTATGTCTACCTAATATTTTCTGTTACCTTCAAATTCCCAAATATCTATCATGCTTTATATGGGCAATCAATAAATACTCATTGACTGAACGAGGTTGTGTCACTTGGGTTTTAAGAGGTCAACAGAAAGGATCCATGAGCAGTCACTTTGGGAAAACACGCCTCTATCTGTGCTTTTTGGATATTTGCCCACCTGCCTTTTTGAAATTTACCTAGCTGTGGCAGATTGTGTTAACTAATAATGAATCTATTAAATATATGGTGGATGATTTACAAATAAATTCATTTATATCCAAAATCAAAAGGAGAATTGTATTTTAAGGTTATCACGTTAATACCATATTAACAAAAGAGTGTCATGAATTCATTTTTGCTCAACACAAAATACAAGGGCATAAAATATTTAATACATGTGCTGAGTGTCTGAACATTGGCCCCACCTCTCACTTCTCATAAGGGGTAAGGACTGGATTCTTTGAGGCCCAGGGTACATGTGGTGGAGACAGGCAGAAAGATGTTGAGCTGTGAAGGGTACAGAGCAGGAACAGCAGAAAGCATACAGGAGTTGCAAAAAGAGTCGGGATGAGATCAGATCAAAAAGGGTCAGTAGAAATTGGAATCAATTTGAGACCAAAATAAAGAGCCTGGGACTTGGAGACAAGACCATGAGACAGGAGACAAAACTGTGCAGAAACTGGGAATGTTCAAACAAAATGGCAGAAAGAAGGAAGAGAATCCCACATCTACCACTGCCTGTTTCTCAAATAGGGATGAATACAGAAATCACCCAGAAACCTAATAAGACACCAGGCCAGTTCCTAGGAGTACAAGAGGACCTGGCCCTTCATATTCTCAGCAAGTTCCCCAAGTGATTCTGATTCCAACCAAAGCTTGAGAACCACTGGTCTAGAACATCAGTTAATGGATGAAGAGAGTGGACTCTGAAATATTTCAATTACTTACATAAGTGAGAAATTATATTTCCTTAAAATGATCTGGGACTTCCCTGGTGGTTCAGCACTTAAGAATTTGCCTGCTAATGCAGGAGACCTAGGTTCAATCCCTGGTCCGGGAAGATCCCTCATGCCTCGGGGCAACTAAGCCCATGTATCGTAACTACTGAAATGCACAGGCTCTAGTGCTGCAACTAGAGAAAGCCTGAATGGAGCAACCAAGACCCTGTGCAACAAAAAATAAGTAAATTAATTTAATTAATAAAATACAATAAAAATGATCTGTGTTGGATTTCTTTCTTCACAAAATGCATTTTAGGATAGGCAATGATCTCCGCTGCCAGGGATCTGAGCAGATATAAGAAGCAAAAACACTTCTCCCAAAAGAGGAATGGAAACAAGTCAAATGTCATATATGATACCTTCACCATATTGTCATTAGTCTCAATCAATTTTTAGTGTCTTTAAAAAATGTCAGGAGAGCTTTGGTCTTTTGTCCTTCAATTCATTTGCTCCTCACTCTTTAATTCAGTATCTGGCCGTGGAAGACTTTCTATACACACTTTGTTATTGAGTCCAAGATCACCATATGACAGGTCATATGACAATAAATCAAGAGATGAGTTGTGAAGGCCAGGAATAGCACCTTTATTCAGAAAGCCCACAGACCAAAAAACGGTGGACTCACTTCCCAAAGAACCATCTTGCCACAGTTAGAATTCAGGCTTCTTTCATACGAAAGCAGGGCGGGAGTGGGGCGGGGGTTAAGGTCAACCATTTCCTGGTTCCTGTCAGCCTCCAGATGGGAAGTGTTCATTTCTTCCTTCCTGCAGTCATTCCTGGTCAGGATGTTTCCTGTGAGCTGAACAAAGGTATTTTATCTTAATGTTCATTACCTTGGAGGCAGGGTTCCTATATGGACCATACTGTATACTGTAAGCTTACAGGCAGCATCCCTCTGGTGATGCTTGTACTAGACTAGACTACAGAGGTTCTTCCCTGTTACAACTCTGTTGTGGGCACCAGTCTCCACCTGAGTGAGCCACTCCTTCCACCAGATCTCAGGTCTGCACTAAGAATGGGTCTTGTGCTAAGGGCCAGCTTCTCAAGCATTTTCTTTGAGCAGCAGCAATTTTCTCTCCTCACCTGTGCCTTTAGCTGATATGGAGTCTTGTCCTGCCTAATATCTGACTAACTTAATGAATTAACTAGCTAGTTAACTGATTAAGATAAAAAACAAGCCAAACAAAGCTTTGTCTCAAATTCACGACTTTTGGGTTTAGAAAACATGCTTTCTTCTCCTTGATGACAATGACTGATGTGTGGCTAAGGTATCCTCCTTAGAGCTTTATGCCATTTTGCTGAGTAGAGGTACATTATAGAGAAAAGGGAACTATCCACTCAATGATGTTTTAACATCAGTTAAGGTGTGTTCACATATGTGGAAGAGGGAGGGAGATGTGTCATTTGGATGTCTGTGACTGAAGAGTTATGCCGGGTCTTAAACCCGTAAATTATATATGTACGTGTGTGCATGTTTAGTAATATCTTCCTCTTTGTGACCCCATGGACTATATAGCCCACTAGGCTCCTATGTCCATGGGATTTTCCAGGCAAGAATACTGGAGTGGGTAGCCATTTCTTATTCAGGGTATTTTTCCTACCCAGGGATCAAACCTGCATCCCCTGCATTTCCTGCATTGGCAGGTAGATTCACTAATACTATGCCACCTGGGAAATCAATATAAATTATATATGCTGAATCCAAAATCTTCCATCACCCTAGATAAACTAAAAGTCTTGCCCATAATTGACACGGTCACTAACTCTAACAGCCAAAATCTGTTTTGTTTCATATGAAGAGCAATCTTAGTTTTGTATCCCTCTGCTCTTTTGAACTGTGGTTCTGGAGAAGACTCTTGACAGTCCCTTGGACTGCAAGGAGATCCAGCCAGTCAACCCTAAAGGAAATCAGTCCTGAATATTCACTGGAAGAACTGATGCTGAAGCTGAAATTCCAATACTTTGGCCACCTGATGGGAAGAACTGACCTATTGGAAAAGACCCTGATGCTGGGAAAGATTGAAGGCAGGAGGAGAAGAGGATGACAGAGGATGAGATGGTTGGATGGCATCACCAACCAATGGACATGAGTTTGAGCAAGCTCTGGAAGTTGGTGATGGACAGGGAAGCCTGGCATGCTACAGTCCACGGGATTCAAAGAGTTGGACACAACTGAGCAACTGAACTGACTGAATGGCTGACTCTTTAAGATAACTGACCTTTGAACCTGAGAAGCATGAGAAGCATCACATGAGAAGCATCAATTAAACGCTTGATGCATTCATTCAAAGCTATCTGAGTCAATCTGCCAGGTCTCCAGTATTCAATGATGAAAAAAGCATGTCTCTATCCTCCAAAAGCTCACAATTTAGCAGAAAAGAAATAATTGAAAAAAAAAAAAAAGACTGGCTTGCCCCTTCCAAACTACCTCCAAAGTTGTCTCAGGAATCCCTTGACATAGGGATGTTCTTTTGCAAGTCTCTTCTCTCAAATCTATTTTTACTACTTCCCTGTCTTTTTCTTTTCAAGTCAAAGTTAAGCTTTCTTGAGTTTTCTTCCTAAAGCATACCCAGAAGTATTTTAGTTCTATGATCAAAATTCAGAAGAGCAATGGCATTTTTTTCTTAAAGTTCTGGAGAAATCTAGTTCTAGGTTCTTCAAAATCCCAAGAATTCAAAACTTCCCTGGGGATGTAAAAATGAGTGTATTGAAAAAACCACACCTATGTGTAATCAAGAGCTTAACGAGATCGAGAGCTACACAGCTGTTGATGTCACAAAGAGAGACACACTCTTAAAGAGAAAAGAACTTGGGCTCTGAAGCAAGAACTGAAGTTGAATTTAAACTCGAACCTTTCTGCCTATGAAACATTTAGGCATGTTGCCGTATCTTTTGAAATTTTGTTTTCTACTTTTTAGGAGCACATAAAAACCAGCCTTAACTGTGATGATAGGTCTAGAAAAATGTTTGTGGTATGCCTTATACCTTCTGGCTACTTTACAGTGGTGGTTTAGTTGCTAAATTGTGTTAGACTCTTTGCGACCCCATGAATTGTAGCCCACCAGGCTCCTCTGTCCATGGGATTTCACAGGCAACAATACTGGAGAGGGTAGCCATTTCCTTCTCCAGGGGATCTTCCTGACTGAGGGATGGAACCTGGGTCTCCTGCATTGTAGGCGACGTCTTGCATTGCAGGCGGATTCTTTACTGACGTAGCCACTTTATATACAGTAGCTATTACTACATTGTTCCTAACTCAGTTTCTTCTGGAAATTACTAACAACAACTTGGTACAATTATATACCAACAAAATCACTACTTAAAAAATGTGACTTCCTAAAGAAAGTCTAGGAAAAAATAGTTTCTCTTGCCCTCTATACTTGAAAATGCACAATTATTGACTTAGTTTGATTACTTGTGGAAGATTCCCTGTCACCTTAAGCCTATCCTAGAAGAGAGAGGCGCAGAGCCTCTCACTCAGCACCTCTGGTGATGCCCCCTGTTTCTTCTCCCCTTCCTCTTCCATGTTTTCTGTCTTTTTTGCTTCTTTAGGACATCCATCCTGGATATGAGACCTGGAGAACATAGATGAGGAAATACTAAGTAGTCAGGGGCTTCCCTTTCGGTCCAGTGGTTAAGGCTTTGCCTTCCAGTGCAGGGAGTGTGGGTTTGATCCCTGGTTGGGAAGCTAAGAGCCTACATGCCTCAAAGCAGAAAACCAAACCATAAAACAGAAGCAATATTGTAACAAATTCAATAAGACTTTTAAAATGATCCACATCAAAAAAAAAATTCTTAAAAAAAAAAAATACTAAGTAGTCAGAGTTCCTTGGAAGGAGAGAGAAACTATTTACCAAACGAAGGCACTCTCGTTATCTGTTTTCACTTTTCCAAATTCTTACGTTACCATATGTTGACTAAAAGTGCTGAAAAATCATTAGTTATAGATATCTACTGCATCAGATGAGAATCTGGGTACTCAACGACCAATAAAAATCAAACCTTCTCTACTTGGTGCCCTAAGAGCACATGAACTAGTTCTAATCACTTATAAATCTAAATATTTTTATGATTAATTTTCTCATGTTAAGGCTGGAAGGCTAAATAAACATCAAATTTAATTTTTTCTGGTGAGAAATCCATCAACGGAGTGAGCCATCATCAGTTATCTCATGCTGGTCAGAACCTTTGAGTGGCATTTAGTCAGTCAGTTAGTCAGTTCAGTCACTCAGTTGTGTCCAACTCTTTGCAACCCCATGAATCGCAGCATGCCAGGCCTCCCTGTCCATCACCAACTCCCAGAGTCTACCCAAACCCATGCCCATCGAGTCGGTGATGACATCCAGCCATCTCATCCTCTGTCGTCCCTTTCTCCTCCTGCCCCCAATCCCTCCCAGCATCAGGGTCTTTTCCAATGAGTCAACTCTTCACATCAGGTGGCCAAAGTATTGGAGTTTCAGCTTCAGCATCAGTCCTTCCAATGAACACCCAGGACTGATCCCCTTTAGGATGGGCTGGTTGGATCTCCTTGCAGTCCAAGGAACTCTCAAGAGTCTTCTCCAACACCATAGTTCAAAAGCATCAATTCTTCAGCGCTCAGCTTTCTTCACAGTCCAACTCTCACATCCATACATGACCACTGGAAAAACCATAGCCTTGACCAGACAGACCTTTGTTGGCAAAGTAATGTCTATGCTTTTTAATATGCTATCTATGTTGGTCATAACTTTTTACTATATGTATATATTATTTTAAATGATGGGAAAACAAGTCATTTTAACAACCACAGTGCCAAAGACAATATTTTTAAACAAAGGATCTATGAGTGAGGAAAAAAAGCCTATTATTTGGAGGGGGCAAATTTGGGGAGACATCCAGTTCAGTTCAGTTCACTTCAGTCGCTCAGTCGGGTCCGACTCTTTGCGACCCCATGAACTGCAGGAGGCCAGGCCTCCCTGTCCATCACCAACTCCCGGAGTCCATCCAAACCCATGTCCATTGAGTCAGTGATGCCATCCAACCATCTCATTCTCTGTTGTCCCCTTCTCTGCCTGCCCTCAATCTTTCCCAGCATCAGGGTCTTTTCCAATGAGTCAGCTCTTGACTCATCAGGTGGCCAAAGTATTGGAGTTTCAGCTTCAACATCAGTCCTTCCAGTGAACACCCAGGACTGAGCTCCTTTAGGATGGACTGGTTAGATCTCCTTGCAGTCCAGTGGGGAGACATTAGCCTATCCTATTTATCTGAATGTATGTTGTGCTCAGTCAGTCATGTTTGATTCTTTGTGACCCCATGGACAGTAGCCCACCAGGCTCCTCTGTCCGTGGGATTCTCAGGCAAGAATCCTGGAGTGCATAACCATTTCCTCCTCCAGAGGATCTTCCCAACCCAGGGAATGAACCTGTGTCTCCCTTATCTTCTGCACTGCAGGCAAGTTCTTTACTGCCAAGCCACTGGGGAAGCCCATCCTAACTTATGTAGTAGTAAGAGTGTTATTACACCATAACACTTTCTCAGCATCCCTCCCGTTGCCAACATCACATGTCTCCAAAAAGAGGGTCCTTTGCTTTCTTGGATGAGCCCCTTTATCTGTTCTCAATAGCGTCAGACAGTTTCTATGCCGCTCAGTGGCTAAATCATCAGTCACCATAGCTCAATGGATGATCAATAAAAAGAACTGGAAGAATTCACATTATTCCATAAAAGAAATGCATTCTTGTGTTTTCCAGAACTGCATAATTTATAACAAAAAAATCAATTAGTAAAACTCATTCACTGTAATATATTCACAGAATACCTCAAGAGCTACAGTTAGAAATAAAAGATACTGCCCTAAAGCATTCTCAGGTCTGTTAACATCCAAATACCCTATTGTAAACCAAACTAATTATCACAACAAACCTGTTTTAATTAATTTTATTTATTTATGTGCCTCTCTTAATTGCATTTCCCTTATAGGACTCACACCATTCTCACACTGTATGGTAAGATAAAATATGCCTGTCTGCCAAGAACAAATTCTTGCTGGAAGGAATTTCTTCTATCGAGATAAACACTGGAGGCCATTTCCTGTTGGTAAAATGGATTCTTGACTTGCCCAGCCTCTTCTCTGAAAGGGAAGAAATAGTAAGAGAGACAGAGAAATGCTGAGTCTAATGGTATTTAAGAAGTGAAACTGGCTGGAGAAGAGAGGACCCCTGTAAGAATGCAGTCATTTCATTTAAAGATGTGTTAACAGTCAGTGATGGGAAGACCAGAGAACTAAGAAAACATAGATTTCAAAACGATTAGTTGGGTAGGATCCTTAGACAGAACCTCTGAAAAGGAAGACATGCCAAGAGGGAAGAAAAGTTCACAAACATAAAATTCTGACAACACAATGTCAAATCACTCCTCTGAGGAGGAGGAAAGAGAAGGCCTCACCATCGAATGTAGGTGAGCTCTAGACAAGTGTCATGGAACTAAAAGAGCCATGTCAGGAAGGCAAAAAGTCAAGAACCAGAAAAGGATTTCAAAGGACTTCCCAGGTGATCCAGTGGTTAAAAATCTGCCTGCCAATGCAGGGGACATGGGTTCAATCCCTGGTTTGGGAAGATTCCATGTGCCACGGGGCAACCAAGCCCATGTGTCACAACTACTGAGCCCATGCCCTAGAACCTGTGCTCCACAACAAGAGAAGCCACCACAATAAAGCTCACCACAACTAGAGAGAAAGCCCGCACACAAGAAGAAGATCCAGGGCAGCCAGAAATAAATTTTTTTAAAAAAAACCTGAAACTTTTTATATTAAAAAAAATGCTAACAATCAACGAAAAGACCTATTTTCCTTGATAGATAAAGAAACTAACACCACCACCAAAAATAGATACACAACTTTGGGGCCACTGATAGCGAAGGCTTGGAACGAGAGCTCAGGATATTAGTTCCTGTTTTCTGTGTATCATTTGTCAAGAGAAATGTCAGATAGCCCAGAAAGGCAAGAATGAAACTCAGAAGGTAAAATTAAAGTCCAAAACTGACAAAATCAAGTTCACAATGCCAGGCATTTTTAAGATGAGCGAAGTGCTTCTGACTAAGTGAGTTCATCTCAGGCTTCTGAAAGAAATCATACAATAAAGTGGCTGAACTTCAATGGAATTTGCATTAAGGAAACTTGGAGTAAAAGAAAAGCACCAGAAGATAGAGACAAGCTAATATTAACTTAACAGACTTAGAAGATGAGTGTAAAAGAGTGAGTTTCATTAATTGAATTCTTAAATTCTGTGTTGATTTGAGCAGGATTAGAATTGAGAAAATCAAACGGATCTATATGGAGCCAACCTAGATTTGTGATGAACAATTCAAGCCAGACCTAGCTCATTTTGTCTCTTGATAAATTACTAGAGTGGGAGACAAGAAAAATACTGTGGACATATGGGTCTGAGTTTCAGCAAGGCATTTGACAGGCTCTCTCATTTTACCTTTGCAGGGAGTATTTCCCAAACTGGTGTCTGCAGAGAACAGACTTTCACGGGATATTCATAGATCTTCCGGGAGCAGAGTTCATGCACAAGTACATTTGGAAAACATGAGTTAAACAAAATACAGATTTTGAAGAGAAATATATAAAATAATATGCACCAAGCCTCTCCAAGAAGAGAATACAGTGAGGCGCATCTCCAAAACTTCTTTAAATGTTTGTTTGTTTATTTATTTTTGGCATGGCACATGGGTTTTGTGGCCCTGTAACGTGTGGAGTCAAACAGATCAAACAGACCAGGGTTCGAACCCACGTCCCCTGCATTAGCAGGCAAACTACCAACCACAGGACCACCCAGAAAGTCCCCCAAAGTTTTTAAAATGTGGCACTGAATTTTGTTTAGGTATATCTCTTAACATCTTCTTGAAATAAATTTGAGAACTGCTTTATTGAGACAAGAAGTATGTATAGAATAAAATCCACAATTAGAAAGTTTCCTGATTATTAGATCAAACATACCAATAAACAGAGTCCTGAGCTGAAGAAAGATCTCCAGTGAGGGGTTAGGGTTAGGGTTAGGGTTAGGGTTAGGGTTAGGGGGGACAAGGCTTTGTCCTTAATGTTGCCCTTAACATCAACATCATCAACTTGTTTGAAGAATTGGGTGGTACTTTTAAAAACTGTGAATGCTACAGACTGGGCACAGACAGCCAATATGTCACCACAGAGAACTAAAATTTAAAAAAAAAAAATTCAATTGGATGCAACCATGAGTTGATTCTAACAAGATGAAGGTGAATAATGTAAGGTCCTACAAGTGGTAGGGGGAAAAGAAGGGTGCAAGTGCAAAACAGAAGTGGGTTGGTAGGGGAGAAAAGTTAACAGCTGTGTATATGAAAAAACTTCAGATTTTGGCACAAAGCTCATTATACATTAACAGCACAGTATAGCTGACCACAAAAACCTTCATATGCTCATATATTAACAGAATTATAGACCCAAGGATTGTTTTTGTCTCCTACAACTTGGACATTTTGTGAAAAGTGCAAGCCAGTCATTTTGTAAAGTGTCCATCAGTTTGGATTTGTCTGCTATTGTCTGATGGCTAGAGTTAGGTTACGCAGTATTGCAGGAATACCACAGAAGTGATGTTGTGTCTTTCTTGGTACATCATAGTAAGAGGCAATGGATGTCCATCTGCTCCCACTACTGGTGATACTATTTTAATTTTGATCATTTGAGTAAAGTGGTATCTATCAACTGTAGAGACTTTCAGATGATCTATATATCTCAACCCTGGGGAAGAGCGTGGAAACCCACTCCAGTATTCTTGCCTGGAGAATCCCAGAGGAGCCTGGCAGGCAACAGTCCAGAGGGGTTGCAAAGATTCAGACACGACTGAAGTGACTTAACACACAAGACACAGAACCAAGGGCAATGGAAGCAGTAGGCTACATTTACTCTGTTCTGGTCCTACCGTGTCTGGGAAACTCACTTCAAAGGCACATAACCAAGCCGGAAGAGTCCAAAGACATTACCAAAGGGTAAAGTTGCCAAAAATCAAGCAGCATTAAGAAATGAGGCAGAAGCTAAAACTGCTTCATCTACAGAAGAGGGCTGAGGGAGCACAATCTGTGTGTGTGAGCCACTCAGTCGTGTCTGACTCTTTGCAACCCCATGGACTGTAGCCTGCCAGGCTCCTCTGTCCATAGAATTCTCCAGACAAGAATACTGGAGTGGGTTGCCATTCCCTTCTCCAGGGGATCTTTCTGACCTAGGGATGAAACCTGTCTCTCCTGCATTGCAGGCAGATTCTTTCCCAATCAAGCCACCAGGGAAGCCCAGGGAGCACAATAGTTGCCTCCAAATATTTGGAGAATTGTCTCCTAGAGATAATGTAGTTAAACTTCTACAAGACAGAACTGTGCTGAGCAAAGGTGTCAGGAAGTACACTTTTGCCCGAACCTATTCTCATAATTGAAGCTTCCCCGGTGGCTCAGGTGGTAAAGAATCTGCCTGCAACGTGGGAGACTGGGTTCAATCCCTGGCTCAGGAAGATCCCCTGGAGAAGGGAATGGCAACCCACTCCAGCATTCTTGAGGTGGGTATTCCAGTATTCTCATAATTAGAGCTGCTTGAATACGAGCTGACTCTGACATGTGCGAATTCCCTGTCCTTGGTGCGTTCAAGCAGAGTCTTGACTAACAGTGAATGGAAACAGATGTGAGCCACTCATATGGGGAGAGAACTGAAGTCTATGGTTTTAGAACTTTTTTCAAATCCTACAATTCATACTTTGGTTGCAGAACATGGGCATGACAGTCCTCACTTGATGTCCTAGAATTACTGGAGGGAAGCAGAAAGCCAGAACCAAGGCCCGGAACCCATGGATGAGGACTAAACTAACAGAAAGCACAGTCTTAAAATCTTGGTTTCTTCATCTTAGTCTAGGGCTTAGTCTTGGGCTTGAGGACAGCCAGTCCACTCCAGAAGCAAAGTGGAGCCTCTACCTTTATGATGGGGTCACCAATTGCTAAATCTTACCAAGGACTATGAGTTTGAGGATGTTGACCTGCCTTGAGTTATAAATTCCCACCACCAGAACTAGCTCAGCAATGGAAATAAAATTGCATAGGGAGTGGGTTAAAGAAGTAACAGATCCTTCCACCCATGAGAAGGAAGAGCAGTAGACACTGGGAAATGGTAAGTTCATTATTTATGAATCTTGGATCTATCATTTTTATCTGCAAAGAATATTATCTCCATTGTTACAGTTTCAGATTAAACAGCACTATTTTCTATTTCCACTTGAGTCTTAAGACAGAAAAAAATGGTTCCTTTGGGAGTACAAAAATGAATTTGAGTATGAATATGTGAAAGAAATCATGGAATATATGACTAAAAGAGAATACATAGACTGAACTTAAAAAGAGGGCCGTATCCTGGAGAATACACTAAAATTCAAATACCCAAGAAGAGCTGGATTATCTAACACATAAAAATAATTTTAAAAAATAGAAAAAGTAGTAATAATGATAGTAAATATTCTGTGGCAAGCACTTTTCAATGCCACATGTACATGAAAAACTTTTATTCCCACAACAACCCTAATATAGCTACTATTATTATGTTATTTTTACAGAGAAAACTGAGATAGTGAAAGACACTCAAGGTAACAACAACAGAAAGGTAATACATTGAAACAGAAAACAAAGAAGGCGCACATTTTAAATGGGGCACAAATTAACAAGGAAAAAGACGAGAACACTAGAACCCAGTGATGCTCAGGGTATAGGAAAGCAGACATTTCATATGCTGATGGTGGGAGTACAAACTGATATAGCATTTCTGGAAGGGAAATTGGCAATAGGTATAAGAGCTCTTAAAAATATCCACTCTCTTCTTCAATCCAGTAATTCCACTTCTGGAACTTTTCCTAAAGAAAAATAAGTATGTGAACAAAGGTTTCTCCACAAGATTATGCATTGTGTCATTGCTTATAATGGGAAACAAATTGTTCCAGTACATATGATAGCTAAAAATACTAAAATGCAATGCAGTCTCTAAAATTGAATCAGTAAATATATCTATACACATGTAAAGATACTTATATTTTCTGAGTGAAACAAGCAGCAAATTTATTCTGGGAAAAAAATTCTGGAAATGTATGTAATCAAAATTAAAATGAGAGTGTATCTGAATGGTGGGATTATCAGTCAACGTTATTTTCTTCCTTTGAACTTTTTCACATTTTGGGCTAGTGTGACAAGGAACCCATAACATGAGAAGTAGTTAAGAGTGTAATTAAGAGTGGGTTCTTGAGCCAACACATTGGAGTTCAAATCTTAGCTCTAATGTTACTCAATTTCCTCATCTGTAAAATGGGAATAAAAATGATACTTCTTAGGATTGATATGAGAATTAAATGAATTTAATATAGCTAAAGCATTTAGAACAGTGCCTGGATCCTGGTCAACAACAAAGAATGAGTATTGCTTATCATATTAAGCAAATTCTCAACAACAAAAATAATATCCCCAACCAAGTTATGTGTTCAGAATAAGAAGTCTGCAACCTGTACCTTTGTGAATTCTCAGATAAGAACCAAGCAACACTATACTTCAAAGAAGGAAAAAAAAAAAGTCAACAGATATTGGAGGCGTCACATCCAGCCACTTCATTCGCAGAGAGCACCTGTGTGTTGTGTCTATGTCTGGTTTTGAGGTATTTTACAGTTGTATAGCTATTATTAGCCACACCATGACCAGTTAAAAAGCAGCAAGTTTGAAGTATGGTAATAAGAGGCATGTGACTATGATAGAAACAAAAAGAGAAAGCATTTTTTAAAACTGAAAGTAGTGAGAAGATGATGAAATGTTACACATCCAGGTGAGATGAATCATTGGACCAGAAGGGAAATTCTTTAGGGGGAAAAAAAGGGAAATCATGTGACATGTGAAAAATGCCAGACCTAGCTGATCCATAGGAATCAGCAACAGATGAGGAAAAGTGTGTAAGGGCAATGAACAACTTTGAGGGCACAGCCAGATGATAAGTATCAAAACTGGACATCTGGCAAGCTAATGGTAATTCACTGGCCATTCGTTTGAGAACTTAAATGCTAAGCATGGTCAGTACGCTGTAGATGAAACCTTTGTTACAAACCATAGATGAGTCCATCAGTCAAGGCCTTGTTTGAATCTACTCAATTTCCTTATGGAGCTGAGGGGTGGGATGAACGCCACCCGAAGCTCGGGGTCCCCCCACACCGGTTACACAGAGACACAGGTGAGCATGCATGCTGAGTCACTTCAGTCATGTCCATTTCTTTATGACCCCATGGACTGTAGCCAGTCAGGCTCCCCTTTGTCTGTGGGATTTCCCAGGCAAGAATACTGGTGTGGATTGCCATTTCCTCCTCCAGGGATCTTCCCGATCCATGGATTGAACTCAAGTCTCTTATGTCTCTTTCATTGGCAGACAGGTTCTTTATCATTAGCGCCATCTGGGAAGACCAGAGAACCAGATAGGGAGCTTTTAATGGCCTCAACAGATTAGCTATGTAGACAAAACCAGTATTTGGAGGAAAGGTATCTGATAGACTATGTGTTAACCAGGAGAACAGCATGCCTTGTGTCAACTTTCCCAACTTACGTTTTGTAAAAATGCACTTGAAAAATGCAAGCTTAAACTCTTCGTAGGAATATTGCTATGGCTTTGCTATTAACCTTAAAGCTAATCCTAAAGCCTGTATTGGGCTTCCCTGATGCCTCAGTGGTAAAGAATCCACCTTACAATGTAGGAGACATAGGCTTGATCCCTGGGTCAGAAAGATCCTCTGGAGAAGGAAATGGAAACCCACTCTAATAGTCTTGCCTGGAAAATCCCATGAACAGAGGAGCCTGACAGGCTACAGACCATGGAGTTGCAAAGAGTCAGACACAACTTAGCAACTCAACAGCAACAGAAGCCTGTATTACAGTTTCAGGCTTCAAGTCGTACTGTGTCATACTGATTTATGTGCAATGGACTTAGAAATGACTTTTTTCATAAGTAGAAGCACTTCAGTACTTAGCCTCAATGAGGTGCCCAGAAAACTCGGAAAGAAGGAAAATAAAATCAGCTGATGAATAGATCATCTATATATATACTAGTCACCTGGAGGAAGTAGAATGGTACACAGGACAGCAAGACTCAATTATAACTATAGTAATTTTTTAATATATCAAAACAAAGAACAAATTAGGCAAAAAGGAATGTTCAGCCTGGAAATAAAAAATTCACTCAGGAAAAGGCTGGCAGAGTCCATTCTAGCACTGTCCAATAAAGAAGAGATAAGGCTAATAGATAACTCTAAACAAAGATGGCTACATCTTACTGTGCCAGCCTGACTCCATTAAACATGAAATTCCTCTAATTCTGCCCATTCTGTTGACTTGATCAGCAAGCAACTTTCAAATTATGAGCTGGATTCTTATGTAGATATTCCTACGGAGGCTTAATGCTGTGTTGACAAACTCCATTATAAACATTATGGCCCTGATGAACTGTAATTTCACATTGTATATTATTAAATTGGCTGATTATTGTTTTGTTGTCTATCTAGCTTGACAACAGAAAATCCATGTTAATCCTGTGTCTATACATTTGAAGGCTTCTCTGGTGGCTCAGCTGGTAAAGAATCCACCTGCAATGCAGGAGACCTGGGTTCAATCCCCGGGTTGGGAAGATCCCCTGGAGAAGAGAATGGCTACCCACTCCATTATTCTGGCCTGGAGAATTCCATGAACTGTATAGTCCATGGGGTTGAAAACAGGCAGGACTGAGTGACTTTCACTTTCACTTTCTGGTGGCTTAGTGGTAAAGAACCTGCCTGCCAATACAGGAGATGTGGGTTTGATCCCTGGGTCAGGAAGATCTCCTGGAGAAGGAAATGACTACCCACTCCAGTATTATTGCTTGGGAAATCCCATGGAGAGAGGACCCTGCAGGCTACAGTCCATGGACTCACAAAACAGTCAGATACGATGGACTAAACAACAACAACAAGCATATATGTAAAGCCGTTCTTCACTGAAATTTTAAAAAACTGATATTCTTATTTTATACGTCAGTCTTCCCAAACTTGGTTCATGTGAGTCAGCCCCTAAGAAATTGATCCACTCTTCTGAAGGAGAAAACAAAAGACTAAGGAACTTGACCTTGGGCATAGGTAACTAAGATCATCCTGTTCAATCTCCATTGGGTTTCCCTAGCAGAAATATCCTGATGTTGTTGATAGCTGCAGACAAGCATTCTACATTTTTCTAAAGAGCAAAATCAAGAATTCTCTCTATACCCAATGGTGTTCCACTGAAACACTCACAATTTGAAAAGGAACCACAAGGAAGCAACAAATAAGATATTCTCATTATATATGTGTTTTAATCCTGGGAAATACAAGACAGAGGGGAACAGAGAAGAAGTGGTCAGAGCCATGTTACTGCAGGAAAGAGTGAACCCAGCAGTAGCTAGTGCATGCATACTGTCACTTCAGTCCTGTCCCACTCTGCGACCCTTTGGACTGTGGCCCATCAGGTTCCTCTGTCCATGGGATTCTTCAGGCAAGAATACTGGACTGGGTTGCCATTCCTCTGCCAGGGGATCTTCCCAGCCTGGGGATCTTCCGGACCCAGGGATCCAACATGCATCACTTACATCTCCCGCATTGGCAGGTGGGTTCTTTACCGCTAGCACCACCTGGGTAGCTAAGTAGACCTCAGATTCCAATTACAATCCTCCCTTGGTATCCATGGGGAACGGTTCCAGGAAGAGATTAGTAAAATCTGAGGAAGCTCAAGTCCGTTATATAAAACAACTAGTATGGTCTACCCTCTGTACCTCCAGGTTCCACATCCCCAAATTCAACCAAGCACAGATAGATCCCAAATTTTGGTTAAGTATGTGAATGCTGAACTCGAGGATACACAGGGCTGATTAGACTCTTTCTCTTTAAACATCTTGCTCCCTTTGGCACTGGTTTAGGAACACAGAAGATCTGAGTGAATGTATTGTGAGTCCCTGTCTAATATACAATAGCACTGCTTCTGTCCACAATTGTTATCGATCCTATAGAAGCTACTGGGCCAAGTTATAAGAGGCTATCACTTTGAATCCACTGCAGAAACTGTACAGTAAGTGGCCCACAGTCTTTTGAATGACTTCATCTACACATGGAGATCTTCTATCCTTTACTTCCTTGAGACACTGTTTCTGACACGTTCACTAACAAACACAACTGACTCTCTCATTAAGTCAGATTTTTTTTTTTCACTGCAAGAATGAAAGTAACCAACAAAAGCTCCTCAAGAGGTTCACAGAAAGGAAGTAGTTAAATGATAAAAATGTGAAATGTTATGCGGCAAGCTGTGTACAATTAACTAGAATTCAAATATACACCTTGTTCCAATCCAAGCCATTTATCAGATAAAAATAGTCGGCTACAAGAATGTCATGATTAATGAGGTGAGACTCCAGCTAATTACTGTTTCCTCCAGAAGTAATTAGGTTGGCATTGCTAATCAAGATGAATGAACACTCTGACCCGCTTTTTTAAATGTAAAACTATGAGCCGCTACTGCAATAACATCATTTAGTTCAGGCAATGTAGTCTTTATTAGGCTTGTAGTTTGATTAAATTCTTTTGTTACACTAGGCTTTCCACACATGAACAGATGAATGCTGTGATGTTCAAAGAGTTTTTCACCCTTAATTAAAGACTGAAAAGGCTTGTTCAATTCACAGGGCAATACATAGGACAGCTCTAAATTGATAGCTTTTAAGTAGAGAATGAGGGAAGGCGGCTTAGGGCTTGTCCACCTGTGAGAGGTTTCCTCCCCCTCTTCCTCCTTCTGTAACTCCACTTTTTACGGCTGAGAAATGAATGTGAAATACTTTTATTATATTTTTATTAAACAGCTTTTTCATTTCATCGCAGCCTCTGTGAAGGAACACAATGCATGTATCGGTACTTATTTTTTAATGCCCTGAATATACGCAGGAGGAGTTATAGCTGATTCCATGCCATTAACAGAACAAACTGGAGTGTGGAACACAGGTTTGTAACAGCAACACGGTCCACACGGCTCACTCCTGCCACTTACAGCAGAGCGACTAACGTTTCACACTAGTGGTTATAATGAATATAATCATATCTCGTATGATTATACTTCATTTCCATTTGAGCAACAGGACTCACTCCTTGGTCAACCAGGTGAACTCTGTAGAAGATCACTTATTAATCATCTACCAAAACTGTCCGTATCTTTACCCCCAAATTAGCGTGCTAGAGGTTTGTCTTAGATGCTGGTGACTGCATCGTTTCCACGCGCTTAAGAACTTTTCTTCATCTGCCTCTCCTGTCTTTACTTCTTCACAAATTTCCATTTTCTGATTCTTAATGTTTTTCTATAGTTATTCCAAAGGGGTGGGATTATCCTCTCTACTCTCTCTTTGCCAGTTGGTTTATATTTCCACTTGCCAGGTTGGGAAATCCTATTTTTATATCTTCTACTTAATTATATTCCCAGTCTAGAATATGCTGTCTCCTCTTTGATTGACATGTTTAGACCTCCTGCTGCTCTATTTTTCTCTGCAATTTTGTATACAGGAGGATAAAATAATCTTAAATTTTAACACCTTGTCTAGGTCTAGGAGTCAGTTTCTTTTTTGGGGTTTTTCCTTGTTGTCGAATTTTATAAATGGCTTTTAGTATTAGTGATTTCCATTTTTAAAAAATTCTGCCTTCATTTAGAAAGAGATGAATCCGGCTGACCTGAAGGTCCTACACTGTTCTGAATGCCTTTTAACAAGCAGCAGAAAGCCAGGCATTCGAAGACTGACAGAGACCCAGAGATGGAAAATGGGCCACCGTGGTACACAAAGCCCCATTGTGTGAACAGAAAGCCTAGACACCAGGACCCACGGCCCCAGGATAGGTAAATGTGTCAGTACATGCCCCACTGCTCCAGGGTAATTGTCAGGGTGTCATTATCCACAACACTTCATTCTCTTTCCTAATTTTCCAGTTGGGTTTTGAATTTGTCATAGTTCCGTGTCATTTACTTTACTCCATCATTATTCTACACCAGGCTGCCTTTCTTAAATGCGGCTCCCCTCACGTCTACGGGTAGCGTTAGATTTCGTCTTAGGATGTTGTATTAAATAGC
The DNA here is from genome assembly GCF_019320065.1 of Cervus canadensis. Lineage (NCBI taxonomy): Eukaryota > Metazoa > Chordata > Mammalia > Artiodactyla > Cervidae > Cervus > Cervus canadensis. The sequence continues at coordinate 31,360,160 of NC_057406.1, read as the reverse complement.
TCCCAAGTTTTTTTAGACTTGTCTCTCGGGTTCTCTCTTTTCCTTGGTGCCTGTCTGTTTAGCACAAGGATAGCTCCTGTTCTGCCTGATAAACCCAAGCTGGTATCTTGTGCTTTCTGCCATGTGTTATTTAATTAAAACATGTAGTTCTTTCTTGGTCTTCTAAATAGTTCTGGCACCATAATAGTTGCTGAGACTGGGGCAGCAAAAGGACTTATCATTGAGCTCCTGACCTTGATCTAGCCTTTCCCAGTTTCACAAAATTTTCTTTGCTGATTGTAGTATGTAGTCTCAACTCCCTGGCAAGAATTAAAGATAAGCACTTTGGGTTCAGGTCCAATGCCAGGGACTTTCAATATATATTCCTAAGGCTACAATATATACAAGAAATTCTTATTGTACTGAATTATACTTCTTGGAAAAAAAACTTTGGAAGAAAGTTTCTATGTGAAGGTAATGTTTTTAAGCAGCACTCTTTGACTGATGGACTGGCTGAGTTTGTTCAGCAAAAATGAAGTTAAATATTAAACATGTGTAATTCACATATATAAACAATATCTCTCAGTAAAGTCATCCACAATGTTACCCCCTTTCTTTTTTCTTTTTAAATATCATCATATTTAGTGTAATTATTTTGGTTTCTCCCAACTCTACACTTCTACAAGTTTGTTTTGAAAAATATTTCATGGAAAAAGAAGGTTAAATTAAAGCTCCTCGGGCTCCCTGTTCATTTATTTTTTTCAAATTAGAGCTACTGTGTTTCTAACCCAAGACTCTAAGTTTTGTGATTTGATTTCCTGATTATAAGGCAGAATTTTTTTAAACTGACTTTTACTGAATTCAGCGAAGGTGTATGAATGCTCAGTAAATAACAATGGCTGGTCCTGAGAATCATGACCTCTAGGAGTGAGGAGGAAAGAAACTTCTATTAAGGCAACAGCGATAAGTTTAGAAAGTCAGAATCTCTTTTCTCACAATATTCAGGGGTTGACTAAGGATGGATAAGGGCTTCCCAGGTGGCTCAGTGGCAAAGAATCCCTGCCTGCCAATGCAGGAGACGTGAGTCAGGAAGATCGCCTGGAAAAGGAAATGGCAACCCACTCCAGTATCCTTGCCTGGGAAATCCTAGAACAGAGGAGCCTGGTAGGCTACAGTCCATGCGGTTACAACGTGTCAGACACGACTTAGTGACTAAAGAACAAGGATGATCAAACAGTGGTTTCCTGAGTAAAACAGGTGAGGAAGACAGAAGTCTATACACTCCAATCTCCCGAGGCCAAGACACAAACCCAGCCAACAGCAGGGGCTCCCTCAGTCAAGCAAGGCAAATGTCCAGAAACAGTGGCTAATTCTGTCTTGATTTAGCTGACTGTCAGCACTAGGGTTGCAACAGATGGTGCAAGGTCCCAGCTTGGTGGATAGAATCCAGGGGATCACTGACATTTAGAAGTTTTAAGATCAACCGTTTCTAATCTAAGGCCGTCCATTCATTTAAATTATAGTCACTGGGAAAGAGGAAAGAGGACCAAGAACAGCAATGGCCTTATCCCCTTGCTGAGGTTCAAGAGCAAGGCTCCATAACCTTAGGAAGAGACTATAAGCCAAGATCAAAGAAATCAAAGCATTAGTCCACTCCAAGACAGTGGGAACCACGAGAGAAGAAAAGCTATGACTTCCAGGAGCAGCCCAATGGCCAAACTGGCTTGCCAAGGGATAATCATTCATCCAACAAGCACCATACTTCAAGAATGAGGGTTCCATATGTAAAACAGGTAATCAGTGCAAATTTACTGTATAGCTTAGGGAACTCAAACCTGGTACTCTGTGACAACCTAGAGGGGTGGGATGGCATGGGAGTGGGGAAGGAGGTTCAAGAGGGAAGGGACATATGTATACCTGTGGCTGATTCATGGTGATGTATGGCAGAAACCAACAAAATATGATAAAACAATTATCTTCAAATTAAAAATAATTTTTTCTAATTTCCATTACCATAAAACAAAATGTGGATTTTGCAGTCAGAGAGTTTACAAATGAGTAGAGAAATCACTCTAAGTCACTAGCAATAATAAAGTGTGAACAAGCTGTAACAGAATAGCAGGAGTCCCAAACCTTGTCTGAGATGGGGAGGAGAAGATGTCAGGAAAGACCTCTCCTGGAGGAACTCATGTTTAAGCTGAAGCCAAATCAGAGTCTGATCTGCTGTGAAGGAGAACCTGGGAATAATTCAGGAGACCCACATTCAACCACACCTGCTAGATTCATGAGAGTATGATACGAAAAGAGGAAGTTAGGGAAAAACATTATTTTTTACTGCCTAGGGATGTGACCCTGAACAAGTATGTGGAAACCCTGATCCTGGTGAACTCATGTGGCAGAAAGTAATCTTTTCTTCTTGGAGGATAAACAGTTTAAGCCATCTAGACTTTCATTTATCAAACTGTATTCCAAGGACAACTAGTTCCATAGATTAACCTACATCAAAAAGGTATGCAATCCAGTGCCTTTGAAAGGCTCTGAACATTATCACCACCTCTTCAAGAATCACAAATCATGCTATATACATTTAATTAGGCTTCCCTGGTGACTCAGACTGTAAAGAATCTGCCTGCAATGAGGGAGACTTGCCTTCAATCCCTGGGCTGGGAAGATCCCTTGGAGAAGGGAATGGCAACCCACTCCAGTATTCTTGCCTGGAGAATTCCATGGACAGAGGAGCCTAGCAGGCTGCAGTCCATGGGGTTGCAAAGAGTCGGACACAACTGAGCAACTAACACACCATATAATCTAATTTATTAAATAATTACTTTGTATATATTCATAAAGTTATGTCATTTATAATATTTCTATAAATATGTCTTAATTCATTTAAATATAAAAATAAAAGGACATATTAATTAAATATATATACATTTAAGGCACCAAAAAGATTTACAATGAATAAATGTGCTTGAATTTTTTAACCATGGTAATCCACAAACTTATTTAACCATGAAACTCATTTTTATGTAAAAAAAACTATTAATATTTCTTAGAATTATTGTTCTGTGCATCATACATCAGCCGAGTTTTTTTAAGGGGCAAAATAGTAAATATTTTATGTATAGGGGAACACAACCGTCACACTAACCAATTTTATTATAGTGCCAAACCAATCATGGACAAGATATAAATGAATGGATGTAGCTGTTTTCTAATAAAATTTTAGTTATGAACACAAGCAATAGGCCAGACTTGGCTCCTGGGTAACGTTTGCTGAGTCCTTTTCTAGACAATGATTTGCTACCACAGGCCCCACGCCAGAGATTACCCTTAGCCATTCAGTGACCAGTGGACTAAGGGGGAAGAATGAGAGGCAGTATAAGAGGCAATCTTAGGCCTGTAATACCCAGAGGGAAGAATCCACAAAGAGGAACGCAGTGAGTAGAAAAGGAGAAAGCCTAAGAGATTACAGTGAATGAAAGCAAGATATTTTAAGGGGGATGAACCTAGAGCCTATTACATAAAGTGAAGTAAGTCAGAAAGAGAAAAACAAGTATCATATATTAACAGAGACATATGGAATCTACAAAGATGGTACTGATGAACCTATCTGTCAGGCAGCAGTGGAGACACAGACATAGAGAACAGTCTTGTGGACACAGAAGGAGAAGGAGGGGAGAGGGTGGGACGAATTCAGAGAGTAACACTGAAACATGTACATTACCATATGTAAAATTAGATAGCCAGTGAAAATTAGCTGTAGGACTCAGGGAGCTCAAACTCGGCGCTCCGACAACCTAGGGGCTTCCCAGGCGGCTCAGCGGTAAAGAACCCGCCTGCCAGTGGAGGAGACATAAGAGACTCAGGTTCGATCCCTGGGTGGGAAGAGCCCCTGGAGGACGGCATGGCAAGCCATCCTGTATTCTTGCCTGGAGAATCCCATGGACAGAGGAGCCTGGGGGGCTACTGTCCATAGAGTTGCAAAGAGTCAGACACGACTGAAGTGACTTAGCAGGCACACAAGTGACAACCTAAAAGGGTCGGCTGGGGTGGGAAGAGGAGCGAGATTCAAGAGGGAGGGGATATGTATACCTATGGCTGATTCATGTTGATGTATGGCAGAAACCAACACGATATTGTAAAGCAATTATTCTCCAATTATAAATTAAATAAATAAATTTCAAAAGAAAGGAAAAAAGACCAAAATATGTTCATGCATTTGCTGAGCACAAGACAAGCTCCAGCACACTAGGACCATGAACCAGATCCTTGGCCAGATCCCTCATCAGCATTTTCCTGGAGAGAGCAAGTGGGCAGCACTTGAAGTTCCCCAGCACGAACATGCAGAAATACCTGAAGCGAAATTGAAAAACCAAAAGACTGGGAGGTAAAGGCAGGGACTGACAATGGTGAGACATGCCTCTTATTATTCCTGCTCCCATCTTCAGGCAACCAACGATCAGGGTATGTCCTAAATGTGGGGTGATAGCTACATACCCTTTGAGATTTCTGCAAATCTCTCCCAATGTCCAAAATTCTATCTTAGAGATGTAAATCTTGTAGGAAAACAGAAAAAAAAAACAAGGGAATGGTTATTGAACAGTCAGATATATGCTGTCCATGATTCTAGTCAATGACACCAGAAAAACACCTGCAGTTAAACAAAGAGGGGTTTACTGAGATGTTGCAATGGGGGAGAACACACACATGGAAAACCATCGGGCCCCCCCAGTAAGAACTGTTATGGGATTGTTAAGGAATATGCTAGAGACTGGGAGTTTGTCTCAGATGTCTGTGGGGAGGAGTCAAGAAGTGGGGCTCTGCTTTGGATTTAATTTTTTGTGGGTAGACACTGCTCAGGTTTGGGGCAGTGTTTGGACATGATTATGGAATGGTATGGTTTGTCTTGATCCATCATAACCACAAAGTAGTCTTGTCTGATGTTAATGTTCTATAACATTATTCAACAAGAGGCCATTGTGGCCTAAATATGAGTGTGAGGACAGTCCATAGCAACACTACAGCTTAGCTGCGTAAGGTTCTAGCTGTCAGACTTTGCTTTTCCCTTTCTCATGACTGCATATTTGAAGCATAGCAGAGGGAAGATAGATGTGACTCAATAGACATAAGTACTAAAAGGACAAATATTTGGAAAAGGATGAGAAATTCTAAAACAAGAAGTTAGGCAACACAATGTCAAGTAATTTCCAATGGAGAAAAAAAGGAACTGTCTTAAAGAAATTCAAAGTAGTAGTGCAAGGGACACTTAAGTGCTCCAAGTTTTAAAAAGCTTACGTGAAAGACGAAAAGAGAAACACAAAACTATTGTTGGCTGGGAAATGAGAGCATGAACCAATGAGAAAAGACTAAACAGCCTAATACCCAATGTACTTAGTGACTGCTTCTGACTGCAGAGAATTTTGGATGGATAGGAATGCTGCATCAAGCAACTTCTATATCAGAGTACCAGAGGGAACAGATGGTACTGCTCAACTGGATAGCTGAGAAGAGGTTAAAAAAGAAACTCTTACAACCATTTAGGAAAGGCATAGGAATGGCGTAGGCCCCTGGAGTTAGCAACAGCAGCAAACTGTCACTATCTCCAGATCTGAAGAGACAAGGGGAGGGCCAAACACTAGCCCCAGACAAGAGACTTTATGGAGAGGGTTGATAGTAATGTAGCCTTTGCCAAAGGAAGGAGCCACACTGGCTCAGCAGTGAGGAATCCAGGGAAACGAACACCCCAATGTCACTTTTCTTCCTCTATGCCATCTCCTGCCGGTGACTCCCATTTGGCAAGGACATCTGTAAATGCAGGCCATAAAGTCAGCCTCTTGGGGCACAGAGAAGGTGGAATATAGATATGGAGGGGAAAATGGAGGATAAGTCACCTTCAGCTCGGAAATTCCACTGATCCAAGATACTCTTTAGTGCCTTCCATTCCCAACGTGACAAAGCAAATCAGGCATGCATAAAAAATGAAGCTTCAACAATGAAATCCTACTTTTCCCTTCAACATGGGCATACTTTGTTGGGATCTGTGTCCACTTTTCACTAACTGCTTACGATCTTCACTCCCCTTCATTGTCCCCCTTCAGAGATCTCCCATCCCCTCTTCCTGAGCTCTTTGCACAGCTCTTTGCTCTTCCACCTGTTGCACTCTGCTAATGGGCCCCACTGGGCTGGCTCCTGGACACATTCCCCCTCCCCCAGTCCCAACCTCCTAGTCCTGTTCACTCAACCTCCCAAGTGGTCTGGTGCTCCTGAGGCCAAAACCAAACATAATTCTTTATATGTTTAATGTGGGCGGAGTGGGAATAAGGAAGTGTATTTAGAACCGAAATTATTCATGACCACTCCGTAAGGAAGCTCCATAATCATGCCACTCTATTAGTCCCAAAATATCAAGGACATAATAAAACTTACTATGAGTTTACATAATTATAAACACAAAAGAATTGATGCTTTTGAACTGTGGTGGTGGAGAAGACTCTTAAAGAGTCCCTTGGACAGCAAAGAGATCAAATCAGTCAATCCTAAAGGAAATCAACCCTGGATATTCATTGGAAGGACTGACTTTGAAGCTGAAGCTCCAATACTTTGGCCACCTGATGCAAAGAGCCGACTCATTGGAAAAGACCCTGATGCTGGGAAAGATTGAGGGCAGGAGGAGAAGGGGGTGACAGTGGACAAGATGGTTGGATGGCAATGGATATGAGTCTAGGAAAGCTCCAGGAAATAGTGAAGGACAGGGAAGCCTAGCATGCTGCAGTCCATGGGGTTGCAAAGAGTCAGATACAACATAGCCACTGAACAACAAATGAGTTTACACATGCTCATTTATAATTAATCACTACAGCATAACCTAGGAAATAACTGCATTCAGAGAAATTATTTTGGTTAAAGCTTTCAGGCTAGAATTAGAAGTCGGCTATAATCTCCATGAGGGCAGAGACTATGTCTCACTTTGCTCACTGGTATCTCTAAAGGATGGAGCAAAGGGCATGCTCCTGGTTCTTAATACCATGTTACTTGAATAAGTATTTAAATGATGATGACATCTTCTGAATTTCCAAAAGCAAGAAAAAAAAGTGGTATCCCAATTTTGAATATTATGTACTTTTCTTCTTTTTTCCCCCTTTGAAAAAAAAAGAGAAAGAAAACTAGGTGCAGAAATGAATATATCATGCCTGTGAGCTTATAGCTTATACACCTAATCAATCCATTTAAAGGTCTGCTAATTTTTCACTCTATTTTCCCCTTCATGTCTGTGCCTTCCCCTCCTCAAAACAGGAAGAAGCTTAATGTATTTTTAATTAAACTCTTAATTTTGAGGTAATTGTAGGTTCATATGCAATTGTAAAAAATAGTACAGGGATCGTTTCACTCACTTTGAACATCTTGCAAAGCTACAGAGCAAGATCACAACCAGAATACTGGCATTGATACAGCAATCCACAGAATATTTCTATCATCAGAAGAATCTCCCTTGTTTCATATGTCACTTTCCTCCTCCCCCACTGCCTCATTCAGCCCTGGTGACCACGAATCTGTTCTCTATTTCCACAATTTTGTTATCTCAAGAATGTTACACAGGTGGAATTGTACAGTATGTGACCCTTTGGCATTTTCACTCAACATAACTCTTGAGATTCACCCAGGTTGTTGCATGTATCAAGTACTTGTTCCTTTTTATTGATGAATAGTCCATGGTGTAAACATGCCAGTTTGTGTAACCATTCACTTTTGGAGGACATTTGCTTATTTCAGTTTCCAGCGATTATGAACAAAGCTGCTGTGGACATTTAAGTAAAGGTTTTTGTATAAACATAAGTCACATGGTCTAACTCAAAGACAAGTGAGAAGTCCACCAAGACCACCTTGAGCCCCAAAAAGGGGGTGAATGTATTACATTGCTACAGAAGAATGAAGTTTAGGGACCAATCATTCAATCTACCACAGCTGCTTTACCTCCAGCTATCAGCTATCAAAAATAACAGAGCAGAAACCTTTCTTGATTGTTCTCCCTTGTAAGTCTTGAGTGTATTCTCAAGTGATAAACATTTAAAAGTGGTGACAATAGATCATAGGGAACCGGTATATTTCTCCAAACACTATTGGGCTACTGTCCATAGTGACCATAACTATTAACACTCCGATAAGCAATACAAAAGAGTTCCTATATCTTCAGATCCTTGCCAAGAATCAGAATGTACTCGCCTTTTAAACTTTTTATTTTCTGACGTATGAAAAGTGATATTTCATCACTGTTTTAATCTGTGTATCTTAGATAAGATATGAGTTCATAAATTTGCTGCTACTTAGACTCAGTTTATTGTTGCTGTTTAGTCGCTAAGTCATATCCGACTCTTTTGCCACGCCATGAACTGTAGCCCACCAGGCTCCTCTGTCCGTGGGATTTCTCAGGCAAGCATACCGGAGTGAGTTGGATTTCCTTCTACAGGGTATCTTCCCAACCCAGTGATAGAACCCATTCTCCAACATTGGCAGGTGCATTCTTTCCCACTAAACCAGGGAAGCTCACAGTCTAAAAATTGCCTATTCATATGAGTTCATACATTTTCTGTTTTGTTTATTTTTACTGATTCTCAGTTCTTTCTATATTTGTATATTATACTTTTGTCAGTTTAAGATGTCAAAATATTTTTTTTCCATTTTTGTCTATTAGGATTTTTAGCAATTTCCTTTACGAAACAAAAATTCATAATTTTGATATAGTCAACTTCATTAAATTTTACTTGAATTCATCTGGAATACACTTTTATAAGCAGTATAAGATAGGATACAGTGATATCTTTCCCCATTTTAGTGAGTTTTTTACAGCATTTTGTACCAAATAGTTAACATATCAGTGATCAATGCAAAGAAATAGAGGAAAACAATAGAATGGGAAAGACTAGAGATCTCTTTAAGAAACTTAGAGATACCAAGGGAACATTTCAGGCAAAGATGGTTACAATAAAGGACTGAAATGGTATGGACCTAACAGAAGCAGAAGATATTAAGAAGAGGTGGCAAGAATACACAGAACTATACAAAACAGATCTTCATGACCCAGATCAACACGATGGTGTGATCACTCACCTAGAGCCAGACATCATGCAATGCGAAGTCAAGTGGGCCTTAGGGCGCATGACTACAAACAAAGATAGTGGAAGTGATGGAATTCTAGTTGAGTTATTTCACATCCTAAAAGATGATGCTGTGAAAGTGCTGCACTCAATATGTTAGCAAATTTGGAAAACTCGGCAGTGGCCACAGAACTGGAAAAGCTCAGTTTTCATTCCAATCCCAAAGAAAGGCAATGCCCAAGAATACTCAAACTACTGCACAGTTGCACTCATCTCACACGCCAGCAAAGGAATGCTCAAAATTCACCAAGTCAGGCTTCAATAGTACATGAACTATGAAATTCCAGATGTTCAAGCTGGCTTTAGAAAAGGCGGAGGAACTAGAGATCAAACTGCCAACGTCTATTATTTAGAACATAGAAAAAGCAAGAGAATTCCAGAAAAACATCTACTTCTGCTTTACTTATTATGCCAAAGCCTTTGACTATGTGGATAACAACAAACTATGAAAAATTCTTCAGATGGGAATACCAGACCACCTGACCTGCCTGTTGAGAAATCTGTGTGCAGGTCAGGAAGCAGCAGTTAGAACTGGACATGGAACAACAGACTGGTTCCAAATAGAGAAAAGAGTACATTAAGGTTGTATACTGTCACCCTGCTTATTTAACTTATATGCAGAGTACATCATGAGAAATGCCAGGCTGGATGAAGCACAAACTGGAATCAAGATTGCCAGGAGAAATATAAATAACTTCAGATACACAGATGACACCACCGTTATGGCAGAAAGTGAAGAGGAACTAAAGAGCCTCTTGATGAAAGTAAAAGAGGAGAGTGAGAAACTGGCTTAAAACTCAACATTTAAAAAACTAAGATCATGGCATCCAGCCCCATCACTTCATGGCAAATAGATGGGGAAACAATGAAAACAGTGACATACTTTATTTTCTCGAGCTCCAAAATCACTGCAGATGGTGACTGTAGCCATGAAATTAAAAGACGCTTGCTCCTTGGAAGAAAAGCTATGACAAACCTAGACAGCATATTAAAAAACAGAGACATTACTTTGCCAACAAAGGTCTGTCTAGTCAAAGCTATGGTTTTTCCAGTAGTCATGTATGGATGTGAAAGTTGGACCATAAAGAAAGCTGAGCACTGAAGAATTGATGCTTTTGAACTATGGTGTTGGAGAAGACTCTTGAGAGTCCCTTGGGCTACAAGGAGATCAAACCAGTCAACCCTCAAGGAAATCAGTCCTGAATATTCTTTGGAAGGACTGATGCTGAAGCTGAAACTCCAATACTTTGGCCACCTGATAAAAAGAAATGACTCATTGGAAAAGACCCTGATGCTGGGAAAGATTGAAAGCAGGAGGAGAAGGGGGTGACAGAAGATGAGATGGTTGGATCGCATCAGCGACTTGATGGACATGAGTTTGAGCAAGCTCCGGAGTTGGTGATGGACAGGGAAGCCTGGCATGATGCAGTCTACGGGGTCACAAAGAGTCAGACATAACTGAGTAACTGAACTCAACTCAGTTCACATATCCCATTAATATGTGATGCTGCATTTATTGTTTATTGTGTTTCTGTATTTAAATAAATCTATTTTTGAGTACTTTATACTTCATTAGTCAATTTGTTTATTCATGAGTCAGTCCAAACTATTTCTAATAACTGTGTAGTTATTATCCTACAATATCCTGTAGGATAAGAATCCTTCTCTCATTTTTTTCAAATTGATGTAGCTTTTTATCAACTTTAAACATATTAGAATGTGTTTGGCCAGCTCTTCAAAATTCCAGTTGGAATTCACTTATTGTCTGCAGATTAACAGGGGGACAATTAACATCTTTACTTAGATAAATCCTGCCAACTATCAATATGGAATATTGTTGTTGTTCAGTTACTAAGTCTTGTCCTACTCTTTGCGACCCCACGGACTGCAGCACGCCAGGCTTCCTTGTCCTTCATTATCTCCTGGAGTTAACTCAAACTCTAAAATATGGAATATGGTTCTGTTTACTGTAAGCTTTTATGTCCTTTAATAGGATTACAAAGTTACCTATGTTAGGTTCTTATGCATCCTTGATAGCTCGATTAGTAGATATAGCATAGTCTTTACTGTGATGTGTATGTTATATTTTATTGCATTCTTAGTTGATTATTGCTGATTGGAATAATACTACTGATTTTTGCTAGACCTTTTATCTAGCACATTTGCTTGACTCTTTCTAGCATATTTCTAGTAGCTTTTTTTGATTGGCCCTGTCAGATTTTCTATGATGATCTATTATTTTCAAATAACAGTTTCCCCTTAAACCTTATATCTCATATATTTTTCTTGTCTTATAGCATTGAACATGAGTTCAAAATCACATTAAACATCTGCAGTAATAGTGGTTATCCTGTCTTATTCTTAACTTTAATGAACACGTAGCTGAATTTTCCCCAGGGTGTAAAAATTTTTCTAAAAGTTTTCAGAATATTTTATTTACCAAAATAGAGAAATCCCTTCCCTTCCTGATTTGATAAGGTTTTTTAAAATTATAAATCAATACTGAATTTAGTTAAATGCTTTTTCTGCATCTATTGAGATAATAAAAAGAATTGTTTTCTTTGTTTTATACATGTGGGGATAAAATAATAGCAATATAGTTTTAACACACTGCTGGATTCAGTTAGCTAATATGTTATTTAGGATTTTTATGGGTACTTGTGTGTCTGTATAGTAGATATAGATATACATTACTACAATATGCAATTTTGAAATTAAGAAGTTGTGTAAAATACTGTCAGCAGCTCTAAATTGTTTCCTATTAGTGAACAATAAGCTAGGAATCAACAAATCCTTAAAACTTTAATAAACTTATCTGCAAAACTGTCTGGGCCAGAGCATTTGGAGAGCAAAGATACATGATTTCTATTTCCATTTTCTACAACTGTTATTTAATTTTTCTTTCTTCTTGCTCATTGCTGTCATGTTTTTATCCTAAGTTATCAAATTTATTAGCATATAGTTGCTCATATTTTTAATCTCATATCTATGCTGCTGCTGCTGCTGCTAAGTCGCTTCAGTCGTGTCTGACTCTGTGCGACCCCAGAGACGGCAGCCCACCAGGCTCCCCCATCCCTGGGATTCTCCAGGCAAGAATACTGGAGTGGGTTGCCATTTCCTTCTCCAATGCATTAAAGTGAAAAGTGAAAGAGAAGTTGCTCAGTCGTGTCTGATTCTTAATGACCCCATGGACTGCAGCCTACCAGGCCCTCCATCCATGGGACTTTCCAGGCAAGAGTACTGGATATTCATGTCTTTATTTTTATTTTTTACTTTATTTGCACCTCTTTTTTACCTTATTAATCTTCTCAGAATAGCTTTGAGTTTTGTTCATCTCTGGTTTTTGTCATCTATTTCATTGATTTCTGTCTTTATGTTTTTAATTTTATTCCTTCTCAAAAAGGTCTTCTCTGTTAGTATTTTTCAAACTTCTTGAGTTGAGAGTTTGGCTTACTTTTTTAAAATGAAACTTCGCTTAAAGGACTGTTTCAACTGTATTATGCATACTTCACCATGTAAATTCTCATCAGTCATCAATTCTAATTCTCTCTCCATTTTCTTAATATTTTGTATTTTCTATAAGGGTTTTACAGAAATATTGACTTCCAGCTATATGGACATTTAAAAGTATTCATTTATTATTGTTAGGGGACTGATATAGTCAGTATGATCTTGTTCTTTGGAAATTATTAGAATTTTATCAGTCACAGTTTGGTGTACATTCCTTGGATTTTTTACAAGAATATATACTTCCTACTTAATGAATAAATCTATGTATATATGTGTGTTTACAATATATAAATAATATATGTGGCATCTATAAAACTTTATATCCAATAATACATTTTATACATGAATTTAAGCAAATTAATTCTCCTATTCTAATCCTCAACATTTAACTTTGTCTCTTTGACTTAGCTTCTGAGAAGAAGGAAATTAAAATCTCCAGCTATGATTACTTAACCTTCTGTCTCATCTTATAAATCTATCATTTATTGCTTTGTATATTTTAAATCTATACTTTTAGATATATGTGTGTATGTATGAACATAATATCTTATTTATTTGTTTTTCCTTTTGCCATTTATAACATCACCCTTAATGCTTTATGACCTTAGTCTTGAATTCTATTTCTCTGATATTAAAGCTGTTTCCTGAAAGTATTTATTTTAGCTCAATTTTTAAAATATTTGTCTATTTACTTACTTATTTGGCTGCATCGGGTCTTAGTTGCAGTATGCAAGATCTTCACTGCAGAACACAGACTCCCTCTCGGGCTCAGTTGCTCCGAGGCGTGTGGGATCTCAGTTCCCCAACCAGGGATGGAACCTGCATCCCCTGCATTGCAAAGCAGATTCTTAACTACTGGACCACCAGGCAAGTCACTTTAGTTCATATTTATCTAGCGAATATTTTTTATCTAGCAAATATTTTTTACCTAGCAAATATTTTCACTTTTTAAAAACTTCTGTGTCTTATAGACAATATACTGCTATACTTTTAATAAAATTAGGTATTTCTCACCATCTTATATTTTCTGTTCACTCCATTTTTATACTTTCTCCCTACTTTACTTTCTTCTGGTCAGTAAGTAAAATTTCTTCTGCTAAAAAATGATTTTACGCATGTTACTTCCATTTTCTGGTGGATATCCTTACCTGAGTAAGACCCATATTCTTGTACTTTTATTCACAGCAATAGTCTAAACTTTCAGTACTTAGGAATATCTTCCTATAGAAAAAGCTCCTTGACACTAGTCTTGGCAATGATTTTCTGGATATAACACTAAAGCACAAGCAACAAAAGCAAGAATAAATTGGTGGGACTACATCAAACTAAAAAACTTTGCACAGCAAAAGAAACAGCAAAACAAAAGGCAACCTGTGGAATGGGGGGAAATATAGACAAATCATATATCTGATAAGGGGCTAATATTCAAAATAAATAAGCAAATAATACAACTCAATAGCAAAAATACAAATTATCTAATTAAAAGATGGGCAAATGACCTTAATAAACATTTTTCAAAAAAAAAACCTCATGCCTTAGGTACAGGCATAAAATGTTCAAAATCACTATTCATCAGGGAAATGCAAATCAAAATCATGAGATGTCACTTCTTATCTGTTAAGATGTCTATTATCAAAAAGTCAAGAGATAAAAAATGCTGGCAAAGGTGTAGAGTAAAGGGAACCCTTCTATACTACTGGTGAGAATGTAAATTCGTGTAGCCACTATGGAAAACAGTCTGGAGTTTCCTCAAAAAGTTAAAAACAGAATTACCTTATAATCCAGCAATCCCACCTCTGGCTATATATTCAAAGGTAATGAAATTACTATATCAAAGACATACCTGCACCCTCAAGCTCACTGCAGCATTATTTAAATAGCCAAGACATGGCAACATAGTTGTCCATTGATGTATTAATGAATAAAGAAGTTGTGGTGTATACATATATATATATGTATATACACAATTGGAGAAGGAAATGGCAACACACTCCAGTAGTCTTGCCTGGAGAATTCTATGGACAGAGGAGCCTGATGGGGTACAGTCCATAGTGTCACAAAGAGTTGGACACGACTGAGCTACTGTAACTCACACTTATATATACAATAGAATACCATTCAGCCATAAGAACAGGGCCATGCTGCCATTTTTGATAACATGGATGGATCTTAAAGCATTATGCTACATGAAGTTAGTAAGACAGAGAAAGATACTGTTCTGTTCAGTTCAGTTCAGTGGCTCAGTCATGTCCGACTCTTTGCGACCCCATGGACTGCAGCGCCCCAAGCTTCCTTGTCCATCACCAACTACCAGAGCTTGCTCAAACTCATGTCCCTTGAGTCAGTGATGCCATCTAGCCATCTCATCCTCTATCATCCCCTTCTCCTCCTGCCTTCAATCTTTCCCAGCATCAGGGTCTTTTCCAATGAGTCAGTTCTTCACATCAGGTGACCAAAGTATTGGAGTTTCAGTTTCAGCATCAGTCCTTCCAGTGAATATTCAGGACTGATCTCCTTTAGGATGGACTGGTTGGATCTCCTCGCAGTTCAAGGGACTCTCAAGAGTCTTCTCCAACACCACAGTTCAAAAGCATCATTTCTTCGGTGTCCAGCTTAAAAAAAAGAATTAAACTCATTGAAACAGAGTAGAATGACGATTATGAGAAGCAGGGAGCGGGGGAAATTGATGAAGATGGTGGAAGAGTATACAAACATAATTATAAATTATAAATTCTGGGGATCTCAGTCCTGGGTGTTCATTGGAAGGAATGATGTTGAAGCTGAAACTCCAGTACTTTGGCCACCTGATGCAAAGAGCTGACTTATTGGAAAAGGCCCTGATGCTGGGAAAGACTGAGGGCAGGAGGAGAAGGGGACGACAGAGGAGGAGATGGTTGGATGGCATCACCAACTCAATGGACATGGGTTTGGGTGGTCTCTAGGAGTTGGTGAAGGACAGGGAGGCCTGGCATGCTGTTGTTCACGGGGTCACAAAGAGTCAGACACGTCTGAGCGATTGAGCTGAACTAAATGTCCAACATGGTTCACTGTACTGCGTTGTATACTTGAAAGTTGCTAAGAGAATAAATCTTAAAAGTTCTCACCACTCCAAAAAAAAAAAAGTAATAATAATAATGGTAACTAAGTGAAGTACTGGATGTGTTAACTTACTGTGGTAACAATTTTGCAATGTATACTCCATATGTCATAAATTCAAACAATGCTATACGTTACTTATATCTCAATAAAGCTAGGGGGATATTTTCCCACAAAATTAAAAAGTATTTTATCATACCTTTCCTCTGGTTGATATATCACACCTTCTACCCATGGACATGTGGATATATCTTAGAATTTAGTTCTGAATTAAAATGATATGCTTTTGTTTCTTTATGAAGAGACTTTTCTTGTTTGGATCATAATAAATTTTCTAAATTATTTATAACCCATACTTCACATATCACTCAACTCATTCTCCTGGATTTACTTCTCTCCTTCCTGGAATATTTCTTCCAAAAGAGTTTTAAAATATGGTCTTTGTGCATCATCACGTCTAAGGCTGTGTCATGTCTGAAACTTTATCATGATCTTGCATTTAAAGGATAGTTTGCTGTTGTTGTTTAGTCCCTAAGTCGTGGCCAGTTCTTTGAGATCCCATGGACTGCAGCATGCTAGGCTTCCCTATCCTTCACTATCTCCCAGAGTTTGCTCAAAGTCATGTCCATTGAGTAGGTGATGCTATAAAATTATAGTTTGAATAGACTTTAGAATTAGAGCTGGGCTGAAATCCCCATTCCACCACTGCCTGTGCTACCTTGAACAAATTGTTTTACATCTGTGAGCTCTCTTCCCTCATTTGTAATGAAAGAGTGTTAATGTCTAATATACAACACTGTCACCAGAGCTGGTGATACATGCAACATAACTAAAATATTGTATTACAAGGTGTTTATAAATGCTAATTGCTTTTTTTAATGGCTTCCCTGGGGGCTCAGGCAGTAAAGAATCTGCCCGCAATGTGGCAGACCCCGGTTTGATCCCTGGGTCAGGAAGATCCCCTGGAGAAGTGAATGACAGCTCACTCCAGTATTCTTGCCTAGAGAATTCCATGGACAGAGGAACCTACCAGACTCCTCTTTTAAATAGTTTGAGGTTATTATTATTCTTTTTAATAGTTTAAGGCTATTTTTCTTTAACATGTTGACACAATTACTGCATTATATTCTTGCCTCAAGTATCACTATTGAAAAGTCTAATTTCAATCTGATACTTTGAATTTTGTGGATCTAAAAACTTTCAGAATTTTAAAATTTTCTCTTTGAATTTGATGTTTTTAAATTTCACACCTCCAGGTAAGGTTTTCCTTATTTATCCTATCTTGTACTCCATAAGCTCTTTTGTATAACTAATGTTCATTTTTTGTTAATTGTGGAAAATGTGTTGTCACTATTTCTCAATTGTTTCCTCACCCTATTAAATTTCCCACCTCTCCAGTCTTCCTGGGAGAAGGCAATGGCAACCCACTCCAGTACTCTTGCCTGGAAAAGCCCATGGACGGAGGAGCCTGGTGGGCTGCAGTCCATGGGCTCGCTGAGAGTCGGATGCGACTGAACGACTTCCCTTTCACTTTTCACTTTCTTGCATTGGAGAAGGAAATGGCAACCCACTCCAGTGTTCTTGCCAGGGACAGGGGAGCCTGGTGGGCTGCCGTCTATGGGGTCGCACAGAGTCGGACACGACTGAAGAGACTTAGCGGCAGCAGCAGCCAGTCTTCCTGAGACTCCACCAGAGGTATATTCTCATTTATCCTCCTTATCATAACTTTTTATTTTCTATTTTTCTTTTTTATTAATTCTTTCATGTGTCTTGTGGGAGATACTCTTACATTAACTTTCCAGTTAACTAATTTTTTCTTTGCCTCTACCCTTCATGCTATTTATCCTTCATTGAAATTCTTTATTTCAGCTGTTATAATTTTTATAGCCAGTGTTTCTACTTCGCTCTTTATTATAACTGCTCCTTCATGCTTTATGTAACCAAAATGCTTTCATCTCTTTAATGACATTTATTATATTTATTTTAAATTCTTTATCCATCTGTTTCATTCATTCTGATTGGTTTATGATAGATAATCTCAATGTTTTCTCTCTTTAGGCATAGGGTGCTTCTCAGCTTTTGGCAAAATGATGATTATTTTACCCTAGAAGAATTACCTGTATTAGCCAAAGCATGAGAAGGGCAAAGTTTAGGCTTCTGTTTGTTCTCTTCATAAGTTTATGAAGAACGGGTGACCACACTCCAAGTCACGGAGCTCCATGTATTGACTTTCTATTTATTGCCCTCTTACCTGTGACCATAGCTCTTTACTATCTGTAAGTGAAAGTCGCTCAGTCATCTTTGCGACCCCATGGACTATACAGTCCATGGAATTCTCCAGGCCAGAATACTGAAGTGGGTAGTCTTGCCCTTCTCCAGGGGATCTTCCCAACCCGGGAATCGAACACAGGTCTCCCACACTGCAGGCGGATTCTTTACCAGCTGAGTCACAAGGGAAGCTCAAGAATACTGGAGTGGGTAGCCTATCCCTTCTCCAGTGGATCTTCCCAACCCAGGAATCGAACCAGGGCTTCCTGCATTGCAGGCAGATTCTTTACCAACTGAGCTATCAGGGAAGCCCCTTACTATCTGAGCCATCAGGCAAGTCCTTTGTGACCCCAACTGTTAAGGAATGCTTCCTCTCATATTAAAACTGCTCTCTTCTGAGGGTTTTCTTCCTTTGATATATTGATCTAAGTTGAGTATGGAGGGATGGGGAAATAAAGAGGAAGAAATGTTTAGGGACAGCAAGTCATTCTTTTGTTATCTGCTCCTCACTCAAGCCAGTTTCTGGCACTGCCATAATGTTGCCCCACAAACTTTTGAGTTATCAGACTGACACTACCATATTTTCTGTTCTATAGTTATATGGGAGCAAACAATAATCTACCCAGAGATATGTATGCAGAGAGAAATATTCACAACCCAAAAGCTCCCTCCCAACTCATTACCAATACACACACACACACACACACACACCGTCACAACTACCTTCTTAAGTGTATCTCAGAATCGTTAATTTAGTTATTCACGCTGGTTTTTTTTCTCCACAGGGTTAGCTTGTGGAGGGAGTAGCAGTCAACAGTTGTTCATCATGTTGTTAGAACCTGTCTTTATTTTTCTACTGCATTAAATAGAAGAATTTTCCCAGTCTAATAAATAAATGAGAAAGCTGAATCTATTTTCATAATTTTCCTCAAAGTATGTTTCTACAAGTGTAAATGGACATGTTTCAATCTACTAGCAATGAAGGGTGGGGTAGAGAAGCTGTCCAAAAGAATACAGGGCTCAGTTTTCAGACAAGAGACTCAAAATGAGCTTTAGACTCCAGGATACGTTCCATGACATAAGAGTAGCAATTCCAAGGGATTTTCTCTGGAAGAACATAGTTTTCAGCCTATCTGCTCTAGATGCAGGCTCAGAAGTCTATCCTAAACAAGCCTTGAGTCACATCCCCAGAGCAAGTTACACCAGGAGGCTGCCATACTCAAGGTCACTTGAAAACCAATTAGAGGGTAAGTTACAGAAGACATTATAAGCTCCTTATCTGTAGAGCATGAGGAAATTGGTTTACTTGATAACTGGGACAACAAATTCTACTTTACCAACTTTCAAAGGACAGGGAATTTTTTGTTGTTGTTTGAGATAGTGAAAAAAGTGAAAGTGTTAGTCACTCAGTTGTGCCAACTCTTTGCCACTCCATGGATTGTAGCCTACCAGGCTCCTCTGTCCATGGAATTCCCCAGGGAAAAATACTGGAGTGGGTAGCCATTCCTTTCTCCAGGGGATCTTTCCCACCCAGGGATCAAATCCAGGTCTCCTGCAACTGCAGGCAGACTTTAAAGACAGAATCAATTATCAATTGCTGTGTAACAAATTACTTCAAAACTTGAAACAACAAACATCTATCAAACAAACAGCTTGAAACAACAAACATCTATTAATGTTATTTCTTAATTTCAGTGGGTCATGAATTCAATAGCAGCTTAGTTGATAGGTACAGCTTATGAAGTTCCAGGACAGATGGTAGGAAAAGCTGCAGTCATCTGAATGCTTGACTAGAACTGGAGGGTCAGCTTCACTTACATGGTTATCGACCAGAAGCCTCAGCCCTGTGCTGGCTGTTGGCAAAAGGCTTCATTCAGTTCCTCAGAACTTCGGCTGTTTGAGTGTCCTCACAATTTGCCTGCTGGCTTCCCACATAACAAGTAACGTGATAAAGAGTAAGGACGGAACCAAATGCCTTCTGACACCTAGTCTCATATTTCCAACATACTCCATTTGTTATAAGCAAGTCACCAAGTCTACCCCAAAATAAAAGGAATTAACTTCCTCTTCCTAAGGTGAAGGAAGGAATATTAAAGAATTTGTGGACCTTTTTTTTTAAAATCACCACTGAAACTTAGAATAGTACAAATAAATGATAGGTCTCCCTTGACCAACACAGGGTTTAACAAATCAAGTGCCACATCAAATTTTAGAGCTTTGTCAATCAAGTTAACAAAGAATTTCAAGGACGTAAAAGCAATAAGCCTTTTGTCATGATGTGGCAAATAGATATTATTCATTTCTCTAAACCTTTATAATACTGAAAAATGCTATTATAAGAACTCTAAGATGTTAGAGTCGATCAGAAAAAGTATCTAAAACTTCAAAATAAATCCAAAGATGCCAAAATCACTTTTCATTGTCATACTGGAGCACTAACAGATCTGTCCAAGGTTTATTTACTTTTCAAGGGGAACATATCTTTGTTTGACTCCTTACTTACTGTTCATTCAAGCCCAGACTCTACAAAGATATGTATTACTTTGTGAACTTTAGTCTGATAAGTGATGATTTCTCTCCATTAGAAAAATAACCCTAATGTTTATGATTTTATTGCTCTGTGAGATATGATGCATTTAGTCTCTTATTTAGCCAGCTTGTTGTATCATTCCTTTCATGACTGACTATATAAATCTTTGTTCCTTCAGTTCTTCTTTAAACCAGTTTTACCTTCCGGCTGGACCCCTCGTTAATGAGTTAAATAAACGTTGAGACATTCTTACTTTATTCTTGTACAGAGTCATGATTTTAGCTTTCTGAAAAATATAATCACCTATGAGCCGAGTCTATTTCACTGTGTTGTCCAAGAAGTACAACTTATGAGTTCTTTCCTCGTTCAGACATTTCTCTCGAGTCCTGGAGAAAATCCCAAGAGCAAAATAACTTTTCTGTCATGGACTGTCTGTTTCTTATCCTTCTGATTTTGTGTTTTTATTTTCACTTTTGGTTGCTAGTCTGTATTCTGTCCAATTTGAAGTTGGGGCCGTGTCTTCTCCCATCATCCAGCCATAGATTTTTAAATAGTGGACCATTAGGCCAATCTCAGTCTAGAGATTACCTTGTATATACATGAGTCTGCTCTGCATATATGCTTAGTTGCTCAGTCATGTCTGACTCTGTGACCCCATGGACTGTAGCCTGCCAGGCTCCTCTGTCCATGGGATTCTCCAGGCAAGGATACTGGAGTGGGTTGCCATTTCCTCCTCCAGGGGATCTTCCTAAACCTGATATCAAATCCACATCTCCAGTGTCTCCTGTATTGCAGGCAGGTTCTTTACCTGCTGAGCATTATTCACCAATGGTACAAAGACTGATTGGAAATCAGATTTTATAGTATGGCTCTGTCAATATAATGGGGATCCAGTCTTGGTCAGATGAGAGATGACAGATAATCTACAGTCTGTTTGATTTTTTGGTTTGTTGCTTTGTCTATGTGTGAACCTAATCCAATTAGGAAAAAGCTTTATGCTTATTGAAAAGAATCTCTCTGAGATCTAGACAGGTGAGTTTTTCATTTTTGTTTACTTTAGACCTGTGTCTGTAGTTATGGAATTGAAGCTACAACCCTTCTGTGTGTCTCTGTGTTGATAAATGAGAAAAGAATTCCTTTCACTGCATTACTGTGAAATATTTTCCTGCCTCTGGAGGGTAATAATACATTAAATTTTAAAACCTCAAATTAAAGAAGTTCTGTTTTATTTGGCTATAGAGAACTACAAGGGATTACACAATTTTAGAATTTCCAGAATTTTGATAATGCTCTGAATGTGCTAGCCTTTAAAAAAGCAAAAAATAGAAGCTTTCACAGAAACTGCTAGCTCAGAAGCATTTTTATATAATAATCCAAGTTCACACAATGAAAGTGAATTTTGCACAAATCACAATGAATTTTCTAATTTTCTTAAAAAGAGCTTCTTGTGGGGCTTCGCTGGTGGTTCGGTGGTAAAGAATCTGCCTGCCACTGCAGGAGACAGGGGTTCAATCCCTGATTCAGGAAAATCCCACATGCTGTGGAACAACTAAGCCTGTGGGCCACAACTATTGAGCCTGTGCTCTAGACCCCGGGAACCACAACTTCTGCGCCCTCCGGCTGCAACTACTGAAGCACGAGTGTCCTCTATCCTGTGCTCTGCAACAAGAGAAGCCCCTGGATTGAGAAGCCTGCACATCGCAACTCAAGAGTGGTCCCTACTCCCCACAACTAGGGAAAAGCCCGGGCAGCAACAAAGACCCAACACAGCCAAAAGTCAATATTACTAAATAAAAAAAATTTTTAAAGAGCTGTTTGTTTTTTCCCTAGTTTTATCAAAGTGAAGGATAGTGAAAGCATACCTTTTTAAAGATTTGTATTTACTTATCACAGAGGAACTAGGAATCTGAGGTTCTTAGATCTTTTATTTTTTATAAGTTCAGATAATATTGCTATTATGTAATTTTTACTTGAGGAAGATTACACTTCAACTGGGCTTCCCAGGTGGTGCTAGTGGTAAAGAACCTGCCTGTCAATGCAGGAGATGTGGTTTCAATCCCCGGGTCAGGAAAATCCCCTGGAGGATGGTATGGCAACCCACTCCAGTATTCTTGCCTAGAGAATCCCATGGACAGAGAAGCCTGGCAGGTTACAGTCCATAGGGTCACAAAGAGTCAGACACAACTGAAGCGTCTTAGTACACACGAATACACACTTCAACTAAATAATTATAATTCTGATGAATATTTTACATCAACAGTAATTATGTCCTGTACTGTGTCAGCTGAAACTTGTTTTCCAAGGTCTTTTTTTTTTTTTACTTTTAAGACAGAAAACTAATATTAAATTGAGTTAATAATTGGAATGCTCTTGGATACCTGACATAATATCTAAGTAAACATAGTTTTAATATATGTGTTTTCGTTTCTTTTTATTGCACATTGTAAACAGCTATACTTCTGAGCTGGTAACATATACATTTTTCCTACTTTAAGAAGGTATGAAAAGATGTGTATAGTTGTAAAACATTTGTGTGCTCATAAGTTTTGTGGTCTGCTAAAAGGTTGTATATCACAAACAGTTCACAATGAACTACCTCCAAAGTTTTTCTGATTAATAGAAGTGAGTTACTTAGGTTAAACACTGTATTGCTGAAGGTGTACTAGAACATTTAGGTACAAATGTGAAGGTAAGAAAATGCAGTATGTGTGAGTCCCCCACCCCCACCAAAGAAACAGAGTGGCTTTGTCTTAAAGTGTCTTGTTTCAGAACATGAAAAGGAATTATGAAAGGAAACTTAAATGAATTTAGAAAGTCATAGAAAATTAGAGCATAAACCCCATTTGCTTTGGTTTAAAATATGTGCAAACAATGAGTCAGAAAAGAAGAAATGAAATATGTAAAAGGAAAATCAGCAGAGTATGCTTAGTTTGATGCATTAATTTCAAAATAGAAGGCTTTCATGAAAGACTAGAATTAGGTTTTCTCTCTTAAAATGAAATGAAAAACTGTTCTCAGAGTAATTAGTCTGCTCTTAACAAGAGGTAGTAAAAAGAGAGTCCTCATATTCTGTTACCAGCCCAGAAATTCTGAATTTTGGTTGTAACAACAGAATTTTGGTTGTAACAGAAATTCTATATCTCAGCAGAATAACGTTCTGCATTTTGTGCTGCATTTTTATGCCCTTTATTATTTTCTAAAGCAAACAACAGAATCAGGAAACTTAAGACACACAATGGAAGTTATAAAATCTGAAGAAGATAGAGAATAAAAGAGTGAAAAACAAAAGTGAACAGAGCATAAAGAACTTGGGGAACACTATTGAAAAGTCTAATATATGTGTAATTGGAGATGCAGAAGGTGATCTATAGAGGTTGATTCTCTGGAACAATAGCTGTTCACAACTGCAGGGCTCTAGATTTGTCAACCATACTCCTGAGAGGTTCATATGTGCATATTCCTGGCTGCATCAATGTAAATGAACAGAACTAAGCACAGTGTAACAAGACTTCTTTGTGATTAAAATAATCTTTGGAGTTAATTCTTATCTTGGGGAGGGGGTTGTAATTTGTTAAGAAAAAATATCCAAAACTTGAAAACAAAGCAAAAAGATGACAGTTTATCCTTCCAGTGTTATGCTATGGCATTCTCTAATAGGTCTGCCCGAAATTTATTTAATTTTCTACAAGAATGTCCTTTTGCTTGACTTACTATTTGGGGCTTCCCTGGTGGCTAAGTGGTAAAGAATCCGCCTGTCAGTGCAACAGACCCGGAGACACGGGTTCAATCCAAGGGACCCAGGAAACTCCCTTGGAGAAGGAAATGGCAAGCCATTCCAGCACGCTTGCCTGGAGAATCCCATGAACAGAGGAGCCTGGCAGGCTACAGTCCATGTGGTCACAAAGAGTCAGACACAACTTAGCATAAACAGCAACTATTTACCATTGATTATAACCCAGACTCGAAAGTCACAAGCTAATTTATAGACTTTCACCCAGCATAGATATAAATGATTTCTCTGACATGTGTTCACTTTCTATTTGTACAAGTAATCATTCTACTTTTTTGAAACATTTACTTTGACAGGATGAAATCACTGAAATTCAGTTTTGGAAGAGTCAAGTGATGGCATGTGAAACTTTGGTTGTGAGCAGAGATGGACACAGAATCTTCTCCAAAAAGTTGTTTTGTGTGTGTGTTTTTTAGGAGACAACCGACACAGCCTTAGACACTTGCATGTGATTTCACGAGGCAAAACCAAGTGTGTAAGATTAAATGCTGCTTTACGAATCATTAAAAGCCATCCTAAAATCAATTCAAAAATTGAACAGAAGCCACTGCAATTTGCTCCAAAGAGAAATAACATGCTGAGTAAGCAATGCAAATGCTCCTCACCCCTCCCCAAACTGAAGTAACCTGCTGGATCAGCACGGTGACAGCTAGGAGTACAGTGAAGTCAAAGACAGCAAGACCTGCTGAACAGAAGCCAAAAAGATGGACATTTCATTTACTCTGCTGTTAGTAACTATATTAGTTTAAGTTTCTAGGAAGAGCATAATGGCAGAGTGTGACGTAAGAACATATCCAAAATCTTCTTTGAAATTTGCTCTGGAAAACCATCTCAAAAATAAGAGAAAAGCCTTAAATTCCCGTAAGATAAGATAATCAGGCTTTTTGTGTCATCTGATATTTTTGATCAAGAGACCTAAATTCAAGTGAATCAGATGTTCTGACTTCAAAGGACTGCAGCATCCCTGGAAACAGACCAGCAGCTGTTTTCCACAAAAGATGAGGCTCCTATACACGATGCTCCTAAATATTTTCTTAAAGTCACCAGAATCAGTTCTTCTAAGTTCACGTAAACACACTCTGTTCTTGCTGTAATGATATCTTTGGGCCCCTCACTTGTGCTGTTAGACGATACTTTTTAAAAGTATTTTCTGCTATCTCCAAAAATTAAACAGTTTTAGTTGGGCTCAGTAAATAAGTATAATCATTTCTTTCCCCACTCGTCTCTCCAAAAAAAAAAAATCTGAAACAAGTAAATTTCCAGAACACACTGTGTAATAATAAGGGAAGACTGCTAATTGAAGATGAGATGCAGACCTAAAAAATAATCTGAGAGAATGGAACAGCAAATACCCTTAAATCCTGACATTTTTGAACATTTTTATGTGTTTGCTTTTTTTTCTATTTGGGCTTGAGATTACTACTTCAAGAAGCTTATACTGGCAACGCGATGACAGTTATGAAGTGGAAAAGAAATGGAAAGAGGGTAACATTTCAAGTTTGTGTTTTTTTTCTCACAAAGTCCATGGATTGTGGGAGAAAAGTAAAAGACATGAGGAGAAAAATAAAGCATTAATTAGAGGGCGTATCTTTGAACAAACTTAGGGACAAAATTACAGATTTTTGTTTGAGTATTGTGTTTTGTTTCTGTATGTGAGCTATGCTCTGAGCTCTGTGCTAGATTCTATTCTGGGATCCCCAACTCTTAGCATAGGTAGCACCGAGAATTTGATAGGCATTCCATAAACATTTGCTAAGGACATGATAAAACCAAATAATTAGTGAGCTATTAAAAACTGCTACAATGATAACCTTTATTTGTAAAAAAAGATTTCAGTTAAGGGTAGGTATAAAGAAGTGTTTCCGGCCAGTGCTTCTCAGACTTTAATGTTCATACAAATCACCTGGATATTCTTGTAAAATGGCAGATTCTGACTCAGTAGTTTCCGGTGGGGCTGAAGAGTCTGCATTTCTAACAAGTTCTTCGGTGACGCTAATGCTGTGTGTTCATGGG
This sequence comes from Cervus canadensis, assembly GCF_019320065.1. Lineage (NCBI taxonomy): Eukaryota > Metazoa > Chordata > Mammalia > Artiodactyla > Cervidae > Cervus > Cervus canadensis. The sequence goes on along the minus strand of NC_057406.1, from coordinate 31,333,819 downwards.
CTACATTTTTTTAATTTACTTTTAATTGGAGGATAATTGCTTTACAATATTGTATTAGTTTCTGCCATACACCAACATGAATCAGCCATAAGTCCATATATGTCCCCTCCCTCTTGAACTTCCCTCCCACCTCCCGCTCCATTCCACACCTCTAGGTTGTCACAGAGCACCGGGTTTGACTTCCTTCTGTCCTACAGCAAATGCCCACTGGCTATCTATTTTACATATGGTAATGTATATATTTACATGCTTCTCTCTCAATTAGTCCCGCCCTTCCCCCACTGTGTCCACTTGACACGGGCCACATTTTGAGAACCAAGATCCTGGACAAGCTGACGGTCTGTGTCAATAAGGAGGCTACAGAGTCGGGCATCATAGAGAAGTGTTGGGCACATGGCCAGCAAGGAAAAAGGAAGGCAGGGGCTAAGCAGGCATGGCCATAGCGGGAGGTGGGGAATGACCATCTGAGGAGTATGCACATGGCCCCTTCTTTTCTGGCTCTATGAAATGAAAGGTTTTACTTCCTGCTTGAAAAACAAAGTTTCAAGAATCAGCAAGCAAGTGGGAGAAGGGAACAGAGACTGTCTCCTTATGCTCGAAATCATATTCAGACCATCCATGAGGCTTTATGAGGCCAGGTGAGAGAGGTTGTGAAAGACCAGTCTCCGCCCCTTATGGCACCTTCTCAAGTCCTCATTTCCTAGAGGAGAGACCTTGGTTACAACTGCAGGATACCTATTCCCCAAGATCTTTGAAGCTTGGAAGAGAATATTCTGGCATCCCTGGCCTCTCAAGCAGTTTTCACCAATTAACTGCCTCTTTCCCTCTCTTTTTCTACCCTGTTCATGGCTCTAAGTCTTCCCTCTCTGCTCCAAGACTCAAAAATACCAAGATGAATCACACTGAGCCTGCCCACCCCCCTACACCTAGTCAGCCATCAGCCTCCATCACGGCCATCTTATTCATGGAGGTCATGATGCATTCAACAATGCACCTTTCCTGAAAATTTTAGTTAAGGGTCAAAGTGACTGAATCTACTCACCTACATTCCTGGCCCACAGGTTACATGAACCTTTAGCCCTCTGACATTATCTTTGACCTCTAGCTTTGTACAAACACAAACAACAAGAACAGAACTCAAGGTATGGAGAAAAAAACATGGTTATTTTCCAGTGCTCACTCTTCAGCCGAGATGCAACATGCAATGGTTCCCTGCCTGCCCTCTTATGACAGTGGTGGTCCTGGGCTGGTGCCGCACAGTGTCAGTTAAGACACAGAAGAACAACGAAGGCAGGAAGCTGGATGCTGCTGGGCGGCCGCTCTCAGAGTAACCATGTGACACAGCTTTGAGGCCATAATTAACTTAGATACCATGTGAAAGGCACCCCCTGGAGCTGTGTGATTCTGCAGTCCTGGAAGGGACTCTTAAGAGAAAATGACCTGAAGAAGGAGATCGGAGAAGGGGAACACATGAGGGTGAAGGAAGAGAGGTGAATTTCAGCTCTAAGGAAGTTTTCTCCAGAACATTTCTCTTTAACTCTATATGGGTATATGTACAACAACGAGGATTAAAATGTATATATGGCCTCAGGAAAGTATCCGTGCCATTCGTTAACTACCAGGTCATCTCCCTCGCTCTGTAACACAACATCTCGCAGCTTAGCAACACAAATTACTGTCTCATGTGTAAACTACTGAGCATTTCTTTCTAATGCTCATGCTTTACAATAAGAATTATGCATAATACTAAATGTGTCAGTGTATATTATTGGGAGTCTTATTTTATTTCAACAATAACATAACTTTGCCAACAAAGGTCCATATAGTCAAAGCTGTGGTTTTTCCAGTAGTCATGTACAGATGTGAGAGTTGGATCATATAGAAGCCTGAGAGACAAACTGTGGTGCTGTAGAAGACTCTTTAGATTCATTTGGACCAAGGGGCTCAAACCAGTCAATCCTAAAGGAAATCAACTCTAAATATTCATTGGAAGGACTGAGGCTGAAGCTCCAATATTTTGGCCACCTAGTGCAGAGAGCTGACTCATTGGAAAAGACTTGGATGCTGGGAAAGATTAAAGGCAAAAGAATAAGAGGGCAACAGAAGAAGAGATGGTTAGATAGCATCACTGACTCAGTGGGCATGAATTTCAAACTCTGGAAGACAGTGAAGGACAGGGAAGCCTGACGTTGCAGTCCATGGGGTTGCAAAGAGTCAGACATGAATTAGCCATTGAACAACAACAACAACAATGTGCATCTACATCTGATTGTGACTGAACAACAGATTTTATTATAGTTGGTAAGTTTCCAATCCTAAATTCAACATGTAAAAAGGGAAAAATTAGTATTAATAAAATTATTAACAAGAAATGTGTGACAAGATAAATGGGCCACCAATAACATAATCTACCCAAAGAGAGAAACTAAATGAGTAGTTATGCTCTGAGAGAAATGAAAGACCAATCATAACTGACACATGTCATCTTAACAAAAAATAAGCAGTGTTGAAGGCTTGCAATTTTAAGCACAATGTTAGAAGCCAGTGTGTCTAATCCCATTTAATCTTAGCAACAATCCTATAAAATTGGTACAATTATTGTCTCCATTTTACCCCTAAGCAAATTAAAGCACAAAGGGGATCAGTAACACATCAAAGGCCATATAATCAGTATGGAGCAGGACTGGAATTCAAGTCCAGGCTGAGTGAAGTGCCATGATTTTGCCACTAAGATATACATGATCCCAAGAACCAGCAACCCACATTTGTTCCTCTGTACCTGACATTGGGCTGAGTGTTTTACTATTTTCTAAAGTATTAACATAAATCCATGGCATATTCAGTTCTACTTCAGCTAGTCTGAAAAAAAAAAGAACATCAAGAAGCTTCAAGTGAGTCCAAAAGTGGAAGAATTTCTTAAAGTTTATCCAGGATAGTTCAGGAGAAGCAGCACTCTGGCCAAACTGTGTGAGCAGTTCAAATAACTTAGCCATAGGAGGGATATTTCAGATCAGTTCAGTTCAGTTCAGTGGCTCAGTCATGTCCGACTCCTTGCAACTCCATGGACTGCAGCACGTTAGGTTTTTCTGTCCATCACCAACACCCGGAGCTTACTCAAACTCATGTCCATCCAGTTGGTGATGCCATCCAACCATCTCCTCCTCTGTCGTCCACTTCTCCTCCTGCTTTCAATCTTTCCCAGCATCAGGTCTTTTCCAGTGAGAGTTCTTCGCATCAGGAGGCCAAAAATATTGGAGTTTCAGCTTCAGCATCAGTCCTTCCAATGAATATTCAGGACTGATTTCCTTTAGGATGGACTGGTTGGATCTCCTTGCAGTCCAAGGAACTCTCATGAGTCTTCTCCAACAACACAGTTCAAAAGCATCAACTCTTCTGTGCTCAGCTTTCTTTATAGTCCAACTCTCACATCCATACATGACTACTGGAAAAACCCATAGCTTTGACTAGACGGACCTTTGTTGGCAAAGTAATGTCTGTGCTTTTTAATATACTGTCTAGGTTGGTCTTAGCTTGGCTTCCCTGATAGCTCAGTTGGTAAAGAATATGCCTGCAATGCAGGAGACCCTGGTTCAATTCCTGGGTCAGGGAGATCTCCTGGAGAAGGGATAGGCTATCCACTACAGTATTCATGGGCTTCCCTGTGGCTCAGCTGGTAAAGAATCCACCTGCAATGCAGGAGACCTGGGTTCAATTCCTGGGTTGGGAAGATCCCCTGGAGAAGGGAAAGGCTACCCACTCCAGTATTCTGGTCTGGAGAATTCCATGGACTGTATAGTTTCTGGGCTCACAGAGTCAGACATGACTGAGCAACTTTCACTTTTATTTCAGATCAAGGTCATCCAAAAATCCCTCTTGCTCTGATACTATAATTACCAAACCTTAAAGTTATACATTTATCTCCTGGATTTCTTTTTCCCCCTACAAAAAGAGAATGGGAGAACCACTGGTATCACATCACAGCTTTCTCAGAATAAATCAATAAACTGGCATTCTGATTTATACATCAGTGTTTGTGAGTTGCGACACATCAAGTCTGCCTGCTTGACTAAATTATCAAAACTGAATTCTTTGATCTTTTACATCAAAGACCACACCAAAATTCTGCTATTTTGAGAACCTGTTGGTAAAGCAGTTGACCTCCTGGCCTTTCAAGAGGATGTATTAATACTTATTTTGTGCTGAGCTAAATAAATGTGCACTCATTTGTTTTTGTTTTGTTCTGTTTTTCATGAGTTGTTTCTTCAATCACACACAATTTTTAAAATTAGGGGAAACATATCTCTTTGACTATGGATTAGTTGACATGATTTCTAAGGTATACAATTCCCTTGCAAGATTCCCTTTGGCCCTGTCCAATAATCAATAAGACACCTGGTCCATAAAACATATGGTCCAAGGACTTCCCTGGTGGTCCAGTAGTTAAGAATCTACCTGCAAATTCAGGGAACACAGGTCCCATTCCTAGTCCGGGAAGATTCCACGTGCCACAGAACAGCTAAGCCCATGCTCCGCAACTAATGAAGCCCTCACACCCTTAAGCCCAGGCTCCAAAACAAGAGAAGCCACTGCAATTGAGAAGCCTGTGCCCCACAACCAGAGTAGCCCATACTCGTGACAACTAGAGAAAGCCCACGCACAGCAACGAAGACCCAGCACAGCCTAAAATAAATACAAAATAAAATTAAAAAATTTTAAAGACATATGGTCCACACCTAAAGCTCCTTGAAATTTGGTCCTATGCAAAATGTCCATGACCACACTTGGTCCATGACAAATGGTTTTAGACAGAACAAAATAACAAAAAAAATTTTTAGCATGGACCAAATATCTGTTAACCATACAATAGCAAAAAAGGTGAAAAAAAAGTAGAAGAGGAGGAGAAATAAACATTGATTAATAGCCAGTGGTAGTACTATTTGGGGAGAATGACTTTGAACCAGAATTATTCATGTTCCCAGTAGAAGAAGTTGAATAGAAATATAAACCAAAATCACACAAAATGAAGGCTAAATAAAAGCCTTAGAGAAAGTCAGAGTTCTTTGGTCTGTTCCTAATTTCCAGAAAATGCGTTTACAAATGGTCAGGCAACTGAGCATCTGAGATCTAATTGTGTCACATCTAACAAACTGGTTTGATGTTCTCCTTTTAGAAGAGCAGATGGAGTCGTCTAAAGACTATGAGAAACCCCTGAAGAAAGATGTGACAGTCTGAGGAACAGACTTAAACTAATGTTTAAAAAAATAAATGCTTTCGTGAATTAGCAAGGATTTTGCAATCCAGATCTAAATGAGATTTTCATCATTCTTTAAACAATGCCAAAGTAATTTTTTGGTTTTGAAGAAGAAAAAAGGACAAGAATTTAAGAAGCTAAGTAAAGAGCAATTGATGAGAAGGAGTTTGGCGTGAATGCAACATCAAGGAAAATGGCTTCAGAGGGTTTTTCTTCTATTAAAAATGTCTTTAAAATATAGGGCACTGCAAACAATAATATAATAAACACTTGTGTATCTAATACATAGTTTAAACAAATACTCATATTTTGTCTACTTGCTTCAAGTCACTTTTGAGAGAAGCAGATCCTTATAAATACAGTTTATGTTCTCTCTATTCCTCTTCCCAGTTCAGTTCTCCTCCCTTTCTCCCAAAAACTCATTACTATGAGTTTTGACGTGTACTACATCTACTATATACGTATGCAGTATAAAACAGTACCGTATATACAAGTATATATACGAAGTAAGTGTAGTATTAAAATACAGATTGGAGGGACTTCCCTTGTGGTCCACTGGTTAAGACTCCGAGCTCTGACAATGCAGAGGACTAAGATCCTACATGTCACACAGTTTGGCAAAAAAAAAAAAAAATACAAATTGGAAAAACACCAAACTTGTATATCATGTAGGTATACATATAAATCATATATCTTGTGTACTTTCAAATATATTCATAAAACTGCTTTTAAACTGAGACATTTCAGAGCATAAATTTCAGAGTTAGTTGACATGGCTAAAATCTAGTGGCCATTCTTGGAAAATAATAAGAATAGAAATAAAATTTAGAGCAAGGACTTTGTTATAGTGAATTCTGAAAGCTATTTTATAAATTCTGAGAATATACAGAGAATGAAAAGGGATTTCAAAATTCTACCAAGAAGCTCATGTTTTATAAATTTGAAATCAGAAATGAAACGAGTCCAAAATAGATTTCAAAGGTGAATACAGGTACTATAAGAGATTATGGTGGCTCACTGAACTCTCTTCCAGGCATGCTAAGCTACTCTCTGGGAATAATTTACACAGCTTTGGAAACAACATTAACTCTTCAAACCTCTAGGGTACTCCTTAGTAATTTATTATCTGATGTACTGATTTTTCTTAGCACCTAAATTATTCTCACAACAGCAGCTCTTCCCTGAGATTAAGTTATGGTCTCCATAAACCATAGAGTTTTCTGATTACTTAAGTGTTCCTGTGACTTTCAAATGTGCTCAACTTATTCACAGAAGTAATTTAGACCACCTAGAAAATCCACCTAAACAAGTGAAATTCACTCTGATGCTACTGTGTCCATATGCTTAAAAACAACAGTATGAAAAAGGTCAATCTGATATATTCAAGCCTATTAAAGAGAGAATCTACTCACTGTACTGCCAATCCAAATGGCCATTATGATTGGCAAGCAAAGCCAATTAAATAAGGAATGGTTCACTTATGGCTTTTATGCAATCAGAACTTCAGTAAGTTATAAATGCTCTATAAGTCTGGCTCATGGTAAGACTTCCTGGGATCATTAACAGTCCCTTGGTAATTTTATCAAAGAGAGAGGTATCGATCCCAGTATCCCAGCCAAATTTTAACTTACAGAATTACAGCTGACCCTTCCCAAATTCCCTCAGATTAAGTGATACATTCTGTGAGAATAAACACCCCTGACTTCTACTGTGCTTCACCCAACCCACGGATGTTTCAGTTCAGTTCAGTCACTCAGTCATGTCCAATTCTTTGCGACCCCATGAACCACAGCACACCAGGCTTCCCTGTCCATCACTGACTCCTGGAGCTTGCTCAAACTCATATCCATTGAATCAGTGACGCCATCCAACTATCTCATCCTCTGTCATCCCCTTCTCCTCCCGCCTTCAATCTTTCCCAGCATCAGGGTCTTTTCAAATGAGTCAGTTCTTCGCATCAGGTGGCCAAAGTATTGGAGTTTCAGCTTCAGCATCCGTCCTTCCAATGAATATTCAGGACTGATTTCCTCTAGGATGGACTGATTGGATCTCCTTGCTGTCCAAGGGACTCTCAAGAGTCTTCTCCACCACCACATTCAAAAGCATCAATTTTTCAGCACTAAGCTTTTTTATTTTTTATTTATTTATTTTTGTCATACATTGATATGAATCAGCCATAGATTTACACGTATTCCCCATCCCGATCCCCCCTCCCACCTCCCTCTCCACCCGATTCCTCTGGGTCTTCCCAGTGCACCAGGCCCGAGCACTTGTCTCATGCATCCCACCTGGGCTGGTGATCTGTTTCACCATAGATAGTATACATGCTGTTCTTTTGAAATATCCCACCCTCACCTTCTCCCACAGAGTTCAAAAGTCTGTTCTGTATTTCTGTGTCTCTTTTTCTGTTTTGCATATAGGGTTATCGTTACCATCTTTCTAAATTCCATATATATGTGTTAGTATGCTGTAATGTTCTTTATCTTTCTGGCTTACTTCACTCTGTATAAGGGGCTCCAGTTTCATCCATCTCATTAGGACTGATTCAAATGAATTCTTTTTAATGGCTGAGCTTTTTTAATATAGTCCAACTCTCACATCCATACATCACTACTGGAAAAGTCATAGCTTTGACTAGACGGACCTTTGTTGGCAAAGTAATGTCTCTGCTTTTTAATATGCCTTTAGGTTTGTCAGAGCTTTTCTTCCAAGGAACAAGTGTCTTTTAATTTCATGGCTACAGTCACCATCTGCAGTGATTTTGGAGCCCCCCAAAAGTAAAGTCTGTCACTGTTTCCAATGTTTCCCCGTCTATTTGCCATGAAGTGATGGGACTAGATGCCATGATCTTTGTTTTCTGAATGTTGAGTTTTAAGCCAACTTTTTCACTCTTCTTTTCACTTTCATCAAGAGACTCTTTAGTTCTTCTTCACTTTCTGCCAAAAGGGTGGTGTCATCTGCATATCTGAGGTTATTGATATTTCTCCTGGCAATCTTGATTCCAACTTGTGCTTCATCCAGTCCAGCATTTCTCATGATGAACTCTGCCTATAAGTTAAATAAGCAAGGTGACAATATACAGCCTTGACATACTCCTTTCCCAATTTGGAACCAGTCTATTGTTCCGTATCTGGTTCTAACTGTAGCTTCTTGACCTACATACAGATTTCTCAGGAGGCAGGTCAGGTGGTCTGATAGTCCTATTTCTTTGAGAATTCTCCAGTTTCTGCCTTGCCCAACTCAATAACACAGAAGCCTTGATGAGCCCACAGAAACCTCTTCTCCCACCACACACTCAACAACAAAAAACGAACCTATCGTAATTCTTCTTTAGTGTGTTTTTGATCATTCCATTGGCAGGATCAATTGAATGTGGCATGGACAGACATTTATTTACAACCACCGACTTCTCTACATACCTTCTCAACAAAAGAGAGAGAAGATGAAATGTGAAGAGCAAAGCCATGAGCTTTAACTCCTGATGGAAAAAGAGAAAATCATCAGCCTCACTGTCTACTCCCCTTGGAGATCAACATTAGCTATACTGGTACAGAAACGGAGGTCAGAAAACAGCAAGCAATGACATTACTTTAGCAAAATGAGAAATCTGATCAGTACTTTTTAACTGAGAACACCTAGGGAAGATCATCTCTAAAGCAGGTAAACTAACATGGAATAAAGTGGTCCAGAAGATGAGGCAACTGTAGTGTCCCACCAGTCTGCAGGATAACTTAGGATGAGAATCCACAGACTAGTGGATTTTTAATTGTCAGTCTTATGGGGAACACATGTAAATCCATGGCTGATTCATGTCAATGTATGGAAAAACCACTACAATATTGTAAAATAATTAGCCTCCAACTAATAAAAATAAATGGAAAAAAAAAGATATGGTTGAAAAAGAAAAAAAAGAAAAAGGAAACTAAATAATATGGTATTTATTTGCTTGACTTTATTTGAAAACTCAGTTGATTCAATGAGAAAAAAATGAACTACCAGGGTTTGATATCACTCATGTTTTAATCTCGAACTCATTAACAAGTGAACAGAGTTCTAGTTTTCATATGCTTGTTTTGTATGTTTATATAGCTCAAGTTACCTATAAACACTAGAGCAGAATTTCCTTGGTAATAAGGATTAGAGGCATTGTTATTGTGGAAAATAATATAAATGACCATAGTTCAGAAAGCACTAATGCCATTTCTAGGAATATAAACTACAGCATAGTTGGCTGTGCAACACAAATACATCTAGTTAACACATAAGCACATTTTGAGGGTCTAAAAAATCATCTTTTCTCTTTTTGAGCAATACTGACACTCATTACCACCTTTGAATATAATTTCACGCAACTCAATTTTCTTATTTATAAAACTGTTTCCAGGTGTGATTATTATTCATCCGTCACATGATATATTTTTAAAAATGAAAACTGACAGCATTCACTTCTAAAATTTATGTATGCTGGTAGAATACTCTAATTATACAACAAAGTAATTTAGTTAATGTAATTTTTTTGGTACTCAGTTATACTCCCTAAAGATGTTCATAAAGTTAAAAAAAATTAAACTCCAAAGTCCATGTATTTTTTCATTAATACTATTCACAATTTCTTTGTGGATTGTAACTATATAACCCAAGGTGATGTCTGCTAATTCTTTCTCAAGTTCCTTTTCCTAATCTACATAATAAGAAGCCCCAAGGATAGACAGAAAGGGCATCTTTGATATAATTGTGGGCTCACAGCAAACTCTGACAGTAGAGTCTGAAAGGATTACTTCAGAAGGAAGGTCCTGAAAGTGAGAAAATTCAGGGAAATTTCAGACAGCCTTGATCTATTTGTGAATGCAGACAGCAGAAGTACAACAAATGACCCCAGTACTAAAGAACTCCAGGAAGGCCTTCCACTTTGCAATAAGATATAGGTGCAGTCATTCATTCATTCAACATTTACTGAGAGCCTATTAGATGCCTGGCACCAGGTGGACCTTCCCTGGTGGCTCAGCTAGTAAAAAACTCACCAGCCAGTGCAAGAGACACAAGAGACATGGGTGTGATCCCCGGGTCGGGAAGATCCATGAAGAAGGAAATGGCCACCTGTTCCAGTATTCTTGCCTGGAAAATCTCATGGACAGAGAAGCCTGGCAGGCTATAGTCCATGGGGTTACAAAGAGCTGGACACGACTGATCACTGATGCACCTATGCCTACTAAGGTACCAGGGAGCAGGGATTCAAGGATGGGTCTCTGCTCCAGTCTGCGGAGGGAAGGGGGAAGACAAGTGCACAAGGGATTTGCCTGTAGTGGTTAAGATTGAATGTGGCAACAAGCTTCTCCTGGAAATGATGGTCGTTCGGGTAAACATCAGTCAAGTCTGCTCTGAAGGAAGATCCATGGTAAAGACCAATCAAGATCGAAAGACACTGGCTCTGGGGGTCCTCCTCCAACTGGGCATCAGAGTCTGCTGGCAGAGACCCTGCCGTCTCCAGCTTAGAAATCCCTCCCCCGTTGCATCAACACTGTTCACAGACCTTGAGTCCTACAGCAGGTACCCCCAACCTCCAGGATCTAATGCCCAGTGATCTCAGGTGGAACTGATGTAATAACAATAGAAATAAAGTACACAATAAATGTAATGCTCTTGAATCATCCCTAAACCAATCCCCCGCCCCCCACCAGCCGTCCATGGAAAAACTGTCTTCCATGAAAACAGTCCCTGGTGCCAAAAGGTTGGGGACTGCTGTCCTAGAGGACACCCCCCAACAAAAGGGCCTAGTGGGCCTTTCTGCCTGCAGCACTGTTTATTTATCTTCTCTCATAATTAAACCTTCTTCTAATCCTACATGGTAATAATATTTGCAAATGGAGAACACCTGGCTATCCAACATGATGAATTTTCCAGGCTTCTGGGGAAAAGGGTTGTTCAAGCCAAAAGAAATCTAACACGCCCCCAGAAAGTAACCTGAGCCCTTCACAATATGAATACACAGGCACAGGGGTTAAATGTATAATGTATATTCAGCACAGAAAAGCATGAATATTGTGTCTGTGTGTGTGCGTGTGTGTGTGTGTGTGTGTGTGTGTGTGTAACCACAGAATTCTAAGCTTGTAGGGTGTGCTTTACATCTATATCATATGTTATCCAGATACCAGTTGTATATTATAAGCTGCATATGCAATACCATATGGACACCATAAAATATCACATGTGTTGTCAGGATAATTTTACATTTAGTGCATGATTAAAATGTCTTATATTATACACCTATCTTTTCTGCATGTGCATGGATTTGTCTCACAAATTGCTTTCATTATCAAATTCAGATATCAATCAAAGTTAAAGTCCCTTTACTGAAATTTAATAAAAAGCAATATGGAAACGTGACTACAGTTTGTTTTTCTTCCCTAGATTTTTCTGCCATGCAGCATTTAACACTGGTGCAGCTGTCAATACCCATTCATCTGCTATCGGGCAGCTTTTTCCTTTCACTCACTGTGACATTTTTAAAGTGGCAAAAAAAAAAAGCTTAAAACAGCATATTTGTCACTTTTTTCTTTCTAGTGACCTTTTAAACACTAGGGAAAATTATATGTACTAAACGCTTTAATCACTCCATGTACATTTCACAATAGTGCTTTCTATAGGGGTATCCTTTAATTAAATTTAAGAAATTTACATCGTACACACTGCTGTTCATTTAATTATTCAAACATTTAAACATAAGAAAACCTCATAACTTTTAGCTACGGCAACCATGTGATGCAACTATTATCTATATTAAGAATCATTTTTTACAAGGAGAGTTTCAGAAATAACTTGTACATACCCTCGGCTTCCAATCTTTAAGTCCTGATAAATAGCTACATAAAGCGCTTTCTTTCAGTATTTAAGAAATTTAAGAATTTAAATTTAAATGCAGTGAAGAAAAACAGTCTTCATGTGTCCATATTGCTTTCTATTAAATTTAAGAAAACTTAAGAAATTTAAGGAAAAAGATATGTGGATGGTAAGACGTTACAGGGAACGTTTCTAGGAAAATATTATGATTGGATCTCTGGGCTTCCCTGGTGGTCCAGTGGTTAAGAATTCCAATGCTGGGGTCATGGGTTTGATCCCTGGTCAGGTAACTCAGATCCCACAAGCCGCAGGGCAACTAAGCCCAGGAGGCACAACGTAAGATCCCGAGTACCACAACTGAGACCTGACTCAGCCAAAAATAAGCAAATACATAAGTAAATATTAAAAAGAAAAACTCAATCTCAACCCTGTTTTGGATCAGCTGTGTGACCTTGAGGGAGTCACTGTGTATCTTTGATTGCACCATTATGTCACTGTTTGCAAAATAAAATACTGATGGCCACTTCTTTTCATCACAGTATCATCGTGGGGATCGAATTAGTAAATACCTGTGAATATGCCCTGAAATCTACTTTAAAAATGAAAAGGAACATGACTTTCAGTTCAAAAACAAATACTCTCTGTTTTCTAGATGTGGAGAAATTTAACATTCTTGTAACTCACCAGAAAGAAATCAAAGGTTTAAAACAAGCTAAAATATCAACATTAGCAGTACATTATTTAAAATCAGGGTCCTTTCTAAAAACAGAAACAGAAATACTGCTGTCCCTGCTATAGAATGGTATTACAGATTGCAAACAGTAGTAATTCTGGAGTGCCCATTTAGTTTCATTTTTATTCTTATCATTTACACTATGACTGTCATACCTTTAGATGCAAATAAGTCTCACAGACATAGAAAACAAATGCATGGTTACCAAAGGGGAAAGAAGGAGAGATAAGTTAGGAATTTGGGATTAGCATACACTATACATAAAATACTATATATATATAAAACTACCATAAACTACTATATATAAAATAGATAACAAGGACCTACTGTATAGCACAAGGAACTATACTCAATACTCTGTAATAATCCATAAAAGAACCTGAAAAAATACATAAACATATATTTACATATATAACTGAATCACTTTAGTGTACATCTGAAACTAACAGACACTGTAAATCAACTATGTGTGTGCCTTCTAAGTCACTTCAGTTAAGTCAGACTGTTTGTGACCCCATGGACTGCAGCCCACCAGGCTCCTCCATTCATGGAATTTTACAGGCAAGAATACTGAAGTGGGTCACCATTTCAGTGGACCCACTGAAGTGGGTCCAGGGGAACTTCCCAAGTCAGGGATTGAGCCTGCCTCTATTCCATCTCCTACACTGGGTGTGGATTCTTTACCACAGAGCCACCTGGGAAGCCAGTGACTTTCATACTAGAAAAGTTTTTTTTAAAAGGGGGGAGGGGGAGTGAATGGGCTGCACACCCTAGGTCAGAATCTCTTATTCCACAACTTATGAGTTAGCCACCAAGAGAAACTTAGCTTCTCAAACCATCAGTTCCCTGGTCTCTGCAACTGAGAACATAATACTGAACACAGAAAGTTCTTAGGAGGGTCATAAATAGTGTATCTTAGTCAGTCAGTTCATTCACTCAGTCGTGTCCAGCTCTTTGCAACCCCATGGACTGCAGCACACCATGCTTCCCTGTCCATCATCAACTCCCGGAGCTTGCTCAAACTCATGTCCATCGAGTCAGTGATGCCATCCAACTATCTCATCCTCTGTCATCCCCTTCTCTTCCTGTCTTCAATCCTTCCCAGCATCACGGTCTTTTCCAATGAGTCAGTTCTTCGTATCAGGTGGCCAAAGTATTGGAGTTTCAGCTTCAGCATCAGTCCTTCCAGTGAATATTCAGGACTGATTTCCTTTAGGGTTGACTGGTTTGATCTCCTTGCAGTCCAAGGAACTCTCACGAGTCTTCTCCAACACCACAGTTCAAAAGCATCAATTCTTCAGTACTCAGCTTTCTTTATAGTCCAACTCTCACATCCATACATCACTACTGGAAAAACCATAGCTATGACTAGATGGACCTTTGTTGGCAAAGTAATGTCTCTGCTTTTTAATATGCTCTTAGGTTGGTCATAGCTTTTCTTCCAAGGAGCAAGCATCTTTTAATTTCATGGCTGCAGTCACCATCTGCAGTGATTTTGGAGCCCAGGAAAATAAAGTCTGTCACTGTTTCCATTGTTTCCCCATCTATTTGCCATGAAGTGACGGGACCAGATGCCATGATCTTCGTTTTTTTAATATTGAGTTTTAAGCAAGCTTTTTCCCTCTCTTCTTCCACTTTCATCAAGAGGCTCTTCAGTTCCTCTTCAGTTTCTGCCATAAGGGTGGTATCTGAGGTTATCAATATTTCTCCTGGCAATCTTGATTCCAGCTTGTGCTCCATCCAGCCCAGCATTTTGCATGATGTGCTCTGCATACAAGTTAAATAAGCAGGGTGACAGTACCTTGACGTACTCCTTTCTCGATTTGGAACCAGTCTGTTGTTCCATGTGTGGTTCTAACTGTTGTTTCTCAACCTGCATGCAGATTTCTCAAAATTCTCTTGAAGAATTTTCCATAGTTTGTTGTGATCTACACAGTCAAAGGCTTTGGCTTTTGACTAATAAATAAAGCAGAAGTAGATGTTATTCTGTAATTCTCTTGCTTTTTCTATGATCCAATGGATGTTGCCAATTTGATCTCTGGTTCCTCTGCCTTTTCTAAATCCAGTTTGAACATCTGGAATTTCACAGTTCATGTACTGTTGAAGCCTAGTTTGGAGAATTTTGAGTTTTACTTTGCTAGCATGTGAGATGAATGCAATTGTGTGGTAGTTTGAACATTCTTTGGCATTGCCCTTCTTTGGGATTGGAATGAAAACTGACCTTTTCCAGTCCTGTGGCCACTGCTGAGTTTTCCAAATTTGCTGGCATATTGGGTGCAGCACAGTGTATATATATTAAGGGTCTGGTATGTAACAAGCTCGGGAGAAACGGTATTTATCACTGTTGTTTTGGCAAGAACTCTCTTACCACACTTTGCTCTAATAGTAAGGTGGAAGACTAACTGATTCTGGAGTTCAACAAGAGTCCAAGCAGAGTTCTAGAAAGTTGCTGTGCCGGTGTTTGGGCACCACATGAGGACAAAGAAGAAAGCAGAACTGCGCTGAAAGCGACCAGAGTGGAAGCGGTGGGGGAACGGGGCGGGGCGGGGCGGGGGGGGGGGGGGGGGGGGGGGGGGGGGGGCATGGCCCCGGGGCTGAGACTCGCCCCTTCCTGTTTCCTCTCAGTGGCCACGCCCAGAGCAGCGGCTCAGCCCTTACTGCTCTGGGATCCAGACAGACGCGGCCACCTCCAAAAACACTGTGGCATCACCTCTCCCGTCAGTTCAGCAGACCCCGAGGAAACTGAGTGCCTACTTATAGAGAAACTAGTTGAGACTCTAAAGCCCTCTGGGGTTTGGGAAGAGGAATTACAGTGCAAGAATTTCATTTTGGGAAAATTAACTTACCCGGTAAAAGTTTTTACTTTTGTATCTCATAGATGAAGAGTACCTACGGAAGGTGCTAATAATAATTGTTGTGTTGTGTGTTGCCCCAAGACATGTTAATGCAAGTGTGTTCTTCACCTCGTTCTATGATAAATTGAAATTACAGGAAGAAATAAATGATGTAAGGGGCTTCCTAGGTGACCCTAGTGATAAAGAACCCGCCTACCAATGCAGGAGACATAAGAGATGCAGGTTCGATCCCTGGGTGGGGGAAGATCGCCTGCAAGAGGAAATGGCAACCCGCTTCAGTATCTTTGCCTGGAGGATCCCATGGACAGAGGAGCCTAGTGGGCTGCAGTCCATGGGGTCGCGAAGAGTCAGGCATGACTGAAGCGACTTAGAACGCACCTAGAAGATATAAGAGCTGTTGAAGAGGCGTTGGTTATCGAGTTGCACTTTCGTGGAATAGAGATTGATCTTTTGTTTGCAAGGTGAACACAGCAAAGTATTCCAGAAGACTTGGATTTAAAAGATGACAGTCTGCTTAAAATTTTAGATAAAAGATGCATAAGAAGTCTTATTGGTTGCAGCATAACTGATGAAATTTTACAACTAGTACTAAGCATTGCCTCAGAGGCAGTGCAGTGGTAAAGAATCTGCCTGCTATATGGGAGACTTGGGTTTGATCCCTGGGTCAGGAAGACCCCCTGGATTAGAAAATGGCAACCCACTCTAGTATTCTTGCCGGGAGAATCCCATGGACAGAGGAACCTGGCAGCTTCAGTCCATGGGGTCAAAAAGAGTCGGACACAACTGAGTGTGCACACACTAAACCTTGACTACTTAAGGTTAACCCTAAGAGATATCAAACTGTGGGCCAAATGCTGCAACATCTATTCCAATATATTAGGTTTCCTTGGTGCTACTTCCTGGGCTATGATAGTAGGAAGAACTTGCCAGTTTTATCCAAATGCAGTAGCATCAACTCTTATACATAATTTTTTTTGGGGGGGGAGTATTTTCCAAATGGAAATGACCAAATCCAGTCCTATTGAAACAGCCTGAAGAAAACAATCTTAATTTGCCTGTATGGGACCCAGGGCTTCTCAAGTGGCACTAGTGGCAAAGAATTGCCTGCCAGTGCGGGAGATGCAAGAAACTTGGGTTTGATCCCTGGGTGGGGAAGATCCCCTGGAGGAGGAAACTGGCAACCCATTCTGGTATTCTTGCCTGGGAAATCCCATGAACAAAGGTGCCTAACAGGCTAGAGTCCACTGGTCTGCAAAGAGCTGGACATAACTGAGCGACTGTGTGTACACATAGTTTATATCAAGGTCACTAGTATCTTAATATATTCTATATAGAACTCTTATAGGCCGAAGTTGTATGGGCATTTGTGCTTTAAAAAATAGTAGTAGGGGCTTCCCTGTGGTCCAGTGGTTAAGAATCTGCTTCCAATCAGGGGACGTGGATTCAATCCCTGGTCAGGGACCTAAGATCTCACATGCCTTGGGACAACTCAACCCGTGCCCCACAACCACTCTGCCCACATGCCACAACTGCTCAGCCTACGTGCCACACTAGAGAAAACCCAAGCACCTCAATAAAGATTCAGTGAAGCAAAAAAAAAAAGTAATAAAAATACTAAAAAAAAAAAAGATTCCAGCCAGGAATCAAGATGAAGTTCTCCCCATCCTTCAAGTGGTCCTCTTGGAGCCATCTTCATTTGGTTTTGGCATCCTAATGAAACAGTCTGGAAAGGACAGCTCTCCCCCTCAAGGCTAAAGATCACTATTAGTTTGCAACCTCGGGAGTTTGGTTTGTTACCTGGGTGAAATTCAGAGTCGCCCCTCCCCTACACAGAGGACAAAGAGAGACCAAAGAAAGAGGCAGACCTTCCGTATTGGTAGGTGGCAGGTGTAATCAGCAAGGAAACTTATTTAAGAGGCTTGTCACGGCACCACAAGATGGTTAGGTCTCTGCCCTGCTGGTCAGAATTTTTAAAATGTATATAGATGCCATAACTATGTTTAGTCATGTATATATCATCCAGATGGTCTCAACAACATCTCATCCCCTCAAGGCACTGTCTTTGAAATAGCTCCTAGTGTGCGAATGGTGGGTGAACTGTGTATTCCAAAGACAGGAGAGAGGGTGTGGAGCCTCTGATTGCCTGCATCCAAGTGGCAGGTCAACAGTCATCCTGGGATGTCCTGGGACTTCCCTGGCAATTCAGTGGTTGAGACTTCATGCTTTCATTGCAGAGGGCATGGGTTGGACTCCCTGGTGGGGGAACTCAGATTCCGCATGCCTCGTGGTAGAGTCAAACGAACAAAAACACTCGTGACATCTTTGTCCCTTCCCCACCATCCTCTCATATGAACAGGAAGTGGGGTGATGGGCTACTGTCATGCCTGGTGGCAACTGGACTGTTCTGATAGAGGACACTGAACAAAAAGAAAGGAGAGTGCTAGGATCACTTGAAGCCGTCGTGTCAGGGAGGTTCTGAACAGGGTCCTGGGCTGGGTCTTAAAGAATGAATAAAATTTACTAGCTGGCAAGATTGGGGAGGAATATTCCTTAACAAAGACAACTTGTGTCCAAATCTCAGAGAAATGAAAGGACATGGATGGTTCACTGTGTGGCCTGATTTGAAAGTTGAGATCGGATGGGGATCAACAGTGACTGTCTCACGGCACCATATTGAGAAGTCAGGGTTTTAGCCTCTCTTCTGCTAGGACTCAATGAAGTGTTCAGTGGGAAAGAAACTTCCAGATTCTGTGTTTTGGAAAGATCATTAAACATTTGTATATAGAATGGGTTGCAAGGTGGGGGGGGGGAGTGGGCAGGTAAGATTGCACAATAAGAAATTAATTAGGGGGCTTCCCTGGTGGCTCAGTGGTAAAGAATCCGCCTGCCAATGCAGGAGACGCAGGTCTGATCCTTGACCTGGGAAGATTCCACATGCAACTAAGCCTGTGTGCCACAACTACTAAGATTTTGCCCTAGGGCCCATGTGCCACAACTACTGAAGCCTGCATAACCCAGAGCCCATGCTCTGCAACAAGAGAAGCCACTGCAATAAGCCCATGCACCTCACTAGACAGTAACCCTTGTTCGCAGCAACTAGAGAAAGGCTTGCACGGCAACGAAGACCCAGTGCAGCCAAAAATAAATAAAATTTTTAAAATATTCTTTTCTAAAAATTATTCTAAGAAATTAAGTAGTAGACTTCAGAAGAGTCTAGACAAGAAATTGTGTGCCCCTGGACTAAGGCAGCATGGGTGTACGTTCGAGAAGGGGACAAGTAGGAGATGGAATCAGCAGAACATAGGGACTGAGTGTAAGAAGTGGGAAGGAGAGAGGAGCTAGGTTTTCTAGTTTCCTGACTAGGGTGCCTGAGTGGATAGTGGGCAGATTAAACATAATGAAATGTTTTTCCATGTGAAAATGCTCAAACACGAATACACCAGAAGACATAATGAAGCAGTCCTATGTTTGCACTTATTTACAACAAATGTTTAGATTTCTGAGACACTTTTGTTTATATTTGACATTTGGAAATAAAGGCTAAACAATTCTATTCCTATATACTTAAATCACTTTGAATGTGCAGTAGCTCCAAACACTAGGCCATCTTCTGGGCAATGATATGCTTTCCCAAATTGGGACATAATTCAGTAGAATTGTGTCATGCTTGATAATGTTCTCAACAAAACATGACACAATTTCCCTTCCATTTACGTGGTAGTTGCAGTCTTAGAAAATTCTGTATATCTTTACACTGTACAAATTTACTGTACTGTGTGTGTTAGTTCAGCGTGCCTGACTCTTTCCGACCCCATGGACTATTGCCCACCAGGCTCCTCTGTCCATGGAATTCTCCAGGCAAGAATACTGAAGTGGGTTGCATTCCTTTCTCCAGGGGATCTTCCCAACCCAGGGATTGACCCTGGGTCTCCCACATTGCAGGCAGATTCTTTACCATCTGAGCCACCAGGGAAGCCCCAAAATTCTGTGTATCTTTACATGGTACAAGTTTACTGTATGTTCATAGGTAAAATGGTATTACACTCCAGGCTTAGAAAATTGTAAACAGTGTTTTCACTTACATGGATGCCTGTTGAGAACATCTGAAGTTGTACAGAATACAAGACCATTATCTGTGTGAAACTGTCCTGGGTGTTACAAAATCTTGAGCGTCTCTGCCTCCTCATATACTGTGGTGACACTAAAGTGATTGTAGCAACCAAATCATTGAGACAATTAAAAACACTCCCAAGACACTTCCTAAACACTCCCCAGGAAATCTCTCTCTCTGACCCCATTTAAGACTGGTGTGTTTGGTGAATGTTCCAGAGGAAACACCACAGCATCCTCTTTCGCAGCATCTGTGGGTACAATTTCAGTCCAGTAATTAAAAATCTACTTCTTTAAAGGGGACCTTCCCTAGTGACTCAGACGGTAAAGAATCTGTCTGCAATGTGGGAGACCCAAGTTCAACCCCTGGGTCTTGAAGATCCCCTGGAGAAGGGAATGTCTATCCAGTTGGGTATTATTGCCTGGAGTATCCCAGGGACACAGGAGCCTGGCGGGCTATAGTCCATGGGATCACAAAGAGTCGGACACGACTGAGTGACTAACACACACTTTACTTAAAGGGAACTAATCATCTTGTTAATTGAGACATCTTCTTAGGTTTGAATCAAACTGCACAAGATGCACTAATGGTTAATCAGAAAGCATGAGCAGAAAAAAAATCAGTATCTATAGGTTATTCTTTAGTTTTTAGAAGAAGTCTCATCTCTGTCTCTGAGTGTTGGTGGGGCCTTAGGCACTTCATGAACTATAACGGGACCTGTCAGTCTAGCAGTAGAGTTCAGGGCAAGATATGGAGAATAAGCCTAGCTTTTCTTTATGGCTGCCCTGGTCCACTGGGTTGTTGAATCTAGTGGCATGCTGGATATAGTTCAGGCTGGCTTTTGAAAGCCAACCTAAATTTTGCTGAATTTGTGAGCTGGTTAATAATATATTAGAAACTCAAAATTAGCCATGGCGACAGTATTCAGGGCTTCCCTGATGGCTCAGTGGTAAAGAATCTGCCTGCAATTCAGGAGACACAAGAGACATCAGTTCAATCTCTGGGTTGGGAAGATCCCTGGGAGAAGGGAATGGCTACCCACTCTAGTATTCTTGCCTGGGAAATCCCATAAACAGAGGAGCCTGGTGAGCTACAGCCCATGGGGTCACAAGAGTCAGGCACGACTGAGCACTTAACTAGTATTCAAATGATGGAAACTGGAAGACACTGTGAATCAGGCCTCTCCTCACTGCCCAGAGCCCATGGTTAAGCATTTACTGGTACTCCATTGGTTGAAGTTCTTCATCCTGCAAGACAGGGAAATTGCCCCTGAGGAGGCATTTTACAAAAGTCCATCATCCTCTACATCCCATCATGGCCACAGGCTGCTCATTATAACTTCAGTGCTTGGTGATCATGCTTATGTGTGAATGCACTTACATGTTACTTGTGGACACCTGAATGCTGTTTCTCTGAAGCATCCATGCAAGGGTATCATGGACAAGCTGCCTCTATCCTGGGCTAAAATGACTCACCCCAAGTAGACGCTTTGGGGAAATCCTAGCACTGCTATCCAGCAAGGAGTGCATTCCAGGCTTCCCATAACCCTCTTAACAGCACATCAGTTTTACTCAAAGTTTCAGCATGAGTATAAAAGTAGATTCATTCCTTCTTCACTCTATCATCTGTCCCTGCAAGACCAAGCTTGGGGAAAAGCCACAGTCGCCTCTGAAGTGACTTGAAACTTACAAATCCCTGAGCTTCAGTTTCTGGGTCAAAAAGAATAAAGAGTTTTGTCAGCCTCAAGTCACTAGAGGCTTCAGAAGTCCATCAAATCTGCTGACTCAACACATTTTGCTTTAAATGTTTAGGAAAGATGCCAACTGAAGTTGAATGACAAAAGAGATTTCCAGAGAGTGGTAAAACTAAAGGGAAGGTAGGAAAAGGAATATGTATTATTATTATTCCTACTTCAAACACTCTGACAGCATTTTTACTAGTTATTCTGTCTCCTTTCTGCACCATATCTTCTGAACTAGCTATTATTTTGGCTGTTTTACAGGTGGCAAAATTAAATTGGACTTCCCAGGTGGCTCAGTGGTAAAGAACCTGCCTGCCAACAAGTTCAGTCCCTGGGTTGGGAAGAACCCCTGGAGATGGAAATGGCAACCCACTCCAGTATTCTTGCCTGAAGAATCACATGAACAGAGAAGCCTGGAGGGCTACAGTCCATGGGGTCACAAAGAGTCAGACATGACTGAGTGACTAACACTTAAGACTTAAAATTAGATTGGTCAGATAAATAAGCTAGTTCCGGGACATTTGGAGAAATCAGAGCTAAAATCCTGGTCTTCTAAGATCTTCCTCTCAATCACTCTGACTCAGTACGTGTTCCCCATTTGGTAACATGAAGGTAGTGTAACTAAGGTAGATTCAAGGTAGGTTGCCCTTGAACCTCACCCATGCTTAGGCTTTTATGTAAATGAACTTCTTTTAAAATAGTTGAAGAGTCAAACATCCATTTAGTTCAACTGAATTCTAGGACATTTTTTAAAAATCAATATAAGCTACAATAATTCATGTTGTTAATATTTGATCATTGTATCTTTTTTCTCTTTTTCTTTTTTTAAAGCAAATTTATTGGGATATAAAAACATGCAATAAACACAGTAAGTATACAACATGGTAAGTTTTATGTATATATAAACCCACTAAAACCATTTTTACATTCAAGATGATGAGTTTTCTATTACCCCCCAAATATCCTCATGCCTTTTGTAATTCCTCTCCCTTTCCCATCCCACCTACCCCTGCAGGCAAGATCTGATCTGCTCTGTCAATATAGATAATTTTTTATGCTCAAAGTTTTATCAACTTGATTCATATTATATGTACACAATATCTGGCCCCTTTCCCTCAGCATAGCAATTCTGAGAAAAATTCATGTTGTTGTATAGATTATCAGTTCTTTCCATTTTATTATTAAGTAGCATTTCTTTGTATGAATATGTCACAATTTGTTTATCCGTTCACCTATTGAAGGACATTTAGCTCTTTTCCCAGTTTGGGGTTTTTACAAAAAAGCTACTGTGAACAAACATGTAAAAGTCTTTGTATGGACATATGGTTTCTTTTCTCTTAGGTAGAGAGTAGCTCTCTCAGCTCAGAGTAGAATGGCTGGATTGTATATAAGTGTATGTTGAACTTTTTTAAGAAAGTTAATTGCCCAACCTTTCCGAAGGGGCTTTACAATTTCATATTCCCAACAGCATAGTTTAGAAGTTTCAGCTCCTCCACATCCTGGCCAATACTTATATGTCTAACTTTTTCATTTTAGCCATGGTAAAAGTAGGTGGTGGTATCTCATTGTGGTTTTAATTTGCATTTTGCAGATACACAGTGATATTAAGGATCTGTCCATGTGTCTATTTGCCATGCCTGTAGCTTTTTGGTGAAATCTGTTTAAATCTGTTGCCCATTTCTAATCGGGTTATTTTCATATTATTGAGTTCTGAGAGTTTTTTATGTATTGTGGGTACAGTGCTTTAGCAGCTATATGCTTTGCAAATATTTTCTTCCAGTCTGTGGCATGTCTTTTCAGTCTTTTAACAGTATCCTTCAGAGAGAAGAAGTTTTTAATTTTGATGAGGTTGAATTTATTAATATTTTACTTTATAAATCATATTTTTTACATCATATCTAAGAAATCTTCATCTAACATAGTGTCACAAAGGTTTCTACTTATGTTTTCTTCTGGATGTTTTATAGTTTTAGGATTTACATTTAAGTCTATAATCCATTTTGAGATTTTGAGTTAACTTACATATACACCATAAGGTTAGGACTGAAGTTTGTTTTGGGTTTTTTTGCATATAGATATCCAATTATTATTATTATTATTATTTTGCATATATATTTCCAGTTATTCTAGCATCATTGTTGAAAAGACTATCCTTATCCATTGAATTATCTCTGCATCTTTTTCAAAAATCAATTGTCCATATGTGTGTGGGTCTATTTCTAGTCCCTTTTGTTTCATTGACCTTTTTTTCCTATCCTTATGCTATTACCATAGTTTATTGATTAATGTAACTTTATAAGTCTTGAAATTAGGTGATACTAGCCTTCTGATTTTGTTCTTCTTCTTCAAAGTCATTTTCGTTATTCTAGGTTCTTGTTTGGAGTTATCAGTTTGCAGAGTTTGGAGTTATCTTGTCAGTATCACACACACACACACACACACACACACACACACACACTCACACAGAGCCTGTGAGTGTTTGATTGGGTTTGCATTGACTCTATGGATCAGTTTGGAAAGAACTGACAACTATATTTCTATATACTTGCAACAAACATTCAAAATTTTAAAATGAAAATTAATATCATAATAGCATCAAAATATTAAACACTTTAAATATGATAAAAGATGTGAAAGACCAGTTCACTGAAAAACACAAGACATTGCTAAGAGACTCACAGACCTGAATAACCAGAACAATGTACCTTGTTCCTAAGTCAGAAGGCTCAACATTGGAATGATTTCTTCTTCCCTTTAATAATGGAAACAATTGTATTTTTGCTTCTCTTTGACTGTGTTCTGCCTAAAAGAATCTGAACAGAAAAAAATATGTGCAACTTCTGAATCATATCTTTTTCGATTTCCATTTCATTCCAGTGAGACTGGGGATAGCGTTTGAGGGCAGTGTCTCTTCAAATCTAGTCTCCTGACCAGCAGCATCAGCATCGCTCGGGAGCTTTTTAGAAATGCAGGTTCTCTGTCCTCACCCCAGACACCTGAATCAGAAACCCTGGTGTTAGGGTTCAGCACTCCGTGTTTAAAAACAAAAAACCCAGGTGGGTCTGATGCAGGCTAACATTTGACAGCTACTGCCCCCTAGGAAAGCAAAGCATCAAGTAGGGCCTGACTGGCTGATATCTTCACGGAGCAGACTTGCCCACTCTCCCTGGACCACCAGCCTACCTCCATCCTCTTATGTGATGGAAAAATAAACTTCTTTTACTTGAGACATCTGTAATTTTTTGTTTGCTTTTTGTGTTTCTGAAATACTTCTTTATTGGAGTCTCACTGATATAGGCATTTGTAATTTTTGTCTCTTTGTTATATCAATTTAACCCATCCCTAAGTAAGGCCTCTTCTTGCCTCCCTGTGATATTGTCCTGTCCCTGTGTCTGGGAAGATTCTCTTTTAGGATACACTGTTTATCTATCAAGAGCTATCAAGAGCATCACTTCATGTCAAGGATTGTATTTGCAAGGATTATACACCAAAGAGTACATCATAATAACAGGCAGTACCTTTCCTGTATACATCTTGACACTTGGAAAAGTTGGATAAATAATAAAGCTACATAATGTTATATTCAAAGATATAAATTATCATATGCAAGTCAGTCTTGAAAATTTAAATATGAAACATGCATTTCCCGTTTTGCATAATTTCTTCTCTTTTTCTCTAAATTTGATGAGGAACTACAAGGTTTTTCCTCTCCCTTCAAAGTATTAACTTTTTTTCAATCCATTTCTATCATGTAGGTACTTTAGCCATCAGTAACAGCAAGAATTATCCTGAAGACTTGTTGGAAAGGATTGAGAAGGTATGAATAGCCCTAGTCGCTAAAAGTAAAAGAAAAACTCTTTAAATAATATTCACACTTGACTGTTAATCAAATCTTCAAGCAGGAAAAAAAGAATTATGATGTGGAAAAAATTTAGTATTATTTTATTCATTTAGGTAGGTAGGTGATAGGAAGATAGATAGAAAGATAGGCAGATAGATAGATAACTTTCCAAAATATAGTGAAATACAGTCAATAACTTGATGGAAATTTTTCAGTGATTCATCATGAAGCACTTCTTATGATGCTTGAAAGAGCCTGTCAAACAACTTGAACACTTCCTGGTGACAGGAGATTCAAGTGCTCACAGCTCATTCAATATTCCACTTATTTGTGAAGCACCTACTCTGTACCATGCAGCCTCTTCAATTTTTGAACTGTTCTAATTGTTTTAAAGTTCTAACTCATACTGAGATGAAATCCTCCTGTAAAGAGCTTCAACATAGCTCCAGAGAAGAAACACACTCTGCTGGAGGTTGGAGAGACACACAGCTGCCTCCAGGGAGCTCAAAATGTCATGCAGGCAGGGGTTGGGGGTCTGACAATTGAATAATAAACACAGATGTATGGGGGGAGGGGGGTTTCCCAGGTGTCTCAGCTGTAAAGAATCTGCCTGCCACTGCAGGAGATCTGGGTTCGATCCCTGGGTCAAGAAGATCCCCTGGAGAAGGAAATGGCAATCCAGTCCAGTATTCTTGCCTGGGACATCCCATGGACAAAGGAGCCTGGTGGGCTTCAGTCCATGGAGTCGCCAAAGAGTCAGACATGACTGAGCAACTAAACAAGAACACAGATGTACAAAGTGCTCTGAGAAACCAGATGCCGAAGCCACTACTTCTGCTAAGAGAGTGGTCAGAAGACTCCAGGGAAAGCATGGTATTAGAAAAGGGTGAACAGGACTCAAAAGAGAAAAAACATTCTAGGTTCGAGGAAGAATATGAATACAATCACGGAAGCTAAAAAAGCATGACTATTTGAGAAACTTAAAGTGGCTCAGTAAGTCCAGAATAAAAGTTTGTGGAGCAGAAAATAGGACTGACAAAAGATGGTAAGACGCAAGTCAGGAAAACACTTGTTCTTCATGATAAGAAGTTTGAATTCCAGGCTTTGGGGGAATCAGTAAAGAATGTTAAATGAGGTCTGTGGCAACCTGGAGGTGAGGTGGGGAGGGAGGTGGGAGGGGCATTCAGGAGGGAGGGGACACATGTATACCTATGGCCAGTTCATGATGATGTATGGCAAAAACCATCACAATATTGTAAAGTAATTATCCTTCAATTAAAATAAATAAATTGAATAATAAAAAAGAATGTTAAATAAGGAAGTAACATGATTGGCTTTCATTTATCTTTTTGAAGTTTTATTAATAAGCTTTATTTTAAGCAGATATGGTATATAATATCCTAGAATTTTTTTTTTTCGTTTTTACTTTATATTGGAGTCTAGTTGATTTACAATGTTGTGTTAGTTTTTAGGTGTACAGCAAAGTGATTCAGTTATACATATATCTCTTCTCATTCAAATTCTTCTCCCATTTAGGTTATCACAGAACATTAAGCAGAGTTCCCTGTCCTATACCATAGGTTCCTTTGTGGTTATCTTTTTTTAAATATAGTAGGGTGTATATGTTGATCCCAAACTCCTAATTTATCCCTCTCCCATACATTTTCCCTTTGATATCCATGTTTGTTTTCTGATTTGAACAATTACTCTGAAGTACAGGATGAATCTGAGAAAGGAGAAAACATAAGAAAGAAAAAGTATTGGGCTTCCTTGGTGATTCAAATGGTAAAGAATCTGCTTGCAATGCAGGAGACCCGGGTTCGATCCCTGGGTCCAGGAAAAACCCCTGGAGAAGGGAATAGCTACCCACTCCAGTATTCTTGCCTGGAGAATTCTGTGGGCAGGGGAGCCATCTGAGAAAGGAGGAAACGTAAGTAAAGAGGAGACCTGTAAATGATTTGTTTCCTTCTCTTTCTCTCTCCTACCCTCTCTCTGTTCCTTTCTCCTGAAATAGTAAATATGTCTAAACCATGGTGCTACATGTGAGGAGAGACATGAACCAACAGAATTCAGAGATAAAATAAAATCATCGTCAGTACTTTTCAACCAACCCGATATGAGGATTGAAGGAGTGGGCTCTAATTCTGCCCCCTGGAGCGTCACAGAATTCTTCCCTATGATAACTCTGCATCCATTTGAGAATAATTATCACATTCTTTCCCTCATCTCTCAGACAAAGTGCTCCTTCTCTTTGACCCAAGAACAATAAAATGCCATTCCCCAGTCTTACCATCCTCCAATGCTTGATTAGATAAAGAAGGTGCCTTCTCTAAAATTTCTCAACAATGTGCTCAAAACTCAGTGAACAAATTAATGCATTCTTCTTCAGCCTATAGGTATTTACACCAGCCAAAACATCTCCCTTGCTGTTCAGTTGTCAAGAAAATATACTAATGCTTCTAAATCAAGAACAAAAATAAAATCCCTCAGAAATAAAGTTTAACATTTCATATTTTTGGCACTTAAAACATTCTTCTATTTGTGCTATCCTGAACATATGACTTGCAAAGCGAAGTAGCCATAAATCAGGCTACAACACCCCTCCTCTCAGACATTTGTCAGGAAAAATAATTAATACCCTGGCTAAGAGAACACTAATAAAACAGGGCATTGCATTGCATTTGGTCTTTATTCAACAATGGCAAAGAGTTCCAAAGCAAAAGACAAAGAAAATTAGAATGATCATTATCCCGTACTCTGTCCTACTGATGAAGCACATTCTTGATGCTGGCAAAACTCCTGGACCTGATCTTTATTTTTTAACCTACTGATTCTTTTCCATCAGTGACAGACTTGTTCTGCCACAAGAGATGCATTTCCAAATTGGCCTGAGGGAGACATGTGGGTTAGAAACAATATTGTCATTGGCCTAGTTCTGGCAAGATGGGTGGAAAATCAGACAACTGTTATGTTTTGCAGTTGTGGGCTAATGGTGCCCTCTGTTTTCCATTTTTGCTCCCATCAACAGGATTACCAGATGGCTAAGAAGCCACTATAATAGAAGTAATGTTCCAATATAGTGGGAAAAGACCAACCCAATAAACACCCTGGCATTTATCTAGTTGCAATTAGCAATCTTCATGTTTAAAGATAGAGTTTTTTTAAAAGAATACATAACAGAAACCCTTGAAGCTTCACTCCTTTCACCAGAATACTTGTGCATTGTTTTTTTTTAGAGCAATAAATTCATTGCAGATTCCAGCATCTCACCCATCCTCCCAAATGCCAAACCTTATAACCCAACGGACCACAGTCACCTAAAAGATTTGTAACACTCTCCAAAATGCCCCCAGAGATTCTGAGTCGTTGGGTCTATGATGGAACATAAGAATCTGTAATTTCAAAAAATCTTTCCAGATGATAGGGAACCATTTTGAGAAGCCTGAGGTCTACCTGTGGGAGAAATCTTTAACTCAGGCTGCTGGCCAGGGAAGTAATCAGTTGGGTGGATTTTCAGTTAAGATATTCTCTGCTCCTACCTCCAGATCTCTTGGAGCCTCCTAGTGGATGAAAGGCAAAGTACCCATGGTAAGTGTGTTCCCTGAGCTGAGGACCAATGATTTTTAGAATAAAGAGTCATGGAACTGCCTGGAGCAAAAATTTTAAAAGCTTCCTCTCTTAAAATGTGAACATGTAAAACTAGTAGGACTCAATTAGTAAAACCACTGTTTTCTTCACCACCACTTTCAAGTTTGGTTCATTCCATGGGGTTAATGCTTCATCTGCTCCTGAAGGAAATTCTGCGAAGATGAAATTCATTTTTCCAGGCATCCTCAGATAAGAAAGCCATTTTTCCTGAAAGAGTCTCATCTTGTAATTATAAGTTAAGTCAAGGGGACTTCCTAGGTGGCACAGTGGTTAAGACTTAGTCTTCCGGTTTGATTCCTGGTTGGGAAGCTGAGACTCCACATGCCCCGGGGCCAAAAAACCAAAATAGAAAACAGAAGCAATATTGTAACAAGTTCAATAAAGACTTTAAAGATGCCCATATCAAAAAATAAAAACGTTAAGTCAAAAGTGCATAATTCAAAGCTAGAATGTTACTCCTCCCCCAACTTGGACTGGTACTCCCAAATGAGGTCTGCACATTCAAACTTTTCTCAATATCCTCCCTTGTTTCTCCCCTTCCTCCACCTCATTCAGTCAGCTTCGTCTCCCCCAGGCAAGACTACAGGTGGAGCTGGGGTCAGAAAAGAGAAGGGAGAAGACAGACTAGAAAGTCTTGCCTGACTAAAACCATATGACCTGCCACTGGCTCCCTCTGCGGGCTGCTGTGGAAGGCGTGAAGGGTCTTTGCGGACCTCCTGCCATCGCTGAGAACTCGCACCTGCAGAACTAGAACAGATTCGTTCTGGCTCATGGCTCACAGGTCCTCCATCAGTTCCTGACTTCCTCTACACAATTACAGCCTTTCTTTTTTTTTAGCTGACGATCTTGTTTTTGTTTTTGTTTTTTTGATCGATTACCATAATAAGTTGATTTAAAATTTATCATCTCATATATATGCCAAATAATGAATATGTTTTTTCCTCGTGATGAGAAGTCTTAGGATCTATTCTCTTAACAACTTTCAAATATACCATAAGCAGGGTTGGGGCTTGCCTGGTGGCTCAGATGGTAAAGAATCTGCCTGCAGTGTGTGAGACCTGGGTTCAATCCCTGGGTCGGGAAGATCCCCTGGAGAAGGAAATGGCGACTCACTTCAGTATTCTTGCCTGGAGAATCCCATGGACAGAGGAGCCTGGTGGGTTCCAGTCCATGGGGTCGCAAAGAGTCGGACACGACTGAGCGACTAACACATTCATAAAGCAGTGTTAACTATAGCTGTCGTGTTGTACAATACATTATAGCCCAGAACTGCTTTACCTTGCAACTGGAAGTTTGTGTCTTTTGACCTTCATCCAATTCCTTTACCCAGCCTGCCTCTGCTAACTGCAAACCTGTTCTCTTTTTCTAAGTTTTTTTTTTTTTTTCCTTGTTTGTTTGTTTAGATTCCCCATACAAGCCAGATCATACAATATTTGTTTTTCCTGTCTGGCTTATGTCCCTTAGCATAATACCCTCAAGGTCCATCCAAACTGTCACAAATGCAGATTTGCCTCCTTTCCATGACTGAATAATATCCCATTGTTTATTTAAGCCACAGCTTCTTCATCCATGCATCCACCAATGGACACTTAAGTTTTTCCATGCCTTGGATACTGTAAATGATTGCAGCCTTTCTTGATGAGCTCTCTTGCTCTCCCTGCCCCTCAGAGCTCGGGCAGGATTCAAAGAAGTTCAAGGCCAGCTTGCTTTCTCACACGTGGCCCACATCTGATCCACTGAAAAGACCCCTGTATCGTTCGCTCTCCCACCATCAAAGCAGGAATATCGAACGAAAGAATCTTGCTTTTAGGTGCTTCAAGCACATGTCAGACTTCAGTCAACCATGTTCCTCCAGCAACAGGAAACCAATGTATTCCTTTGAAGTGCATTTTGCTTGACATAAAGCAAAGACGCCTTCCCTCCACTTCATCTGCATGAGGAAAGAGGATGGGCAGCATACTAAAAACCCCCTCTAAAAATCCTCTTATCTCTCTAACCAACTCCTCTCAGTCTCTCCAGCTTCTTCCATAAGCCAAGGCAGATGATCTACAAAATCAGCCTGTTGTTGTTATTTGGTTGCTAAGTCATGTCTGACTATTTGCGACCCTGTGGATTGCAGAACCCAGGCTTCCCTGTTCTTCAACATGTCCCAGAGTTTGCTCAAACTCATGTCTATTGAGTCAATGATGCCATCCAACAATCCCATCCTGTGTTGCCCCCTTCCCCTCCTGCCAGCAATCTTTCTCAGCATCAGGGGCTTTGCCAATGACTCAGCCCTTCACCTCAGGCAGCTAAAATATTGAAGCTTCAGCTTCAGCATCAGTCCTTCCAATGAATATTCAGGGTTGATTTCCCTTAGGATTGACTGGTTTGATCTCCTTGCTGTCCAAGGGACTCTCAACAGTCCAAAGTGTGTTTAAGTGACCCTGCACCCCCTCCTTGGCATGCAGTACTTCTATTGTCTTGAGTCCTCAGATGAAACGGGCATTTACAGAGTCCCCTTTTACATTTGGGCAGCCTGAATCTTACTCTTTTAGACTGCAATACTGAGAAGGGCAATGGATTTCCATTAGCGGATCTGAACATGCCCTGCATTCAGTTGGCTCTTAGACATTTGAAGTCTGGGCAGACTGGCAGGTCCCCTTTGCCAAGGAGCAATTACTTCTGTAGTAATTAGGTCTGAAATCATGTTGCCTCTTTGAATCAAAAGCAGTTATCTGTGCAAGACAACATTCAACCAGTGCAGACACAGAAAAGTAAACAAACAGCCAGTGTTTCCTCAACCGGACACATAACTGAACTTCATAGCACATAGAGATTCTGAGAGCATTAAACAATACAAGACTGTCATCCTAAGAATACCAGCGATTTATTGACTAAAGACAAAATCTAAAAATATAAATTGATTATTTCTATTATAATAGGAAAAGAACAGAGGGACAAAGTGAGGGGGAAAGAAGGAAACGTAAGTGGTAAATGGAAAGCAAAAATTTAGATGTGTCAACTATTCTGAAGATCGACAGTTTGATTGCCTTATTTTACATAAATAATAACAATAGGGACTTCCCTGGTTAAGACTTCGCCTTCCAATGCAGGGGGCCCGGGTTTGATCCTGAATTGGGGAGCTAGATCCCATGTGCTGCAACTAAGACTTGGCACAGCCAAAATAAATAAATAAAAATAAATATTAAACATAAAAAATTATTTTAAAAAAAGAAACAGCAATTCTGAATTACTAAGGGAACTAAAAATTTTCCGCCTCCATTTTTTGTTTTTATTTTTGGTCTGTGTGAGATAAAGACAAACAAAAGGACAACTACAGTTTTGACTCAAGCAACAAGCACATTGGTTTAAAATGAACAAAGATAACGCAAATTGGCAAAAGTTTTTCATGCAAAATGAACCATCAAATCCCAGGACTAGAAGCATATAAACCCTTGGCATCATTCAATGGGCGTTTATTGACAGTTTATGCAATATCAAGCTTAGGGCAAAGATGGCAGTGGGGAGTGGGTGCTTATGGAGTGGTTAAAAATAAAAGTATGAGCGAGAGTTTCCCTTGAGAAATTTTATCCTCATTAAAAAGTAATTCTAACAGGTTCAAATCATTGCTTCAAATCCCAAAACATTCCAAACTGCAGGTAAAGCCAAAATTTGCTTCAAAAATAAATTTCAAGACTTCCCTCATGGTCTAGTGGTTAAGAACCTGCCTGACAATGCAAGGGACATGGGTTCAATTCCTGATGTGGGAAAATGCCTCATGCCACGGGGCAACTAAGGCCATGTGCCACAACTACTGAGCCCGTGTGTTCCAACTGCTCCACAACAAAAGAGAAGCCACCACAAGAAACTCTCACACCACAGCAAAAAGTAGCCCTTGCTCGCCCAACTAGAGCAAAGCTCACGTGCAACAACAAAGACCCAGAACATGCAAAAATAAATTAATTAAAGATTCACATCCTCCATAAAGTTTTTTTGAATAAATAAATTTCAAATTTGCTAACAAACAAAAGCAGTTATCCCACCCCCAAATAAAACCCACAGCAAACATCAACACAATGATGAAAATTGTAAAGCATCAACTTTAAAATTAGACAAACGACAAGATTCCTTATATCACCATTTCTATTCACATTACACAGGATATCTGAACCCGTAAAAGAATAAAGAGAAAAGATGTAAAAAACATGAAAACTGAGCAGGGAAAATCAACAGCCAGTATTTGCTTATATACATTTGTTGTTGCTGTTGTTCTTTTGTTGTTAAGCCGTCTGACTCTTCTGCAACCCCATGGACTATAACCTGCCAGGCTCCTCTGTCCATGGACTTCTCCAGGCAAGTATACTGAGTGGGTTGCCATTTCCTTCTCCAGGGGATCTTCTGAACCCAGGTGCAGTCAGGAGATCTTTTACCCTGAGCCACTTGGGAAGCCCAACTTGTATATGTAGAAAACTCAAAAAAATTATACAGCTAAACTGCTAAAACTCTTAAGAGATTTTAACAAGGTAGCTGGATATAGGATTATTAGTTTTTAAATCCATATTAAAAAGTCAATTGTACTTTTACACACCAGGAATAGACATTTACAATATATAACTTTAAAAGATATCACTTAAAAATCAACAGTTAAAAAAAGTTGTATGCATAAATTTAACAAAATCTTTGCACAATCTCCAAGAAGAAAAATATAATACTTTACATGAAAGATGACTTAAATAAATAAGAGCTATACCATATTCATGGCATACATGAACATAAATGTACTGTAACCATATCAGTTATCCTTAACTTATTCTGTATATTCAATTTCATTCTAATCATAGTTCAATAGATTTTATGGAACATTAAAAGCTAATTTTTAATCATATGTAGATTGATGGGTAGATAAAGAGATGAACAGTTATTTAACAAAGCAATCTAGCAAAAGGTTATTATAGAATGTAAGCAGTATACAGTCCCTTGAACTGCAAGGAGATCCAACCAGTCCATCCTAAAGGAAATCAGCCCTGAATATTCACTGGAAGGACTGATGCTGAAGCTGAAACTCCAATACTTTGGCCACCTGATGCGAAGAACTGACTCATTGGAAAAGACATTGATTCTGGGAAAGATTGAAGGTGGGAGGAGAAGGGGATGACAGAGGATGAGATGGTTGGATGGCATCACCAACTCAATGGACATGAGTTTGAGTAGGCTCCGGGAGTTGGTGACAGAAAGGGAAGCCTGGCGTGCTGTAGTCCCTGTGGTCGCAAAGCACTGGACACGACTGAGTGATTGAACTGAACTGAACTGAAGCAGTGTGTTTGTGGGTGTTTGCTTGCTATAAAGCTCTTTCAACTTCTTTTCATTTTTGGAACTTTTCATAACAAAATGTTGGGGGGAAGTGAAGTGAAGTCACTCAGTCGTGTCCGACTCTTTGCGACCCCATGGACTGTAGCCTACCAGGCTTCTCAGTCCATGGAATTTTCCAGGCAAGAGAATCATATGTAAATGTCTACAGCTAAGAATAGCCCTGAAAAGGAAGAGCCAGGTGCTTTAACACATAGGAAAAGTTTGAATAGAAATTATAATAATTAACAGAGTATGGCATTGGTGTGGAAATAGAAAAAGAAGTCAATAGAATAGAATAGAAATCAGGCATTTATGAAAACCTAATTTATTTCAGATCTGACCTTATAGATCACTGGGGAAAGGGTGGGTCATTCATTAAATGGTACAAGGAAAATTGGTAAGCATATAGAAAATAATTTAAATGTTAACCACAAAACTTTAAAACTTTTAGGAAAAAAATAAAGAGAATATCTTTAAATATCTTTAAATTAGTAAAGGCAAAAAAGATATATAATAAAATCATTTGCAGAAAAGATTTAAAACAGACAAGGTTAAAATATATATATATTATTATATTTAATATTTAAACAAAAGATTTAAAACAGACAAGGTTAATATCTATTATATAATATTATTATATTATTATATTATATATTATATTAATTAATTAATATATTTAATTTTGGTCTGTATATATGTGTATATATATGGTCTATATATATAATATATATGATTAATTAATATATTATTTAATATAATATTTATATTATATTTATAATAATAATTAATGTGTTATAATAATTATTATATATTAATAATTGTAATTATATAATATATTAATATATATTATATATCTATTATATATATAAAGGATACTAAAAGGATAAGCAAAACATTACTGTTATTGTTCAGTTGCCAAGTCATGTAAGACTCTTTGCAACCCCATGGACTGCAGCACACCAGGCTTCCCTGTCCTTCACCATCTCCTGGAGTTTGCTCAAACTCATGTCCATTGAGTTGGTGATGCCATCCAGCCATCTCATCTTCCATTGCTCCTTTCTCCTCCTGCCTTCAATCTTTCCCAGGATCAAGATCTTTTCCAATGAGTCAGCTCTTTACATCAGGTGGCCAGAGTATTGGAGTTTCAGCTTCAGCTTCAGTCCTTCCAATATTAAATGTATAAAATTTACGAAATGTTTTCTTTCTTTGCCAATAGCTCTCTTGTGAACATGGTGAACATTTCTGAAATCCACTGGACTTTCTGTAAGAAGTGTGGCAACACCAACCTCACAAGATGACACAGTACAAGAAGGACAAAGATCCTCTGTATGCCTGGGGAAAGCAGCCTTGTAACAGGAATCAGAGTGGGTATGGTAAGCAAACTAAGCTGTTTTTCTGGAAATAGGCTAAAACTACAAAGAAGATTGTACTAAGGCTTAAATCTGTTGAACCCAATGCAGATCTAAAAGAATGCTAGGGGACTTCTCCGACTGTGCAGTGGTTAAGACTTCACCTTCCAATACAGGGGCGACAGAGTCCATCCCTGATCTGGGAGCTAAGATCCCACATGCCTCAGAGCCAAAAAACCAAAACATAAACAATATTGTAACAAATTCAATAAAGACTTTAAAAATGGTCCACATCAAAAAAAAAATCTTAAAAAAAATAAAAGAATGCTGGGTATTCACAGATGCAAGATTTTTGAAGTGGAGATAAGAGGAATGGCCCAAGTGATCCAGATCTAAGCTCTATCTTTTGTTTTATTATAGAGACAAAAACTTTTGAGGTTATGTTCACTTCATTTGATGGCTTTGATCTTTGGGGAGGAAAATAGTGTCATTAACAAAGTTCTCCTTGTGGGGAAATTTATGCTTTAAAAAAGTATATGGAGTGGAGAGATGAAGATGAAATTTGGAATGAGCATATCAAGAGCCACAGTTGTCATGGTAATGATCTATTTTTTTTAATTGGGTGATATATATGAATATATGTATTCCAATACTTTGCCCTCCTGATGCAAAGAACTGACTCATTGGAAAAGACCCTGATGCTGGGAAAGCTTGAAGGCAGGAGGAGAAAGGGACGACAGAGGATGAGATGGTTGGATGGCATCACCAACTCAGTGGACATGAGTTTGAGCAGGCTCCGGGAGTTGGTGATGGACAGGGAAGCCTGGCATGCTGCAGTTCATGGGGTCATAAAGAGTCGGACACGACTGAGCAACTGAACTGATATATGAATATTTCTTTATATTTATAAAACTGGACACATACTGTTTTATATATGATACAATATGCAAATTAAAGATTTTAGGTCAAATGCAGAATGCTAAAAAGCCTAATGTGTGCTTAGTCGCTCAGTCCTGTCCGACTCTTTGCAACCCTATGGACTGCAGCCCGCCAGGCTCCAGTGTCCATGGGGATTCTCCAGGCAAGAATATTGGAGTGGGTGGCCATGCCCTCCCTCCTCCAGGGGATCTTCCCAACCCAGGGATTGAACCCAGGTCTCCCGCATTGCAGGTGGATTCTTTTACCATCTGAGCTACCAGGAAAGCCCAAAAGGCCTAATAGGAAAGTAAAAATCTAAAAAAGCTTATCAAAATAGAAAGAGGTCAGTAAACTCTTAAAATCCTGAGATTTTCATGTCTCTCAACTTTAAAGGAAATAAGCCAAAATAAAGGTGACGCTGGCTTATACTTTAGTAAATTTGGTAAAGCATCCATGAAATATAATATAGAGGTTTAAAAACCACACATGACTTCATGAAGTTCTTTTTTATTAGCCTTCTCAAAGTTTACGAATTGTAGCTAAGTATGTCTTTCCTGCCTTAGAAGAGCAAGGGAGTGGAAATTATGATCCATCCCTCCCTCCTTCCTTCCATCCTTTCTCTCTACTTCTGTATTAGTTTTGGTTTCCTAATACTATATAATAAATTACAAAAAGAAAAAGAAAAACCCCACAGAAGCTTAAAACAAGTTTATTATTTCACAATTTCAGGTCAAGAACTTGGTCACAGGCCAACGGGGTCCTCTGCTCAGAGTCTTGCCAGGTCAAAACGTGAAGTGTGACAAGAGCTGTGTTTTCATCTGTGACTGAGTCCTCCTCCATGCACATTCAGACTGTTGGCAGAATTCAGTTCCTGTGGTTTTAGCACTGAGGTCTCAGTATTCTTGCTAAGTGCTGGCTCGCAGTCATTCTCAGCTTCTAGAGGCTGCCCTCTGGTCCTAACTACATGGCATTCCTACAACTTGCAGCTTACTTTTCAAAGTCAGCAGGAGATATCTCTCTCAAGCTTCAAATCTAACTTCTTTTAAGGGCACACCTGATTGAGCCAGGCCCTCCTGGGATAATCTCTCTTTTGTTTAATACAAATTCAACTGACTGGGGACGTCAGTTACAGCTGGAAACCGCAAGTTGTTTAAGACGTCTGAAACATAGAATGACAGGTGGCATTGAGTGGGATAAAATGAAAGAAAAAAAGTTAAATCACTTAAGACATTTTAAACCAGTTATGGAATGTGGTCCTTATCTTAGCAACAGTTAGAAGCCATGAAATAGTGAGGGTTTTTAGGAGCAAAAACGTTAGACTGATCAGATCTGCAGTTTAGAAGAATGGCTTTCGGGGGGCAGTAATAATGATGTGCTTAGTTGTTCTGTCGTGTCCGACTCTTTGTGACCCCGTGGACTGTAGCCCGCCAGACTCCTTTGTCCATGAGGATTCTCCAGGCAAGAATACTGGAGAGGGTTGTCAAGCCCTTCTCCAGGGGATCTTTCCAACCCAGGGATTGAACCCAGATCTCCCGCACTGCAGGTGGATTCTTTACCATCTGAGCCACCAGGGAAATGCAAGAATACTGGAGTGGGTGGCCTATCCCTTCTCCAGGGGATCTTTCCGACCCAGGAATTGAAATGGGGTGTCCTACATTGCAGGCGGATTCTTTACCTGCTGAGCTTCTGGGGAAGCCCAGTAAGAATGATAAAGAGAACAATTCATTTGGGCAAGTATTTGTGGAATGAAAGGGAAATCTGTGACAAAAATAACTCTAGGAACTAAAATGAAATGCATGCTCTCAGAAATGCTTTAATTTGAAAAAAAAAAATTTATTACAACTAGAAAAAAAGTCACATGCCCTTCCTCCTCTAACCTACCACAAATATACACAATATGTTTTTTTATAAAATAGCTGAGAGACAGGAAAGTCAAAATGTAAAAAGAACAACCTTTGGGGGAAGCACACTGCAATCCATACTCTATCTCCATCTACTGTTTCCAGGAAGGGTAAAATTTCATCCTTACATCCTTCGTCCTTGAAGTCAAAGGGATGCAGAAAACTTGGCCAGTTACAAAAGTCATTGTGTTCACAGGATAAATTGTTCAGGAGAAGAAGGAATATGACAGATGGCAAGATTGAGTGAAACTTCCCCTCCCCCCATCCCTTGTTATTCTAAGTAATACACCAAGCATTGGGAGAGGTCAAAACAGAGGCGTGACCAATGCACAGGTGAGCTTGCCGAAAAATATCTCTTGATGAAGAGAGGAGAGAATATGGCTCTTCAGAGAGAAGGGGCACATCCTGGTCATAAATTTATCTCCATCTGTAGCATTCGATCACTTCTCGGTCAATGTGTCAAAGGGCTTATTTTGTGATTGGAGCATCCCACGTGTATGATAAATTGCCAGCATCATCTCTTGACTGACTTGTAAATCTCGGTCCTTTTCGGGGATTAATTACTTGCTAAGTTCATTTATCAAAATTAAAACTAGGTTTTCGGAATGCTGCCCTCCAAATCCCAAGAAACTATAAAAGATTAACCTTTCGCAGATCCTTCCAGACTGAACACCAGTGGGTAACATCAACGCAAGTGATTAATAAGAGGTTTCTAAGATCCGGGGGAGATGCTGACAGCCATTTCCCTCACATGACAGCATAAGTCATCTCCTAATCAACCTATGAAAACACGCACCCTGAAACTCTCCATACTAATGGAACACATCCAATTAATATTTAGAATATCCATAGGAGTTCTGTTTTGCATTAGTACCAGAGGTTTTTACAAGTGTATCAGACCTCCTCAAGGCTGTAAAACAGAATTCATTAACTCAGTCTCGTTCAATCATTCCAGAAGCAACAGTAGCAGCAGCAGAATGAAAGTCAAATCCAGAGTGAATTAGCTTCCAGAAGTCATAGCTTCTCTGTGATGCTGTTGTTTGTCTTCAAGGTCATTAGCTAACATTTTTATCTCACTGACCCCTGGACCATCCAAGTTGCATACAGCCTGTATATTCGCCATGGAGAAGCACACTCCACTTCCATCTTCTTTCTTCCCCGTGTATTTATAGCCCATGGTGCTATCTTGGGGCCTTAAAGGCATTTCATCCAAATATCCACATTTGCACAAAATGTTCCGACACCTTCCCAGTACAATCCGTGACATTTTCCCTCCCCTCCCTGAGAGGCGTGTGCTGTGAACCTGCTCCTACTTGCATGTGAAATGGCAGCTGGGCTTATTAATGGTTCCCTCAGATCCTCTACCTCCTTTATTCCTCAAAACAAACTATGGCTCAGTTCATAACAAGTCTGAGAACACCCTAAATAAGTACCACAGAGACTTCGCTTCCCACTAAAGGGTACAGGTTAGACCCAGATGGAGGTATAAAACAGTATGTGTCCTATCAAAGTAGTCCCAGATTCCCTTAATTACACTTTATGGAGTTGTTCCCTTTGAATCCCCTAAACCAGTGGCAAGTGATCTTTTCTTTTTCCCTGGGGGGCTACAAACTTACGCTGTAATCATTTTACTGGGGATCATACAGGTTATTCTAAAGTCATTCATTTTACAAACATATGGTATACCTAGCAGTACTGAGCATGTACGGTTATCATGCACTGTGTGAAGCAATTTATATGCATTATTTCTACCAATCTGGACAATGATTTTGTCGGAGACTGAGGCACAGGGAGTGTCTGTAATGTATCCAAAGTCACTCAAATAGAGAGTGGTTAGATCAGGAGTCAGACTTAGTCCCAGAGCCCGGGCTGTACTTACTGTCTGCCTTCCCTTTCATCCAGAGTGGAGCTCTGAAGTAGGTCCTAGAGTCATATTGGATGGATGAGTCACATGGATGCCGAAGACAGTATTTCTGCCCCAACTCCACCTGGGACTTAAAGCCCAAGAAAAACATGTCAAAATCTATTACAGAGCTAAGAACAGATTGGTGATCCAGCATGGAAAATGGAAGAGCCAACTTAGGCTAGAAGATTGAAGGAAGCTTCCCAAGAGGAGTGGCATTCAAGCCATAAACACGATGAAGGATATCCATGGTCCAGGTCCCTGGTCCGGGAAGATTCCATATGCTACAGAGTAACTAAGAGGTGCACCACCACCGCTGAAGCTTACATTCCTACAGCCCATGCTCCACAACAGGAGAAGCCACCGCAGTGAAAAGAGTAGCCCCCGATCACCACAAGCCCAGCAACAAAGACCCCGCTCAGCCAAAAATAAATAGACAAAAAAATGTTTAAAACTTGCACTAGAGCACATGGACTGGCAGGCATAACAACCTTTCTGCTTGAGTGGAGGATCTTTGTGTAGGACAACACATGCTGAGCACCATGAGGTGGTCCTGGCTAGGAATTAGGCAAGAAACTATTTCAGGATAGTGAGATTGGAACGCAAAGACCAAGAGAATCAATTTATGATAACAGAAAAATAGTGAAGAACAAGGCAGAAGATGGAAAGAATCTACCTTAGAGTTTAAGGATGATGGTGAAGGCTTAAAACGCAAAGAAAACTTGTTAGAGGCAAAAAAAAAAAAAAAGATCTGATCTGTATTGATAATTCACCCGAAGTTGTATACTAGCTCCACCAATTACACATTTGTAATTCTTGTGTGTAAATTTTTCCAACAGTGTACAGATGCTCAGTAACAGGAACAAAGAAAGCAAGTGGTTAGCTTCATCTTAAATTTTAGTAGAAAATTACATCATGCTCTACTAAATATTTCAAAAATTGAAAGTGATCACAAAAGTCTAGACTGTAGGAAGGTATAGAAAAAATAACTTTAGTTCCCCCCCCAACAAATAAATCATGAGTTGAAAAAGAAAGAGAGAAAGAAAGCAGGAGTCTATACAGTGAAAAAGTATGAAGAGAAAAAGCAGCCATGACAACGTGGCGATTTATTTGGATACTGATTCCAACAGACAAATTATAAAATAATATTTTTAAATTGGCATGGGAGCATTGGAAATTTGAGCATTAACTGGATTTTGTAATATTAAGGAATTACTAACATTTGGGGAGTGGTATTGGCGCTGTGGTTCTGTTTAAGAGTCCTCAGGTTTGAGAGATGGATACAGACATACTTACGGAAGAATCTGGTATGACACTAGAGCTTGCTTCAAAGTAACTTGGGAAGTGGGAGTGTGGGTGGGGATATGGGTAGAGAAAGATTGGCTATGAACTGATAACTTTGCAGCTAGATGATAGGTACATAGGGATTCATTATACTATGATATGCACTTTCATATGAGTTTCAGGCTTTTTATAACAAATTTGTTTAAGGACAAAACGAGATTCTATTCAATGAATAATGGAAAAATTGCATTGCTTCTGATGATGATCAATTAGGGAGATCATGAAAGGGAGAAAACAATTTTAAGGGGAGGATACACAAGTCAGAAAAAGACCAAAAGATGAAAAGGACTGGAACACAGAGACAGGAAGGCATAAATACAAACAGAAAAAGAGAAGCAACCAAGCAAAAGACAGACTTGTGAAATGACATTACCACCTTGTGGTCTTTTAGGATATTGCTCCTAACTACTCCAGCCATGATGTTTTTTCACACTGGTAGGCATTTGTGGGGATGTCACACCCACACTTGTACCAGGTGTAACGGAGGTCACAGCCATGCCCAAGTTTCGGTTTGGAGGTTTCTTATTTGTGACCAAAATTTTGTTGACTCACCTAATATTTTCAGACCATACCTGGCTTTTATCACAAGGTTCCCACATTTGTTACGTTTTATTGTCCTAAGTTTCCCACTTTTTTTATTCAGGGTCAGCTCCTGATTTGGTATTTCAGGACTTTGTAAACAAATCTTTATTCACCTTATCCAAACCCTCCATGGTTTGTTTTTGTTAAAAACAGCTTTATCGAGATTATAATTGATATCCAAAAAATTGGATATAATGAACATATATCATTTGATGAATTTGGAGAGATGCATAAACCATCATGACAATCAAGGTGATAAACATAGTCATCACCTCTGTTTATTACATCATCTATTTGCTACTCTAACTCCAGCCTAATCTTACTTGTTTTTTTAATATATAGTAACACCATCTTTTTGTTTTTGTTTTTTAGTATTTATTTATTTGGCTGCTCTGAGGGCTCCAGAGGGAGACGGGCTCCTTAACGGTGGAGCATAGGTTAGTTGCTCCAGA
This sequence comes from Cervus canadensis, assembly GCF_019320065.1. Classification (NCBI taxonomy): domain Eukaryota; kingdom Metazoa; phylum Chordata; class Mammalia; order Artiodactyla; family Cervidae; genus Cervus; species Cervus canadensis. Next base: position 31,291,022 of record NC_057406.1, on the reverse strand, counting down.
GCGTGAGTGATCCTATTTCCCCAACCAGGGATCAAACCCATGTCCGTTGCATTGGAAGGCGAATTCTTAACCACTGAACCACCAGAGAAGTCCCTTAATACTTTCTAATGCCTCCGTCTCCTTGAGCATCATACTCACCTTTCTCTTCCCTTTTCCAACTCCACAGAAGTTGGTTTTCTGGCAGTACGTGACAGAACAGCATAATGTAGTCATTGTGTGGGAGCAGCCCCACAGACAAAGGAAGGGATTGGAAAATGTGGAAGCAAAGGGATTCTATAGCTAAAATGGCCCCATTATACAGCTATTTGACCCAAGGAAGAACGGTCCATCTCATACACAACACCCAAATAGCTCCAATGCTATTACTATCACCTGGTATTATCTTTTAGATTTTTTCCTCCTCTCCATCCACATTCCTCTTGTATGAGCTCCTGCTGCTCTCCCTGGCATGGACTCTAGCGTCCAAGCCAGGCTCCTTACTTCCAGTAGCCCCTCCTGACCTTCCACACTGCCTCCAGTGACTTCTCCAAAATACAGGTTAATCCTGGACTCTCTGCTTAATACCTTCCAGTACTTCCTAATGTCCACGAGAAAAGAATCCTAAGCTCAGACAGCCATATTCTTTCTAACCTCATCCACTGCAGTGCCCTCAAGGTACACACACTGCCCTATCCCTGCCAGATTGCGGGCTGTCCCCAACAAGGCCACTGTGTATGTGACACTCCCTGTCTTGGCACTGATTGTTATCCTTGTCTGATAACCCATTTTAATGCCTGGTTAATTCCTAATCTTGATTTGTCTTCACTTAAGACACTGAATTGGGCTTCCCAGGCAGCTCAGCGATAAAGAATCCACCTGCCAGTGCAGGAGATGTGGGTTCGATCCCTGGGTCGGGAAGATCCCCTGGAGGAAGAAATGGCAGCCCACTCCTGTATTCTTGCCTGGAGAATCTCATGGATAAAGGAGCCTGGTGGGCTGCAAACCATGGGGTCACAAAGAGTCGGATGCGACCGCACACACGCACACAGACACACAGACACTGGACTGAGACTCAGACCTAACGCGGCCGACCTCACTTCCCAACCCAGTGCTCCTGTAGCATCTTCACACTATTATACTTAACTCATTGTGTGCTGATGAGGCTGTGTTTGTTGATCTCTCTACAGCCCTGCCTCCAGTCTCCTTAGACTCAAGTGGAAGGTAACTGGAACTGTGCTGCATTAATATAAGCTTTCCTAGAACTTGGCACGGTGCCTCGCAAGGCGTGGGTATGCAATAAAGTTTGGCTGCCTTCTCTGCAGCTCTCTGTGGGAATCTGATCTCTGAATATAGAGTGGGTGGCCAGAGCTTTAATGAAGGAAAGAAATACCACTGGGGACTTATCAGATTGGGTATTTTTTAATGATAAGTAGCCAGTGTTAGTAAAGATTCTCTTAAAGCTCAGCTAGGAAGTAAAAAATTTGTTCAAGCCTTGTAGAAGTAAATACAACAAAATGTATCAAACATATGAATATCATTAAACTCAGAATGCCACATGTAGGAACTGAAATTGACAATATGCACACAAAACTCCATACAAGAATGTTTGTCACAACAGTATTGATATAGTCTAAAAAAATCTGGGAATCCAAAATGTCAAAAATAGAAGCTTAACAGAGCGAACTGTGGTATAACCATATGATGGAACTCTAGGCAGCGCTTAAAAATTATATAATATGAAATTTACTCTTGAAAAGCAAAAAAAAAACAAATACTGGTTATAAGACAACTGTGGTCAATTTTATAGTGCATGCATGTGTGTATGTGTGTGTGTACATTTGTGTGTGTATACATATGTTTGTTTCTATCATTATTCATCATCAGTCATCGCTCAGTCGTGTCTGACTCTTTGCAATACCATGGACTGTAGCCCACCAGTCTCTTTTCATGGGATTCTCCAGGCAAGAACACTGGAATGGGTTGCCATGCCTTCCTCCAGGGGATCTTCCCAACCCAGGGATCGAACCCACAACTCCTTTGTCTCCTGCATTGGCAGGCAGATTCTTTACCGCTGAGTCACCTAATGCAATAGACATTGTGCATACATACATTTATACACAAGCGTAAGATAGCCATACAGAGTGAAAGTTTGGAAAATATATATAACCAAAATGAAAATCAGTTTATAAATAATGTAGTTGGCTTCTCTGTACTTTCTGATTTTTCTCCACTGAACAGGTATTGCTGTTATAATAATATGGGGGAAATATAAAGTTGGTTTTCTTTTTAAGAGAGGAGGAAGAAGAAAGGAAAGGCAACTGAGTCCCTGAGGCCATCAAGAGGAGAACTGAGGAAGCTGACCTGAATGTAAAAGAGCATCTGAATCTTAATAACAAATAGACCTATGGAATTTTACAGAAGGTTAAGCTATTTGGTCATTTGTGCCTTAGTGTCAAGTACTTAGATCAATATGTACTTGAGGTCAGTGTCAATGAATGGAAATAATTGGAAGAGGAGGGAACTGGAAAGAGGAGGTGATATCTGTCAATATTCTGGGTCAGATTATTCACATAACCCTTCTTTCCTTGGTTGTCCTGGCCCACCTCTCCACTCCGCCTCTGTCCTTAACACAGAGACTTGGAGAATACTAGAAACTTCCTTTACTCCTGGAGAACAGGCAGGATATCTGTGGAAGCAGCGAACCAAGAATATCTAGGCCATATGCCTGCCCGGTCTATCCAGAGTTGCTTCACTAGACTTGGGCCTCTCACCCCTAACCCAGAGCTCAGTGGACACAGTTCAGTGCTTGGAAATTTATTTAAACTTAGGTTTCATCATAAAGTTCACACTGCTTGATTTACAAAGAAAACCAATAGAGAAAATCTCCTGCCTTGTTAGACTGGATACCAAGTATTCATTTTGAATGGCTTCCCAGGTGGCGCTAGTGGTAAAGAACCCACGTGACAATGGAGAAGACAAAAGAGACCTGGGTTCTGTCCCTGGCTTGGGAAGGCCCCCTGGAGAAAGGCCCGGCAACCCACTCCAGGATTCTTACCTGGAGAATGCCCACAGAGAGAGGAATCTGGTGGGCTATGGTCCATAAGGAGTTGCAAAGAGTTGGACACAACTGAAGCAAGTTAGCATGCACACACATTCATTTTGAAAACTCTTTAGCTTCTTTAAAAAAAAAAAAATTAAAATCAGACTAGATGAAACAGGAAGTTGAAGTTTGTGATAGTTAACTCTGTGTGTGAACCTGATTATGCCAAGGAATTCCCAGATAGCTGGTTAAACATTATTTCCAGGTGTGTCTATGAGAGTGTTTCCAGAAGAGATTAGCATTTGACTGGGTGGGCTGAGTAAAGCAAATGGCCCTTCCCTGTGTGGATGGGCCCCACCCGATTTGTTGAGGGAGGCAAAGGAAGGGAAGTTGTGTTCTTAGCTTGACCATTCAGCTAAAGCACTGATCTCTTTCTGCTGTCAGCTGTCCTGGTTCTCAGACCTCCAGACCTTAGATGGAAACTTCATCACTGACTCTCCCTCTCAGACCTTTGAACTATCGGCTTTCCTGGGTCTCCAGCTTGTGGACAGCAGACCATAGGACTTCTCAGCCATTGGTTCTGTTTCTCTGGAGCCACAGTCATTTTATAACAAGTATTTTGCTTTTCAAGAGAATAATTTTAAATTTCATGTTAAATATTTTTTAATGACTGCCTAGAGTTCCATCATATGGTTATTCCAAAATTTGCTTTGTTAACTTCCTATTCTGGCCATTTTGGGTTCCCAGATACCTTAAGACTATATCAATACTGCTGTCACAAACATTCTTCTGTTGAGATTTTTGTGCATATTGTCAATTTCCATTCCTACATGTGGAATTCTGGGTTTAATGATATGTCTATGTTAAACATAGTTTTTTGTACTTACTTCTATAATGAACTACCCAGGTGGCTAAAGCGGTAAAGAATCCACCTACCAATACAGGAAACTCAAGAGAGATGGGTTCAATCCCTGGGTCAGGAAGATCCTCTGGAGAAGGAAATGGCAACCCACTCCAGTTTTCTTGCCTGGGAAATCCCATGGACAGAGGAGCCTGGTGGTCTATAGCCCATGGGGGTCACACAGAGTTGGACATGACTTAGCCACTAAACAGCTTCTATAATACTTGAACAAATCTTTACTTCCTAGCTGAAGTTAGAATCCTTGCTAACACTGGATAATTATCATTAAAACATGCAAGAATACACTAATTTTAATGAACTTTGGCTGTGAAGTCGAAAGAGAAGGATGGAAGTAAAGGGGAATAGGCATTGTTATTGTTTGTTTTAAGGCAAAAAGAGACTCATATTCACATGTCTTATAAGGAAGGCTATTAGAGAGGAAATATTGAACACAAGGGAGAGGACACAGTGGGAGGCACTGGTATCAAATGAGACAGAGAGCATCAGAGCATGTCTACTTGTGAGGTTGCAGAAAAGTAACTTCAGAGAATGGGTAATATTTGTAGTTTTGTAGAATGTGGCGGGACTTTTTAATTTGACTCTGTAAAATTAGAGGCAAGGATCAACTGCCAGAGGGAAAGGAGTGTACAGAGGTGGAACAGCGGTTTTAGAAGCATGGTATATTTTTGGATAATGTCTTCTAGGAAAAGATATAACATCAAAGGTGGTGTTCTCTGGAAAGCAGACACTGGGACAGAGTTGGGAGTACAAAGGATCATCGGAAAGACACCAGTTGAAGAGGAAGGGATTCATACCAGTGGCTCAGGGTATTCTGTACTGTTGCACATTAAGAGGAAGCAGATGCAACTTGGTAGGTAGTAATTCATGCTAGTAGGCCCACAGATCACAGCCTTCATCACTGCTAATGTGGCCACATCATCTATGTGCCAACTGTGCCACCCTTAAGAAGGCCACTGATGAAGAATGGCTAACATTAAATGGCCAAGCCACTTTGACTGCTTCGCTGTTAGTGTTTCTCACATGGTGAATTCTATCTGGGGCATGGCTAATGTAAGAATGATCTTTACATGTCATGTCCACTCCCATTTATCCATCCATACGACTCTTAGATCTTGTCACCAGCATCCCAACCTTTTTTCTGTCCATCTCTGCCCAGCTCGTCACTGCCATTAGTCCTGATAGTGTAACTTCCTTCCACACAAAGTGGATAGCCTAATGTACCCCTCACTGGGTTTCCCTCACCATAGTTTTTCAAGGCCACCTTGAGTGGAGCAGTAACTCAGCTGCTGCCCACATCCAGTTCACCTCTCCAAACCAAGCCAACCAGTCTATCAACCAAGCTGAGGCTTTTCCCCTTTCCTCCAGCTGGTCTGCAGGTCCTCCCACATGACCATGCGTGTGCCCTGGAGGAGGGGCAATGGTGCAAACATGATGGGTAATGTAGGAGGTAGGTTAGCAGCTCATTCATTCTGTTTAAATCTTTTTGGTACTACTCAAGTTTGGTTCAGACATATTATTTCCAACCTACAATGGAGTACCACTGGGTCCACCTGACTTTATAACCTAGTATGACCAACAGGATCCAGATCATGATGGCTGTTTTGAGAGGCATAGTTCCTTGGGGTCCCATGTTCAACTATTCCATCTCTACTGAGGACCAGTAGCTCACTAACAGTTATTATCAAAAGGCAATTCATTCTCTACTGCACAGGGCAAGATTTTACTCCCAAACCTCAAAGTCCCACTCTATCGGGGGGGGGGTCAAAATAATGCTTATCTCCAGCTATCAGTGCCAAGGTGGACCCTATGTCCAACAGACATTTCAGGTATTCCTATTCCTCCTGAATACAGTTTCAAGGGCTGTCATTCCCTTTGAATAAGGTTTGGAGAATCATCGGCATTAACCATCTACTTACTATGGTGGTGCAGTGACCTTCTCCCAGAGGTCTTGACCAACTCTTGTTTACAGAATCCAGATTTGAAAAGTGGCTGACTAAAAATTGGGCAGGACTTTTATTATCCTGACTGCCATCACCCTTCTGTCCATCCAATTTTGCTTTTTTTACAAATAGCTTGCTAATCTCTTTTGCCCTGAGGGATGCTGTTTTCTATTAACCATCTCCACCAGGGCCAATCCCTTATATGTTCAGGACTCTGAGCAAATGTCTTTTGAGGACCCCTATCTATATAAATTGTTGTTGTTGTTTAGTCACTAAGTCGTATCTGACTCTTTTGCAACCCCATGGACAGTAGCCCGGCTGGCTTCTCTGTCCATGGGATTTCCCAGGCAATAATACTGGAATGGGTTGCCATTTCCTACTCCAGGGGACCTTCCCAACTCAGGGATCAAATCCACATCTCCTGCGTCTCCTGCACTGGCAGATTCTTTACCACTGAGCCACTGGGGAAGCTTGGTTCAGAGGGTATTACAAAATCCATGGGTCCTTGTGAAGTACAGTGATATTAATGAAAATTTAGAATAATGGGTGGAGAAGAGGTAATTACATATTATTTTTCTGTCCAATCAGCACCTATAATGATTCCTTGTGGTGTCCATAAACATCCTCCTTGCCTTTAGGTCCAGGAACCACCTGTTAATGTTCTTCATTGTCAAATGCATCACTACTGGCCTACTTCATATCTTCCACGACAAGAAAAATGTAGCTCTTCAGAGTGCTTGAGAAGCAAAAAGATCTTCTCGCCCCTGCCTGCAGTTCCTTTAGACCATTTTTTAATGATGTTATGTTAAATACTATTTATGGTACGTACATGCTGATGATGATCTTGCATCATTCTCTGTAGTTTCCATAAACAGTGACTTCCAGTGACATTCTCAAAGCTGTTCCTGTGCCTTTTTTAAAAATTATTTATTTATTTATTTATTTATCTGGCTGTGTTGGGTCTTAGCTGTGGCATGTTAAGTCATAGTTGCAGCATGTGTGATCTAGTTCCCCAACCAGGGATTGAACTCCAGACCCCTGGAATGGGAGTGTGGAATCTTAGCCACTGGACCACCAGGGAAGTCCCTCCTGTGCTTTTTGATGATAACCACAAATGCAACTCTTGCTCACTGTATACAGGAAAATATCATTTGTTAAAGTTAAATTTATCATTTGGAGTTTTATAGCCAAAATATAAAATAACATACCTTCAACCATGTCTCCTCTTGAATTCTTTAGGCTGGATTCCAAGAATATGGTTTCTTTTAATGTTGACCACTCTACTGCCTTTCACACCCTACCACCAGCTGGAAGAATAGATGAGAGACCCATGGGTGAAGAAGGAAATGCCAACTCACTCCCGTATTCTTGCCTGGCAAATCCCATGGACAGAGGAGCCTGGTGGGCTACAGCCCATGGGCTCACAAAGAGTCAGACAGGACTTATCGACTAAGTAACAACAAAAATGGGTAGAGTAAGGAAAATTGCCTTTTTTTTCTTATCTGCACGAGAGATGTCTGTCCATCTGACATGACTTAATGTGATTCATGTCAATCAGAGGCAAAAGGGGACTTCAATTAGAAGTACTTATTTACATCACAGAGCAATGGTCTTAAAAGCCATCAAAGAAAAGAGGAACAGTGCAGTCAGGAGAACTAGGAGAACTGTTTGAGCCTGAGAAATGGAGTAACCACTCTGGGTACCAGTGGAAGAAGGGTATGCAGAGTAAAGGGTGTTTAAAGACATGCTTACTGCCCTGAGGAACTGTAGACCAGAGCCAGTACCATGGTCAAAACATATAGCAAATCAATGCATAATTCCACATGCTCAATCCCAGGCGTCAGCAGTAGACCACTGGTAACCCAGAACCCTAAATTCATTCTGGTCATAGTCAAGTAAGAGTCATTTCAAAACCAGAATGTCAGATCTATTTAGGCAGTGGTTTTGAATGATCCATTGGTGTGCTGCAGCTGACTGATACCAGAGAGTCAACTGTTAGCCTCTCTTCCCAGCTCTACACTTAGTGACATCATGTTAGTAACCTAAAATTGATCGTGGAGAGCATATTTATACCATGGGAGTCGGCAAACACTTCAGGGCTTTCTTGTGAGTTAGCTAGTTGTTAAACTGCTCTTAAAGGCCAAGCTACATTGGAGACTAGCATTAACTAGCAAAATTGTATCCCCCAACAGGGCCAGCCCCAGAGGCAGGAGTGGATGAGACATATGATTGGATATATTGAAGCCTAAGGATTGGCTGGATGATGGTGGGAGAAAAACAGAGGTGGCCAGTAGGTGAGGATGCTGGTTGGAAGACCTGAGGTGACATGCCAGAGTCTAAGCTAGATAACAGTAACAGGCCAGAAGAAGGACATTTGGACACAAAAGGAAGAAGTACAAGTTCTGGAGGTTTTAATGAAGGAAGAGAAAAAGTAAGGTGGAAAAAAAGGAAATGAAAAAAGCTAGATAAATAAGAAAGCACATTTTCAAATGACAAATTAGGCACAGCCCATGACCATCCAGATAGGGTGCTGATATGAAATGGAAATGTTAAAATTTGAAAAGGGTAAAGAACTTTCAGCCTGGGCTGCTGGGGTGACATTCTCAGGTACAGCTAAGCTCTCTGGTGATGACAGAGTGGAGATGAGAGAAAAGACTGTGCCTGCGATCCTGACGCCCCTTCATGAACATGCAGGTGTGGCCAGAAGAATAGAAAATGACAGTAAGAAGGAGAGGGTGAGCATGGCATAGTTCATCAGCTTCACATAAGGCAAATGTTTGCTGGAAAGAAACAGTAGTGGGAGGCTCAGGGCCCTAGCCACATGGACTCATGAAAGAATGAGCAATCTTTGCTGTGGGGACTCTAACTGGTATCCTCAGATACCTTGTGCCACAGTGAAAAAGAACAATAACTAAACTCCACTCAACCTATCCAAAGACTGGCACTATTAGCAACAACCATTAATTTTTCCAAACCCCACCCCAAGATACCCACACCCATTAAGTTAATACCTACTTGCCTTACCTACTTACCACATTAAAGCCTTAAGATATTCTAAATTCCTGCCATCTGTACTAATCAGCTCAGGCTACCATGACAAAATACTGAACTTGGATATTTTCAAGTGGCTTAAACAATGTTTACTTTCTCACGACTCTAGAACATGATCAAGGTGCCAGTTGATTAGGTTTCTAATAAGAGGTCTCTTCCTGGATAGTAAATGCTCTGTGCTCACAAACCTTTTCCTCAACGCATGAAGAAAGTTAGCAAGTTCTCTAGTGTCTCTTATATGGAAGCTAATCCTCTCAGATCGGGGCCCCAGCCCTGTGAATTCATTTAACCTTAACTACTTCTTTTGCGGCTCTATTTCCATGAGGGGGGTTAGGATTTCAACATGTGAATTTGGGGAAAGGCATTCAGTCCGTAAAACCATTCAAACACTAGGCAAAAATGGCTTATTTAGCAAGAACCTATATAATATCTCAGAAAGAAAAGACTCGAAGAAGTGACACTCAAAGCCTGAGACCTCCAAAGACAAGGTTCCTCCTTGCAGTAGCCAGTGTTTAGCTAAGATGAAGCTACAGGGAGAATGAGTCCTTGTACCAGCTGCTTTTCAAGCAGGGAGCACAGCCCAGGAAGAGCAGGGATGTGCCGGAGTGCAGAAGAATACCGGAGAGTCTCAATTCTTGGACATGACTGAGCAACTGAACAACAAAATCTTTACAAAAGTATTTTGGTTATTGTATACTAGTATTTTAGAACTAAAAGTGACTTTAGAGGTAATCTTATTTAATCTGAGAAAAATGAAAAAAATTAAGCCCATTAAAACTCCTAGTCATTACTGGGAATTTCTGCCACCCGAACAGGATCTTTCCACCATGAAACACTTGCTCTCTGGTTTCTGGTTGTCTCCAAAAAAAGAGATATTCTGAATTGACAAGGAAAAAGAACAATAACTAAACTCCACTCAACCTATCCAAAGACTGGCACTATTAGCAACAACCATTAAGCAACATCCACTAAGTTTTTTAATGGCAAAGATAAATGAGCTGGTCAACACAATCTCAGGTAACATGAAGACAAAGGAAAAAAAAAAAAAACTCAGCTCCTCTAATCAAGAAAGAAACTCACTGGCTAATGTAGCCAAGTGGTTGTTTTCTTTCTTGTTGATTTTTTCTTTTGAGACTATTTCAAAGCTGGAACTCAGAAATCTTTTTTAGCAGGATTGCTTTAAGTTGTTAGGGATGTCACAAGACAGCCTTTTACAAGGCACCTACACAGCCTTCTGCTTCTATGTGAGGAAAAAAAAACTGCAAGCAGCACAATAAAATTTTAAGTTCTTTTCAAAGTGTTACAAAGAGGGAAGAAGACAACAGTTTGAGTTAGATTTTTGAAATGTTGTGAGAAGATTAAAAAGGCAATTCTTATTAACTAGATACTAAATATATATAGTTTATATAAAAGACTAAGTAATTTTCAGTTATTATAAAGATTCACAATATAAAGAGCTGAGAAAGACCAATGAGAAAAAATGTAGTAGAAATTAGAATGTATGATTCATGATCGTGTGTTAAAGCAATACAGTAAAGGTACCTGATACATCAGTGTAGTTTTAGGTTCATTCCTCTTTTGTGATATTCTGGTTGTGCTAAGAAGGCAGAGGAGACAATCCAATGCAACTGCCAAATCTTTAGAAAAAAGTAGATGGTTCCCCACATAACACATTATGAATGATGGATGCTTAAAAAAAAATAAGGTTCTGGTGTAAGTCGATGTTTTACTGACACTTGTGTGATTTTATGAGAAAAACAATACAGATTCTGACTGAAACTCATTTAGAGTGGGAAAAATCTTTCACTGCTTGTTTTAATGTTATTGGACATACATTTTTAAAAATACACACTGGGTGAGGGGGCTTGAAAAGCTGGTGGGATGCTAGATTCTAAGAACACTGAATTCTGGTCATCTGTAGGAAAGTCACAATCGTTAACAAAATATTTCTCCAAATTGGGGCTCAACTAAATAAAAAATTAAAACCAAGCCCTGCAGAAGTATATATTAAAAAAAAAAAAAAAAAAAGGATTTCTAACTTCCAAAGGAGTAAAGCACAGCTTCCCTAATGAAATTGCTTTTCCAGTATCACATCAACTGAGGAAAAGCTATTCTGGAGAGCCATTTCCAAGGCTAACCTCTCTCCAAAATCAAATACTGCCTTTTTATTTCACTTAGTATTTTTTGTTTAGAAATATTTCCTAATTATTCAATACTTTGATTCATTCATTCAACAAATATAAATTGAAAGGTCCATATAGTCAAAGCTATGGTTTTTCCAGTAGCCATGTACAGACGTGAAAGTCAGACCATAAAGGCTGAGGGCCAAAGAATTGATGCTTTTGAATTGTGGTGCTGTGGAAGACTCCTGGAGTCCCTTGGACAGCAAGATCAAACCAGTCAATCCTAAAGGAAATCTACCCTGAATATTCACTGGAAGGACTGATGCTGTAGCTAAAGCTTCAATAATTTGGCCACCTGACACAAAGAGCCAACTCACTTGAAAAGACTCTGATGCTGGGAAAGACTGAGGGCAGAAAAGGGGAGTGACAGGATGAAATGGTTAGATGGCATCATTGACTCAACGGACATGAGTTTGAGCAAATTCTGCGAGACAGTGAAGGACAGGGAGGTTGGGTGTGCTGCAGTCTATGCGGTCGCAAGTTGGATACAACTTAGTGACTGAACAACAAGAATAAGTCTCATTCAGTACCTAGCACAATGTAAGGTTATACCATAAAGATAAATAAGGCTCATGTTGTGAAGGCTCATTAAATAACTCAGGAAGGCAAACATGTAACCAGACAATTATGGATACATTTGCGGATAAGAGGTATTCCTGGGCACTGCAGTGAGGTGGGCAAAAGAGCTAGAAGGGATGATTGCACAAGCATGGGGATAGCTTTCTGGAAGCGATACTTCCAAAGTAGTCTGCACAGAGATTTTAAAAGCTTTAACAAAGCCAAGCACTAACCTGGTAAGTGGACAAGAAGCACGGGGGGAAAATCTGGGGGTTTTTAACAAGACTGATATGTCCCAGAACTATGAGCAGGTGGGTGCTGCCCTAAAAGCATAAGGCAAGAGGTGAGACGAATCTGAAGCTGAAGAGCTGAGACCAAACCAAGGAAGTCTCCAGCACTGTTCAGAGAGCCATTTTAAACAGTGAAATTGTCAACGAAATGCACAAAAATGTGAAAAATGTGGCACTAAATACATGACAAAAAGAACATTAACAGTATGAGAGCTGAAACAAAAGGCAGAATATCAGCTTATCCTACCTCAGCTGGGAATTTATGTGTCAGGGAAACTCAAAAACTTTTCATTACTCTGCACATGTCCACAGAAGACAACAAAAGCAGCCCAAGAATTGACTTTGGGCATATAAACAAATGTTAACAAGTAGGCAAATTTGCCAATATGGAATTCAGGAATAATGAGGATAAATTGTATACACACACACACACACATATACACATAAATATATATAACTCTATATAACACCACACTCTGACAATAGAGAATATATTAATACCTTCCTCAAGAATGTTTCCCCCACTGGTGGCTCAGACAATAAGGAATCTACCTGCAATTCAGGAGACCTGGGTTCAACCCCTGGATCGGGAAGATCCCCTAGAGAAGGGAATGGCAACCCACTCCAGTATTCTACTGAACAACTTCAAACAGTCTAATCACGTGTAATCAGGGACCCGTAAAGAGAAGATAGAACAGGTCTGAACTAAATACTCAAAGAAATAACAGCTGAAACTTCCCCAAACTTGGTAAAAGACAAAAATTTACAGATTCAAAATGGTCAAAACCCAAGTAGGATGATAAATAAGGAAATCACATCAAAATGCATTACAACCAAATTGCTGAAAACCAATTAAAAAGAGGTCTTGAAAGTAGCCAAAAAAACAAAAAAGAAACATACTACAGAGGAACATTCGTTTCAATGATCACTAACTCATCGGAGGTAAAATGGGTGTTCTCAGGAAATACAAGTACTGAAACATTGAGGGGTAAAGATTTAAAGGACTTCTCAGGTGGCACCAGTAGTAAATAACCTGCCTGCCAATTAAGGAGACATGAGACATGGGTTCAACCCCTGGGTTGGGAAGATACTCTGGAGGAAGGCAAGGCAATTCACTCCAGTATTCTTGCCTGGAGAATCCCATAGAGAATGGAGCCTGGCAGGCTACAGTCCATGCAGTCGCAGAGTTGGACACAAGTGAGCAACTGAACACACATATACACACACGTAAAGATTTATGTGTGCAAATTGCTCAGCTAATTCACAAAAAGAAATACCATAGAAAAAGGTACAGCAAAGGAAGTAAAATATTAATAGGGGAACTCTGGAAAGGATATATGAGAGTGCACCAAACAATCCTTGTGACTTTTCTGAAGAAAGTTAAGTGTTGCTCAGCCCTGTCCGAGTGACGCCACGGACTGTAGCCTGCCAGGCTCCTCTGTCCATGGAAATCTCCAGGGAAGAATACTGGAGTGGGTTGCCATTCCCTTTTCCAGGGAATCTTCCCAACCCAGATATTGAACCCAGGTCTCCTGCACTGCAGGCAGTTTCTTTACCATCTGAGCCACCAGGGAAAGCACTGTGACTTTGCTAGTATTTCCTAATTCTGTCCACTGATGGAATTTAGAAGCAGTAATGCCCCCAAATGGTTAAGGCTTTAATTTCTAAATATTCTCTAAAAATTAAAAAAATTAAAAATTAAAAAATTTAAAAAATTAAAAAAATGTTAAGGCTCCTTAAGTATTTGAACTGAGGGTTGGTGCAGGGAAAGTACAAATCTAGCCTGGAACACCTTACATTGCCAGAAAAGGAAGTGCTCTACAAATGATGTGGACAATGCTGAAAGAAGACAGCAGCCAATATAATGTGAAGGAGCTCTCAATCACCAAGCTGAAACTAACTGAGCACTAGAACTGAAAAAAAAATTACAGCTCACAGAACATCCTTACGTCCTTACTGCTTAGATAAATAAAAGTAAATAAACAAAGGTACAGCTGTTCCGTAAGAGTAAAATCCTCATTTATGAATGTAGAAGGAAAGAGGGAAACAGAAAAGCAACGTCATGCAAACATCACAGTACTGACAATGGATGCTGAAATTAACAGCAAAAAAAAAAAAAAGAAAAGAAAAAAATCCTGCACAGTTTCAAAAACCTGGCAGACATTTTAATCAAGTAACTAAGATTAAAACCACTAGTAACATACATATTATACCTCGCATAACTTCCCAAGAGGTTCAGTGGTAAAGAATCCGTCTGCCAAAGCAAGAGACCTGGGTTCAAACCCAGGATTGGGAAGATCCCCTGGAGAAGGAAATGGCAACCCTCTCCGGTATTCTTGCCTGGGAAATCCCATGGACAGAGGAGCCTGGCAGGCTGTGGCAAAAGAGTCAGATGTGACTTAGCGACTAAACAACAACAATCTCATCAGACAGACTGAAAAGGATACATTTCTATGGTATTCTTGACAAAAATACTTATCTATATTTTCAGAATAAGGAAATAAGAAAAAATATGAAATATTTGTTTGGAGAGGCAAGGAAGAACTCTAGAAAGTTGAATCAGATATTGGAGGGATCAGTATGGACTCAATCCTAAAGGAAATTAACCCTGAATATTCATTGGAAGGACTGATGCTAAAGTTGAAGCTCCAATATTTTGGCCATCTGATGTGAAGAGCTGACTCATTGGAAAAGACTCTGATGCTGGGGAAGACTGAGGGCAGAAGGGGGCAACAGAGGATGAGATGGCTGGAGAGCATCACTGACTCAATGGACCTGAGTTTGAGCAAACTCTTTCAGGAAACAGTGAAGGACAGCAGGGACTGGAGTGCTGCAGTCCATGGGGTAACAAAGAGTTAGACAAAACTGAGCAACTGAACAACTTCAAATGTACAAACAGTTATACATGGACACTGAAAAGCTTTTTCTACAAAAGGAAAACTACAAAAATAAGTTGAAGCCACAAGATTTATGGATACAAGCAGTTAGAACTCAACTTTATTGTTACAACCAATTTTTATTTACAGAATATAAATCTCTTCAAAAAGATACATTCCTTCATTTAATCAATGGTAAAAGGCCTTATTAAACAGAAATAAAGCCTAAACATCACTTGTATTTAAACAGAAATACAGATTCATTAAAAGTTTGTGAACATATAGCAAAAATGCATTTTTATTTAAGCAGTTACATGAATGAGGCTGTTTTTAATTTTATTCACTGACAACCCCATTTTAACCACAGAACAAATTTTACTTAAATTAACAGCAGTAAAAATGTAAAAATTAAATTTGAAACATGAAAGTAAGCAACAAAAAACAGGAAGTATCTTCATTACCAAACAGATTACAAGTTCTCAGACACTCAGATACTTTCTGAGGCATATCAAATACACCTACCTCAAACGCTGCATTCATTTGAGAGGTATCAATATATTTTCAGTGCTGAGACTATTTGTAGCACTTACAGTATTTACAGAGCAGCATTATACTACTATGTTTCACATTTGATAAACACAAATTTAACCTTTATGCCACAATTTCCCAATTCAACATACAGCTAATGCAATGACAGGTATGAATTTTGTTTTTTTCTTCTGAAACTGATAAGGTCTTTATCATTTAAGAACATAGAATAATGCCAGGTCTTCTTTCTTAAAATAATAGTATATTTTAAAATTCAAATAGTTCAAATCCTGGAAACTTCACCCAGCTATACAAAGGCTCCTAAATAGAACAGAGTTTAAAACTCTCCTCTTTGCAAATTCCCCCAATTTACAATTACTTTAGTACACGGAAGTAACAGGAAACTTCCTCAGATTACTGAACAATAAAAATGTCCGTGTGTCACCACATGAATTAGGTAGCAGCACACCACAACCATGCAAGTGCTCTTATTTCCACCACTGCTTTTTTTTGGGGGGTGTTCTTTTTCCAGTTCATAGGATCTAGTATTCATGGATATCATCAGATCATGGTCTCTCTCTTAAAGTCCCTTCCTTAAGAGTTTTGAAATTTAACTAATGGAACAATTCAAATCAGCCAGCTTTTTCTTACTCTTCACTAACTAGTTCAAATATAACACATAATGTTTTCAGTTTTTATAAACACCTTGTGTTTTGTCAAAATGATTAATGGTATTAATACCATTAATGGACAGGATGTAAACAAAAATATGTCTACATTTAGGGATTAAGAGCATTTTACAGAGCAACTTTTTTCATAACTAGAAAAATCATAGGATGCATAATGAACACAGATTTTAACTGGCTGTTTGGTAACATCAGTAGCATCGTAAGTGCATTAAGTATACGAAAGAAGAGAAAGCAGATTTCAGGATAGAACCCTACTAAAAGCTTGACTTCTGAATGCCTCCAACTCAAAAAGGTATTTTTCTACAAGCACTACCATTATTTTTTCTATTCAAATAGTTGAAATCTGTCCATTTCAAATTATAATCCAGAAAGGAAAACTTTAGTGTAAAACCTGTTCAGAAAAATTCAATTCATCATCTAATATACTTATTAATTTCAGTTTTTCAAGTACTCAAGTAATGCAAACTTGAGCATTTTCTTTTAGAGCAATACATTTACACACTAAACTTCAAAGATGGGGGAAAATTCATTTAAAATAATCGCTACACTTTTCTCTCTGAAGACACCAAACCTAAGACAAAACACTGTAATCACACAAGTGGTATGTAACAGAAAAAAAAGGCTGTTTCCTATAACTAATGTCTTTTGTTAAAAAAAAGAAACAAAAACAAATTGCCTTAATATGTAACTAAGTTTCCAGTCAAACACATTCTAAAATCTAACGAACTATATTATAAAATTCAGAGCAAATCAATTTTGAAATAAAAATTAAAGTTGCTTTTGGACATCCTTATAATTCACTTTCCTTGATAGATAATACTTACTAGCATTTGCCTTTTGTGTTGAGTGATGCAAGTTGCTGTCAATAACAAAACTTTCCTCCTAGCATAAAGCATTGTTAACTCTATTAATTGAATGACTGACTAATATTAAAAGCTTGTCTATATCACTTTGGAATGCAGTATAAAATGCTTATTAAAAGCAATGTAAAACAGAAAATCAAAATGGTAGTTTTCTCATTTACATTATGAAGGATTTTGAAAATGGTACACAAAATGTAAGAAAGAAATACTTATATAACTTTAAAAGTGGAGGTTTTTAACTTTTAATTCAGAGCATTTAGGGGGAATTCTTCCTTTAAATCTGGAAGCTTTCATAATACGTTTATGAAGTTAAACTAAATATTCTTAGCTCCACAAAAATGGAATTAGCAGTCATTAAAAGAACAGTTCTACCTTTTTCTGTATTTTACAATCCCCTAAAGAACAATTTCATACTTCGAGAAGCCAACTGAGATATGCTTAAGTTGAACTAGAAGCTATTATTTATCATCTCCCTTGTACATATGGGACTTCAGAGTCATATTGAGATATATAAAAAATTGAAAGTGTTTTTTTGGTAGAAAAAAGTTAACAGCCTTGAAAATAGAAAAGGGTAATACTTCAGTTTGGAATCATAAAACTGCATTTTTAATTTGCTTTAGTTTAGAATCGTGACTCAAAGAATGGAATTCTTACAGGGTATTAATTTAATGTTTGCAAGAATCTAACCTCCCAAAAACTAACGGCCAAATAATGAATGAAAAAAAAGTCATATTAGGCACTGAGAGGCTAAACAAGTAAGTACTGACATTAACAAAAATGGATAACCCTATTTCCAGTTCCTCTTGTTATCCCACTGTACCGCCCCATCTGTTGGTTATTTCCAGTCTAAAACCAAAGAGCTGGATCATTCCCTTACAGAAAAATGTCTACAAAAGGGAAGAGAATGCAAAAACAATACACAATCTCATATGCAAGATACAATTCACACTAATTTACAAACTTTTATTTACACTGTTTTATATACATTCCAGGCAGACCTAGTTGATGAGTTTTGTGCTCATATTGATCTCAAATGATCACGTGAACATATGATTTACTACCACATCTCTTTAATTCCCAGAAAGTGGTGGTAGTATGGGGTCTGGAGGGAAAAAAGTCAAGTATTACTGGTCAGGTAAGATCACACAAGTAGGTAAGGAACAAAGGGGAAAAGAACTGTGGAATCCTGCTTGTTTTATAAGCATCCAGGCCACTATGGTCTACTGACTAACAATGAGTGTACATGAATGCCACTTCTCTAACAACCATTTTCATATTTACAAAATGAGCTTACTATCAGTTATTAGGTAAGGCATTCAAGTTCCTTAACATAAAAAGGCAAAAGACATCTCAGCAAGCCACAGGACAAATTTTAGAGGGATGTTTTCCCTTGAGAATCCCTTAAATGATCAATTCAAACGGAAGCAATTTTGAACTCTATTTGAGGCTGAAGTATGATCCCCAAAACCTGAAAAGGAAGTGAGAACATCATGATACCCCAAAGAGTGGGAGAAATATCTTAAGTATCTTATTTTGTTCTCAAGATCCACTGCCTAGGGCTAAAGTGAGAGTCTTTATTCCCCTTTACATTCACTTCCTGAATCTCTCTGAACCACTTACAACGGTATCACAGCGAGCAGCTATGCACAGTCTACCAGCAATGGCTCAGTGAATCTCTATTCAAAACAGTCTGAAGAATATGGAGGAAGACAGAAAAGTGATCTCCTCTCCTCCCACCGTTCTCCAAGATATACACTGCTGCACTTTTAAGAAGTCAGAAAGCAAAAAAAAAACAAAAAACAAAAAAACTCCAGTCCTACATATTCTTCATTCTAAGAAAATGTTCTAAGAAAATGTTCCAGCCAAAGATGAAAATTCCACCAAAAACAATTTCTCAAGTTCACTCTTAACATTCTATCAAAAGCTATTAACTGTTTAATTGGTTCCTTTCCTTTAGTTAATTAGGTAAAATTCTACTGATCCAACAGTAATAGGGTTTATAAAAACAGAAACGAACATTTGCAACATTGGGGAGGTAGGAAACAAATCGTGGCTAACACTGTTATAGATTCAAACAGATTTTAAGATTCTATTCATGTAACTAGAATTTACCATTTTAAATGCCTGTGTTTCTATTTAACTTTATTAGCTTTAAACATCTTGAGCTAATCCAAGTATTTTAAAGCACTTATCTGAGAGTATAAGTCATTTGGAATAATACATCAGACTCCCCAGATTTCACAGAGGATAAATTCGCAGTTACATATTCTGAATATGCAGATCCATTAAGCCAACCTTGTACATGGGCACTTATGTGACCAAAGTGTGCAAAGCTTCTCAGACTAATTTTCTAAGCAAAGTTAACCATGACTGCTCAACTCCACACAGCAGTCTTCAAAACTTGAAGTTTGCTTATCTATCCCAAAGACACAAGTTCCTTCCAAATAATAACTGTCATCCTCTCACAAACAGACAAAAACAAACAAAATCAAAAGAAATCAAAATAAACAGAAGCCCTCCTACCATGAGTATTTTTGCTTAATTCACACTGTTATATCAGATTTTAAGTATAGAGGATTGATGTTCTAAATGTTCCTTATTTAATTCTTTTAACCACCTCAACTTATTTCTCTGAAACTACATGTTATCAAGTAATCATTTACTATCATTCTAAAGACACAGAAGCCAAACTAAAACATAAAGCCACAGTGTAAGGAATGAATCTGGAGAAGTAAAAAAGAATTCATCTAAATGACATTTTCTTGTTACCAAATATTATAAGCATTCTACCTTTGTTTCAAAAATTAGTAACTGCTGTACTAGCTACTATTTAATAACAAACAAAATACAGAATATCCCAATAAGTGAAACAAAATTTTTGGTTAGAAACAAATTGATACAGTAAAACTTTAAAAACAAACTTTACCTTAAATGACCATACATAGTACATGAAAACATTATTTAATGTAGATTTTGGTAACAAAACCACCATTTATCTATTCCAGGATTATATGGTAAATATTAATATTTATTCTGCCAGACTATGTAAGAAGAGGGAAATTTAAATTCTAAGATGATCCCCCCTCCAAAATGCTTTCCAATACTTCAGAAAGATGGACTAGGAGCATAGACAGTGAATGCATTTCACTCTCCTAAACATGTTTTTCTATGAACATTCTAAGTTGTCTAAACCAGCGTCTGGCATTTCAAGAGTAAATGATTCAGTTTACTTACAGTGCGTCAGAAAGGTTACACCAAACACCAAAAATCTTTACTGAAATTAATCTTATTAAAGTAAAACGTAACAAAAAAAATTTTTTTCTCTGGAAATTTTTCATTGCTTACACTCAACAAACAGATGAAACAGATGAAAGCAGTCACAAAATTCATGTTAAATTTATAATAAATAATTCACATATAACATAGATTAAATTATAAAAGGATTAAACTGACATCTTTGTATCTTTTTGCCAATTTAACAAACTTCTAACCCACCACATACTGAAAGCAGTAGGTATATTTCTTGACATCATTCAGACTATTTAAAAAATAAATTGGTTGTTACAAGGCATAATTTGTAAAGCAAGAAAACCAAATTAAAAGAATTTTAACAAATATTGACTTTTTGGAATTTCTTAAAGATCCACAAGCATTGTTCAGCTACTTAAGAATAATTAAATGTCTTCTTTACTCGGGCACTTTTAATGCAGTAACCTCAGGCTTCATTTTAAAGTACTGGTTAAAACGAACAATTGCATACCTATCGAGAAAGGAGAGTAACAACAGAATTAGAGCTAAAAACCTTAATCCTTCCTTTATTTTCACTCACCCTTCTAAGTTGTTTTAAGTCTTAAAATTTAAAAGGACATATTTTTAGTTTATTGCACCACCTACTGGACACTTTTCTAATACTGAGAACATTTAACAGATTATACCAATTTCCTTGCAAACCAACTATTAAATGCATGCAACTCTGTAACATCTGACTAAAAATAATAGCTATATGTCCCTTATGGATTCTAAAATGAATCCAAAAAGAGTAGAGACAAATGTAATGCATACAATAAAATTAAACTTACCCAAGGAAATCAAAATCAATAGTAGAGTATTTGGCTTGAATCAAAGCCCACAATCCCCAAAAGAAATGAGAAGCCTAAAAGAAGGAAAGAAAAATTAAGAATTATGATGATGGATTTCTTTTTAAAATAAATATCAAATTGTAAGTTTTTCCTCTTTCATCAACTCCATGCATAATATTTTCTTGATGCCTTTTTAACACAAAGTATCTACAACACAGGTAATACGGAAGTGCACAATTATCTGCTGCTGCTGCTAAGTCACTTCAGTCGTGTCTGACTCTGCGACCCCATAGACGGAAGCCCACCAGGGTCCCCCGTCCCTGGGATTCTCCAGGCAAGAACACTGGAGTGGGCTGCTATTTCTTTCTCCAAGGCATGAAAGTGAAAAGTCAAAGTCAAGTTGCTCAGTCATGACCGACTCTTAGCGACCCCATGGACCCCAGCCTACCAGGCTCCTCCATCCATGGGATTTTCCAGGCAAGGGTACTGGAGTGGGGGTGCCACTGCCTTCTCCGGTATAATTAGGAGCTGCACAATAATTTTGTATCTATGCTTTACTAAAATCTATTTTCATTTAGACATGGTAATTTAAGATTCTGATAAAACTTCACTTCCCAAGAAATATTCTATTGTAACCAGAAATACCATAACTAGAAAAAAAATTACTAGGTGTGTGGCTGTAAGCAACTTAATTAACCTCTCTGCATCTTTGTTTCCTCATCAGTAAAATGCAGGTGTGATCATTTATAATAAGAAATAAACATCTGATCTACATTCACTGTTTCTGGTTCAGGGCTCCTTGGACTTTCCTAAGCATAAAGCAACTGGGAGCATTTTTTATATAATATCTGGTCTTTTGTCATTGGTTCCTAAATTAGTTCCAGAGCCATAAAAGTGAAAAGAATGTCTGGTTATTCTTAACAAGTGCCTTTTACTGAGGTATCTTTTGGAAAGATGCTACACTTGAGGGCTGGTTGCTAGGGGGAACCAACCAGGAGATTAGATGGTTGCAACTTTCAACCCATCACCTCCACACCCCTGGGGAAGGAAGAGGAGCTTGAAGACTGAGATAAATCAATGGCCAATGATTTAATCAATCTTGCCTCTGTAATGAAGCATCCATTAAAACCTAAAAGGAAGGGGTCTGGCGAGTTTCCAGATTTCACAAACCACAACCTATGCACACGCTGTGGAGGGGAGAGTTGTGTTCTACCCTAAACTCCACGGAACAGAAGTTCCTGAACCCAGGACACTTCCAGACCTCACTCTACCATACTTCTTCATCGAGCTTTCTTCTGTATCCTTATAATATCCTTAATGATAAACTGGTGTACATATGCAAACATTTCTCTAAGGTCCATGAGCCACTCTGGCAAATTAATAGGCCCCAAGGAGGGAATTGTGGAAACCTCCCATTTATAGTCAGTTGGTAAGAAGCACCAATAACACCCTAGACTTGCAAGTAGCATCTAAAGGGGTGAGGGCACAGTCTTGTGGGACTGAACCCTGAACTTACAGAATGTGACACTATCTCCAGGTGGACGTCAGTCTTGAGTAGAATATGTAAGACACCCCATCACTGCCTGCTGAGAACTGCTTAGTGCGTGTGTGTGTGTGTGTGTGTGTGTGTGTGTGTTGGGGGTGGGGGAAGGGGAGAACCACATCAGAGCAGCTAATAGTATTTACACCCGGCATACAACAAACATCCAATAAAATGTTAATTACTATAATTACACAAAACCAGAACGACAAAAATGAGGAAGACTTTAAGAAATGGTCTTCTTTCTATCTAAGGATGTGTGTCAGGTATTGAAAGGTGAATTATGACATGCCCTCCTTCTTTTGAAAGTCTAAGTCAGAGGTTCTCAAAGTGGTCCATGAATCCATGGAAGATTCTGAGGCCCAAAACTATTTTCATAATAATACTAATATGTTACTTGTCTTTATGACTCTGTTTACATTTGCAGTAATGGAAAAGCAATAATGGGTGAAGCTCCTGGTCCCTTAACATAAGCCAAGGCAGCGGGTACACCAAACCGTACTAGTATAATAGTCTTATTCTTTACCACCACACACTCACAGTATAAATACAGTCTCACTAAAGAATGTACTTTAGAAGCCATTAAAACTATTAATCTTATTACATCTCCACCCCTGAACACATGATATTCTGTGAGATGATACAGGACGCACACACAAAGCACGGCTGACGCCTACCCGAAGTATGACGACTGTCTCAAGGTAACACACATATGATTGAGTTGTGACCTAAACTTGCACAATTTTAATGGAATATCATTTTTACTTGAAAGAACAACTGACATAAGAACTAGTTATTAGACTTGGGTATTTGGCAGACATTTCTCAAATATAAAAAAAGAAAACTTGTCATTTCAATGAAAATAACTGACAGTATTTGTTGCCAATGATAGACTTAAGACGATTCAACCTAAATTAGAACACTGGAAAATCTGTGTTCAACTCTGTGAGATTATCAGCTTCTCAATAAAGTGCTTAATATTTTTCTGATATTGGTGGTGATATAAATAAGTGCAATTTTTCAATATATAATGAGATGTATCAACTTTGAGAAGGTTATACAATTTAATAAATCCATATTTTCCAAATAACTAATGAATGACATTAAAATTACAAAATCACACACTGGTATAAGAGCCATTCAAAGTGTAAGATAAACTAACGGAGTTTAATGTAATAGAGTACAAAAGTTAACTGATATGCTCAGATTAACATATTACTACTACTATTAAACATTACTACTAACCTTTAAGAAACTATTACTTATTGAATTTTGGTGAAGCATCAAAAAAAGAATATCCACAATTCTCTGAAAAGGCAAAATACTTCTCCTTCCCAACAACATATGTGTGTGAAACAGGACTATCTTCATACACTTCAGAGAAAACAACACATTATATGAGATGAAATGCAGAAGCAAATATGACAGTCTAGCTTTTGTCAAGTTAGACATCAGAGAAATTTGCAAAAGTATAAAATTATGTCATTTTTCTCACTGAAGTATTTTTTGCTTTGGAAAATAGTTATTTTTAATTTTTAAAATGCTGTTTATGTTAATCTGAGCTTTTAAAATATATATATATTTAGTAAATATTTTAAATTTGTTTTAATTTCCAAGATAGTAAATATTGATAACTAAACCATATAAACAAGGTCTCACAGAGGTCTTCAAAAATTTTTTTAAAGTATAAAAGAGGGTAATGAGACCAAAAAGTTTGAGAACACTAATAACATAAAAAATCATCTGCAAATAGTATCATCTCTTTCTAATAGTCTGGTTTTGTAGTAGGAAAACTAAAATCAGGGAAAATTCTACACCTAAAAATAACATCAAAACAGCTCTCCCCAATGTTTCAAGCACTGTTATCAACTGTATTTCTCAATTTTTATTCATACAGTAATGTAAAATAACTAAATGATTCTATACTAGAGAAGCATTATACATAAAACCTCACTTATTTTGGTAGGTTAACACCTTTTATAGGCTGAAAAATGAAAAAATTATATCTATATTAGACTCCTATATGAATAAAAAGGAAAGTGAGGAAACAGTCCATTTATTATTTGCATTCTCAAAAATAGAAAAGTGAGAATACTGAAGTACAACTAATATAATAATCTGTGATTCTATGATTTACTATTTCTCTCAGATTTGGAAGTTACAGATATGTAAGTCTATCAAAAGGCATATTCCTAGCCTACCCACATCTGTTGCCAAGAAATATTAGAAGCTTTATATAGTGAACAAATAACTTAAATTCTCAAACTCTTTCCTGAAAACCTCATATAACTTTAATATATTATATATAAATAATACAGTTATATGTTTATAAATATATAATTATTCACAATATAACTTTACTTAGAATCTGAAGTCTGCCAACAATGTGTCTAAAAACTTGTCAGAGCTTAAAAAACCCACGCATTATCTATTTGGTTTTATAGTGCAAATACCTACTTTTGTTTGTGATCATTTCAACATTAATTAATTATAGTAAACAATCAATAACAAGTGAAGTCTTTTAATATTTAAAAGTCTGACCATGCCCTGAGGAATAAACATTGACCAACCATTTATTTGGGGGCTTCCCTGGTGGCTTAGCTGGTAAAGGATCCGCCTGCATTGTGGGAGACTTGGGTTTGATCCCTGGGTTGGGAAGATCCCCTGGAGAAGGGAAAGGCTGCCCACTCCAATATTCTGGCCTGGAGAATTCCATGGACTGTATAATCCATGGGGTTCAAAGAATCGGACATGACTGAGTGACTTTCACATAACCATTTATTTATTTAAAACATCTACACCTTGATCTGATTACTCAAACCTCTTTTCCTCCCTTATCAAAACAGTCTTATAATGTACGTCAGTGCTGTCTTCTTCACAACAAGTGATCAAAGGAGGAGGAGGAAAGATGTTTTTAAGACACATCCATAAGGAATAAGAGGAACTTGCCAGAAAATACAGGGAAAAGGGCATCCTAGGTAGAAAGAAATAATCTATACAAAAGCATACAGGCTTAAAACACCTTGGAGTGTTTAGAAAACATGATGACTCTGCCAGAGGAGGAAGTGGGATGTGAGAGATACAGTGGGAAATAAGAAAATCTGTAGATGCCATCATCTGTATGTCACTCTGTAAGTCATGGGGAGACATAAAGTAGAAAAGTGACACAATCAGATTCATAAATTAGATTCTAGTTATTACAAAGTTCACTTTTAAAACGTAGAGTATGAATTACAGACAGAAAAAACCTCAAGGTGAAGAGACAAGTAAAGACTAACATAGGTGAGAGATATAAGTCCTTAATCATAGGTCATGCAATTAAGGAGAAAAGGGTTGGAATTGACTGAATTTCAGGCACAAAAAAAAAAAAAAGAACCTGAAAATAGAAAAAGTGTGAGAAGAGGAACACTTGAAAGATAATTCCTTCTTTCCTGGTTTCAGAATACAGCAACAGAATGCACATCATTTTAATTAAGTTAAAACAGTACAGTAAAAAATAAATAATGGGAAACTGGACAGGATGCCAAAAATAAAATTCAAGTTTGGACACATTGTGGTCAAATACTAATGGGACCCTGGAGAGATAACAGTCCAGATCTGGAGCTTGATAGTGGGAGGAAACTCAACTTGTAATCATTAAGAGAAAGGGCAGGAAAAGCCAGGGAACTAGATCACTCAATAAAAGTATGTCAAGTAGGGAATTCCCTGGTAGTTCTGTGACTAGGACTAGGCACTCTCACTGCTAAGGGCCCAGGTTCAATCCCTGGTCAGGGAACTAAGATCCCACAAGCTGTGTGGCACTGCCAAAAAAAAAAGAAAGAAAGAAAATGGGGCAGAGCCCCAAATCTGAACACTAGGAAACACTTAGAAGGCAAGAGAATTAGAGGAAGAGTAAGAAGAAAGGACAGCCAGAGAAGCAGACAAGCAGGAGAGCACAAAAGAGAAAAACCAAGGAAAAATGGTGCCACAAAAACTAACAAATAAAAACCTGGGGCCAGTGGGAAAATATACTGTCAAATGCTAGGGACAGATAAAGTAAGATAAGGACTTAAGAGTTTTAACTGGATGTAGCAATTATGCCATTATTGTTAAGAAAACCCTATATTCTCTACTTTAAGATCATGCTTAAAAAAGAATAAATAGAAACAGCAGGCATCCTAGGACCAAATGAAGAATATGTCATTAATGCCCTAAAGTTGTCAGAACGGTAGGTAAAGAAGCCACATTTCAGCGCATCCTCTTAAGATATATTCTGAATGGCTCTGGAGAAATGCTGCTTTTAATACTATGGAAACAGTACACCCATGAGCCAGCACTAGGGTCTATCTGTAAAGACTACATAGCAAGCAATTCCCGTGTCAATTGTAGAGAACTGTATTAAAGCTAAAAAGACATAGTAGCTAAAAGAACTGCAACCCAATATTCAAATTGTCTCAATACCTTAGCTGAAAGCTCACTCTAATGGCATCATGTCATTCTCAAAAGATAATTTAAATTAATTAAATTTTGAAAAAGTAGATGCATTTAGAGTAAAGAGAGGTGGGCCTTGAAAATAACAGAGCATTAAAATACCAAAGATGTGGGAAATACCTGCTTATCAAAAGAAGGTCATGAAGACAAAATACTGTGCAGTTATGAACACAGTTCTACTGGTTCTTCCAATCTACTTTTAATCATGTTAACGTGACAAGTTCATGCGATGATTACATGTATTCTGGAAATAACCTCACTTCTCATAAATCTATCCTTATGTTTTTTTATAACATAAATAAAGAGAATTCGGTATTTTTAAAAAGTGCTTCACACTTTAATCCTAACTCTAACTCAAATCCATTTATTGAACAAATAATTTTATTGAGCACTTAACCTGTAGTTTGGCATTGCTGTTCTAGGGGCTGGGGATACAGTAGTGAATGAAATAAAATCTTTGTCCTCAAAGGCATTACAGTGGGGGAATTTTAAACACTCTTGTTTTGTCATTAAACAACTAACAAGTTCACAAAACTCAAAATGGGAACTGCTTAAAAAATGATGGAAAACTTTTTTTACGCTATTAACATTGTATCAAGAACCTTTCATTAATTACTTAAATTTAAACTTACCAAAGCAAACTGATTGACTTGAATGAAGAGTATTTCTACTTCCTTTTCAGTAACTTCAGTCCCAAAACCTTTATATTCTTTGTAGGCTTCAAGGTAAGAACGCAGCCACTGGCCCTGTAGTTCTCTATCTGGATAAAGACTATAGTCTACATCACTCACACCTAAAATAGAAAAATACACAGAGATTTTTTTAAAACACATGACATATCTTCTGTCTACTTTAATAATGCGCACCATCTACCTGTTTTTTCAGAAAAAAATTATTAAATGTCTCCATTTTTTGCTAAAACACTAGATATTATTAAGTAAATAGCATTTATTAAAATAAGAAACCAATCATAACATATTCCTAATTAAATTCTAATACACAATACAGTTGATCACCATAATCAATTTTCACTGCCTCAATTTTTCCTCAAAATGTGAAACCTGAACCACCTACCACCAGGTGTCACAAATCATTTACCTCAGCACCTCAGGAGATTCTTGATTCTTATGCACACTAGCATCTAGAGCATTTTCTAGAACTGTGGCTCTGAAGCTTCTTTAACCATTACTCCCAAAGTAACAAATACACTTTTTAAGTGGATAGACCTTTATATTTTTTGTTTTTTGGCCACGAAGCATGTGGTCTCTCAGTTCCCCAACCAGTCATTGAACCTGCACCCCCTACATTGGAAGCACAGTGTCCTAACTACTGGACCACTACTGAAAACTATAAATACATTTTTATATTGAAGCCTTACACACGCACCTGATACTAAATTTCATGAAACAATATTTACCCTAACTACACCTTCCAATTGTGATATTTTCTATTTCTTTTACATTCTTTGCTTTAATTAATTCCCCTACACATCTGATCTCATGATGTGCAGTTTGAAAAATACTAATCGAGTTCCTAGTATTTTGCCTAGCATTCAAGTTGATCCTAAGTTGATCCAAACTTACTTCTCTGGTCTTATGACACTCTATTCTCCTTCATGGATTTTTATATCCTACAGGAATAGGTATATTCACCTTGAAGATTTCTTCCTTCTTCCTGCAGTGCCCTCCTTTCTATTTGCATATCCAAATTCTACCTTTTTCAACTTTTTTCTACACAAAATCATATTAAGATCACTGAAGCTTCCTCTTTTGTATCCTCACCAGTGAAGCATATTCATGTGATAACTCTTTTTATGCACAACTACTCTCCCTTCCTATAGATAAATAAATAAATTCTTGAGCTTTTGAGTTAGATGGCATTCGAAAAGCCCAGGTATACAATGGGAAGTCAAAGTCACTCAGCTGTGTCCAACTGTTTAGGACCCCATGGACTGTAGCCTGCCAGGCTCCTCTGACCATGTAATTCTCCACTAGGGCTTCCCTGGTGGTTCAGCTGGTAACGAATCCGCCTGCAATGTGGGAGACCTGGGTTTGATCCCTGGGTTGGGAAGATCCCCTGGAGAAGGGAAGAGCTACCCACTCCAGTATTCTGGCCTGGAGAATTCCATGGGCTGTATAGTCCACGGAGTTGCAAAGAGTTGGACATGACTGAGTGACTTTCACTCACACACAATGGAAACAGCAAAGGCCTTTAAATGATAAAAAAAAAAAAAAGTTGGTTTCAAATCTTACTTCTCTGCATTTTACCGTGACCTTGGTGAATTACTTTACTCATTTATAAACTGAGAACATGGATTGTATGTAGAAAAAATTAGATGAGATTTATGAAGCAACTATGTCAATTCTTAACAAAAGCCACAATCATTATTTTTCTCTTATTTTCCTTAAGAAATTAAGGAAGACATCATCATCTCTTTCCTCTAATAATAAAGAAAAATCAAAATGGTCATGAAAATAAAAATTGTTGCTCCTACCCCAAAGTTGATCTTCTGTAAAGAAAAAAAAAATTCTAAAAGCATCCTTTCAGAGTTATATATGCTACCCCACTAGAGGAACATGTTCTCTGCTGGATTTTACCTGCAAATTCATTGAAATGATTTCCAATATCATATGCCAGGTAGTTGTATCCAGAATATTCATAATCAATGAACTGTACATCACCTATGTGAGACACAAAAACAAAGACATAAGAAATCACATATAGGATAAGAAAATCCCTATGCTATTTATAATTAAATAGCTTCCAATATCTTGTCTCATTGTACGTGCTTGGTTACATGCACTTCTGAGACAATACAGGGTAAGGCTGTGAATTTTATGGCAATGAGCTTTACAAAATTCAAATTACGTACATAGGTCAACAGCTTCTTTGCGGACATCAATGTCCATTATACTAAATAAAAGTCAAAAAATACAGTCACTCTCCACATTCAAACAAAAGCAAATATGTATTTAACCACATGGGGGCATCAGTTACTGAAAAATTCAAGTTTAGTTAGAAATGAAAGCTACCTTTGAAAACAAAAATTTACGCAATTTTCTCAAAAAATTTATATTCCAACAGTGAGTTTACAGATGGAAAAAATACATAGACTTTCAAAGGTTTGAATTCTGTGAGTCCTGCACTTAATCTATAACACTTGCTGATTAACAGAACCTCCCTAAGTTAAGATAGTTGCTATCAAACTCTTAAATATTCTTGAAACGCTACATAATTAAGGTTTCCAATAGCTTACTTGAGCAGCATTAAGGTGGTCACTTTTATCATTTAAAAGGAACAAAGGTAAGCTGTTTTTTCTTCTTGAGAAATTTTTACATAAACTAAAAAGATTCCTATACTAAATTAGTGCTTTATATAGATATATATGCAAATTTTATTATAATTCTTCAGACTATCCTGTTCCATTCGCCCAAGGGACAAACTCCTGCTTAGGAAACTTCATCTTTGAATACTGAGTATTAGTTAGAAGATTTGGCTCAACACAGATATAGGTCCTATTTTTTAAAAGACAGATGAGGAAAAGAGAGGGAGGGAGGGAGGGAAGGAAGGAGGGAGGGAGAGAGAAACATTAAGAAAAAAAAATCAAAATGGGTCACTGTCTACACCAGGGGATCACAAACTCAAAAGGCTCAACAGTTAAAATGGATACATGAACACAGACGGCTGTAAGAATAGTTTCTAAGCTGCTGATACTGAGAAAATACAGAGCATGTGTCTAGTTACACTATCTTTTAAAACATCAAGCTGAGGTAATAAACTTCTGGTTTAAATACACTGGCTTTTCCCAGATGAAAGAGCCTTTTAACTATCATGTGTTGCTACAAATTTATATGTTTAATCTTGGACTGTACATTGATCATATTCCAACTCAGAAAAGTATTATATGACCAAAAAAGTATAATAGCAAGTGGAGAATTTGACACAAAAGCAAAAAAAAAATTAATATAATTGCATTTAATATAAAATCCAAAACTTTCATAATAGTCAAGTCTAGAGTAAAATAAGTGAGATCATCAAAGTATAAAAGTCCAGTTACCAAAATCTACGTGCATATTGACAAAATAAGGTTTCTAAGAGCTGGTGACTACATAAACCATTGCAACTCAACCAATTTACATTCTTGAAGAAACAAAAACTATCCCGCTGAAAGTCTTAAAGTTAACCAAATCACTTCACTAACCTCCAGAATGGGAGGACAGAACAAGCTTTAACCAAATCATTTCACCAATAAGTTGCAAAATGGAAAGTCAGAATCTATTTAAAAATTTTCTTCTAGGTACCCTTGGGAATGACAGGGTAAAGACCACCATTATGACAAAATACTTTGCAGCCATGATAAAAATTTCATTTTCAAAAATTATTTAATGGCCAGGAGAATTACAAATGTTATATGACAAAAGATACAAAATAGTAAACACAGTGATCCAAATTATTAAAAATATGCCTGAAGAGAGAAGGAAAAAAAAAAAGAAGCATAATACATAGGGGGAAAAAGATGGTGGAAATAAACCAAAACAAAACATTTTTTTGGTTTCATTTCAGATGGTAGACAAGTGACCTTTTATCCTTTATTCTTTACAATAAACATTAAGGAGAAAAAAAATGATAGTTTAAAAAGATTAGGATGAAAGAGACTAAACATAATGATTTGGGAAATACCTATCTACCCACCCAGACTTCAAAATATGAGGATTCCAGAGGATTTACCAAGTTGTCTTACTGAGTCAACCGAACAATTTTAATAAACAATTTTTCAAATTACAGCTGTTGATTGTTTTAGCTCTTTAAATACAAATTCTTGTAGAGCTCATACAAACTGTTACATGCCAATAAAAATACACAGCCCAGTCCTGAAGCTTACTTTAGCCACATAAACAAAAGCTTCAATTTCAATTTTCAAAATCATATTTAGAATTTGGCAAATATAAATAAAACAGCAGGTAAAACATGCCTGCTTATAGAGTATATACAATTTAAATAAAGCATAGATCATTTTAACAAAAGTTAAAATCTGTTTCAGTATGAAAATTTTAGCAATGACTTTTTGTAGTAGCATTAATTCATTAAAACTAGCCTTTATTTTTAAATGCTATGTTGAGTTTATAAATAATGAAATTTTAAAAATAAGAAAATGAAGCTAACAAGATACAGATGAGGCTGTTACCAGGCTCCGTGCATGTGAACAAGTGATGCGATAAACCTCCAGTCAGTGCGTTTAAGAAGCACGGGTGCGCCGCCACATGGCAGCAACAATGGCATACCTAATCTGTAGCAGATGAAGAAAATTTGGCAAACTCACATTTTACAAGACACAAAGCTTAAAAGGAAAAAAAAATTTTTTTTAATCTGCATTAACTATTCTTTTCAAACTACTGCAAACAAAGTGGAACTCAACCTTAAATTTAATCTTCTGCAACAAAGTATAATTAAAGAAGCCTGCTTTCCTTATTTTGGGTGCCAGAAAAATCAAATTACTGGAAAATGCTTTCCTACAAGAAAAAAAAAAAAGTACCCTGAACTTTTTTCCTCTACAAATTTAACTTCTGAATTCTAAAATTTCTCTAAAAATAAATTATTTAGAGAAACATCCACATCACTATTAATAACTAATAGCTCATATGGCATGACTATCTTGTTTTTTCAAAAGCTACTTTTTCTTTTATTACTATGTTTCTTTAACTTCACAGGAACTGAAGTCCACTCTGAGTTAAATAAATTGTTCAAATCTCAGTACAGTTTAAACAATATTTAAAGTACTTTAAAACCAAAAAAAGTTAATTAACGAAGGCTATATAATTCACATGATGCATTCATTTGGACTCCTTTACTTGTTGTTGTTAAGGAAAAAAGGATTAAAAGCAAAATAATCAATATGAGAACCTGAAAATGTTTCCAATTCACCCTACTTGCTCTACAATGTTATGTAAGGCAAGAAGAGAAGAGAGAAAGAGTAACCACGATTATACTCAAATTGGTAAAATGTTTTCTCTCTTAGGCAGAAAAAGGAAGTACTCTATTCTGGGAAAGTTTCCTTTCATTTCTTTCTCTGGAGTCCAGTAACTTTACCCTGGACATGTACACCTTCACCCCAGCACTCATCGTTCTGAATGTAAACATCCGTTTTCTTATCTGACTCCTCCATCGTTTCCTGGAGGGGCAGTAGGAGGGGCAGCAGGTCCCTTCCACCTTTCTTCATGCAATCCACAGAGCAAACCCTAGCACACAGGAAGTAGTCAAATGCTAGTGAAATATTAATAAATGGAGATTTTTCAGAGAATGCTCAGACACAGTGATAACACACGTTTAAATGGGAGCAGGGGAGATAAGTATGAAACACTAAGGAACAAAGTATGGCATTTCTGACATTCTTACTCAAGTATATGGTTGAACATACAGTGGAAGTGAATGTATGAGTAAAGAAAAAATTCTAAACTAGTAACTAGTTTTTACAGTCCATTTAAGTTTTTTATTATGTGATTTAGGGATATTTTATTTTTTGCTAAATAGTGATTTAGACTACAAGGTAAAACAAGGTTAAGGCTATACTTCATAATATTCTACCCTGGAAAATATATGCTAACAAATTTTAATTTAAAAATAAAACTAACAAAAAAAAACCTCTTGTTAAAAATCAATAAAATAACCACCACCATGCTTTTTCATGAAATAATAATAAAGTAAGTAAGTTTTAGAGTCAATCAAATGACTACAAATGGTGACTCACCCATTTTCTAATTATATTGTTTAAAACTCTGAAAACAAACCTAGCTTACTCTGTAATTGCCCAAAAAAGCTTTGTTTCCTTAAACAGTTATACATTAGCTTCCTGCATTTGCTGACAGAAAAAAATAATCAATGACAGCCATTTAAAGTTACATATTAGGTCTTAAGCTTTTTATGAAGTTTTTATGAATGGGGGGCTTCCCTGGTGGCTCAGCTGGTAAAGAATCCACCTGCAGTGCAGGAGACCTGGGTTTGATCCCTGGGTTGGGAAGATCCCCTGGAGAAAGGAAAGGCTACCCACTCCAGTATTCTTGCCTGAATTCCATGGACACTATAGTCCATGGGGTCACAAAGAGTCAGACACGACTGAGCAAATTCCACTTTATGAATTGGGAAAAAGAAGAAACAAAACAGCCACCAGTAAACATTCTGACAGAGGATCAAGACATGAGACAACAAACTCAAAAGCTTTAGTGATTACTTCTGTCAGCAGTTAAAGGATTAGTTGAAACTAAAATACGAGATTTGAAGCAGTTAATAAGCAATATTGAAATTTGTTCCACTTAGTATAAATTCTTTTTTAATTGCTGATTAATTTAAAAGAAGACTGATAAGTCTTATCATACAGTTCTGGAGCAAGAGTCACTGCTTTTGGTTTTATCATTATATAACAAATTCTATCATCATGTCATCAAGTATACTTTTCTTACCTTTTTAAGATGTCATTTCACTGAAGCCAAGGAATGGGATGCTGTCTTACCAACCACCTAATTCCTGGCACTGACTAACATTTCAAAAATCTTGACAGCTACCATCAACTTCAGAAAGGAAGCTTACTCTTCTCCCATATTCCTGAGTCCTGTCAACTGACATGATGAAAACAGGTAGAAGCAGGATTTCTTCTGTGATGCCTACCAGTTCCTGTAACATTCGCAGGTGAAAATGCCTACAAACTGGAGAGTGCTCATAGTCTGTTTGTGTTTGTGTGCGTATGAATAAGTACAACACACATACATATATATATATATACATTTTTAACTTTAAATTAATCACTCGAATTGGTTAAGATAAAATCTGCAAATTGCATTTAAAGACAACCTGAATTGTCATCTCATACTACTAAGCCATAAATCCTTCTGGCTTACAGTTACCATTTTTACTTTTTCAGAATCAGATACACTTTGTATAATACATCTCCTATGAACATAATACAGGGGTTGGCAAACAATGTGTTCTCAAGCCAAATTCAACCCAGTGCCTAACAATATATGGCTGTGTTTGTGCCACAACACAGAGCTTAATAGTAGAAACAGAGACTATAATATGGGATGAAAAGTCTGAAGTATGTACTACATAGCTCCTTACAGAAAGCTCCTTACAGTTTGCCAACTCTATCACAGTATAATAGTTGCAACTGAGAGCTGTTAAGTACCTAGTCTGGTGCAATATATGTTATATGCCTCACCTAAAATCTTGTCAGGAACCATCTGGAGTAGCTATTATCTCTAGTCTCAAACAGAGCAAACAAAATTTCTAGACTATCAACAGTATAAGCAGCACTTCCTAAAGTCTTAAGCCCATCCATAAAAATTTTTGTTCAGACAGTCTTGGATGGAGCCCAGATACCTACATTTTCCCCAAGTATCCTAGGGGACTCTGGTGCAGACAGTAAAGGATTAAATATAAACACTTAATGAAGACATAAAAATGACTTAATACCACCTACTTCCATATGTGATTGAGCAGGGATCTGCACACAAGAGTGCTTGGTTCCAAAATCTATATTCCTTTTGACTTCTCTTTCAAGTTACTCAAGAGTTTGATTACTCTTTTAAGAATAATATATCTGCTGATAAGAGTTACTTAAGAGATTTTTAATCTAGTTATACTATATAAAAATCTAAGTTATTATAGCTGAAAAGTACATGCAGAGACCAAGATGATCCAATATACATTCATGAAGTTTAAAATTTGTACTTTCAAGAAATTAAGGGTTTCCTGAAATACACTATGTTTTATTACTTTATTATGTATCAATAGGTGGGTACAAAATGGTGAAGCCCTGAGCTCAAATCACATGAACGACTTAAGTGATAACAAATCAAACACATTTGTGAACATAATATGTAGCTTAATCATTTATTCTATGTAGAAACCATTTTAATTCTGAAAGACTTAAAACTTGGGATTTCAGATGCTACAAGGCAATAAGTTAAAGAACTCTGCAGTCTATGTTTCTAATTTCAGTGAGCCTCCTGACAGTACAATTAAAACTACTACTGCTATGCTATAGCTCAAATACATATATTCTTTGCTTATTAAATTCACTAAATTTATATAATTTACCTTTTTTAAAAGCATGAGGCAAGTTACTTCTCCTTATAACTAAAGATAACATGTCATAAGCACATTACTTCAAAACCATTAGCTCGTAATTCGAAACAAGTAAGATAATAGCAGAATAAGATAATAAAAAATAAAAACAAGCTTCTTGCCACATTTCCATGAGTTTCAGATTTTACCTGAACAACATTCCAACCATGTTTTCTTAATGCTTATGTATCAACTAATCACATAGAAATTGATTTTTTTAATGGATGCCGCAAAGTCCAAAGTAGCCTTCCTAATGAACAGTATAAAACCATTGATAAGAAGAAAAAAAAAACATTGTAAGAAAACATAACAGAATATTTTCATAACTAACACACAAACATAACCACAAAGACAAGAAACAAATGGTATGTAATAGACTCCTATGACGAATGGGAAACTAAAAACTATATACTTGTTAAACTGTGAGTTTTATTCTCCAATGTAGGGAAGAAAAATTAGACACAAAAGTATGATTTAGGTAACTCCTGGTAAAACAAAAAATGACAAGAAGTTTGAACTTTTAAAGCCCGGATGAAGCATATTTTATTTGAAAATAGGAGAACTTTTCATATCACTAATCAGTAGTTTAGATAGCCAATGAGTTAAATAAAAAAGCAAAAATTCATGTTTTATACCTAAGACATAGTAATCTGATTTTTTTGGTCCCTTTTATTTTAGATATAAATTAAGTTTGTTTGGTGAAATGAATATGCAAAAGAAACTTATAAAATAAAAATGTGAAAAGTTAAAATTATATTCCAAAGGAAATAACATATTCTCTTAATTAACTTGCAGTTAAAAATAAAGCTGAGTGTCCACTTCAAATGTAAGATGAAGGCCCTTAGTTGAAATTCCATTATATAATATAATGTGTTATTAGATCTTGCACTGAACTTAAAATAAAAGATAATACATCGCTTTAATGAATAACTAATATTCTTGTTTCACAAATGGCATTGAGATTTGGTTACTATTACACAATGTAGTACAAATATACTGTAACAATTATAGGTAATAAGTAGATAACAATAAATTAAAGGACACTGTCAAGTACTTAACGTTTTAGGGTACACTGGAAGTTTTTAAAAAAATTATTCCACAGACTTCAGGACATTCAAAATAGAGATGTTAGCTCAAAATTTTTTTTAAATAGACTCTCTAATCCAGATTAAAATATCAAATATAAAAGGGACTTAAGCATGTTTTTGAAAACATGTGCTTCAGTCTACCATCCTTGACAGTGTTCTTTGTTTTTCTTCAAGTTGAAGTCAGTTATAAATATTACAAGCTTTTGCATTAGAACAGTCTCAACTTATAATTTGATAAGAATGGTCATAAATAGTAATTTGACATAATATGACCACTTAATTAGGATTCTTTGGCTTCAGTATCTTCAAAAAGCACACTTGTAATTCAAAATAATCTTCAAACTGTAATATTTATCTTCAAAACTGGTTTCCTACAAAATGCAATAGCTTCAAAGTTTCAAACAAACTTTTTGAATTAACACTAATCTTTCTACCAAAATTGTGTCTTTTAAATTTCATCGTAGTATATTGAAGGGCATCTACCATTTTAGCAACCAAACCTCAAACCACTTTATCCAATATTATACAATCATGTGTTTCTTAAATATGAAAACATAAGAGAATTTGAATACAGCAAGATAAAAACAATCCCCAAAAATATTTCACCAAAAAGTATCACTGTCCTCCTCAAAAAATGTTAAGACAATTTACTAAAGTGTCTTGATTATTACCTCAGTAGATAAAATTTCAACAACTACAAACAAAATTTCCTCCATCTGTGGCTTATTTTCTTAGCATCAAAATATCTAACAAGTCAGTAAAATAAACAGGTAATAGGAAACTTGGACACATTTGTTTTTAATACTGCTGTCCCCGCCCCCAACACTCAGAACATTTCTATATTTATAAAACAGTGCCATGTCAGTTGGTTTTTCAAAAACCCTCATTACAAGCAGGTGCATTTTCAAACCATGAATTACCAAATATTTACAATTAAATTTATAAACAGTCATGTCATCATTTTTCACTTAAAACTCTAACAGAAACCAAAAACTATTTCTAATAAACCAATTCTAAGAAACATATTTTATACAACTATGCAGAAAATATATATTCCTAATATAGCACAGTTACCATGAGTTTGTAACCAAAATAAAACACTTCAGTCTTCATACATGTTTTTAACCCTTACATTTGAATTAAATTTATTGATTGATACAAAGATCAAAAGACTGTTATAAACACAAAGAAAAAAAACTTTACTTACTGCTAAAGTCAGATACCTACCTTGTTTCTCATTGTAGATTATATTCTTACACAACAGGTCATTATGGCAAAGCACAACAGGTGAGCCCAGGCTGGAAAGAATCTTCTTCATCCAAGTCATTTCTTCCTGAAGAATCTGAGAGCTTGGGATATCACTTAAGAACCTTTCAGTTTAAAAAAAAAAAGTTACATCTTGTTTATATTAACGACAACAGGTTTTTTTAAGTTTCCCTAAGGAATAAAACCTTTCTTTTTCTTTTTGGTCATATACAACTTAAATTTTTTCCTTCCAGTTTTAAGATATAATTGACACACACAGCATTATACAAGGTGTACAAAATAAAATTTGACTTACATACATAATGAAATGATTACTACAATAAGGTTAGTTAAGTATCTATCATCTCATACAGATACAAAATAAAAAGAAATATTTTTCTCTTGTAATGAGAACTCATGTTCTTAACAACTTTCATATTTAACAATGTAACAATATAACAAAAGTTGTTATAACAATACAACAACTTTCATATATAACATAGCAATGTTACTTTACCATGTTGTATATTACAGCCCTAGTGCTTATTTATTTTATATCTGGAAGTTTGAAGCTTTTGCCTACTTTCATCCAATTCCCCCTTCCCCACACCCTACCTTTGGTAACCACAGATCTGATCTCTTTTTCTCTGAGTTAGTTTGTTTTTGAAATATAAATGACCTACAATACTGTTACTTCCTGGTGTATGACAACAGTAATTTGGTATTTCGATACATACCAAAAAATCTATTTTTAATAAGTTCTTCCATTTAAATGCAGACTTCTGAATTAAAACAGGCCAATTATTCTAAGATTAGAATAAAGAAAATTCATTATAAATAACTTTAGTATGAATAAAAGGAAACTGAACAAGACACCTAAAATTCAGGGCATAAAAGTAAAAAGTGGATCAGTACAAAACAGGACGAGGGAAGAATATACATGTCTAACAGCTAACATTTACTAACACTATTCTCAATGTTTTATATTTATCTCCATTTTACAGATGGGGAAACCAAGACATACAGTTTAATAAAAAGAAGTTTAAGTATTTAAAGTCACAAAGATAGCCTATTAAAGAACTAAAACATCTATCTCAAGCCTGGAAGGGTGAATGTAGTATAAATTAGTTAAAGTCACATTTGAAAGTCAACAGATATTATTCGGGCTTCCAGGTGGCTCAGCAGTAAAGAATCCACCTGCAGTGCAAGAGCTGCAGGAGACTTGGGAAGATCTCCTGGAGAAAGAAATGGCAGCCCACTCCAGTATTCCTGCCTGGAGAATCCCATGAACAGAGGAGCCTGGCGGGCTACAGTCTAAAGGGTCACAAAGACAGACCCGATTGAAGCAACTTTGCATGCACGCATGCAGATATTATCTATTGCTGACAAATCAATTCATTATTATATGATAATCATCACTCAGATAAAGATGATGATGCTATCATATGATAACCAAATCACAGAATATTCATCTTTGCAGAGAACTGCCTCAGTAGTTAGACTGGGAAGGGGTGAGAGTTAGCTTGGCAAGAAGGAGTGGCGATTACGGCTCTTTATCCTGTACTCTTTTCTGTACTATTTATTGTGCCATATTTGTAATAATAAAAAGACAATGAAACAAAAATAGTGTGCTGCTACTATTTTTGCAAAATAGTAGCTTACAAAATTGCTGCTCCTCCTTCTCTTCTTCCCTGAAACTTCAAGACAAGTTCTCTTCCCTCTTTCTCTATACAGTCTCTCAGATTACCCCTTTCATTTTACAATACAATAAACAGTCTGTATCAGGGTTTACTTTAATGAATCTGCCTATTCACTGTTCTCCCAACTGCTGCATTCTCTTCTACACATAGCTTCCAATAGAGATCCGCATATGTGCTTTTTAAAATGGTGTAATTATTCAAGAATTTATTTTAAAAGTACCGAGTTGAATGGAAATAATAGGACTCAAAGGATTATTAACATAATCATAATCATGCACAGACAAAAAGGAATGAAAGGAAATATGAAAAATATTTTTAATATTAATTATTTTTAATATTTTAGTTGTGTATTTTCTATTGGGGCAAGGATCTTTTGCTATCTACCATAGGGCATCTCCAGATTTATCACTAACCTCAAGAATTTAAAGTAACCTCTGAATAATAATTTTTAAAATAGCAGCTAACATTTATTTAGCACTTACACGCACAAACACTGTTCTAAGATACGTGTATATATTGACTCAATCCTCACAAAACCCCTAAAACGTAAACATCCTACCCTTGTTATTTCCACTTTACAGAAAAGGAAACAGGTAATTTGTCCAAGGTTGCACAGCAGAACCGAGACTTGATCCCCGCAGTCTGGCTCCGGAGTCCTGTACTCTTAATTCACACATCATACTGCCTCTCAACACTGCACCACTGCCATCGTCATTATCTTAAAGTGATTTTTTTCCTGAAATCTTTCAATAAAATCATTATTTCACAGGTGGATTTTTTGTTTGTTTGTTTTCATGTGATCACTTTCTGAATATCCAGCACCGTGGACACCCTTTCAGATGTCTGTCTGTCCCAGTTTACAGGGTATAATACCCCTGTCCATTCAGAGTCTGACAAACTGTGCAAACAAAGCACACACAGTGAGT
This sequence comes from Cervus canadensis, assembly GCF_019320065.1. Taxonomy (NCBI): domain Eukaryota; kingdom Metazoa; phylum Chordata; class Mammalia; order Artiodactyla; family Cervidae; genus Cervus; species Cervus canadensis. The sequence goes on along the minus strand of NC_057406.1, from coordinate 31,249,938 downwards.
CAAACTAATCTTTCAAAATAATCAACTGTAACACAATAGTTATTTTTTCCTAATGAATTATAAAAAATAAAACCAAACAAGAAAAAAAAAATCCACAGGTCCTGCTTACCTCTGTCGTTCTTAAAGACTTCCTGAATACAAAAGTGGAAATCTTCGTGTACATTTTAGATATAAAGACAAAGTTAGATTTGCAATTTCTGTACTAGTATTAATAACACTATGTAAAAACATGCTCGGTGTAGTTTCAGAGGCATGTGTCACAGAGTATTTCAGAGGGTCCCAGCAGGACTGTGCCTCTCTTTTTTAGGAGCAGTCAAGATGGTAAGTAGGAAGACTGAGCTCACCTGCTCCAGCGGGCACATCAAAATTACAACTACCAACAGAGGTACTAATGATGAGAAAGACCAGAAGACTAGCACAAAAGATTTTTTAAAGGTAGAATGGAGAAGCCACAGTAAGACAAGTAGAAGGGGCAGAGATGCAGTATAGTGAAGACCCACACCCCCTGGGTGGGCGACCCACAAATGGGAGGATAATTACAATGGCAGAGGTTCTCCACATGGAAAGAAGACAAGCCCCATATCTGGCTCCCTAAACCAGGAATCCTACACTGGGAAGGCTGGCTCCTAGAACATTTGGCTTTTTAAGGGCACACTTTCAGGAGAATCAGAGGGCTGTGGGAAGCAGAGACTCCACTCTTAAAGGTCATATACAATATCCCACATACTCTGGGATCCAGAGCAGAAGCCATAATCTGAAAGGAGCCTGGGTCACACCCATCAGCTGATCCTCAAGAGCCTCCTGGAGAGGCAAGAGGCAAATGAAGCTGCCCCTGGGCTCACAGGCACCGGCAGCAGCCATTCTGGGAGCTCATTCTACCAGCAGGACACTGGTCCTGGCAAGCACCGCTGTGGAATCCTCCCTCTAGCTCACTGGCACCAGGACGCAGCCCCACTCTAGCTGATCAAGTTTTAGGACACCTTGGGAGCCATCCAGGGATCTTGCCCACCCACCAGCAAGCTGATACCAGCTTCCAGGACACCTTGGACCCCAAAGCCAGCTTAATGCTTGAACCAGCCCTGCCCACTGGAGGTCTGACACCCACTCTGGGGAACCCCAGGGCCCTGCAGAAAGAGACCCTGGGCCCTGGCTCCATCAAACAGCAGACCAGCTCTAGGCCCAGGAAGCTCCAGGACCTGGGCCCTGCCCACCAGCAGGCCCACACTAGACTGAGGATCTGTAGCCCCACAACCACCAACCCCAGACCCAGTTCTGCCCACCAGAGGGCCAGCCTGGCCCCCTAACACTGCTGTATGTTATACGCGAAAGTTGTTAAAGAGAGTAAAACCTGAGAGTTCTCATCACAAGGAAAAAAAGTTTTTTTCTATGTCTTTGTTTATTATGAGATTACAGATGTTCACTAAACTTAACTGCAGTAATAATTTCAAAACATATATAAGTCAAATCATTATGCTGTATGTCTTAAAACTTATTCAGTGCTGTGTGTCAATTATATCTCGATAAAACTGGAAGAAAAAAACTTGTTTATATAATTTAGAATCTAAATTCTGATTTACACATTTTTCTATGTAGGAAATGAAATATCTTAGTTACTCTGAACCTGAAATCCTATAAAATCTGAGACTCCAGTAAAAGAACTTTCAATCTCATTATATGAGACTTTAAAAGTCACAATAAACGAAGACAACCCAAACCTTTTCACACTTCAATATGATTACACTGCCCCAATGTAGATCTCTAGGCCCATTCAAAGCAGCTTTCCTTTGGACAGAAAGAATTGCTTTAAAAAGGTCTCTATGGTCAAGTCACACTATGAAAAATATACCCAATAACAGTAACCTTTATATTATGTTTACTGCCAAATAAATGTTCTATATTTGTTTCTTGGCTCCCCACTTCCCCACTTTTATAGGGACTGATTTTTCTTTTGAGCCAACTGGGGAAGACAAGCAGATTTCTGTAGTGCCTTCTGAGAGTCAAATGGATTAATGCTTATTTTACTTAAGTGCAAAGAGATAAACAAAATCAGACTTTATACACCTTACAGTTATCTTTGAAACCCTATATATATATAGCAAAACAATGTAAAACATAATTTCAAATGAAAAAAGTAATTCTACCTTTTATTAATGTCTTCATCTGCAAATCCTGTGGGAATGAGAGAGAAATATTTTCCCATCTTTAGCCACAGGTTAGATTTGGGAATCCAGCCATTGTGTGCATGAATAGCATGGATTTTAGCAAGCTGACGAGCTATTAGCCTGTTTAAAAACAGAACAGCATAAAAAGGAAAGTGTTATGCACCATACAGTTCATATTTACTCAAAGGTAAACTAAAATAATTAGGGTGCCTTTATCTTATAACATGATTTCTTTTCACTTTACATAAGATTCAAAATAGTATGGCAAGTCAACTCTCACTAGAAAGGGTAAACATTTAAAACATACGTAGGAAGAAATATCTAAAATTAATACAGCAATTATAGTCCAAAAGGGATTGACTGGCAGCCTACTTTGATTATACAATGTCTGCAACCAACAGAAGAATACACAACTATAAATGATTTCAAGGCACATATTAGACATTAATTACCGATGCATTTAAACTACACTGAGTCATTTTAATTTTGAGCCTTTGAAGTCAATGAAGTTAAAGGGCAAAGAGGACTAAAAGGTAAATGGACAGATAAAAAGGTTCTATGAGTTAATTTCTTAAGTGTGTTAACAAATTCTCTGAACAAATGTTAGGATTTTATGATGTCAATCAATCTTGATATAATGACAAAATAATTTGAAGCTGTGTGTATTTGTGTCCACACTATCTTTTTATCTGTAGAACCTAACCTAGTACAGCAAATGCTAATGGAGGAATAAGCATACTACATTAGAAATAAGAACTAAATTAACATCCAGTCCATAGAATAGTAGGTAGAAAAGTGACTTAACAATAATCTACAAAAAAAGAACTTAAAACTGGCAAATCTTCAACATTACAATCTAATGTAACATCCCTCAAAGTGAAGTCCTAGGACTTACCATACAGTACCACCAAGGAATTTCTGAAGTTCTACCCTGCATCTACGGAATCACAAACTCTAGGGGTAGGCCCTAGCACTCTGCATTTTAAACAAGATTTCCAGGTGATTCCAATTCACTGTGTAATTTGAGAAGTACTGACTTAACTTCCAATTCTGCTTTTGAAGTCACTGAGGTTAAAGGGCAAAAGAGACTAAGGTAAAAAGGTAAGTGGGCAGATAAACAGGTTCTATGACTTAATTTCTATATCTTATGTTAACAAACATTAGCTGGCCTATGTACTAAAATCGATCTTTGGAAACTTAAAAAAAAAAAGAAAAGAAAGGCCTGGGTATTACCCCAGAAATTAAATGGTTTGGGGTGCAGCCGCAGCATCAAGGTATTTTAAAAGCTTATCAGATGACTTGGATACACAAAAATCACTTTAAGCACACAGGGAAACCAGTATTGTAGTTATTGTTCACCAATCTGTGATAAAATAACAGTTTTACTATGTTTTCATACTACAGTGAATATTCTTATCTACTTAGTTTTTAATAAGATTCCTGATTTTCCTTAGGAAAAACTTCCATCCCTCTCACTTTTAGTTCATGTGGTTCCTTCAGAGCTGATCTCCATCCTAACCCCCTATCCCAGTTGTACCACTAACTTCAGGAGTGAAGAGATGACACAGACTTGCCCAGAGCACTCCAACCTGCAGGCCAGAGTGATTGGTTCAGGGCATATTACTCAAGCCCGGGCTAAAAGGATTTGATCCCAAGACTTCTACTGAAGCTACTGACTTTGGGTGAAGCCATCAGAAAAAGAGGAACACACCCCCCCACCACACACACACGCACACTGTGCAAACTGATTAGATAAGTCTGCAACTGCTAGTAATTATAACTGTCACTCTTCAGAAAAGTTTGCCAGAAAAAAAAAAGCTAACATACAATAAAACAGACAGCGACACTCCTAATGACAGACACTATTAGAGCCCCTGGATCCACCCATGCCTGAACTTGTATTCTCAGATACAGACACCAACAAATTCCTTCTTCTTTGAGCCAAATTATTATTCTCAATAAGACTCCTGATGCAGCTCAGAAGTGTTTAGGCGTGACTGCAAATGAGTTCCAGTTCTACTACAAGAAATATTCGATGCTTTGTTTGAAAGAATATAGCGTTAAAGAACCAACAGATAGACTAATATTCATCTTTCCATTTAGATGATTATAATTCAGCTGACCACATCTATTTTGACGTTCGATGATCTGAACAATAGTCCACAGTGGGGGTAATGCTCAATGCTTGTAGGAAGCAGAAAATTGTTACTGGTCTGACAGTACTTGAAGCAACAAAATGAGGTCTATGGGACACAGCCCTCACAGACCTGTCTTTGATGCACAATGCTATAACTGAATTCACTGTTTCCCTATTGATTCTCCCTTGAATTCAGACACAGAAATTGGTCAGTTTCTCTTGTCTTCAGAGCACTACTGGATTTTACTATTGAATTAAAAATGAGTAACGAAGTATTTGTAATGCTGTTCTTTAACCTACCTAAATTTTTAAAGAGAAACCTCCTAATATTGTTACTCTGAAGCTTAAAGATTACATGTAGATCACATCCAGCCAGTTCCGCAGCCTAAAGATGCTGCAAGTGTCATGTCTGACACATTCAATATTTTTCTCCTTCTACTGTTTTCTATTCTGAAAAATAAGTATGATGAGGTTTCACTGTAACTGAGTAATATTTGCTTTTGGCCTTTATTTTGATGATTAAGTTACGGTTCTACCTACGGATGCCGATGTTATTTAAAAGGAGAGGCAAAAGGTATCTTATCTGAGAATATCTTTTGCCTTTAAGGCGCTGCATCCTTGTCTAAAATGGAAAATTTTGCTGATTTGAGAATAAAACTAAGTATGCAACCATGTGAAGAATAAATCGTATTTTGATGGAAAAAAAACAAGAATCCTAATGCATTACCAAAATATTAAAATCTGTGCTCTTTTTAGGTATGTGTGTTTTGGTTCATACCTCTCAAATTACCAAATAATCATTGTTTATGAATAATTATTGTTTGAATGACCTTAAGACAACATATTCTATAAGAATACAGAATAAAAAATGTATTTTTATTATCAATCTCTCATACAGTATTTGCATTAAAAAGCTAGGCCCATAAAAGTGCCATAAATAAACATATAGCACTTTAAGCACTAAGAAACTTCATTAAAAAAACCAAGTAATAATTAAAACAAAGAGCAAATAAACACAAATATATATTTATATACATGTGCACACACATATATGTATATGTAAACTGGTTTTAAACTTTAAGCGGGGGAGTTGGGACAAGAGGTCTGAAGAAAGGTAATCCATGTTACACAAAACTCAAGGAGAAATCTACATCAACAGAACATTATGACCTAAAACTGTTTACCCAACAAATGAAACCAATGATTCCAGAGAAGGGTCACATATTAGAATAGAAACTTAATACCAACAAATTTTTATTTGCTGTTTTAAAAATAAATAATAATGTCATTTTTCATTGTTTTACCCGAGAGTTTATATGAGACTCTTATTTGAAAACCACAAAATGTAGTTTCAGAAGTTCTCCAAATATAAGTTATTCAGCTACGAGTGACTGAAATGACAATTATACGGTAAAGAGAACGGCCACAACTCCAAGAGGCTCTTACATGTTAATAGAATCTGTTGAACATGAATACCTGCTACGAGAAAAAGCACCTACTAATTGTGAGAATCTTGACTTCTGAGGCAAAAAGGTAGCTAACTGGAGCTAGGTCAGGATTTGAACTGATTATGTGATGCAAAGGCCAAGGTCTTTCCATCACAGTATACTGCAGTTAACACTGCACAGAATTAGCAAATCACTCCATTTCTCTGAGTCTCTGGGTTCTTACAAGGAAAGCCAAATTACTCATATAATCTTAAAAGCTCTCCTTCAAATCTAAGAAGGGATGTCTGTGAATAAAAGAAAAAATTTACATAAATATCTACTCAGTTTAGAGATTTAAGTTCAATAATGACAACAGGAATTTCACATTCATATTCATATACAAGGCTCCTATACACTAACTTCCCATCTCATACCAATTTCCTACTAGTCATAATAGAAATATTAAATATACATGAACTATGGACTAAAAGAGGCAAAGTTTTCCAAATGATACTGATTTTTATCAAAAATCAGCAACTATTTTCGCCTTTGAATAAATTTCTGAAATTACAAATGAAATTATAAAAATTATTTTATATGAAATTTAAAAAATACTGTTGCATAATGAGATACGTATCTACTCAAATGGAAAACAAACTATTAATTACCAACATACAAGAGCAAAATTAGTATTTTCAAACAAAGTTATATCAAAACTTAAAAGCTAATGATTAGTATCTTCTAAAGTAAATTATAGATGTATTTGTCCTTTCTAAAGGTGCACTGTCAAAATAGTATTTGATTATATAAAGGACAATGTTAATATTAAATGATAACATCATGTTTATATAACAGGTAAAACTATATTCAGAATATTATTTAAATGTTTTATAGTATTTTCCAATGTAATTTTAAAAAAATAGCAGCAAGTAATAATAGTATAGTTGAGATTGCTTTATTAATACTACTGATCAATACTATCACTAGGTTATCCTACAAGGGGCAAAGACCATGCCTTATTCTTCTCTCTTAGCATTCAGCACTAAGAGGAGGTACTTAATAGATACTAGATGAATAAGAATCATCATCTTGGTAACAGATTCAGGGTACATTTAGAAACTTACCACAGGATTCTACCACTATTAGAATTATTCTCAGGTGGATTAAAATCTATCCTGGATTTTTTAAAAATCTCATATGATACCAGTTGTGCCAAAATTAACAGAGCTACAGAAAGACAAAGAAACCATCCATTTGAAACACTGCCTGTTCTTTGACAAGACATAACTTGTATAATAAGCCTTTTTTTTTCCCTCAAAATTTAGAATTCAAGCCAATTTCTGCAGGTCTTAGAACTACTGGTCTATCTTCTCTGTAGCAAAATTAACAAGGAAAGGAAGCAAATCTATTACACAAATATCCTCGTGGAAATAACAAATATAGTTAAACTGCAAGCACAGCAACTACATACTTAAAAACCAGACTTTGCTAAGAGATTTTAAAAATTAAATAAGTCCTATGTTTATAAGTTCCATACTCGTCTGAAATTTTTGATAAATTGGTCTTGAAAAAAATCCACGCAATTTGTGAAGGATGGCTTTGTTAGGAAATTTTATGGTTTTCACTTGTAACTGAATTCAACACAGTTGCAGAACACAAAATCAACACATAAAATATGTTGCAGTTATACATTATCAATGAACAATTTAAAAAGGAGATTAAGCAAAACAACTCCATTTACAATAGCATCAAAAAGAATAAAATGCTTAGAAATAAATTTATCCAAGAAGGTGAAAAAATTTCTATACAAAATGTTGCTGAAAAAAATTAAATACAGAATTAAATGGAAAGATATCCCTGTTTGTGGACTGGAAGACTTAAACTGCTAAAATGTCAATACTACCCAAAGTGATCTATAAATTCAATACTATCCCTATCAAAATCCCAATAGCAATTTTTACATTAAATAGAAAAAAAAAAAAAACCCAAAATTCAAATGTAATTTTAAGGAATCCCAGACATAAAAACAAGTTAAAGAAAAAAGAATAAAGTTAGAGGTCTCACATTTCCTGATTTCAAAACTTATTACAAAGCTACAGTTATCAAAACAGAGTGGTACTAGCATATCACCAGACACACAGACTAATGGAAAAGAGCCCAAAAATAAACCCCCCAGTTTATGAGCAAACAATTTTCAATAAGGATGCTAAGACTATTCAATGGCAAAGGAGAGTCTTCTCAACAGCTGGTGCTAGAAAAACAGAATATCCACATGTAAAAGACAGAAATTCCTTAATCCTTTCCTTAAATCATACATAAAAATTAACCTGAAGTGGATCAAAAATCTAAATGTAAGAGCTGAAACCATAAAACTTTTAGAAGAAAATACAAGGGAAAAGCTTCATGACACTGGACTTGCTAACAATTTCCTGGATATGACACCAATAGCACAGATGACAAAGGTAAAAACAAACTGGACTACATACATCATTTTTTCTCCCCCCACATGGGTAGGTGGCAGGTTAAATAAGCAAGAGAACTTACATATAAGGTTTGTCTTGGGTAGCTGCAGGAGAAATAGATCTACCTGCCTGTCAGAATCTTAGAAGTTTATATATGTCTTATGGGGTTCAGTAACATATGCCATCCAGATAGTCTCAACATCACCCCATTCTCTCAAGGCTCCATCCTCCAAAATAGCTTCCACTGGGGGAACGGTGAGCAGACTACACATTCCAAGGGCAGGGGAGGGGCTGAGGAACCTCCTATTGTGTGAGTCCAGCCCAGGGGGTCAACTGGTGGTCACATTCTCTTGATGACCTCTTCCAACAATTGCAGAGGTTGTTAGTGATCAACAAAACAATCCACGTACATTAAAATTTAAAACTGTGCATCAAAGGGCAAAATCAACAGAGTAAAAAGGCAACCCATAGAAAATAAAGTACTTGTAAGTCATATATATGATATGGGGTTAATATTCAGAATATATAAGTACTCTTACATCTTGACAACAAAAAATAATCCAATTAGAAAACTGGAGGAAAAAAAAAGAAAACTGGAAGAGGACCTGAATTGACATTTCCTCCAAGAAGATACACAAATGGCCAACAGGCATAAGAAAAGATGCTAAATGTGACTAACTATTAGAAAAATAAGAGATCAAAACCACAACGAGATACCATCTCCTTAATTAGGATGGCTACTATCAAAATACTACTAATGAGTCAGCAAGGACTTGGAAAAACTGGACCCCTGTGCACTGCTGGTGAGAATGTAAATTGGTACAGGTGCTATGGAAAACAGTACAGCAGTTTCAAAAAAAATTAAAAGTAGAATGACTGTATGATCGAGCAATTCTACTTCTGATTATATATCCTAAAGAACTGAAAACAGGGTCTAAAAAAGCATCTGCTCACCCACATTCATAAGAACATTATACATAACAGCAAAAAAGTAGTAATAACCCAAATGTTCATCCACGAATTAGTGAGTAAACAAAACATAGCCTACACATACAATGGAACATTATTCAGCCTTAAAAAAGGAAGGAAACTCTGATACATGCTACAACATGGATGAAGACATTACGTTAAGTGAAATAAGCCAAAGACAGAAGTAACACTAATATAAGGTATCCAGAGCAGTCAAATTCATACAGACAAAAAGTAGTATAGGTGCCAAGGCTGGCGGTAGGGAAGAAAGGGAAGCTGTTGCTTTTGTATATAAAATTTTAGTTTTGTAAGACGAAAAGAATTGTGGAGATTGTTTGCAAAACAATGTGAATGTACTTAACACTATGCAACTGCATACTTAAAAATTAAGATGGCAAATTATGTTACATGTGTTTTATTGCAATTAAAAATAAAAATGTTAAATAACATAATCGGTCATAAAAAAGAATACAGTTCTTAAAAAGACTTGATTAGAACAATTCAATTATTTTCTATTAGCAAATTTTATATACAACAGGAAAAACAACTCGGTAATAAAAAATAAAGATTTCTTACTTTCACTATCACAGATGGTCCTTCTTCTATCTAGTCTCAATAAGATAAGGTTTTACTGCGCTAACATCAAAGCAAATGCTACTTTAAATTCCATACTCAATAAAGCCAAATGTTTGAAAATCTCAAGGCTGCAGATAATTTCTTCAAATACCCACTAATACTCACTAGTTGCTCCTTTCTTGGAAGCTTTTAAAAAACTGTAACAATAACAGGCATTTTTTGAAATTGAAAAAAAAGATCCCCAATCCTACCTTCCCAACAGAATTTATTTCTTAAAAACTCCTTTCAGTTTTTTATATAAACAAATTGCTGCCTGATTTTAGCCACAGTTCAACTAGTAAGCTGATATTTTCTTAGTGCTGCATCAGACATTTTGTATGCTTTAGACAACATTCAACAGTAACATAACATTTATTTGTGCTAATGTACCTTTGTTATATTCAAATATGACTTGTTATCACACAATCAAGTCATATGACTTTCTTTTATGACTTACTATATATCGCCGTACTGATTTCCAAAAGAGAACATTACCAATTCTATTTGCAACCCATAGTTTACCAGTCCCACTACAATAGGCTCAGCACTGGGAAGTTGGTATTTTTTAGTTATGTTTATTGATAAATGTGCAATAACTCACTTTAAACTGCACTTCTCCCTGTATGTCTGTTGCTGAGTGGTTTTAATTACACTTCAGCCAGTATTCCCAGCAAGAGGCAAATTTTAGAGAAATACCAGGTAAGAAAACTCCTAAACACCTTAGAATTTAAAAAATAAATAAGTAAATAAAGGTTTCTGCAATACTTGACTGCTGTAGAGAAATTCAAATAAAAAAGGCCATGATAAACTTGCATAGGCTGAATTACTAGTTAAGTATTAGCATGATGTAATTCATCTTTACCTGTCATCTCCCTCAGACTCCTCCATGTTCTGCATCACCTTTAGGGTCCAATTCAAATATCATCTTAGTTAAACACTGCTTATTTCCCAACCATACCACAGTAAATTAGTTCTACTTTTTTTAAAACCTTTTCTACTCCTCTGTGTATACTATTTAGCTTATTTTCCCCCAAGGCTATTGTCTATCACAGACTGTAAATTACTAGGACAGCAGCTGACTGTTTGAATTACTTTTCCTCCCCTAGATTAGATTAAATATAAATATATTCCAATGCCCAGTATATCCAAAGTAGGTTCTCTTTATTATAATCATAATACAGGTGAGTAGCTATGTCTGAAGAAGTCAAAGCAAGAGAATACTGTGGACTTTGATCTATGGCTCAAGACCCTTTCAGGAGGTTTGTGAGATTAAAACTATTTTCATAAAGTGTTATTTAGCTTTTTTACTCTTCTAAATGAGTGGAGAGTACAATTTTGAGAAGTTACATGAAATGGTGTGATGTTGTCATCATGTTGACTGATAGCTAAAAGAATATGCACGTTGGTAATCTTCCATTCTAAACACTTTGTTTTAATTTCTAACATAGTTCAGTTCAGTTCAGTAGCTCAGTCGTGTCTGACTCTTTTTGACTCCATGGACTGCAGCACACGAGCCTTCCCTCTCCATCACCAACTCCTGGAGTCCACCCAAACCCATGTCCACTGAGTCTGTGATGCCATCCAACCATCTCATCCTCACTCATCCCCTTCTCCTCCCGCCCTCAATCTTTCCTAGTGTCAGGGTCTTTTCAAATGAGTCAGCTCTTCACATCAGGTGGCCAGAGTATTGGAGTTTCAGCTTCAGCATCAGTCTTTCCAATGAACACCCAGGACTGATCTCCTTTAGGATGGACTGGTTGGATCTCCTTGCAGTCCAAGGGACTCTCAAGAGTCTTCTGTAACACCACAGCTCAAAAGCATCAATTCTTCGGCACTCAGTTTTCTTTATAGTTCAACTCTCACATTAATACATGACCACTGGAAAAACCATAGCCTTGATTAGCTGGACCTTTGTTGGCAAAGTAATGTCTCTGTTTTTTAATATGCTCTCTAGATTGGTCATAACTTTCCCAAGGAGGAAGCATCTTTTAATTTCATGGCTGCAATCACCGTCTGCAGTGATTGTGGAGCACAGAAAAATAAAGTCAGCCACTGTTTCTACTGTTTCCCCATCTATCTGCCATGAAGTGATGGGACCAGATGCCATGATCTTAGTTTTCTCAATGTTGAGCTTTAAGCCAACTTTTTCACTCTCCTCTCACCTTCATCAAGAGGCTCTTCAGTTCTTCTTCACTTTCTGCCATAAGGGTGGTTATCATCTGCATATCTGAGGTTATTGATATTTCTCCCAGCAATCGTGATTCCAGCTTGTGCTTCATCAGCCCAGCGTTTCTCATGATGTACTCTACATATAAGTTAAAGAAGCAGGGTGACAATATACAGCCTTGACGTACTCCTTTCCCTATTTGGAACCAGTCTAACTGTTGCTTCCTGACCTGCATACAGGTTCCTCAAGAGGCAGGTCAGGTGGTCTGGTATTCCCATCTCTTTCAGAATTTTCCACAGTTTATTGTGATCCACACAGTCAAAGGCTTTGGCATGGTCAATAAAGCAGAAATAGAAGTTTTTCTGGAACTCTCTTGCCTTTTCGATGATCCAGCGGATGTTAGCAATTTGATCTCTGGTTCCTCTGCCTTTTCTAAAACCAGCTTGAACATCTGGAAGTTCACAGTTCACGTATTGCTGAAGCCTGGCTTGGAGAATTTTCAGCATTACTTTATTGGCGTGTGAGATGAGTGCAACTGTGCAGAGTTTGAGCATTCTTTGGCATTGCCTTTCTTCCTAAGAAGAATGAAATGGAATGAAAACTGACCTTTTCCAGTTCTGTGGCCACTGCTGAGTTTTCCAAATTTGCTGGCATACTGAGTGCAGCACTTTCACAGCATCATCTTTCAGGATTTGAAATAGCTCAACTGGTATTCCATCACCTCCACTAGCTTTGTTCGTAGTGATACTTCCTAAGGCCCACTTGATTTCACATTCCAGGATGTCTGGCTCTAGATCAGTGATCACACCATAATGATTATCTGGGTCATGAAGATCTTTTTTGTATCGTTCTTCTGTGTATTCTTGCCATCTCTTCTTCATATTTTCTCCTTCTGTTAGGTCCATACCATTTTTGTCCTTTATTGAGCCCATCTTTGCATGAAATGTTCCCTTGGTATCTCTAATTTCCTTGAAGAGATCTCTAGTCTTTCCCATTCTATTGTTTTCCTCTATTTCTTTGCCGTGATCGCTGAAGAAGGTTTTCTTATCTCTCCTTGCTATTCTTTGGAACTCTGCATTCAAATGGGTATATTTTCCCTTTTCTCCTTTGCTTTTCGCTTCCCTTCTTTTCACAGCTATTTGTAAGGCCTCCTCAGACAGCCATTTTGCTTTTTTGATTACTTTTTCTTGGGGATGGCCTTGATTCCTGTCTCCTGTACAATGTCACGAACCTCCATCCATATTTCATCAGGCACTCTGTCTATCAGATCTAGTCCCTTAAATCTATTTCTCACTTCCACTGTGTAGTCATAAGGGATTTGATTTAGGTCATACCTGAATTGTCTAACATAGTAAATATTGATAAATATAATTCACAATAACAAAAGCTCTTTAGGTCCTCAGTAAACTTTTTTTTTTTTAATTGTTAACCTTTTGGGGTATTTATTTACAGAGATACTTAAAAAGCACAATTCACTTGTATATTGATTTTAAACATCAGTTACATGGATACTTTCATACATGCTAGATGAAAAATGATAAAAGAAAAAGTGTAATGATAGCCAGCATCTGGCTTATTATTCTTTACCACTTAAAAATGCTGCAGGAGTTTTGTTTTGTTTTTTTTCCCATTTGTTTTTATTAGTTGGAGGCTAATTACTTTCAAATACTGTAGTGGTTTTTGCCGTACATTGACATGAATCAGCCATGGATTTACATGTGTTCCCCATCCTGATCCCTCCTCCCACCTCCCTCCCTCCCATCCCCCCCACCCCAGTAAACTTTAAAAGTTGTAAGAGTCTTGGGACCAAACTGAGAAGTTTAGATTTAAACCATAAATGAACTTGCAGTTTTCAAATCAAGCCCATTTATTACAGTTTTCAAGAGCAGAAAACAAAATTTTATCAATTTTAGAAAATGTTTACAGCATTTCCTTATAAAACACAATACACTGAATATAGAAGTTTAAAGAGTAACAAAGAAGTGTTAACAGTATTAAAAGGATCTTAGTGAGCAATAACTCTGAAACTATGAGCAACTGAGTGACAAAACAATAATAAGAAATGTGTAATGCTTTGATTCAAGCACTACTTTAAAAAATTAACAAGAAACCTTGACCTTCTATAGCAAGCTAATCTAAAACCTCTCACTGTTATTTCTTTTGTAGAGTTAACTATGAGAATTCAGATAAAAAGGAATGCTTTTTCTCTAGCAAAAACAAAACAAAACCCGAACAAGAGAAAGTTTCTAAATTAACCAAATAGTTGCTTAAAGAAAGAAAAGGCAGTTTCAAAAAACATTTCCATAGTGCACTTAACTTTTCAAAAGGATAAATTATTTAGGAAAAGAAATGTACCTGAAAATGGCGGGGTTGCATACATGCTTTGGATCCAGCGCTTCCCCCTGTATGAACTCATAGCACAGTCCATTGTTGAAGGTGCAGTAGAGCTGCGGTGCACAGCCATGAGCCTGCAACACTCGGAAACTCTTCACTTCCTCATCGCGGTCGACTAACAGCTCAGTCTTATTGCCATAAATTCGCACCAGGACGACATCCTCCATTGTGTTACCCACATAACAGCCAATAAGTTTATTTGTGATTCCATCAGTGAAAAGCTGCCCCAAAAGAAAAAAAAAAGGGAAAAACAAGTATTCACTGTTAAGGAAGGATTAGGAGATAACTTGAAAAACATTAAATACTAATTGAAAGAAAATATCTACTTAATTTTTTAATATAATTTTGCCCAACATGTCTATAACTTTAATTCTAAATGTAAACAAAATGGAATGCTGCTGTTTAATATATTGTGTGGTACAACACACACACTCTTTCTCTCTCCTATGTCTAAAAGATTGGAAAATCTCTGAAGATAGGGAAAGTCACTTTCTTGCTAGCATAATATATGATATAAAAAAGTCTTTGATAACATTTACAAGTTTAAATTTACAAACATAATGTACCATAATTTATATTATGGTAAATCTTCAATTTATAAAAAACTTAATTTTAAATGTTATTTTCAAAGATTACTTAACATAATATACACTAGAAATTCTTCTAAGTATTCAGGTTATAATAATTTAAACTTGAATGCTACAGCTAAATAAGCAGCAGCAGCACAATCCTAATTAGACAAAGACAGAGAATTAACTAGAGATTCCACAGATATTTTCTAAAAGGGAGTTTGGGGACTTTTCAAGATTATTTTTTTGCTGCACCATGAGGCATGAGAGATCTTAGTTCCCCAATTAGGGACTGAACCCATGCCCCCTGCAGTGGAAGGGCAGAGTCTTTATAACCAATAGACCACTAAGGAAGTCCCCTCAGGAGTTTTAAGTACTTAAAAGTCCTTTTTTAGATTTGAGTATAATATTATATTAAAAACCAAACATGATTAGCAATATTAGTTCTCTAAGTCTACTCAAAAACTACAACTTTTGTCTTCCTCTACATTAATTTGACACTCAGTTCAGTTGCTCAGTCGTGTCTGACTCTTTGCAACCCCATGGACTATAGCCCGCCAGGCCTCCCTGTCCAACACCAACTCCTGCCTGCAGCTTGCTCAAACTCATGCCCATCGAGTCAGTGATGCCATCCAACCATCTCATCCTCTGTCATCCCCTTCTCCCAAAATTGACACTAAAACTTTCTATTTACCCAATTATAACTCAGAGCTTTTGAAGGCTCTCAGGTGGAATAAAGAGATAAAAGTGAAAGCAAGTGTTAAGGACATTTTTCCTAAGACAACTGGGAAAGAACAAGAATAATGGACAAAGGAAAAGTTTTAAATGTATACACATTTAACTAATGCCTAAGGGTAATCATTTTTATTTTGATAAGACTGTTGTAATGATAAATGATACCTGAAAAGGCTTTAGATCTTCAGGTGAAATTTTAAAGAAGTATTTACTTATCCTTATTCACCTAATGTACGTAAATTTAATGAGCTAATATCTATGTTTTGGGGGTATGCAGAGACATACAAACTCTGCTTTCCACCTAGATTTCAAAAAGCTGGTAGGTAGGGAGACAATGACAAGAAGCATATGCCCTTATACTAAATTCCAATCATTATTTTCTTAAAACTTATGTTGCAAGCTTGTTATTTCTTATTAAAATATCAACTCACACTTATTACTGTGTAACTCCTCCAAATGCCATGTAGAAATAAAATATTTCAATTATTGTAATAAAGTCTGAGAAACTAACATTCTGAAATGCTTATGATGAATGACACTCCACACTTCTCAAAAGCCAGGAGTAAAATCTATGTTTTCTACATCCTCCCAACAAATATTTAGTAAGGACTTAAATACCAGCTTGTCTTCTTGATCTAACTTATAACAAATTCATTCTTTCACTCTTGCCTATAATAAGTTTCTTTAATTATGCACGCTATATTGTACATTTATGTGTACACACAGAAACACACATTTAAGATGCATGCACTTAAAAGGGATAGAAGCAGATAACATTACTGGATAAGATTACTGAACAATATACACACATTTATAAGGATGACACTGAGTCACAACTCCAATGACACTAACCCTAATATACTCTACTATACAAAACAGCTACAAATTTACAATAAAATGATAGTCACAATAAATTCCTGGGGCAAAAAAATATTACTTCATTTTGCTTCCCTGATGGCTCAGCAGGTAAAGAATCCACCTGCAATGCGGGAGACCTGGATTCAATCCCTGGGTTGGGAAGATTCCCTGGAGAAGGGTACAGCTACCCACTCCAATATTCTGGCCCTGAGAAGTCCATGAACTGTATAGGCCATGGGGTCGCAAAGAGTCGGACATGACTAAGAGACTTTTACTTCACTTCATAAGAGTATTTTATGTAAAGTATCACTTAATTTATATTTATGTATGAATAAGGATAGAAATGTCTACAAAAGTATCCAACACAAATATTAGGTATTTTAAATCCTATCTCCTGTTTCCCTGTTTTAAACTTTTTTTTCTTTTGGCTTATGCATGTTTTCTTTTTTTCTTCCACAATCAATCCAGTTTAAATGTGAAAAAATTAAATTAGTGAGAAAGACAAAAGGAGCCCAACAGCCAGGAACAGACCCAGCACACACGGCAAGGCCTGGAGATTCAGTTGAACATAAGTAATTTCACAGAACCTCAGTATGAGATGAGACCACTCTGTGACCATAATGCATCAAGACAAAAACAAAGCCACTCTGTAATCATGTGTGAACACAGACAAAACTATGAATTTTTTCCAAACCACAAAAATGACCAAGCATCCCCCTACTCTGGCTAATGTGAGGAACTGCTGTTCCTTTTCACAGCTCTGGCCCCACTTCATTCCTCCAGTCCTCTAGGTAAGGTAAGTTACCCACAGCCACAGACTTGCCTCACTTCCTTTCTGAGAGCACCCAATCCACAGGAAAGCCTCGCTTCCTTGAAAGTGACAGTCGCTCAGTCGTGTCCACCTCTTTGTGACCCCATGGGCCACACAGTCCACGGAATTCTCCAGGCCAGAATGCTGGAACGGGTAGCCTTTCCCTTCTCCAGGGGATCTTCCCACCCAGGGATTGAACCCAAGACTCCTGCAATGCAGGTAGATTCTTTACCAGCTAAGCCACAAGGAAAGCCCAAGAATACTGGAGTGGGTAGCCTATCCCTTCTCCAGGAGATCTTCCTGACCCAGGAATCAAACAAGGGTCTCCTGCATTGCAGGCGGATTCTTTACCAACTGAGCTATCAGGGAAGCCTCCTTGAACCCTCTCCTAAATTTTTATACTGATTTTCATACTAAGTCCTTTCTAATACCCACATACCAAGAGCCCCACCATTACCCATGGAATAAGTCTTCCTCAACTGGAAGGAGTAATAAATCCAATTTGTTCAGCTATTCAAATGACCTCTTGATGGAGATTTCTGACTTTAAAGATGTATGGATAATGCTTTTTTGCTCTTGGATGGTTCCTACCTCATGCATAAATCAACAATTAATTCAAGGTACTTCAGCTTTCCAAAACAGACCAAAATATACTAGGTATATGCTAGGTATGAGTACTATATCAGATATATACTAGAAATATAAAATTCCACCTCATTGGAGGGGGTACAAAAACAACAGGAATCTCACGGAGCTCCTTTTTACAGGGTTTATCCTACACTGTTTGTCAAGTATTTAAGATAGTACTAGTTCAGAGAACGAGCTCAGAGCAAGACTGCTCTGCCTGACTGCAAATTCTAGCTGTGTTCATCTATAAGTTGAGTAATCTTAGGCAAGTCACTTAACTTGTATGTGCTTTATTCATCTCATGTTTAATATAAGCAATTAGAATCTACTTTATAGTTTTAGTTTTTGTTTTTTTACTTAATAGGTTTTTATGAGAATTAATAGCTTCCCTTGTACCTCAGCTGATAAAGAATCCGCCTGCAATACAGGAAACCTGGGTTCAATCCCTGGGTTAGGAAGATCCCCTGGAAAAGGAAAAGGCTACCCGCTCCAGTATTCTAGCCTGGAGAATTCCGTGGACTGTATAGTCCATGCGGTCGCAAAGAGTCGGACACAACTGAATGACTTTCACTCATGAGAGTTAATGACTTAACATATACAAAAGCACAAAAAACATTTCTGACACAAACTAAGTTCTTATCAGGTATGCAGATTACTACATATTTAAATTTCAACACAAGACAGCAAAATGATTCATGATGAGATCATAAAAGTTAATAATTATGACAACATCTACGTTACAGATTAGCCCTAGACTCTATGCTGCTGTACTGCCCAAATCTGTACAGGTTGCCATTTGAAGTAACACAGAAAACCTGGCTGGCAAAAAGAAATTACAGTTTAATGACACCTTAGAGGTTAAAGTGACTATCAGTGAACCTGAAGACCTTCTTGAGACCCCCAAAACATAATCCAATGCCTCCTTTCAGTACGTGACACTATCTTGCAATGACAAACTCTAAGATGGTAAAAGCATTAAACTCTCTATCTTAGCTACCACGAAATTTCTTTAGTCCCTAAGATGATTAAGAAACCAAGCAGAGTTTCGATATTTATTTATGGTTTAAAATGACCAATTAACTACTGAATTCAAATGAATAAGCTTCCATGGGCCAAGATAATGGGAAAGACAAGTTTCAATTATTCTTTTAGAGTATGACTACTAGACAAGACCAGAAATTTACAAAGATGGAATTAATTTGTGTCAGTTAACTGTTTTGTGGAAGAAACTATTGTGATTCGACAGTCTTCCAAAATGACAGAATTAAAAGCAATGTAAAAAGAAAACAAAATACTATTTTCATGTATCTAACTGGCAAAAATTTTTTTAATTTAATATCAGAGATTGGACAAGGTATAGAGAAAAAGATACTTTACAATACTGTTTTGAGGAATAAAAAATTACATAAACTAAGAAATAGCATGACAGTTTTATGCCAACTTGGACTGGCTATAATGCCCAGTTATTCAATCAAACATTTAGATGCTACTGTGTAGGTATTTTGCAGACTTATTAACCAGATAACTTCAAGTAAGAGATTAATCCCCATGAGTGAGCCTCATTCGATCAGGTGAAAAGCTGTTAAAGCAAAACTTAGGTTTTCCTGAAGATACTCTGCTTTAAGGCTACAGCATCAATTCCTGTCTTAAGAGTTTCCAGCTTACCAGACAATGCCCTACAAATTTCAGATTTACTAACCTCTTCAACTGTGTGAGCCAGTTCCTTGAAGTAGATCATATATATATATATATACATGTATATGTATATTTTTTTTCTTTAAATTGAATTTCACTAAGAATTTACTCTATGGATATACTTAAAGAAGTTACCCAAAATATATGCATAAAAGTACTTCACTGCAATACTGATTTCAATATCTAAAAAATAAAAACAAAATTAAAAAAATACAGAGCAGATTACATACACTGACATGGAGATATGGAAGATATATTATTTTAAAAGCATGATATGGGATAATTTAATTATACTTACTATATTTATAAATGTAGGTCGATGTTTGCTGGTAAATCCATACATAAATTATTTATGCTGGTAAATCATCAGACAATTTTTTGTAAGTCAAAAGAAATTGTTCACAAAATTACCTTTGAGGAGAAGGACCTGGTGTTGAGGGATTTAGGTTTTTTACTTTCCATATTATAGCTTTATTTATGTTTTAAATATTTTATTAAGAGCATGAATCATTTGTATTTATTAAACAAAATCAACAGGGTTGGATAGTATTCTTTTATGAATGTGATGAATGCCTATGTGCGTGTATAGTCGCTCAGTCATGTCCAACTCTTTGCAACCCTATGGACTATGGTTCGCCAGGCTCCTCTGTCCACGGAATTCTCCAGGCAAGAATACTGTAGTGGGTTGCCATTTCCTCCTCCAGGGGATCTTCCCAACCAAGAGATCAAGCCGTCTCCTGCAATGCAGGCGGATTCTTTACCTGCTAAGCCTTTCTAATTTTCCTCTTTATACTCTTTAGAATTCTTTCTAAAACTTCACTTTAAAAGTAATTAAGTCATGTGATCTTTAACATGATCAAATATTATGTTTCTAGCTATCAAAAGTTGTGGTCAATACCATAAAAACATGAAAATATTTACAACAGACATGAGTTTGAGCAAACTCCAGGAGCTGGTGATGGGGAAGCGTGGCGTGCTGCAGTCCATGGGGTCACAGAGTCGGACACGACTGAGCAACTGAACTGAACTGATGTGAAGAACAGGAATACAAAAGTGTACATAAGATTCAATAAAACAACTGTAAAATATTTAAGGGAGAAGTAGATGGTAATAAAATAGAACAGTTGATTGTTTAATAAAATATGAATAGGGAGTGGGGGTTTAAATATGAATAGGGAGTGGGGGTTTTTTCCTACTCAAAGTTTTAACATTGTGTTACATCTTTTCAGTAAAACTAAATTACTTCATGATCATATAGTTCTTTATTTAAAAAATTTACAGAGTATATTTTCTCAGAGTACTAGAAAAAATGACTAATTCAATTCAAAAGTATTGTTCTATTAACTTTTTTTAACTGTTACTGTGATTACCACTAGAGGGAGGGAAAAGTTAGGAGCACAAAGGGAAGTGAGAGATATTCTGGGTTGCTGGTTAATATTTTCTCTCTTTCCCTTAGCGAGGGCTACAAAGGTATTTGTTCTACAACAATTTATGTTTCACTTTTTCTGTAGGCTTGTTGTATCTCACAATTTTTAAAAGGGTGACAAAATTTATCTATAGCCCATAAGATGTATCAGAGTAAAATAATTTCTAAGAAAAAATGCTGGGGACTTCCCTGGTGGTCCTGTGTAAGATTCTGTGCTTCCACTGCAGAGGCTTCAGGTTCAATCCCTGGCCGGGGAACTAAGATCCCACCTGTCACGTGGCAAGGCCAAAAGATAAAAAACAATGACAGAATCCTGAAAAATACAACTTGATTCCTTAAATAAAGGCCTTTCATTACTGCCCTATCTTTGTCAGCCACAAAAAGAAACACAAAACAAAACAAAGCCCTTAAGCTTCCCACTTCCTCCCTGACCTGCAAGCAATTAACAAGTCCTGCACATTTATTTTCTGAAATGTCAAATCGATCCCTTATTTCCAGCTTCAAGGCCACTGTCCTATTTTGGATCCCAGAACCGCTTATCTAACATAACAGTCTCTCCTCAGTTGTCTTTCACAAACAATTTTTAATGCAATACACAGGGGGAAAAAAAAGTATTTATCGTTTAATTCAACACATATATACTTTTATGTAAAACTAAAACAAGAAATACTTAGAAAACTAAGAAATACTTAGCCGTATTACTTGCAATGCTCTCTGATCTATCCTATCACATCTTAACTCATCTTTTTAAACTGTAGTGGTTTAAATCCACTATACTAATTTAGCATCCTCTTAGTAAGCAGTAACCAAGAGTTTCAAAAATGTCCTTTCTAAGTGATCACTCATTTCCCAATTCAAAACATTATCTTCAATGGATGCTGCCTAAATAGTAATCTGCCACTTCTCTAAAAAATATGTAACATACCTGCTTAAAAACATTCACCAACTTCCCATTGCATCCTAGATAATAGAACACCACCTCCTAATGAGGCATAAATACTTCATATCTAACCTCCCCCTTGTTTGGAAATCATTTCATACACCATTCTACCCAAGACACTCATAGTCTACGAAACACTCATAGTTTACGAAAGTGGTTTTTCTATGCCCAGAAATACTTCCCCATCTCCTATCTTTCCTTCCAAGCTGAATTCAAGGTACCCCTTGAAGCCTTTCTGTGAAGCCTTTCCTCCTCCATTCTCCCATGCCTACCTTCTGCTACAAGAAATGCTGCTGAAAATTAGCATTATGCCAGTACAAAAAAAAATACATGTCAAAATTACTGAATTTTAGGAGCTTACAATTCTTTTAGAACAACTTTCTACTTGCAAAGGCTGGGGACTGAGCCAGGGATGGGGGGTGGGGTAAAGTAATAAAACATACTGTGCATAATTTTTACCTATTTCATTTAATTCTCCTGATACTCTACTCTTAGTAAGGTAGTAAAATTAGTAAAAGAATAGTATTAAAATTACTATTTGTAGTAGTGTAGTAGTTAAAAGTGAAAGAGGAGAGTGAAAAAGTTGGCTTAAAACTCAACATTCAGAAAACTAAGATCAAGGCATCTGGTCCCATCACTTCATGGCAAATAGATGGGGAAACAATGGAAACAGTGACTGACTTTATTTTTGGGGGCTCCAAAAATCACTGCAGATGGTGACTGCAGCCATGAAATTAAAAGATGCTTGCTCCTTGAAAGAAAAGTTATGACCAACCTAGACAGCATATTAAAAAGCAGAGACATTACTTTGCCAACAAAGGTCCATCTAGTCAAACCTATGGTTTTTCCAGTAGTCATGTACGGATGAGAGTTGGACTATAAAAAAAGCTGAGCACCGAAAATTGATGCTTTTGAACTGTGGTGTTGGAGAATACTCTTGAGAGTCTCTTGGACTGCAAGGAGATCCAACAACTCCATCCTAAAGGAAACCAGTCCTGAATATTCATTGGAAGGACTGATGCTGAAGCTGAAACTCCAATACATGGCCACCTGATGTGAAGAACTGACTCATTCATTTGAAAAGACTCTGACGCTGGGAAAGATTGAAGGCGGGAGGAGAATCGGACAACAGAGGATGAGATGGTTGGAGGTATCACCGACTCAACAGACCTAAGTTTGAGTAAACTCCGGGAGTTGGTGAGGGACAGGGAGGCCTGGCAAGCTTCAGTCCATGGGGTGCAACATAACTGAGTGACTGAACTGAACTGATAGTAGTTAAATTCTACTGTTTTGTACTACACAACTATTCTCCAAGGTAGATAGTAATTTCTTTTTATAGAGATTTTTAAACTTGCCAAAGGTGACAAATGGCTGGCATCAGGATTTGAAACCATCCTCTTTCCACTACACTATGCTGAGGCCTCAAAGAGTGGTGAAATGGTTGCTCAGCCCAAAACACATAGCTATTAATACCTGAAAGTGAACTAGCACATTAGGCCCCTGACTTTGTGGTCACACATTATCAAAACACATGGGAGCCTATTAAACATTACATATCCTTCACAGGAGCCTATTAAATATCCCATCTCTCTTAGTCATAGTCAAAATACTCTTAGGTATTATCACCCACTCAAATACTTTCCTATTAGATAGTAATGATTTTAAAAGAAAGCAGAAGTGAATCCCTTTTCCAAAATAATGCCACATGTGGAAAAAGTATGAATTTTTATTTGTAAGGAACTTAAGGCAAAATTTTTCTATGAGCCAAAGATTTAATTTTTTACAAATTACTAATTTTGCAGAGAAATGGCTTCCCTGTCTTAATCATAATATACAAACTGCAGTCCGTGGGGTCACAAGGAGTTGGACACGATTGAGCAACTGAACTGAACTGAATAAACATAAACTTTTATCAGTCAAAGAGCAATAATTTATGAGTTCTCATCCCAGATTTGCCACTACTAACTTCAAGTTCAGTATTATTTAACTATAAAATACATATTAACAGTCTACATTATCTCACAGGATTGTTTGGAGGAATGTATGCCAAAGTGCTTTCTTTATAAACAGTAAAATATTATTAAATAAAAAACACTCTGATATATTGTTTTAGATCTACTCCACCTATTCTAACATACTATACTCCACAAAGCTACTTTTATATTGTATTCTTTTAATTTGGCAGAGATAGGGAAAAAATAATTCAACTTTTTAAAGCTCTATCTAAAATGAGATATATTATCCCCTATGTCCATAATTTGTGAGCAAAAACCAGACCCTCTATCATTTTGAACGCACGAACGTGTTTTTTTGCTTGTTTCTGGATTTTGTAATGTGCTCTCAAAGTTCAGCTGGCAAGAGTAAGTGCCGGGTAAATAAGTATTATTAGAGAAAGCTTCTAAGGTATGTTTAAATAATATTTTATATCACATAAGAATTTGCGAAAAAATCTTTTAAAAATATGTGCTATTATTACTGATACTTGTTTTAGTCTTTTGACTATATGTGAGGTATGACTTTTATCTTTATACTTCAAAGGAAATAAAAGCAAATCTCAAAAGATAATATTCCTGTCCATATTTACTGAAGAAATCCTGAAGCATCATAAAAGCAGAGTTTATAATGACCTAGAATATGGGAGTCAGATCTACTAAATTGAGAGATGAATAACCATCAACTCAGCTTAGCAGTTGTCCCAGCTTCTGGATCAAAAGCTTTGCTTGCACATGGAGGGATTAGATTTCTAAATAACAATCATCAAAAGAGCAAAACAAATGGTAGTATTTACCTTCATTTACAAATAAGCACACTGGAAGTTTGGATAATGAGCACAAAGGTCTTAAAGTCAAAAGTTGATACATGGATATCAGGTAAGACTCAATATCAAGTACTTTTCAACAACCAGAAACAGTCTGAATGTTAACACATTTTATCCTTTTTTTCAACCTATATCCTGACTTTACTTCACAGAGCTACCTAAAAAAATGATAGTACCCATCTAAAATGGTTGTCTGAGGGATTAAATGATTTTTAAAAAACACCTAATGTACCTCTGAAATTCCAGTCATCAAAGCTTCAAACTCTTAAGTCTCTGCTTAAAAAGTAATACAGCTTATCAGAACCAGAGTTTACCAGAAAATGGCAATGTCTTTAATTAATATGTTTAATTAATAATTGACGGCCAGAACATAACTTATTTTAATAAATGTAAGAAACTTCTATAATAAACTAGAATAAGCTAATAAATAATAAACTAAAGAAGTGTAGAGTTTCAACTTGGAAATTTCAATTAAACTAATTTTCCTTAAAGAAAATACGTTGTTATTGTTCAGTCACTAAGTCATGTCGGACTCTGTAACCCCATGGACTGCAGCACGCCAGGCTTTCCTGTTCTTCACCATCTCCCAGTTTGCTAAAATTCATGTCCCTTGAGTTGGTAATGCTATCTAACCATCTCATCCTCCACGCCCCACCCCCTCCTTCTCCCATCAATCTTTCCCAGTATCAGGGTCTTTCCAATGAGTCAGTTTTTCAAATCAGGTGGCCTAAGTATTGAACTTCAGCTTAAGTCCTTCCAATGAATATTCAGGACTGATTTCCTTCAGGATTGACTGGTTTGATCTCCTTTCAGTCCAAGGGACTCTCAGGAGTCTTCTCCAACACCACAATTCAAAAGCATCAATTCTCTGGTGCTCATCCTTCTTTATGGTCCAACTCTACTTTTTTTTTAATTACACATGAAAATCACTTTTGATTCACTATGTCCTACATATCTAGCTAACAAACACTCCCTTAAATTTTCAAAATTTTTGTCTGATAACTTTTTTCCAAAACATATGGGTCCTTTTAGTCTGCTCAAAACTCTTCCAGACAGTAAGAACTGAAGCCAACATTTATGAAACTGAAGTGTCAAGAACTGTTCTGGGCCCTAGGGCACTATTCATGTTTTATTCATTTTTGTATAGGTGACTACTTTAGCAAAGCACCTGAGATACTGTTAAGTCACCTAACTTTGCTGAAACAGTCAACAAAATAAGGCAGATGATCTGGCTACTTCAACTGAATACTCTTATATTATTGTTCAGATTTGAAACAAACCTCAAATATGCCAGCCTTTAAAATTACTTTGTGTTTGCAAGGGAAAAGGAGGTTCATTTTCATATATAGTACCTAAAACTCCAAAAGTTAAAGAGAAATAAGTGCTCAAAATACATTTCCTGTATGCTGCATCATAACTTATTAAAAATAAGCTATTCAAAAACGCATAGGTTCTCCAAGACTTTTTCTCCCAATTTCTGTCTGTGAATACAGTGGCTCCGGAAAAAGAAATATTCACAAGCCACCTATCGTTCTACCATCAGATAGTGTTAGTTTCACTCACATGACTAAAACCTTCACAGAAATACTGATACAAATAAAATAACGTGTTCAGGGCTACCTAAGAACCCAATCTGATAATGCATGATGACCATGGTCATTACTTTGGGATACAGGGCTGTCTCCAATCCCAGGATTTGAGAAGATAAAACGCAGGGTGAGCATCAATGGGTTACACCGACAGGGGGAGGGTTGAGAAGGGAAAGGAAAAGATGAGAAAATTCATTACTGCATTATTTGTGAAAGGAGAGGCGACAGTGACTTAGGCCGACGGGCGAGGAACCCCTTGCAAGGGGAGTGAACAGGGTTCATTCCGCAGTAAGAAGGGATAGAGGAGGGGGAGGAGGGGCAACTATCAACAAGAACCTTCCTGAGGTGGAAGGGGTGCGTCGCTAACGTTGCCGCTTCGGGAAAGAGGAAATCTGCCCTCAGGACAACCTCAGTAAGCAATGATGAAAGAAGGGGGAGTGACCTTCCTAGGTGTGACGGAGGAAACATAGGGTCACTTCCCAAAGAACGGAGCGAGAAGACGTTCCCGGAGCTCCTCCTGGGTCCCCGGAGACTATAAAGGATGGTGAGGTAAAAACCCGCCACTCCCTTCCCCCCTGGGCCGCGTCAAGGTCGGGAGAGACCCGGGGTTGAGGTGTGGGCGTTACCTGCAGGGTCACCTCCTGAGGGTCCCAGTGCGGCCGCAGGTGTTGCAGGAGGCTCAGGGCCCCCTCCCGGCAGCGCTGCTCCTCCTGATCTTGCACCGTGACGTCCAGCTTAGGGACCTCCGGGGAGCCGGGCGGGACGTGGATGTAATTGGCCATGGCCCAGGCGACGGCAGAGACTACCACAACGACGACGGCGACGGCGACCACGAGAACGGCGGGCGCCGACAGGCTGCTGGATCCTTCCGTCCCGGGGCGCCCTCGCGGGAGGGCTGGGGGCGTTCAGACTGACGGGCTAGCGGTAGGAGAACCGGTGGAGGCGGCACTCTCGCCGACCCGGGTCTGGACAGCGGCTGAACTGAGCGGGGAATGCTCACGGGAAAAAAATTCCTCTCGTCTGCACTCGGCCGCCGGCGGGCGCGGAGCATGCCGGGACTGGCCTGACGCTGGCGTCACGCGCGGGGCGGGGCCTCGGCTGCGTCAGGCTCACGGCCGCGTGTCTAGCTCCGGGGCACAATGGGCCTGGTTCCCGGGGCTCCGTATCTCGGCCTTTATCAGACTCTTCCTGGCGAGCTGTTAGTCGGATAAACGCGGGGCTCGCCTTCTGGAATGAGGCTGAGCCCTGCCAAGTCCCGAGCGAAAGGCAATGAAGCTTTAGCTCACCTTTTGGGCGGAAGGGGTGGGTCTTGGGATCTGGGTTTTGAGGTAGGGCTGACTTTTTCTGGAATGCCAGGGACGCGTCCTGAAATAACCTCAGGGTCAGCCTCTGAGTTTGGCCTGAGTCTGGGCAAGCTGAATTAACTGGGTCGCCTTGATCTCGGTGCTGCTGTGTACTGACGTCCACATAGGTGGGTTGACGACTAAATTACCATCAGCAGTATACTGAGCTCATGGTATACTGGGACAGTTAAGATAATTGGGTAAAACGGAGACTGCACTTCAAGATGTATTTTTAAAGGTCGGTTATTTGACTGTCCTGAGAATTATTTAGAGTCAGGAGGAACAGGTTATAGTGTAGGATGAAGATGAAAGGGAAGGGAAGTAATTCTGAGGCTCAGCGATAGAGGTGCTGGGTGGGCCTTATATCGTGGTCTTATATCAGCCAATACCACTGCTAAGGGAATACTGGAAACTGGGTAATCCACAAGTAATTTACTGCGACTTCCTAATTTTTCTTAAAATGTGAGGAAATTGGGTTTAGATTTGACCTCTTAATCTGTCTTCTCTGCAACACTTGGTGAATATAATTGTTAGTGGTGAATTACATCACTAACAACTCAGCTTAACAGTCAAAATGTTTAATTATCTGATTAACATCAGTTTACATTCTGATTGTTCAGAACCTACTTACCTTTGTAAATCACAAAATAGCTTACTGTCAATAAGGGTGTGTGTGTGTGTGTGTGTGTGTGTGTGTGTGTGTGTACACATCAGTTTACATTCTGATTGTTCAGAACCTACTTACCTTTGTAAATCACAAAATAGCTTACTGTCAATAAGGGTGTGTGTGTGTGTGTGTGTGTACACATCAGTTTACATTCTGATTGTTCAGAACCTACTTACCTTTGTAAATCACAAAGTAGCTTACTGTCAATAAGGGTGTGTGTGTGTGTGTGTGTGTGTGTGTGTGTGTGTGTGTACACACACACACACGCCAAACTTCATAAACTAAAAACAAGGAAAAGAGAGTGTTATAGACAGCAAGAAAGTTGATTCAGCATATTCCAAACTTAGGCTTTTTTAAATCGTATATTGCAAGGAATGCTAAATTACATGTTCTTCCAGTTTGGGTGGTAGTAATATAATTTCACATTTCAGGTAAAATCTATTTTATTTTTGTATAATTTGAACTTTTATTAAACAGTTGGAATTTTAAGAATTTTGAAACTGTTCTGAATTGTGAAATGATTTTAAAAATTATTTCTGGAATTACACAAGTTTGTAATTTTAAAGAAACATCCATTAATAATTAGACCCCCCCCCCAAAAAAATTATTACGTGCCTAAGAATAAAACTAACAAAATATGTGTACTACTTTATGGGTGAAATTATATTAATGGAGAAATGAACCACATCCATGAATAAGAAAGCATTTTATTATAAAGATCTCAGTTTTCACTGAACTAATCAATAAGCATACTGCAATTACAATTAAAATCTCAACTGAGTTTTTCACAAACCTTGTTAAAGTGACATTAAAATTCACAACAAAACTTAAGGTCAAACAAAAGCTGCTATGATGCTTTGTGGAAGAGGGAGTTTGGAGAATAAGTTGGGAGAACACATCCTACCAAGATTTATTATATAATGGTTTAGGAGTGGGCAAACCAACCAGTAGAACAAATAAAGATTCCAGAAAAAGATCTACACATTTATGAGATCTTTGAATATGATGAAAGTGGCATTAAAAATTAGGAAAGGATGGATAAATACTACTGGAGTAATTGCTATTTGTATGGGAAATTTTTTTTTGATCCCATTGTTACTGGAAAACTGGGTTTGCCAGTTTTGAGCCAAAACAGGTTTGCCAATGTTGAGCCAAAAGACACAACCAAGGCAAAGATCTGGACAAGGTAATATTTATTACTTGCAGCAAGTGAAGAGAACACCAGGGAACATCTAAGCAACATCTAGAACAGCAAAATTGGAGAGGTTTTAAGCTAAAGGAGCATGCATATTCATGAAGCCAATTGGGAGGAATATGCATATTTATGAAGGAACTTGAACAGAGGATAATTCAGCATACTACTGGGGCAAAGGTCAACAGAGTCCAGGCTTTAGTTGATGGAAGTCATGAGGGTCAGAAAAGGTCAGTGTCTTCATTCCTTAGGTTGTGACCAGTCTGGGTCTTCCACCTGGGCGAGGGGCCTTACCATCTGTAGAACAGTTCAAGGATTTGTGTCAAATTATATAGATAGATAGATATACTTTGAGAAAGAACTAGGAATATTTTATAGCTTAACTGTTGTTTCTTGACTGCTTTTTGTTTGTTTCTAAACTCCTTTGTTCCCTTGAGATCATTAATTACTGAGACCTGTGCAAGGGCAAGCATTGCAGCCAAGCTCAGATCACAAAATGGCTTAGGCCAAAAATGGCTTCTCTTATGTCAAGAAAGCCATGCTTGGTTTTCTTTCTCTGGAGACCCTCTATACTATCTGCTTACAGGCTTAATTAAAATTAAAAATTTCTGCTCTATGAAAAACATCTCTGTATTTAAGAGAATGCAAGTCCAAGTCATGGACTGGGAGAAAATATTTGCACAACACATATCTGATAAAAGATATGTATCCAAACTATGCAAATAAATTTTAAAATTTACTAATGGAAAACAAACAATCCAATTTAGAAATGGGCAAAGGATCAGAACAGTGACCTAACCCCAATTCCATACACAGACAGCAAACAAGCATATGAAAACATTCAACATCATGTCATTAGGAAATTGCAACTTAGTACAACAATGCGATTTGACTACACACTTATTAGAATAGCTGAAATCCAAAATACAAAAAATGCTGTTGAAGATGTAGAGAAACAGGAACTCTCATTACTGACAAAGTGATAATGGTGTAGTCACTTTGGAAGGGAGTTTGGGAGGTTCTTACAAAGGTAAACGTTGTCTTACCATAAAATCAGTAATCATGATCCTTGATCTTTACCCAAATGAGTTGAAAACTTACATCCACACACACACAAAAAAACCAGCATATGAATATTTATAGAATTTTTATTCATTTATAGCATTTTTATTCATAATTGCCAAAACTTGGAAACAAGATATTAGTGAATAGGTGAATAGATGAATAGATGGCATCCAGTCCCATAACTTCATGGCAAATAGATGGGGAAACAATGGGAACAGTCTCAGACTTTATTTTTTGGGGCTCCAAAATCACTGCAGATGGTGACTGCAGCCGTGAAATTAAAAGACACTTACTCCTTGGAAGGAAAGTTATGACCAACCTAGACAACATATTAAAAAGCAGAGACATTACTTTGCCAACAAAGGTCCATCTCATCAAGGCTATGGTTTTTCCAGTAGTCATGTATGGATGTGAGAGTAGGACTATAAAGAAAGCTGAGTGCCGAAGAATTGATGCTTTTGAACTGTGGTGTCGGAGAAGATTCTTCAGAGTCCCTTGGACTGCAAGGAGAAACAACCAGTCAAACCTAAAGATCAGTCCTGAATATTCATTGGAAGGACTGATGCTGAAGCTGAAACTCCAATACTTTGGCCACCTGATGTGAAGAGCTGACTCATTTGAAAAGACTCTGATGCTGGGAAAGATTGAAGGCAGGAGGAGAAGGGGATGACAGAGGATGAGATGATTGGATGGCATCACCGACTCAGTGGACATGAGTTTGCGTAAACTCCAGGAGTTGGTGATGGACAGGGAGGCCGGTGTGCTGCAATCCATGGGGTTGCAAAGAGTCGGACACAACTGAGCAACTGAACTGAACTGAACTGATCACGCTGAACTTTCCTGTCTCTGACCTCTTCCTAGGTCATAAGCCAGCCCATAAATTATCTTTGGCTTTCGAAAAATTCCTTAGCTTCAGGGTATCATTAAAATTGTTCAGCATCTTGCTTGTAAAATAGAAGTGAAGGTATAACAGCAATATAACATTCCAACAAACTTTAGTCCCCTTCCAGTATTTAGTATTACATCATGGCCTTCCAATACTTGGGAAGATCTGTCTTCCATCTCTGCTTCTTGAAATCAGATTCATCCTTCAGAGCTTAACCTCCAGCAGCCATCTTCACAGAGTTTAGCTAGATTTTCCCAATCTAATTTTACTTTTATCCCTTTTATACATCTATTAGAACACTTAAAAAAGTCTGCCTTGTGCCACCCATATTGTAGATTTAAGTCATAAAGATTATGCCACACATAAAAGACTAGTAAAATATTTATACCTTGCTACATAATAAGTATTTTGCATGAGGGAATAAAAGGGCCACTGAATACACATCCAGAGGCTCTAGTCATAAATATTTTAATTACAGCGGAGTTAACCTTAGTTACCTGAGTAATAACACAAAGAATTCCCAGAAGAAAATTTTCTGTGAAACAAGATTATGTGGGCATGTCTAATAGCTAGATCCTCCACCAGATTCAACATGTGTTTAAGAAGAAATCACTCTTGTACACCTACCAGAGAATCAGGGTTCATTAATGCTATCGTAGACTGAACTGAAAATTCAGAAATCCAAAACATCTCTGATCCCTCCTTCATGTTCAAGGACGTGCATTCTCCACACACCTGCTCCCTCTCTAAAA
The DNA here is from genome assembly GCF_019320065.1 of Cervus canadensis. Classification (NCBI taxonomy): domain Eukaryota; kingdom Metazoa; phylum Chordata; class Mammalia; order Artiodactyla; family Cervidae; genus Cervus; species Cervus canadensis. Next base: position 31,217,632 of record NC_057406.1, on the reverse strand, counting down.
AAAAAAAAAAAAGAAAGAAAGAAAAACAAGACCCTCTAGGTGTTTAGATTTTCAGATGCTGCGTAAAAATTAAGCTGCCCCTGTTCTTCACTTTACAACTTTAAGGTAGCCTAAGGGAGCTGACCATCTATAAAACCACTGCAACAATCACATGTGTGCTCAGTTTTAAGAGCTAATAAATATTTAACTCTATAAAACATATCTATTGGTGCTTGTTCTAGCTTGCTTCTTTTTCCTGTTCTTAGAATCAGATTATAACTATTTCACATAATAGGTTAATTCCTTAGTAGCAAGAATTCCATCATTTTCCTCTTAATAGCCTCGATGGTGTCAAGAGTGTCTTGCATACTGTAAATTACAATTGTGGATTTAGTAGAACAGAGAAATATTTCAAATGATTCCTAATTATAAGAATCTAGAATATGTAAGAGGGGAAAATATTGTTAAAGATATATAGGTAATGAGAGGGAATGCACCTTACCAAATGTTGAATCATATTGTAAAGCTGTAAGTTGTGAGGCTGGCACTGAAATAAACAGATCCCAAAAACAAAAATCCATGTGTAAATGGGTATTTAGATGTAATAAACTTTAATAGTTTAAATCAATGGGAAAAGGCAGATTAATTAAAAAATAATGTTGAGATCATATTTTTCACAGAATTTGTTAAAATTGGTTTAGCAGTGTTATTTTTATTTATTTATTTCCTTTTGGGGCTTTTTTTGGCCATGCAGTGTGGCTTGCAGGATGTTAGCTGCCCCACCAGGCCTTGAACCTGGGCCCTTGACAGTGAAAGCATGGAGCCCTAACCACTGGACAGCCAGGGAATTCCCTATTATTGTTATTTAAGTGATATTAATTAAAAGTTCATAAGTACTGATCAATATTTCATCTTTCATTGTTGTTGTTGTTCAGTCACCAAGTAGTGTACGACTCTTTGTGACCCCATGGACCACAGCACAGGAGGCTTCCCTCTCATCACAGCCAAGAACGTCATTTTAAAAAGGAAGAAGCAGGGAATTCCCTGGGTGGCCAGAGTTTCACTGCTGTTGGACCAGTCAGGGAACTATAAGATCCCACAAGCCATGTGATGAGACCCAAAAAAAAGAAGAACCGTATTTAGCTTAATTAAATCCTGTGTTTTTTTAAATCCATTTTTCCAGGACTTTGCTGATGATTGTCATTTAACAATCACTTAATCATTTCTTGAATAATAAAATGGGCGACAGGCTAAATATGTTCTCCATTATAGTTTAAAACAATTTTTTCAGACCATTGAGGTACACTGAATCACTCTATATTGTTTTTAGTACCATTCCAACTTTCTCCCAAATGCACCCAAGAGTTTAAATACCAATTCCCAAATTAAACATTTAATATGTCTATTTTCATGCTTATTCAGTCCTTATAAGAAGTGTTTGAAACTGTGTTTTAATAGTTGGAAATCAGGATTTCAGAGCAATCATGTATGCACACAAACTACAAAGGTCTAATGTCTACTACTTGTGGGCCTACAGCATTTGAAAAATACAGCAAGTAAGAACTAGTCTCTCCAAGTTCAGATTCTACTCTATCTTGTTCCAAAGGATGAAACTTTGCTTTCTAGCTCTTAAAGCATGTTATACAGATACTGGAGACATATCAAAGGGGTTGAAAGGATATGAACTTTGCAGCTAGATGATCCTACTGCAGAATTTGAGCAATGTATTTAATCTCCTTTAACTTCAGTTTTCTCATCTGCAAAACAGTGATAATAACAGAGATGCCGAAAAGATGTAAATAGATGATTATCCAATCTTCAGGATAGTACCTGGTCCCAATAAGGGCTCAGATATGTGTTGAGCCCTTATTTAAGTTTTTTATCTGGATTAAATGAAGACTCAATGGACTTGAGTTTGAGCAAACTCTGAGAGGGAAACCTGGTATGCTGCAGTCCATGGGATTGCAAAGAGTCACACGCAACTTAGCGACTATACAACAACAACATAATAATTAGCTTTTATTAAATGAGATAGTGCTATTATTATTTAACTATAAAAGGTAAACGACCTTCTTAACTTAGTACAGGAACATTGTCGCAATGCTTAAACCTTAGTTCAGTAAAGGGATTTCAAAATCTGAAATTAAGTTATGGTTTGGAGGTCTGCCTAAACTAAGGAAATCTCTTTTCTTTCCTTGGGAGAGGTGTATCAGGTGCTAGAGGAGAATATTCTGGGGGAAGGGTAAGGAGAGTATCAAGGACCTACTTTCTCTGACCCTTTGTAATCCACTAGGTCTGCTCAGGTTACTCACCTTTTCTTCCCTTTGTATATTTTAAAGCTGCTCTGAGTAACAGGACCCAGAAAGGGAGCACAATAGCAGGGAATGAAGAGTGATGCAGTAGCTGGCGGCTCACTGATAACATCTGCCACGCTCCTAAGACCAGAGCGGAGCGATGGGGCCATTTTATTGCAGGACTGATGGGTAATGACGGAGGATGAGATGGTTGGATGGCATCACCGACTCAACGGACATGAGTTTGGGTAAACTCCGGGAGTTGGTGATGGACAGGGAGGCCTGGCGTGCTGCGGTTCATGGGGTCACAGGGAGTGGGACACGACTGAGCAACTGAACTGAACTGAACTGATGGGTAACGAAAATTCTGAAGACTGCTGAAGAGTTAAATGAAATACGAGCCTTTTTAAGGAAGGTGGGGAGAATGTCACCCTATTGATAGTAAACTGGTGAGATAAACCAGGATTCCTGGGTAACTGCTAAATAACAGATTATTAAGCCATCCAAAAATAGGCATCTGGAAGAGCCTTAATATGGAAAGGCAAAATTCTGATGGCTTAAAGAGAACATAGCCTACTGTAATAATTAATTAACTTTCATGATGGTGTCAGGCCATAATGAGAAAACACTGAAGTTCACGTATTTGGACTTCAGTAAGATATGGTTCTTTCTTCTTATCAACATGTTAGGATTATATAGATCCAATCCTATAAATTAGAATTCAGTATTATATATTAGAAAGAAATTTGACTGAAAATCTTATCCAAGTGGTTAAAAGTACCACGGATGCTGAAATGTGCCAGGTGGGCTACTTGAGGATCATTTCTAGAGTTTTTTTTTTTTTTTTTTTTAATACACTTACATATGACAAGCATTGTAGAAAACCAGTAGGAATTTCTACCCACTCCCATACCCTTGAGTTAGTACTCAGTGATAATAATAGCCAAACCAAGGTACAAATGGGGCTTCCCTGGTGGCTCAGTGGTAAAAAATCTGCCTGCCAATGCAGGAGATGCAGGGTCGATCCCTGGGTCGGGAAGATCACCTGGAGAAGGAAATGGCAACCCACTCCAGCATGAGAAGTCCCATGGGCGAAGGAGCCTGGCAGGGCTACCGTCCATGAGGTAGCAAGTTAGCAACTGAAACAACAACTACAATAAGGTACAAATATATTAGAGGTGGCTAATATACAGACATTCATATGGAAGAAATAAAAATTTGGGTTAGGGAGAAAAGAGAGAGGAGCAGAATGTATTTTTTTTTAATGTCTAAATAATGTAAAGTGTTCTAATTGGACATAACGAGAATATGAAATATGTATTTAAGTACAAATCAAAAAAATGAAAAAAGTTTTTTAAAATATTTATTAATTTATTGTTTGGCTGCACTGGGTCCTCACTGTTGTGTTCAGGCTTTCTCTATTTGCAGTGAGTGGGGGCCACACTCTAGCTGTAGTGGCTTCTCTTGTTGCAGGGTGGTATCAGAAGTTGCAGTGCACAGGCTTAGTTGCTCTGAGGCACGTGTATCTTCCAGGACCAGGAATTGAACCCCAGTCCCCAGCACTGGCAGGCGGATTCCTATCCACTGTACCACCAGGAAAGTCCCAAATTATTTTTCAATATGAATTATATCTTGAGTTGTTTACAAAATAATAAACATTGAAACAGGATGCATGCCAAATCATACAAAATCAAAATTATTAGCCTGAGAGTAAAAAGAAGGGCCCAACATTAAGAGGCAAATGAATATTCTTCCAAATGAAAACTAAGTCAAAAAGGAACTTAAAAATACAGTAACAATATATGGGAAATAATTGATATGAAAACAATGTTGCAAGATAGACTTCCGCTAAATCAGAACTCAGACTTGTAAGTTAATTTATGATTTTGTGTTTTATCATCAAAATTAAAAAAGAGAAAATAAGCACTGTAGTTTTCATTTAAAAAAATACCCCAAGGAGGGGAAGGGGAGGGGTGGGCACACACCCCATAAAATCAACCTGTCTTTCAGCTCAGCCAAGGCTATCTTAGCTGTAATAGAATATGCAGATATAAATGGGATCCTTAGGTACATCCAATAACTAGTTTGGGAGGAAAAAAAATGTTTAAATTGTATTGGCAAATCAGACAAAAGAATAAATTACCCAGAAATAAAGCTTTTCCTATAGTACAAGCTCACTTTTTTAAACTATAAAGTATTAACATGTATAAAGAAAAATCCAGTATTTTTTTCCTCAGTAAAACATCTGCAGTAATTATCAATGACATAATCAGATAGCATTAACCTTAATAACAATAGCTCCAGATTTTTGGTTAAAAGTAATTTAATCAACACAGCAATTGAGGGATCCTCCAGGGGTCCAGTACTTAGGACTAAACACTTTCACTACCAAAGACCCGGGCTCAATCTCTGGTTGGGGAACTAAGATCCCACAAGTCACAAAACAAAACCAAAGAAAACAAAACAGCAACTGAGAAAAATGACAAAGTGGTGAAGACATATTTCCAGTAACTTTATTATTTTTTTTCCAGTAACTTTAAATTTCACACGCATGATGCCCTGTTTCACAATTTCTTCATACATCTTTTTAAATTTTTGTCTGTTTCAGGATTTTCTCAGATTATTTTCGCTTTACTTCCTAAGTATTTACAGCTACTTATACTGCTCTGAGCTATTTAAAATAGTGAAGTTTGAAAGTAACCTAAATATTCAAAACTAGGTTTGAATATCCCTGTGTGGCATAAATTTATGCAATCATAAATTAAAATGTAGTTTCAAAATTTTACATTTTGAGGGACTTCCTTGGTGGTCCAGTGGCTAAGACTCCACACTTCCAATGCAGGAGACCCAGCGTCAATCCCTTGTCAGGATCTAGATTCCACATGCCACAACTAAGACTCAGCACAGCCAAGTAAGTTAATTAATTAAAATAATTTTTTTAATTTACATTTTGAAATGAAAGACAAAATGTAATGTATATAATGTGTTTTCAAGGTAAAGGATTGGGTGTGTGTATGTCTTTGCAGGAGCAGAAAAGGAATTAGGAAGATAGATGCCGTTGCCTTAACAGGCTTCCCAAGTGACACAGTGGTCAAGAATCCGCCTGCCAATGCAGGAGGCGCAGGTTTGATCCCTGGGTCTGGAAGATCCACTGGAGAAGGAAATGGCAACCCACTCCAGTAGTCTTGCCTGGAGAATTCCACGGACAGAGGAGCCTGGCAGGCTATGGTCCATGGGGTCGCAAAGAGTCTTGACACGACTGAGAGACAGCACACACCCAGAACCTCCAGATAAATGTTTAACTATATGGTGCCGTGCTGTTAGCTGTGTGCACATCGCTCTACAACATGGCTCTGGAGTTTTTTCATCTTTCATGACTGGAATTCTGTTGAACAGAAACCTCTCATTGTCCCCTTACCCTCATCAACTCCTGTCACCCTACTTTTTGCTTCTATGACTCTGACTGCTTTAGATACTTTATGTAAGTGAATCAAAGTATTTGTCCTTTAGTGATTGGCTTCTTTCACTCAACATGATGTCCTCAAAATTCATCTGTTGTAGCATATGACAGAATTTCCTTTTTTTTTTTTACATCTTTATTAAATTTGTTACAATATTGCTTTCATGTTTTGGCATGTGGTATGTTAGCAACCCGACCAGGGATTAAAATTACATCCCCTGCATTGGAAGGTAAGTCTTAACCACCAGAACACCAGAGAAGTCTCCAGAATTTCCTTCTTTTTGAGACAATAATATTCCATTGTTTGGATATGCATCATTTTCTTTATCCATTCATTCATCTGTGGACTTCTGGGTTTTCTATTTCTTCACTATTTGTGAATAATACTGCAATGAACATAGTGGCACAAATATCTCTATGAGATCCTGTTTTCAATCCTTTTGAATAAATCCCCAGATAAGATTTCTGAATCATACTGTAGTTCTACTTAAAATTTTTTGAGGGACATCCATGCCATTTTCCATAGTGATTCCACCATTTTACATTCCCACCATATCCCAATATGTATATACAAATATACATGTATCACAATATATATACAAATATACATATTATATATACATATAATATACAAATATCCCAATTTCCTCATATCTTTACCAACACTTTTTAAATAATGGCCATACTAACAAGTGTAAGGTGATATCTCATTGTAGTTTTGATGGCATTTCCTTGAAGTTTAGTGATGCTGAACATACTTTTATCCACTCATAGACCATTTTTATGTATTCTCTGGAGAAATATCTATTTATTAAGTCCTTAACCCATTTTTAAGTTGGATTATTTGGGGTTTTGCTATTGACATGTAGGAGTTTTTCTTATATTTTGGATATCATTTCCTTTTCAGATACGTGGTTTGCAAATATTTTCTCTCAGTCCATAGGTTACTCTTCACTCTGTTGATTGTGGCACAAAAGCTTTCTATTTTGAGGTGCTCCCATTTGTCTGTTTTTGCTTTTGTTTTCTGTGATTTTAGTGACATATACAAGAAATCATTGCCTAGACCAGTGTTAGAAAGTTTCCCCCCTAAGTTTTCTTCCAGGAATTTTATTTAGTTTCAAGTCTTATGTTTAAGTCTTTAATCCATTTTGTATTGATCTTTGTGGATGTAAGGTAAGGGTCCAGTTTCAATTTTTTGCATGTCCATATCCAGTTTTCTCATCATTTTTTGAATAGACTATCTTTTCCCCACTAGGTACAATACGTCTTGCCACCTCTGTCAGAGTTCATTTCAATGTAAATACATGAGTTTATTTCTGGGTTCTGTATTCTATTCAACTGATCTATATGCCTGTCTTTATGCCAATACCATGTTATTTTGATTATTTTATTAATATTAATAGCTTCATAATATGTTTTGAAATGAAAAAATGTGGGGTCTCCAGCTTTGTTCTTCTTTATCAAGATTGTTTTTGGCAATTTAGAGTCCTTTATGGTTCCATGTGAATTTCAAGTTTTTTTTAAATTTAAAATTTTTTTTAAATTTTTAAATTTCAAATAAATTGAATTTGTTGAGTCTGAAGGGGCTTCCTGGTGGCTCAGACGGTAAAGCGTCTATCTGCAATTCTGAAGACCTGGGTTTGATCCCTGGGCCAGGAAGATCCCCTAGAGAAGGAAATGGCAACCCACTCCAGTACTCTTGCCTGGAAAATCCTGTGGAAAAAGGAGCCTAGTAAGCTACAGTTCATGGGGTTGCAAAGAGTCGGGCACAACTGAGCGACTTTACTTACTTTACTTTACTTTAAATAACAGAAACAAAATATGATTACAGCATATGCTATTTTGTGTCATTTTCTCACACCACTAAACCTGTAGCAAAATTTTTTTAATTAATTTCTATTGAAATATAAATGAAAAATAAAATTATAAGCCATTTATAAGGGTACAACATGATGATTTGATATAGCCATTGACATTCTGATAGGGACTGCTCTGAATCTGTAGCTTGCTTTGGGTAGTATGGACATTTTAACCCTATTCATTCTTCCAATTCATGAAGGCAGAATATATTTAGGTTTATTTATGTCTAACTTGTTTCAACAGTGTATCATAATTTATTGATTCATTCTATTTCAGTAGTTTTTTTTTTCCAAATGCTTTGTTGTAATGAACATTTTGAGTAACATCTTTCTGCATGTATCTTTAATTTCTGATTACTTTTTATGATAGATTAAAAAAATAAACATGACTGTGTCAAAGGCTATAACTATATTTAAGATTTGATTAATGATGCCACATTGCTTTCCCAAAAGTCTTTTTCAAACTACATTTCTATAAGTTAAGTACATGCTCCTCTGCCTATATTGTTTAAGCCATGGAGATTTGAAGAACTGTATGTTGTTGTTTAGTCACCAGGTCACGTCCAGTTCTTTGCAACTCCATGGACTGTAACCTGCCAGGCTCCTCGATCCATGGGATTTCCCAGACAGAAATACTGGAGTGCATTGCCATTTCCTACTCCAGGGGATCTTCCCGACGTAGGGATAGAACCTGTGTCTTCTGCTTTGGCAGGCAGATTATTTACCATTTCGCCACCAGGGAAACCTGGACTGTATGTTAGCTGCAATAAAACGCAGGGTATCTTAAATATTGCTTATGATTTACAAAGTTTTCTGATTACAGCACCAAAATGACTAAAGTTTGGGAAGCTTTTACATGGTTTTGAAACTTTGTGGCATAAGATAAAATCTAAATGTGAACCAGAAGCTTTGTGTTGGAGAGCTAGCAGAAATTTTATAAAGATTTCAAACGTCTTTTGGGAATTCTGAAATGGAGACTCAAGAGACTTTTTGTGAAGCAGATGAAATGAAATTGGTTATGTCAAACAATATCACTGAGTGTTAAATTCTGCCAAGTAACTGGTAGTGAGGATTAATGTGAAAAATATTCCTTTGAATCCCATTTGAAATTCTAGAGCCTGAAGTAAAGATGATTCTGATTATTATGGGGTAGGCAGTATAACTTAGTTGTTAATAAGAGGCCCTTTACCAAAATTCTCAAATCCCAAAGGTTCTAAAAACCAAAAAATATTGTTTTTACATTTGCCCTAAACTAACTGGGTAACAAATTCAGACTTGAAGTGAAATCAAACTACTTAAAGTCCTCATTTGTTCCATGCCATGTGAAGTAATAAATTTAAATCAGATATATTTATTTCTTTGCTTATGGGGAGGTATCCAGACTCTGCTAAAATGTTATACAAATTTTGGTAAAGGGTCTCAGTTACTTCTAAAATCTGAGTGATTCTGAATTATAAAGTATATCAAACCTCATGAATTTCTGGTAAAGTATTACAGACTTGTAATAGTTAGGATTTTTTTTTTTTTAATTGTATGCTTCGTGGCTCGGTGGTAAATAATCCACCTGCCAATGCAGGAAAGGAAATTTCAATCCCTGGGTGGGGAAGGTCCCCTGGAGAAGGGAATGGCAATCCACTCCAGTATTCTTGCCTGGGAAATCCCATGGACAGGCGAGCTTGGCAGGCAAAAGAGTCGGACACAACTTAGTGACTAAACAATAAACACCACCACTTTGTGGCAGATTATACTAAGTGCTTTATCTTAATTTATCTTACAAAACTTATGGTAAAGATATAGTGGTTATTTCCATTTTACAGATGAGAAAACAGACAGAAAGGTGAAATACCTTACAAGGGGTGGAGCCTAAATTCATGTCATGGCTCCAGTCAGACAGCTGGACAAGCTCAGCTGGTTTTTCAATCAGAGCAGAAGGCTTACTTAGCAGTAAAACCAGGCTAGTTTAATAACCACTCACACTCAGTTTTCTCATTGTAGAATGAGAATAATATGACTGACTAGCCACATACCTGATTAGTACCTAGATTAAATAAAACATGTAAATCACTTAAGACAGTGGCACATAATACCTATTCAATATACTCAATATATGTGTGCTATTGTAGTATGTGTTGGTCACTTTATTTTTTTTTCCCCATTTATTTTTATTAGTTGGAGGCTAATTACTTTACAATATTGTACTGGTTTTTGCCACACATTTACATGAATCAGCCATGGATTTACCTGTGTTCCCCTTCCCAATCCCCGCCTCCCGCCTCCCACTCCATCCCATCCCTCTGGGTCTTCCCAGTGCACCAGCCCTGAGCACTTGTCTCATGCATCCAACCTGGGCTGGTGATCTGTTTCACCCTTGATAGTATACTTTTTTCAATGCTATTCTCTCAGAACATCCCACCCTCGCCTTCTCCCACAGAGTCCAAAAGTCTGTTCTGTACATCTGTGACTCTTTTTCTGTTTTGCATATTGGGTTATCGTTACCATAAACCAACCTGAACTATCGATCACGATGGGGACCTTGAAATACTTAAAAACTACTTCGAATTTGAATCAATAAAAAAGAAAATATCTATTTGGACTACCTCAGAAGACATCTTAAAAAATATATAGTATATCCCTACAGTAGAAACTAGCACAACATTGTAAAAAAACTATAGGTTTAGTCACTAAACCATGTCTGACTCTTGTGACCCCATGGACTGCAGCCTGCCAGACTCCTCTGTCTGTGCTATGGTCTGACCTATAGAGCAGTATTTGACCCAAAGGGGGTAATCAATAAATATTTCCTGAAAGAACAGGGTTGTAAAGCTATAAAGAGGCAACCACATGCTTCAGACTGTGAAATGTTGGTATATTATATGATGGTAGATAATAAAAATGTTAATGGGTTTATTGCCTTCCCGTAAACAAACAGTCAAGTCCACAGTCTATATTTCGTTAGTGTTGTGCTGAAGATCCTCCCATGCTTGTCTGGCAAGATATCTGATAAAGAATAAAAGAACTGAGCTCTACTTTCTATTTCAATCCCTCAGGTGACAGACTAGCCAATGTAGGGGAAAAGGGGCACTTAAGTGAGCAGAAATTGATCAAACAAGGCTGGTTTAAATAACTGAATATGATTGGAAAGCTCTGGGGTCTGACTGGGTTGTCCTTAAGAGATGAGTCAGGAGAATTTGATAGAAGAGTTGAAGTCATTTAGAAAACTCTAAGTTTTATGTTTATGCTTTGTTGAAGGGAGACTGCTGAAAAGCAGTTATGCATGTTTTTTGGATAAAAGGGCCTTGAAAAACTTTGAACCTTTAGAGTTTAAGAAACCATAAGCTACTTAAGATATAATTGATAATATATATGAATCATCTGATATTAGCATTAGTAACAAATAAGTAGTATACCAAAACTGTAACATTATTTGTTTCACTTAATTTTATTGTGCCAGAAATATCACTTGTGAATTGTGATTAACGATTTACAATAAAAATAGTATAGCTTTCCCTCCCTGAGAGCTATTCACCCACCTCAGGCCACATTGATTTCTTAATAATTATCAATAGATTTATTGAGAGCAAACAAATAGCCCATTTGGGGGGAAGAAAAAGCAATAGTAGAACATCCAAAGTATGTCCTTCCAGTCCGTGCCTGAAAAAGCTCCTACTTATATTTCAAGACCAGTATAGATCAACAAAATGAAAAGGCAACTTATAGAATGGGAGAAAATATTTGCAAACCATTATCTTATAAATGATTAATATCCGAAATCTGTAAGGAATTCATACAACACAAAAGTAAAACAAGAAAATATCTGATTTTAAAACAGGCAAAGGACATAAATATATATTTTTCCAAAGAAGACATACACATGGTCAATGGTATAAGTAGAGGTACTTAACACCATTAATCATCAGAAAAATGCAAATCAAAGCCACAGTGAGCTATCACCTCACACCTCTTAAAATGGCTATTATCAAAAAGACAAGTGACAACAAATGCAAGTGAAGGTGTGGAGAAAGGGGAACACTTGTGTATTGGTGGCAGAAATTTGAATTGGTGCAGCTACTATGGAAAACAGTATGGAGGGTCCTCAAAAGTTTAAAAATAAAACTACCATATGATCCAGTAATGCCACATCTGTATATTTATCTGAAAAAAAAAATGAAAACACTAAGTTGAAAAGATATATGCATCCCCATGTTTATTATGGCTTCCCTGATAGCTCAGTTGGTAAAGAATCTGTCTGCAATGCAGGAGACTCTGGTTCGATTCCTGGGTATGGAAGATGCCCCTGGAGAAGGGATAGGCTACCCACTCCTGTATTCTTGGTCTTCCCTTATGGCTCAGCTGATAAAGAATCTGCCTGCAATGTGGGAGACCTGGCTTTGATCCCTGGGTTAGGAAGATGCCCTGGAGAAGGGAAAGGCTACCCAATCAGGCCTGGTGCACTGGGAAGACCCAGAGGAATCGGGTGGAGAGGGAGGTGGGAGGGGGGATAGGGGTGGGGAATGCATGTAACTCCATGGCTGATTCATGTCAATGTATGACAAAACCCACTACAATATTGTAAAGTAATTAGCCTCCAACTAATAAAAATAAATGAAAAAAATTAAAATAAAAAAAATAAAAGTTAAAAAGAAAAAAAGAAAGGCTACCCAATCCAGTATTCTGGCCCAGAGAATTCCATGGACTATATATGGGTCCCTAAGAGTCAGACACGACTGAGCAACTTTCACTTCACTTCACTTCATGTTTACTGTAGCCTTGCTTACTATAGGATGCATGGATAAAAAAATTTGTTATATATATATCTCTTATATCATAAAAAAGAAACAAATCATGCCATTTGCTACAACATAGCTGGACCTAGAGGACATTATGAAATGTGAAATAAGACAAAGACATATTGTATAATCTCACTTAAATGTGGAATCTAAAAAAAAACCCTCACAGAAACAGCAGATTGATCATGGGGGATTGATGAGAGAAAGGAATGAGTGAAGACAGTCAAAGAGTACAAACTTCCAATTATAAGATGAATACATTCTGAGGATCTAATGTACAGCTTGGTGAGTATAGGGAAGAACACTATTTTGTATACAGTTGCTGAACGTGAAACCTACATCACACAAAGAAAAATGGTAACTATATGAGGTGATAGATCTGAGCTACCAGGGAAGCCCAAGAATACTGAAGTGGGTAGCTTATTCATTCTCCAGGGGTTCTTCCCAACCCAGGAACTGAACAGGGGTCTCCTGCATTGCGAGCAAAACTTTACCAGCTGAGCTACCAGTTAAGCCTGTTCTTAAGGATCAGTTCAGTTCAGTCGCTCAGTCGTGTCTGACTCCTTGTGACCCCATGGACTGCAGCATGCAGGAACTACATTTTATTTTCTTTTTATTCCCTACCTAGCATCGTGCTTCAAATAGTAGGCATTTAAGAAATGACTGAGGTAATTACTGAATTAACTCACATGTATTTCTCAGTATTGAAAAACAGAAGTAAGTTTTGGATAACTAGCACATTTTGGAAAAGTCACAGATATTCATGATCACGAAGTGTTAAATGTGCTAGGTTATTAAGACCTTTTTTCTTAAGATTACAAGAGATTTACCTAACAGAGCTGATAATTGACTTTATTATCACACAATTGCCAACACTAACACAGCTCTTAAAATTATGAAAAGCATCTAAGTTTTGTTGGCTTTTTAAGGATCACTTTGTTTACTTCAGGCTGTGATGAACTTATAAGTCAATGAACAGCTCTAAGAGATCTTAATTTCCCAGTAACATGAGAGTGAGCTGGATGGTGGAATATGACCTAAGGTTTGCAATTCTACACGAGTGTTTAACTTCTTCAAGTAACTCATTAACTATTTGAATTGCAAATAGAAAAGGCATGATGATGCTGAAAGAACTAAGCAGACTGATAAACATTTCTGGAAATGGGAAATCCTTTAAATGTTTGCAGTGTTGTAGGGGTATACAGCTTGTGAGCTGTCTTTCATTCACTGAGACATTCTCTCAAATTTTTTATTGTATGTGTAGCTATCCCAACTTCAAACATGGTGCAGTTAGGGTTGTGAACACTTCCTTTGAACTTTGTTTTGTGACTCATTTCTCATAACAAGGAAATTCCAACTTGGCACATACTCAAATATGTGCAGAGAGATAATTCTTCAAAGAAATACACATGACGACACAGTGATTTGAAAAAAACACCCTATTTTTTTTAAAAAGCTAATTTAATATTGTTTTGTGCAGATTCTTATACATGGTTGTGTATCTTTTAGATTCTAACTAAAAGTGACATTGGTATTAATGTGGCTATTATCTCAGTTTTACAAGTCTGGTTATAGGTATCTTCATACCTGTTGACTTCGGTAACATGTCTAATGGAAATATAAAATTTCCTAAGATAAAGGAGAAATATTTTCAGAAGTAGTACTAAGTGAAAACTGAGCTAAGCAATCAATTAAGGCATTTATGCCTGTCTTGTTCATCTTTTGTTTTCCTGGCTAAAAAATCCCCTACAGAAATCTAATTGTTATTTTATATTTTAAGAGTACTTAAAGTCTGGGTGTTAGTCACTAGGTCATGTCCGACTCTGCAACCCCATGGACTATAGCCCGCCAGGCTCCTCTTTCCATGGGATCCTCTAGGAAAGAATACTGGAGTGATTTGCCATTTCCTTCTCTATGGGATCTTTGCAACCCAAGGGTTGAACCTAGGTCTCCTGTACTATAGCCAAATTGTTTACCATCTGAGCCACCAGGAAAGCCCAACTTAGATGCAATTAAAGAATTTTCTTTCTTTTTTGGTATATGACTGTTTTTCACACAAAGATGGGATTTTGAGCAAGGAAAGTGTTAATTCCACTGCACTGAGTGCAAATCAGACTTTTATAGGATTGTTGCTAATTCATAATGCCATCAAAATAAAGACAAAAGAATAATATTCTTTCTTGTATATTAGCTCATTTATTTTTTATTTTAAATTTCTTTATTTTTTAATCGAAGGGTAACTGCTTTATAGAATTTTGTTGATTTCTGCCAAACAAATAATACTCTTCTAATGAGTATGGATAAACATGAACAGAAAATCTAGGTTGATTATATCTCTGCTTCCTGGGAGCTAATATAATACGGCGGTCACTAGTATAGAACTAACATTCATTGACCATTACTCTATGCCAGCCAGGGTTCTGCACACTTTGTGAATATCATTAACCTTCACAAACACTATAAAAGAGAACCATGATGAGACATGAGTTCTTAGGGGAACAGATGCAGGACAAGAAAGGGAGTAAAGTTTTGAACAGAGAGGTTATTCATAAACTTAGCAAGAGAGCTGTTTTGGGGGGACTCGAAGCAATGAGTACAAATATATTCATGCCAGGGGTTTTTAAATAGTAGAAAAATAGAAATAATATAAATCCAATTACAGAAGAATAACACATTAACCACAGTATTTTCACTGGACAGAGCCTTATGCTACCATCAAAAATCTGTTTCAAATAATGTGTACTAGTATAGACATTCCATTTCTCAACAAAAGAGACCACTTTTGATAAATGGAAACACTCTCAAAGAAATATTGTTCAGATATTTTTAAAGGAATTCTTTTATTTATTTATTTATTCTTGAGTCATAGAATTTAAACACACCATTGTTCGCAGCATTCCCTCTCCTTTTCATGTCCGTGGGGGAGACGTGGTCGGGGAGTCCCGAGGGGACGGCTGAGAACTGCCCACGGACAGCACAGCAGAATGGCCCCCAGGACCAGGCAGCCAGCAGAGGCCATGAGGATAGACTCGGGGAGAGCAGTCACCAGGGGCGATCAGACCCTGGACCTGCAGTCTGAGGTCCCTGCGGCTGCTGCTGCGTCACTTCAGTCGTGTCCGACTCTGCGCGACCCCACAGACGGCAGCCCACCAGACTCCTCCATCCCTGGGATTCTCCAGGCAAGTATACTGGAGTGGGTTGCCATTTCCTTCTCCAAAGGAATTCTTTCTTAAAAAATTTATTTGGCTGCACCGGGTCTTAGTTTTGGCAAGCAGGATCATCAATCTTCATTACAGCAGCAGGATTTTTTTGTGACATGTGGAATCTAAAACCCTGACCAGGGATAGAATCCAGGGGCCTTGCACTGGAAGTGTGGAGTCTTAGCTACTGGACCACCAGGCAAGTCCCATTAAGGAATTCCAGTAATTTGTGTGGCTCTCCTATACAGTCAGTAAAAGCAAGACTGAGAGCTGACTGTAGCTCAGATCATGAACTCTTTATTGCAAAATTCAAACTTAAATTGAAGAAAGTAGTGAAAACTACTAGACCATTCAGGTATGACCTGAATCAAATTCCTTATGATTATACAGTGGAAGGGAGAAATAGATTCAAGGGATTAGATCTGATAGACAAAGTGCCTGAAAAACCATGGATGGAGGTTCATAAATTGTACAGGAGGCAGTGATCAAGATCATCCCCAAGAAAAAGAAATGCCAAAAAGCAAAATGGTTGTCTGAAGAGGCCTTAAAATAGCTGAGAAAAGAAGAGAAGCTAAAGGCAAAGGAGAAAAGGAAAGATATACCCATTTGAATGCAGAGTTCCAAAGAATAGCAAGGAGAGATAAGAAAGTCTTCCTCAGTGATCAATGCAAAGAAGTAGAGGAAAACAATAGAATGGGAAAAACTAGAGATCTCTTCAAGAAAATTAGATACCAAGGGAACATTTCATGCAAAGATGGGCTCAATAAAGGACAGAAACAGTACAGACCTAACAGAAGCAGAAGATATTGAGAAGAGGTGGCAAGAATACATGGAAGAACTATATAAAAAAGATCTTAATGACCCAGATAACCACAGTGGTGTGATCACTAACCTAGAGCCAAACATCCTAGACTGCAAAGTCAAGTGGGCCATAGGAAGCATCACTACAAACAAGCTAGTGGAGATGATGGAATTCCAGTTGAACTATTTCAAATCCTAAAACATGATGCTGTGAAAGTGCTGTACTCAATATGCCAGCAAATTTGGAAAACGCAGCAGTGGCCACAGGATTGGAAAAGGTCAGTTTTTATTTCAATTCCAAAGAAAGGCAATGCCAAAGAATGTTCAAACTGCTGAACAATTGCAGTCATCTCACACGCTAGCAAAGTAATGCTCAAAATTCTCCAAGCGAGGCTTCAACAGTACTTGAACTGAGAACTTCCAGATATTCAAGCTGGATTTAGAAAAGGTAGAGAAATCAGAGATCAAATTGCCAACATCCACTGGATCATTGAAAAAGCAAGAGAGTTCAGGAAAAACATCTACTTCTTCTTTACTGACTATGCTAAAGCCTCTATCTGTGTAATTCATAACAAACTGTAGAAAATTCTTAAAGAAATGGGACTACCAGACCACCTGACTTCCTCCTGAGAAATCTGTATGCAGGTCAAGAAGCAACGTTAGAACTGGACATGGGACAACAGACTAGTTCCAAATAGGGAAAGGAGTACGTCAAGGCTGTATACTGTCACCCTGCTTATTTAACTTATATGCAGAGTACATCACTCGAAATGCCAGGCTGGATGAACACAAGCTGGAATTCGGGTTGCCGGGAGAAATATCAATAACCTCAGATATGCAAATAACACCACCGTTATGGCAGAAAGCAAAGAAGAACTAAGAGTCTCTTGATGAAAGTGAAAGAGGAGAGTGAAAAAATTGGCTTCAAACTCAACATTCAGAAAACTAAGATCATGGCATCCGTTCCCATCACTTCATGGCAAATAGATGGAGAAACAATGGAAACAGTGACAGAGTTTGTTTTGTTGGGCTCCAAAATCACAGCAGATGGTGACTGCAGCCATGAAATTAAAAGACACTTGCTCCTTGGAAGAAAAGCTATGACCAACCTAAACAGCATTTTAAAAAGCAGAGACATTATTTTACCAACAAAGGTCCATCTAGTCAAAGCTATGGTTTTTCCAGTAGTCATGTATGGATGTGAGAGATGGACCATAATGAAAGCTGAGCACCGAAGAATTGATGCTTTTGAACTGTGGTGTTGGAGAAGACTCTTGAGAGTTGCTTAGACTGCAAGGAGCTCAAATCAGTCAATCCTAAAGGAAATCAACCCTGAATATTCATTGGAAGGATTGATGCTGAAGCTGAAGCTCCAATATTTTGGCCACCTGATGTGAAGAACTGACTTATTAGAAAAGACCTTGATGAAGAGATTGAGGGCAGGAGGAGAAGGGGACGACAGAGAATGAGATGGTTGGATGGCATCACCAACTCAATGGACATGAGTTTGAGCAAGCTCTGAGAGTTGGTGATGGACAGGGAAGCCTGGCGTGCTGCAGTCCATGAGGTCCCTAAGAAATGCGCATGACTGAGTGACTAAGCTTAACAGAACTTGGCTCTCCTCTAAAGCTGTTATCACTCCAGTAACACTTCCTGCATCTCTTTTTCTCTCCTTTTCAATTTTCTGTAAACTCATATTACTCTGGAGCCTCCTAGTTACAAGGGGTTTCCCAGGTAGCTCAGTGGTAAAGAATTTGCCTGCCAGTGCAGGAGACACAAGAGATATGGGTTCCATCCCTGGATGGAGATGATCCCCTAGAGTGGCAAAAGGCAACCCACTCCAGTACTCTTGTGTGGAAAATTTCATGCACAGAGGAGCCTGGCAGGAACCTCTTTGTTAAAAGCCACATTCCAATATTTTCTCAACTCTTTTCCCTTTCTGTCCACCCCTCTTCATTACTTATTTTTAAAACAATAGGTTTTACAGTCTATTAATTTTTCTCTTCTTCCCACCGCTTCCTGATTTGGAACCGTGCGTCTCAAAAGTCCCTCAATCCAACCTGGCAGAGGGACCTTTTCTCTGGAGGAAAAGATGGGATGCTGGAATAAAACAAAACAGAAAGTCAGCATTATCTCTTTTAGCGGAAGGAGTGTCGTTTCCACATTATTATCCTGCTCAGTTATGAAGAGGCTAACAGAATTTAAGATACCAAATATTGAAACTTGCTGTCAAGTTCCAAATATTTAAACTTGCTATCAAGTTCCAAATATTTAAACTTGCTATTCAGGTATGATTATCAAACTGGCTTTTTCTTGGTTTAAGTGTGACAGCTTGTAAATACTCCCACCAGAAATTCATCATATAAACCTTTATCAACATTAGATATTTTACTTCTTTGTGTGTTTTTTCATGCGAATCTAGGAAAATTTATTTTAAAATACTGATAAATACAGAGTAACAACAATAGTAACATCAATGGAAGAGCTAAAATATAGAGCACTGGAAAGGTCTCTCAGTCAGAAGGGCAAGGGTTTTGCAGTACAAAATGAAAACTTTTATTGGAATTATGTCCTAGGATCCTGCCAACCCCTTGCTGAGCCATATAAATATGATTTACATATAACCTTTGTTTACCCTGAGAGGTCAGAGCCCTCAGAAGTAGCCAGTTGTTAACAGGGAATATGTCAAGAGGAAATAAAACAGAAGTGAGAGCTTAAAAATACTCTAAGTTGCTTCCTTGTTTTTGATTTTTTTAAAAGTTTCCATTTCTAAATATAATTGATATTACTAGAGCCCTGCTGCTCTCTTTGATTAAATGAGAAAAGATTAATTGCTCTACTTTGCACCTCAGTAGATACTTCCTGTAATATCCTGTTTTCTGTTAACTACTTAATCAATAATTCAATTAAAACTCAGCAGACTTATAAGTAGATGGGATGAAGTTTCATGAGGTCTTGGATTTACTTTAAAATACTTTAGTAATAAGAAAAAAAAGGAGGGTAGATGCAGCCAGTACGGCTAATAATAACAAACTTTTAAATCTCTGATTTGCATGTATTAGGGTTCATTATACTACTAGTCTCTCCACCTTTGTGAGTATTTGCAATTTTTCATAATAAGATTAAAATCAGTAGTTACATTGAAGGCAATTTCTAGCTCTTAGCTTTAAAGAATAAAGTTTCATATTCCACCAATCAAATTTTTATAGTTACATCTTGATTTATGCAGAATAGTAGTAAAAATTTCTGATCTAAAAAGTGTTCTAAATATCCAAGGATGACAGAAACATATGTAAACAATAAATATCAGATTTAAGACATTTTGACATTAAAAGTAACAACAACTCTCATTTCTTGTCACAAGTAGAAAATCTAATTGCTTCTTCAACCCAGATGCTTCACCAGCTCTCTGCCACCTCCCACATCTCTCCTCTCCTTGCCCTTGTACTTCTGGAAATTAAGCTTTCAATTATTTTTTTAGCAACATTCCTCTACTTTCTTTGGAAAATCACCTTTATCTAAAATAGTGTTGTTTATATTTTAAAATTAAAGGAAAATAACTTAGAGTCAGTTTTAGAGGATGAAGCAGGATTGATTTCCCACTGCAAGCCCCATTTTTGCCTTGAAATTTCACCAATCATCTGGCTTCACAAAGCTGTGTTTCTGCCTCTGAATTCCTATCATATTTACTATTCATGTTCGGGCTCTTCTCTATTGTTACATGTAAGTATATGAGCTAAAATGGAACTCATTTAAGAGCAGTGACTCTTCTAGGTCTCTCTGGACTCTCAAGGGGCTGAATGTGATGTTTTGTTTGTAGGCTAAACATTGATCTAAAACTCTGCTTTGGTCAGAGCACATGCATCTTTCCCTTACCTCTCTTTGGTTCCTTTCAGCTTAGTAACCGTCATGGACAATTGAATGTGAATCTTGGGGCTGTTACTGGTTTACCTAGCAACCAGGAGGGTTCCCAAGGATACAAACTCTGAAGACAGACCCTTTTGATATGGTAATGAATGAAACAAAGAAGGGAGTCCTAAAACAGAGTGCAGTTCCATACAAAACAAATCATATGTCAATATTAGAATTACCTTATAATTAACTGTGGCTTTATGGTCACAGAAGGAGCCATTATTGCCTTTTCTATAATCAAGCATTTTATTTCAGTCACCTCAAGCTAATAGGTCTAACTTTTTAAAAATGAAATGAGAACATATAGGAGAGTAGTCAGAACAATATTACAGATAGCCATATTCATATAAGTGAGATTTAGCAAATATTAGCACTCACTTTTCCTGTGAAATAAAAAATTATTGAGTAGAATCCCTCTTATCTCATTTTCTTTTCTCTTTCCCCAGAAGAACAGCTATCCTGAAGTTGATATGTATATTCTCATGCATGTTTTTATATTTTTAGCATATGTATTGTTTATATTCATTATATACTATGTAGTATTATTCTGTGTGTTTACAAATGTTACACAAATGTTATATTATATGTGAGCTTCCTTGGTGGCTCAGCTGGCAAAGAACCTGTCTGCCAATGCAGAAGATGCAAGACATGGGGGTTCAATACCTGGGTTGGAAAGATCCCACTGCCTGGAAAATTCCAAGGACAGAGAAGTCTGGTGGGCTGCAGTCCCTGGGGTTACAAAGAGTCAGACAAGACTGAGCACTCACATATCCCCTTGCAAACTGCTTTTATAAAGTTAATTTTTATTAGACTATAGTTGATTTACAACATTGCGTTAGTTTCTGCTGTAAAGCAAAGTGAATCTGTTATGCACATACATATTGAATTGGCTAAAAAGTTCCTTCAGGTTTTTTTCTTAACATCATAAAGAAAAATCCAAATGAACTTTCTGACTGCCCCAACATATCCACTCTTTTTCATATTCTATTCCCATATAAGTCATTACAGAGTATTGGTAGAATTGGTAGAATTCCCTGTGCTACACAATAGGTTTTTATTACTTATCTATCATATATGTAGTAGTGTGTATATTTCAACCCCATCTTCCAATTTATCTCACCTCACACCCCTTTGTAATCATAAGTTTGTTCTCTATATCCATGACTCTATTTCTGTTTTGTAGGTAGGTTCATTAGTATGATTTTTTTTTCGATTCTACACATAGGCGATATCACATAATATTGGTTCTTCTCTCTCTGACTCAATTCACTAAGCATGACAATCTCTAGGCCCACCATGTTGCTGCAAACGGCAAACTGCTTTTTCATTAAAAATTATTCACAGGCTTCCCCTACAATCTGAAAGTTCATGGAGCATTCCTATGGTATTTTCCTAAGCCAAAGTTGTGGAGAGCAAAGAAACAATTTCCTTTAGTTCACATCCTGCTAAAGGGATTCACAAAATAAGTCGAGATAAAGCACAGGTGCTCGGAATTCAAAGCTATGGCGGCTTGAGAGTAAATCCCAGGAGAGGAGCTTGATGTTGTCCCTCTCCCTCTCTGGCACACACGGCCTCCATAATCATGGGCTGCGCAACAACTGTGGTCATTGTCGACTTTAGCCCACCAGGTGTCCATGGAAATTTCCAAGCAAGGATACTGGAGTGGGTTGTCATTTCCTCCTTCAGGGGATCTTCCCAACCCAGGGATTGAACCTTCCATCTCTTGCTTCTCCAGGTGGATTCTTTACCACTGAGCTATCAGGGAATTGTCCAAAAACAAATGCTGAAGGCTATTTTACTTTTTGCCTTTTTCCTAAGCGTAAAAGCTCTCAGATTTGATAACCGGATTTCATTTGGTTAGCAAAGACACACACTAGTGTTGGTCTTTGGTAGAAAGGGAAGGGATATTAAGCAAACATTTGGAAAGTAAGGGATACTTGTATTTAAGATTGTTGCATGCAGATATATGTAATGGATTCATTTTAATTGCTGCATAGGATTCCAGGGTGAATGACGTACGATTTGTTTACATACATATTTTCTTATGGAAAAGCATTAAAATTATAATCTCCAATTTGGGGGAAATTACACCAAAAAAGTCACTGTGAAAAACTTTTACATGATAACATATGTGAGAATCTCTTTAGTATAAACATTTGAACATGAAAAAAATATTAATATGATAAATGGTTACAGATTTTCTGCCTTTGGACCATGCTTATATTCATGGAATAAACCTTATTTGGTCATAACTTTTTTCAGTTACTATATTAGAAGCACATTTTATATATGATCTTTGGCTCTATGTTCACAATTGAGGTTTGTCTATGATGTTATTTTCTTATAGGACACAATTAATTTTGGTACCAAGGCTGCTGTGCTGTGCTTAGTCACTCAGTTGTGTCCAACTCTTTGTGACTCCATGGACTGTAGCCTGCCAGGCTCCTCTGGCCATGGGATTCTCCAGGCAAGAATACTGGAGTGATTGCCATACCTGCCTTTGGGGGACCTTCCCACCCCAGGGATCGAACCCAGGTCTCCTGCATTGCAGGTGGATTCTTTATTGTCTGAGCCACCAGGGAAGCCCAAGAATACTGGAATGGGCAGCCTATCCTTTCTCCACGGGATCTTCCTTTCCCAGGAATAGAACCCGGGTCTCCTGCATTGCAGATGGATTCTTCATCAGCTGAGCTACAAGGGAAGCCTGAAAAAAAAAATATGTATATATAATCACTTTGCTGTATACCTGAAACTACAGAATATTGTAATTCAGTTTTTTGTACTTCAAGTTTATACTAGAACATTCAAACACAGGCCTTAAGAGGCTTCTTTTGGAGATCCAGCAGCAGTATAAATAAACTTGGACTAGACTATTGAATAGGGCTTCCCTGGTGACTCAGATAGTAAAGAACCTGCCTGCAATGCAGGAGACCCGGGTTCAATCCTTGGGTCAGGAGACTTTTGAATAGTGGAGAGACCGTAGACTTCCAAAGAAGAAACTCTGGCTTCCTGTGCTCCCTGCTAAGGCCTCAGACTTAGGAAGGAAATCATCTGGGATATTTCTACGCATTAGCTCTTAGATGCATGAACAACTTCAGGTAGCACCATATCAGACAGAGATAAGCCATGCCACTGACCCCTGCTCAAACTGCAGAATCATGAACAAATAAATGATTGTTTTTAAAACAAAATTATTGGGCTGGTTTGTTATGCAACAATAAATAACTAAAACAAGGTGCTTGAGACCATTTTGGGGGGGGGTGGTGGAACACATTTATGGAAACAGATAATTAGGGATTTAAATATGTTGAATTTGAGATCAGAGTGGGAAATACAAATTGAAATGTTCTGCTGTCAAATTTATAACACCTTAAAGAAGAGTAAGAATACTATCTGGTGGCTCAGATAGTAAAGAATCTGCCTGCACTGCAGGAGTTCAGTTCAGTTCAGTTGCTCAGTCGTATCCGACTCCCTGCGACCCCATGAACTGCAGCACACCAGGCCTCCTGTCCATCACCAACTCCCAAAGTTTATTCAAACTCATGTCCATTGAGTCGGTGAGGCCATCCAACCATCTCACCCTCTGTCATCCCCTGCTCCTCTTACTTTCAATCTTTCCCACCATCAGGGTCTTTTCAAATGAGTCAGTTCTTCACATTAGGTGGCCAAAGTGTTGGAGTTTCAGCTTCAGCATCAGTCCTTCCAATGAATATTCAGAACTGATTTCCTTTAGGATGGACTGGTTTGATCTCCTTGCAGTCCAAGGGACTCTCAAGAGACTTCTCCAACACCACAGTTCAAAAGCCTCAATTCTTCAGCATTCAGCTTTCTTTATAGTCCAACTCTCACATCCATACATGACTACTGGAAAAATCAGGAGACCTGGGTTCAATCCCTGGGTTGGGAAGATCCCCTGGAGGAGGGCATGGCAACCTACTCCATTATTCTTGCCTGGAGAATCCCCATGGACTGGTGGGCTACAGTCCATGGAGTCACAAAGAGTAGGGCATGACTGAGTGACTAAGCACAGGCAGAGAAGAGTAAGGAGAAGGAAATGGCAACCCAGTCCAGTATCCTTGCCTGAAAAATCCCATGGAATGAGGAGCTTGGCAGGCTACAGTCCATGGGGCTGCCAAATAGTAGGACACAACTTAGCGACTAAACAACAAAAGGAGAATAAAACAGGAGTATATATTTATAAAACCATATAAGCACTGATTGGTTGAACAAGTATTTACTAATAATCTATCATGTTTCAGGCATTCTGCTAGGGGTTGAAAGACAATGTAAATGTTTTAAAATGTCTTAGGTTAACTTAGCCAGTTAACAATTTTCAGAATATTTTTGTATGTACTAGTAGCTTCTAGCAAAGATAGACTGGGCTATTTCTCTAGTCCCCTCTACCCCCACTCCCAACAGCCTTGATATCCATAGTATCTTGCAATAAAGATAAACCATAGGCCAATTTTGATAAGTGTGCTAAGGTTTATTAGAATATCACATATATATATATATATAGATATATATATAAATTATGCACCTTCCACATTGAGAAAGAAGAATTTCATTTAAGAAATGCATTTTAAGTGATGAAGGAAACCAAAATTGCAGTATTAATATTTTCATGGTAGGTTTTGGAATTAGCTGTTCGCCACTTTAATGTTTTATGGTTTGGTGCTTTAAGTACTTGACATATTTAATATTTTACAGGTTATCCTCATGATATTCTCATTTTCCAATGTAAAAAGTTATGTTGATTTATGTTTGCAATTTTAAGGTGAAAGATATAAGACAATGTTATTAGGTTTTATAAATAATATTATAACTTTTAAAATAGCTTAAGATTCAACATAAATACATTTACACATTTAATTTTCTAGATTTAGGAGTTATTCAAAAACTTGGGAAGTTTTGCTGATCAGACAGTTGAATTATGTAACTAAAACCATAAACAAGACTTAATATTAATCAAAAGCCTCTTAAAAGTAATTGTTAAATTTTTTCAGATTTTAAATTAATAATTTGATTGATAAGTTAAAAGCTTAAGAAGAAATGAGCTTTTTAACTTATAACTTTAATAAATCAAACATTAATTTTAATAACCTCAAGTAATCTTTTCCCAAGTCATTGTCAAGGACACCCGAATATTCTCATTTAAATCGTGTAGATTAAGGGTTCATCAGTGTTCGGTGCAGCTTTTGTTGAAAAGGAACAAATGCTACCGTGTGTATGTTCTCCTGCTTTGTTTCTCTATTTAATAGCTGAAATGTACCTTTCTAAAACTTAGTTTGAGTGTTTAAATATTTCAAATAGTTAACTGTTAAGAAAGACATTTCTTCTTTTTTTTTTTTCTTTTGAGTGCTGCTCTATAAGGAGCAGCTTTGTTCAAAACTGGCCCAGAGAACTTACTGCAGGTTTCCCAGACAATAAGCAGCTGTCTCCCAGGGGGAGGGGCTGCCTTTGAACTCAGCTATCCACCAGCTGGTGGCTTCTACCTACCAGGAGGATTACAATTTTTCACGGATTGAAAGAGCTCCAGAAAGGGTTGAATCTTGGATTTGTGGAGCTTGAAATTTATGGTCTCTGTTTGCTAAACTTCCAGTTTTGTTTCCCCAGTAAATCTTATTCCTTAAGCATATCATGGGACACTGCAGAATTCACTTTGACCCTCTTCTTAAGTTCTGCTGTTTGTATGCTGATTCAGTGCTATTACTTTACATCTCTTTCACATGCAGCAATGGAAGAAATTAATTAGAAATTTTATCCTGCTCAAATACAAAGGAAGTGTAAGATATACCCTTGTAGTCACAATTACATGCAAGTGGAATGGAAGAAAACTTAGAAAGACACTTGTAATAATTAAATTAGAAACAGTCATTCCTATGAGCAAATTGTGACAGATGTGAAAAATATTTTAGGAATAAAAATGGATACTGCTGTAAATTATGTGTTGTTGCACCATATAACCCATTTTCATCTATGCAGATAATTTGCCTTTGTAGTAAATCCAAGATCTTTAAGAGAAGATCTATCTTGAGCTTGAAAGAAACCATCTAAGTATATGAACTTCGGTGTCTTCAAATGCTCCCAAGTGATGAATTGTTTTGGTCCTGGCTCTGCCTCTTTTCTGCAATGTGACTTCATTCAAGACTTCATTCATATATAAAGCAGAGAACATACAGCTTACTTTGCCAGTGTGATAGTTATGTTGTTCTTTAGCAAAGCGGATGTGAAAGGATCTTGAAAATTCAGAAAAGAGGTGCTACTGCACCCAGCACTTAGCCACTGCTCCATATTCCTGAGCACACAGCTTCCCGGTGCTTAGAAGACATAACTTTCCCCTTTTCGTGTTCTGAACAAGTATGTCCATTTAAGTCCATGTTCAATAGCTATCACCTCCTAGCACTTTCATGGAAGTGTTCAACCTCATCTGAAGTCTTCTTTAGTCTTAAAGCTTTTACTGATCATAGAATTATTTGGCTCATATGTTTTGTTATTTACTTGGATCAGTTGTATTTTATTCAATTTGGCCACACTGTGAGACTTGCAGAATCTTAATCCCCCGAGCAGGGATTGAAGCCATCTAGTGAAAGTACAGAGTCCTAACCACTGGACCGCCAGGAAATTTGCAATTGTATTTTTATAATGGAGTGTAATGTCACATATTGAAAGTTGGAAGGGGGTAGTATTCAAAAGTATTCAGTATGAGCAGATGTCTGCATATTTTTTGCTAGGCTGCGTGGGGACTCCAAGGTGATCACTCTTCTTGTTTCTAGGGGTATCATAATGTAGTAGTAGAGATGAAACATTCTGCTTATTAAATATTCATAGTCATTGCCATTAAACACCATAAAATCT
Source organism: Cervus canadensis (assembly GCF_019320065.1). Classification (NCBI taxonomy): domain Eukaryota; kingdom Metazoa; phylum Chordata; class Mammalia; order Artiodactyla; family Cervidae; genus Cervus; species Cervus canadensis. The sequence goes on along the minus strand of NC_057406.1, from coordinate 31,190,482 downwards.
TTATCATCTAGACAGTATCCGAAGTCCTAAGAGTAAAGGAGCTTGATCTGAAGAGATTTTAGAGAGAAGACAGCTTATCGCAGTGGCTCAGAGATTCAATAAGTAAGAGATTCAGGAAAGGAGGCTGAGAGTCCAGGAAAGCCTGTGAGCCTAAAACTGCTTTTTTTAAAATTACATTTAAAAAAACTGAGCACTAAAAATATGTTCAATGTGAAATGACAGAAATACAAATTAAAACCATAATAAGACACCACTCCCCATCCACTAGAGTGGTTAAAATTTAAAAGACTGACAACGTCAAGTGTTGGAGAATATGAAGCAACTGGTACATAGAGACTGCTGAGGGAAATCCAAATTGTGCGGCCATATTGGAAAGCAATTTGGCAGTTTCCTATAAAGTTAAACATACAATTAAAACACAGTACAGCAATTCCACTCTTAAAATATCTATTCATAGAGAATGAAAATATATGTGTCCATAAGGACTTGATCCTAAATATTATGAGCAATTTTATGCATAATAGCACAAAACTGGATTCAATCCAAATGTGGTTAATGAACAAGCAAGAACGTCTCCTTTTATTACTAAGTAATGTTGGATTTTATGGGTGGGCTGTATTTTTTTTTTAATTCACTAGCTGATGAACATGGGTTGTTTCTAATTTAGGGTTATAAGTATTTATGTATAAGTCTTTCTATAGACATAAGTTTTTATTTCTCCTGGGTAAACGCCTGAGAGTGGAATTGCTGTACTGTATGCTAAAGGTGTATTTTGGGAATTCCCTGGTGGTCTGATGGCTAGGACTCTGAGCTCCCAATGCAGAGGATACAGGTTCGATCCCTGGTCGGGGAACTAAGATCCTACAAATTGTGTGATGCAGGGCCCCAAAAATGCATGTTTCAGTTTATAAAAATCTATCAACATGTTTCTACAATGGCTTCACAAATTGAATTCCCACCAGCAATATATGATAGTACCAGTTGCTCTGCATCCTAGCCAGCATTTGGTATTATCATTAAAAATATTAACCTTTCTAATACTATGGATTGAATTGTGTCCTCCCCCAATTGTATGTTGAAACCCTAACCGCTGAGTATAACTGTATTTGGAGACAGAGTCTTCAAAGCTAAATGAAGTTATAGAGTGGAGGGTTAATTCAATAGGACCAGTATCCTTATAAGAAGAGGAAGAGACGCCAGAGGCACACAAGCACAGGAAAAAGGCCAAATGAGGAGACAGCAATATGGCAGCAATCTACAAGCCAGGAAAAGAGGTTGCACCAGAAACTCACCCTGCCAACACCTTGATCTCTGACTTCCAGCCTCTAGAACTGTGAAAAGATTGATTTCTGCCAGTTAAGTCACCCAGTCAGAGGTATTCTCTTATGGTAGCTAGCACAGACTACTACAAGTATATAGTGGAATCTCATATGGTTTTAATTTGCATTTCCTGAGTGATTAGTGATTTTGAACCTCTTTTCATGTACTTGTCTGACATCTCTAGGTCTTCTTGTAAAGTATACATTTGCATACAATTAATAATATTAAAGCTCCAATACTTTGGCCATCTGATCCGAAGAACTGACTCATTGGAAAAGACCCTGATGCTGGGGAAGACTGAAGGCAGGAGGAGAAGGGGATGACAGAGGATGAGATGACTGGATGACATCACCGACTTGATGGACATGAGTTTGAACAAGCTCCGGGAGTTGGTGACGGATAGGGAAGCCTGGTGTGCTGCAGTCCATGGGGTCACAAAGAGTTGGACACGACTGAGTGACTAAACTGAACTGATGAATATTGTTGTATCAAAACTAATTTTTGCTCCAGATTTCTTAATTTGTTAGATCATTGTTTTTATCATAATACTGTGATTCATCAATATTTTATATTTGAATAAACTTTGCAAAAATTAAGTTTCAACGCTGATATCTTTAAATGAAATTTACAGTAACCTTCACAATAATGTTAGATGTGTAGATGTTTTACCTTAGAATGAACTTTCAAAAACTTAATTTTGATTCCATGAATTGTATTAAAAACTACTGAAATGAACTGATTTTTTATTTGAAGATCTGATAACACTGATATAAAAGCAGGCACCATTTAACTATTTACAAACCACTTGTTCTGCTAATGGACCCAACACATTAATAGCCCTTGCTCCACTTTTCATAAAAGTGCAAAAAACATTCAATAAAAAATGAATAAAATTAATTGAAACCATCATTTGATCAATGCATCACAATGTGGTATGTTAAGGCTTTCTACAACTGCACATGTTAAATTTTTGGTTTGGGGGCATAGTCTTTTTCAAAGAAGTGCTTACTTTTGAAGTATATATCGCTTCTTCAACTAATTTTTCTTTTATGGATTTTTAGCAGTCATTTCATAGCCATTATTACTGTTATCCCCATGGTGGATTTAAATAGTAGCAAATATATTGTGCAAGTAATACTTGTATCATCAATATTCTTAAGAAATGGAAACACAGTGCTTAATTTTTCACTAAACACTCATGGTATGGATTAAATTGTGCTGTTTTTCCCTTTAACATTCATATATTGCTAAGTCCTAATCCCTTTGGTGACTGTATTGAAGACAGGGACTTTAGAGAGCTGTAAAATCTTGAGGTCAATGAGAGCAAAAGGGTAGGGTTCTGATCCAATAGAATTAGTATCCTTGTAAGAGGTGCCAGAGAGCATGCATATTCTCTCTCCAACATGTGGGGATGCAATGAGAGGTAACTGTCACCAACAAGCTCTCACCAGAACCCAGTTATATTGACACCACAATCTTGGACTTCTAGTCTTCTGAACTGTGAAAAAATAAATTTTTGTCGTTTAAGCCACCCAGTCTATAATATTTTGTTAAGATTGCCTAAGCTAAAACATACAAGAGGTCAGTAGAAGCTTTTGAGTCAAAGAGTGACATAATCTAATTCTTCATAGGAATTATTCTGGCTGCTATGTTGAGAAAACCTAGACAACCATAGGCAGCTAAGTGAAGAAACAGGAAGACCAGTTAGAAAGGTGGTGAAATAATATACATGAGATGTGATACTGGTTTGAACCACTTAGATAGTAGTTAAACATACAGTGAGAAATTATAAGAATCTGGTTTCAGAAGCCACAAACAAAATTTGCTAAAAAATGTGAGGCACAAAAGAAAGAGGAAGGAGGACCTCCCTGATGGCTCAGAGGTTAAGACTCTGCCCTTCCAATCCCGGGGGCACAGGTTCAATCCCTGCCCTGGGAACTAAGATCCTTGGTTGGGGAACTAAGATCCCATCTGCTGCATGGTGTGGCAAAAAAAAAAAAAAGAAAAGATGGAGTCAAGGATGGCTCAAAGTTTTTTTCCTCAGACAGTTGATATGATGAGAACAATTAATGAGATAGGGAAGAATGAAGATATTAATTTAGGGGAAGACTTACTAGTAAGATCAGGAATTCTATTTGAGAATGTTAAGTTTGAAATACCAATGCACATCCAATCTGTGGGAGAATGATTCAGGATGCAGATAAAAATTTAGTAGTTGTGAGCATTTAAATGATAAAAAAGTCATGATGTAACAGAGAAGAACAAACCTGACTCCATATTGAACCTATTGTTTGAGTTCTAAACTTTGTGCTTTGTTGCCTGTGTTTAGTCATGCTGGGGGTTCCCAGGCAGTGCTAGTGGTAAAGAATCTACCTGCTAATGCAGGAGACATAAGAGACATGGGTTCGATCACTGGGTGGGGAGGATCTCCTGGAGAAGAACATGGCAAATCCAGCCTGGAGAATCCCATGGACAGAGGAGCCTGGAGGCCTACAGGCCATAGAGTCACACAGAGTTGGACACAACTGAAGTGACTTAGCGTGGTCATGCTGACTTTACACCTTCTGTAAAAGAATGTTGCTTATAGACTGAAATATACAGGATAGTCCATTGTCAAGGTTCTGACCTTTAAAGGTATAAGACTTTTCCATGCATATACAGCTGAAAAGACACAGAAGAAAGAATAGTATTTGTCTTGCTGGAAGTTTGTAAGAACATTGTGATCAGCCTTATGAGGACAACTGCAAAAACAAAAGCTTCTGGCACCAAGAAATTTGCAACAACCGGTCACATCCCTTCCTTTTTTGGTATAAAAGAAGCTTGAATTCTAACTTGGATAAGATGGTTCTTTGGAACACTAGTTCACCATCTCCTCAGTTTGCTGGCTTTCTGAATAAAGTCGCTATTCTTTGACCTGACAACTAGTCTCTAATTCATTGGCCTGTTGTGCAGCGAACAGTATGAGCTTAGACTTGGTAACTCTTCAACCAAAACAACATAATTCCAATAGATTGAGTAAGAAGCAGAAATCATAATCCAGCTGGTTTCTATTAAATGAGACCAATTTGACCAGGAATAGGCAAACTTTTTCTATAAAAGTCCAGATAGTTAATATTTTAGGATTTGTAGGCCATACAGTCTCTATCACAAAAATACAACTCTTCACTGTAGTGGGAAAACTGCCGTAAACAGTATGAAAGTGAATAAGCATGGCTATGTTCCAATAAATTTGTATTTACAAAAATAGGCAGTGGGCTGAATTTGATCTGTAGGCCATAATTTGTGGACTTCTGGGCCTCTAAACTGGATAATAAAGACATTTTCAAAAGTGCAAAACCATGTCAGTTTTCTTATTAATTTGTTTTGAAGAATACAGTTTTTGTTTGTTGGTTTTTCCTAAAAAGTACCCACATCCACTGTTGAAAGTCGCTCAGTTGTGTCTCCAGGCCAGAATACTGGAGTGGGTAGCCTATCCCTTCTCCAGGGGATCTTCCCAACCCAGGGATCAAACCCAGATCTCCCACATTGCAGGCAGATTCTTTACCAACTGAGCCACAAGGGAAGTCCAAGTATACTGGAGTGGGTAGCCTATCCCTTCTCCAGGGGATCTTCCTGATTTAGGAATTGAACTGGGGTCTCCTGCATTGCAGGTGGATTCTTTACCAATTGAGCTATCAGGGAAGCCCATCCACTGTTGATGGGATTATAAATTGGTGAAGTCACTATAGAAAAGAGTATGATGTGATCCAGCAATACCACTTCCAGGTATTTATCTGAAGAAAATGCAAACATTAACTTGAAGGCCGTATCATCACCATATTCACTGCCACATTACTTATAACAACCAAGACATGGAAACTACCCAAGTGTCCACTGATGGATAAATGAATCATCAAGATGTGAAGATGTGTCTATATATATAGGGAAACTCACACACACAATGATATATGATTCAACCATAAGAAAGAAGGAGATCTCACCAGCATGAATTGCCCTTGAGGGCATTATGTTAAGTGGAATAAGTCGGACAAAGAAAGACAGATACTGTATAATCTCACATGTATGTGGAATTTAAAAAAAACAATGAGTCATAGATACAGAGAATAGCTTGGTGGTTGCCAGAGGCAGGGGATGGAAATTGGTGAAATGAGTCATAAAATAAATGTCATGGGGATGTAATGTACAGCATGGCAACTATAGTTAATAATAATGGTATTGCATATTTCAAAGTTGCTAAGACAGCAGATCTTAAAAGTTCTCTTCACAAGAAAAGAATTTTTGTTAAGTATGTGAAGTTACATACCTAGTAGCTAGTCGTACTGTGGTGCTCATTTTACAATATATACAAATATTAAATCATTACACTGTACATTTGAAACTAATACATGTTTTATGTCAATTATACATCAATAAAAATTTTAATGAAAATGATTTTAAGTATTTATGTCAACATGTATTGAGCTTATAATTATTATTTTTAAATGAGTGGGTAGAGTTTTTACATGTGTTAGTTGCTCAGTCACATCTGACTCTGTGATACTAAAGACTGTAGCCTGCCAGGCTCCTCTATCCATGGAATTCTCCAAGCAAGAATACTGGAGTAGATAGCAATTCCCTTCTCCAGGGAATCTTCCTGATCCAGGGATGAAACCTGGGTCTCCTGGCATTGCAGGTGATTCTTTACCATCTGAGCCACCAGGGAAGCTAAATTTTTAGTGGAGTAAATATCAACAGATATAAGCCACATAACCAAAGCTCTTTGAGATTCTCAACAATTTCTAAGAGTATAAAGGGAGTCCAAAGTGTTTCACTAAACTACTGGTTTAAAAGTTGGGGACATGGGACAGAATCAGAAAATGAGACAGAAGAGGGCCAGCTCATGAGGAAAGAGGAAAACCAGAAATGTGATGTCCTGGAAGCCAAATGAAGAAATTGTTTCAAGGAGGAGGGTCAGGTTAAATGTGCGAACTAATACAGAATTGTCAAGTTGCTAATGATGAGGACCCAATAGACACGGAGCTTCAGGGGAGAGGAGGGCTAATCATTTGTGTCAGAGTGCTGACGAAGAAGGTGATGACATCTGGAGCAATGGTTGAAGAATTTGCCATAAATGAGTGACAAGCTCCCACTTCAACCTGAAACAAGAGGCAGTAAATGAAGGATGAGGGCAACTACAGGCAAATTTGTAGGAACAGGAAGAGGAAACTGAGGGGGTGCCAATGTGATGGCTTCTGTTTTCACCTAGTAGTTGGAAGTGCAGCATTGTTAGGATAAGGATGTAACATGTTTGGAGGCTTAGAAATGCAGAAAGAGTGAAAGGCAAGGAGAGAGAGCTGACTAGAGAAATGAGATGGCTAAGCAGGTAATGTTTCCAGGTGGGGTTAGAGATCATGAATATATCATCCAATTTACCAGTTGATATAACTGAAGGATTTTTTTCTCTAGCAAATATTTAACATCCCAGCTGTTGGGACAGAGAAGACAGACAACAGAACTGCTGGACCAGCGATTGGTAAACTTTTTCTGCAAACAGCATGATAGTACCTATTTTAGGAGTTTTGGTCAGAAGGTCTCCATCACAGTTATTCAACTCTGTTTTTGTAGCGTGAAATCTGTCATAGACAATATAAAAGTGAATAAGAATCACCATATTCCAATAAGACTTTATTTATGGACATTGAAATTTGAATTTAATACAGTTTTTCTGTTTATATGCATTTACTTATATTTATTTATATATATCACAAATTATTATACTTCTGATTTTTTTTTCAACTGCTTTAAAACCTACAAATAAATATTAACTTGTGGGCCATACAAAAACAGGGAACAAGTGGCTTTGGTCTGTGGGGACCAAAACTTGTGAGCCTCTACACTAGACAATGTGACAGATCAGCAAAAGTTGCACCCTTGAAGAAGAACCACCCCAGAGCTCTGAGGAGAGCCGGGGTTGCCTCCCGTTTGTAGGACGCACTTGTGCCGTACACAACAAGCACCTGTGTATATGAGGGTCCTCACAGAATTAAAGTCTATCACATGATATGACAACAGGAAGAAAAGCACAGGAACTGAGGATATTGGCAGAAAAATGGCTGAAGTCATGAGCCACTGCAGTGTAAGCTGGATAGGAGTGGAAGTGAAAGTAGAAAGGGGCTGATAGACATCCAGATAAGTGAATCAAGGGCCATTAAGTCTTGACGAACCCAAGGAACTGATGATAATAGGAATGGTGAAGGGGAAAATTGGAAGGAAGATGAAAGTCCTAGAGTGGTGTGATTTTAGAGTAAAATGTTTTCAGATAACAACAGTGTGTGTGTTTCTCATCCAGGGGTCAAAGTCTGTGATGAGAAAGAAAGAATGACCAAGCTGTCAATAAGTGACTGTACTAACAAAGGTTAGAGGTTGACATAGCTGATGATGTGAATCATATAGGAGCAGTGAGGATGAAAGTATAATGACTTGAAAATGGTTCAGGACCAGAGGGGAGATCCATCAATTGCTCTAACATATGCCAGATAGTCCCTAATCATCTCCCTTCCAAAAATGAGCTCCCAACCTTTTGTTCTTACATCCTAAGGAATTAGGTCCTTTAAGATCCTTTTCTTTCCTCTCCAAGAACTGGTCTGGCAGAGAAACAGTAGTAAAGACACACAGAAGATAATAGGTGAGGGAGAAGGAAAGCTGGGTCACTTTTTTTTTTTTTTTTTGCTTTATTATATTCATATATTTAAGTTTCCTACTGGCTCTCCAGTTGAAAGTATCACAGGCTTCTTAAACTCAGCATGCCCAAATAGAACTCGATTTTCTCCTTGACACACTCTCCCACCTCCCCCATCTAAACATTTGCCTCCTCTTGAGTATACTGTACTAGTGAAAGACATCATCAACCCTCCCCTGCCACAGCTCTTTTCTTTGTTCTTCTTAATTCATCCAACTGTCTTGAGACCCAGGGCTCCTCGTCTGCATTAGGTGCTCATCACATCTTTTCAATGATTTCCCCAATAACCTGGCCTTTATTTAAAATTTTCATAAGTTGTTCATCATGGATTTTTTTACATTAATTTTTATTTTTGAAAATAATGCATTAAAATACCATTTATCTTATTTACTAGGTCTCCGGGGGCCTTGTTAAGTGGTACACACAAAACAAGTGTTTCACTCACTGCATCCTTGTCCCACCCTCTGTGTGTCCTCAGTCACATCTGACTCTTTGCCACCCCATAGATTATAGCCCATCAGGCTCTTCTGTCCATGGGATTTTCCAGACAAGAATACTGGAGTGGGTTGCCATTTCCTTCCCCAGGGGTCTTCCCAACCCAGCAATCAAATCCGTGTGTTTTGCATCTCCTGAATTGGTAGGTGGATTCTTTACCATTGAAACACCAGGAAGCCCAAGATCTACTTTCTAAACAATTTTCAAATATGCAATATTGATTTATTAACTATAGTTACCATATTGTACAAATGCGTGCTGCTTTAAGGTATTAAGGTACTAAGTTACTGACAATTGTGTGGCAATTTGTTAAAGCAGCAATAGGGCACACTTCCTGAGAGAAGCCTTTTTTGATGCCCCCAAACTGAGTTCGATGTTCCTCCTCAATGTTGCCTCCTTTCCCTGACCTTGCCTTCCTCATAGTACCTGCCTTACTGCATTGCATTTCTGGGATAGGACCAAGACTTGTCACTCCCAAATGTCTCTTTGGTAAGTGGATTATTTTGAGCTGAAAGCAATCAAGGCCCAAAAGACTCAGGAAAAAACTTTGACCTTCACCTTCAGTTCAGTTCAGTTCAGTCGCTGTCATGTCCGACTCTTTGCAACCCCATGGACTGCAGCAAGCCAGGCTTCCCTGTCCATCACCACTCCTGGAGTTTGCTCAAACTGATGTCCATCAAGTCTGTGATGCCATCCAACCATCTCACCCTCTGTCGTCCCCTTATCCTCCTGCCTTCAATCTTTCCCAGCATCAGGGGCTTTTCCAATGAGGCAGCTCTTCCCATCAGTTGGCCAAAGTATGGGAGTTTCAACTTCAGCATCAGTCCTTCCAATGAATATTCAGGACTGATCTCCTTTAGGGCGGTCTGGTTTTATCTCCTTGCAGTCCAAGGGACTCTCAAGAGTCTTCTCCAACACCACAGTTCAAAAGCATCAACTCTTCAGTGCTCAGCTTTCTTTATGGTCCAACTCTCTCATCCATACATGACTACTGGAAAAACCATAGCTTTGACTAGATCGACTTTAGTTGGCAAAGTAATGTCTCTTGTGTGTGTGTGTGTGTGTGTGTAGCAGAGTTTTATTAAAGTGAAAAGGGACAGAGAAAACTGACGTAGACATCAGAAGGGGGATGGAGAATGCCCCCTTGCTAGTCTAAGCAAGGGGATTACATACTTTTTAAATTGGTTATTACAATAAATCAATATAAGATGACAGGATTAGAACTAACAATAGAAAGATCTTACCAGGCCCACTGCATAATATACATTTTAAGATAACAGGATTAGTCAGAAGGTTTTCAAGGAGAAACTGTCCTCAAGCAGGATACATTGTTTTTATATAATCCTTACTAAGAAATGTAGGAGAAAGTTTGTCCTTTCCTCCTCCTTGAGAATTCCAGACCCCTATCTCCTCTTCGAGAGGCCCAGGGCCCTTTCTCTTCCTCAGGGACCCTGGACTTCTTATCAACCTGCCTAGGAATTGACTCTCTCTTTCTCCCCTTTTCTTTCAGGAGAATTATGTTGCCAAGGGAAAGGGGCATTGTATTCATTCCATAACTACTTCCTGCTGTTGAGAGGCATTGTCCCTAAACTATTGAGGCATCATATTCTCCTAACTCTCATATTGAGGGTCTCTGATCCAGGGGTCCCAGGTAATAGTTGGAGGAGGTTCTGGCACTCATAGGAGCTTGAATAACCATTTGTAACCTAAAAGCTTTCAGACGGTTAGAAACAGATCCAGTTACACAGTTACAGATGCAGGGATCAAAAAGTAAAAGCAGAACAATTAGAATTATTGCAATTAAGATAGTTTTTCACCATGAGGAGATAGTTAACATTTCCCAAAGTGAGGTGACTGAAGCTTCAGGAGAATCCATAGCCTGAATCATCTCGTTCATGTATTTAATAAAGTGAGTAACATTAGTACTCATATCTGGTATATATGTACAACGTTGGGTATGAATAATAGTACAAGTTCTTCCTTGTGCAGCCATTAGAGTGCCTAAGGCCAATCTGTTTTGTAAAATCACCTTTCTAATTTGTATTTGTTCAGCATTAAAGGCTGAAATAGCTTTTTGAGAATCTTGTAAAGCCTGTTGAGTAAAGTTAGTCAGAACATCAACTTGTAGCATAACATCTATAGTTCCCAGAGAGATAATCATACCAGTGAAATATAGACCTTGCACAATGAGTTTTAAGGTATGGCAGATTAGCAGGCTTCTCTGGAAACTCTGAAAATATAAAGTCATGAGGAAAAGCTAGACCTAGGGTTCACCTCCCTATCCAGCCTGGGGGAGGCCACACCCATAGGTAAGAGCCACATATACAGTAGGTCCATTTTGAGGCAAGCCAGCATGACTGAGGGATCCAGTCCCAATCAGTGCCTAGCCAGGCAAAAGGAGGACCTGAACTTCTTATGTGCAGCAAAATAGTCATTAAACCAAGTTAAAATATAATCAAAATTAAGAGTCACATTATGTCCATATTTACATCAGTCTACCTTAGGATTGTTAGATGTCATCACAGAGTTGAGATCCTTTCCTTGAAGGATCACATCACATCCTTTCCTTGAAGTGGAGAAACCCACCCTGGGAAGCCTTCAGTTGATGAAGAGGTTGGAAAGCTGAAAGCTGAGTCACATAGTTAATTCTAAGGCTTCAGGATCTATGACAATATCTGTGCACAAAAGCTGTCATTGAGATAATCCCTCCTTCTTAGGGGCAGTTAAGCCCTCATTAATGCTATGGGTCAAGCTTTAAACCGACTGTCTTGTGTTTCCTGAGTTAGCTTATGCAGATGTCTCTTAATAATGTCATTAGCCTTTTCAATTTTTCTGACATTGGGGTCTCCGGGAACAGGGTAAGTGATATTCTATTCCTCGAGTTTTTGACACCCCTTGAGTTACAGCAGCTTTAAAGGTAGAGCACTGTTGCTCTGAACTTCAGAGTTTAAGATCCCACTTACATCATGAGAAGTCAGTACAGTAAGATCTTTCCCATGCAATTAACCTTGGGCTTTAGTCGATACTGCTTTTGACGTGAAAATAGGTGAGGGTCATTGAGCTTGATAATGACAGGAACAGTATTTTGTGCTCAACTTATAGTTTTTCCATCAGTCCACACTCTAGAATTTACATTTTGTTCAATTAATGAGAGAGAAAGAGCAGGCTCCACATTCAAGAAAACAGAGGCCTGGACCTTGCAGTATATCCTTCCCTAGAAGGGGTGAGTGAGACTGGCAAGATCAGAAACTCATGAGAAAAACAGCACAGAGTCCCAGTTGCAGCTTAAAAGATGACTGAAATAATAGCCTTTGGCTCATCCTGACAGTCCCATTACAGTAGTGGACTGGGAGAAAAGTGGACCAGGGGCTTCAGTGAGCACAGAGAAAGTTTCCCCGGTGTCCAAAAGGAATTGACTGATTGGCCCCCCACAATTATTAATACCCAGGGTTCCTTGGGTATTATTAGGATGGGGGCTTGTGTGGGGACCCCCAGGCACCTTCGGTCCTGATTGTCTTGAGAGTCTGACCCCTGGGGCCCACAACTCAGAGGGCAGTCTCTTCTCCAGTATGGCCCTTTGCAGACCGGACATGGAGCTGGGGGCAGCTTAGATGCCTGAGGGCATTCCTGCTTGAGATGCCCTTTCTGTTCACAGTAATAACAAGTCCATCCCTTTTCACCTGGGTCCCTCTGGGTATTTTTCTCAGGCTGTTTCAGAGCAGGTCTAACAGCCTTTGTTGGGGCTTCAGTCTTTTGCCTGATTTTTTTTTTTTTTTCCTATTTTACTCCTCATATTCTCTACCATAATATATTGTCTGAGCCAGCTGTAACAGTTCTTCTAAAGACTGATTTGGTCCAAAAGCCTGTTTTCATAACTTATGGCAGATATCTGGAGCTGACTGAGTGAGAAATCTATTGTTTAATATTACTCCTCCTCTGAACTTTAGGGAAGAACGTCAGTAAACTTGTGGAGAGCCTTCCGTAGTCTATCGAGGAATTTACCAGGAGTTTCCTTCTCTCCCTGTTCTATGTCAGCCAACTTAGTATGGTTTTAAGTCTTAGTATGCGCTTTCTTAAGTCCTTCAAGTATACATCCGGCAAAGCAGCTCTGTTATTGGAACCTCTTGGCTCCCAGTAGGAAAGAGGACTATTTCGTGTTCCCTCTTTCCCCTTGTCTCACGTTCAAGCCATTCATCTCCAAAAGTAGTAGATTTCCCCAAAACTCAAGTTTTTGAGTCAGGAGTCAGTGTCTGTCCCAAGACATGCATTGCATCTCCCCAAGTAACTTCATAAAGTAAAGTTAGTCCTGTAAAGCCTTCTATGTATCCTTTGGAACCTCTAAATAGTTCAACCACAATTGGGACTGTTTGAATTTTTACCAAGACTGAGGCAACCCCTCCTGTAAGGGGGCCCTGATTCTCAGCCTGTTCAGTTGGGAGCCTCAGATACAGGGGCAAAGTAAGAGGACAGGAAGGAGCCAAAGTTTTCACACTCAAATCTGCACTTTTAGGACATAAGTCTGGCATGTCTTTCAGAGAAATAAAGAGCAACACATATGGCACTTCTACCCATTTCTCTTGTTTTCTAGGGAACTGTTCTAGTTGTAAAACAGTATTGTAATTAAGAGACCCTTCAACAGGCTAGCAGTCCCCATCTTCTAAAGGATACTGTGACCGTTCAGTATCACAGAAAAAGATCAGGTGTGTCTTTTTTAAACTCTGGGAGTCAAACTTGCCCCCCCCCCTTTTTTTTTTTTAATACATTGTAAAGGAGTGGTTCTGGAACTGCTAGCTCCCATGTGTAAAAGAGAAAAAAGCGGCATCCACAGCTGTGGTTTCTTTCCACCAGAGGCATCCCTCCCCACTCTAGATGGGGGTGTAGACAGACTTTCCACGGAAGCTTTCCTTCCCTGGTCAGATTTAGTCTGCCCCTTATGGATGCGGGCACCTTTCTTGTCCCTCCTGGTTCTACCACAGGGGTGGGGTGGAGATGCACCAGGGGTAGACCTGATGGCATCCCAAATTGACTTAGTTCCTTATCACCAAGACCTTTGTTTGATTTCTTCTCCTCCTCTGATGTCACCCAGAGTGGATCAGAGTAGTCTTTTGGAATGTTTCTCAAGCTAGGACGACTAGGGGAAGCATCCATCATCCCTCTGCCTGTGCACATATCTGAGTACAGTACTGACCGCAGTAGAAATGGTGAGTCATAAAGGGATGAAAAACAACCAAGATGTCCCTTCTGGGTGTCACCATGCCAGTATATGTGATAGCAAAAGGGTCGGCCAGCAAGGAAAAAGTGATTTTTGTCCTCAAGCTATTAGGGCCAATCCTTCCAGTTCATTTCCACAGATACCACAGAAAGAATATCTAACGAGTTGAAACAGAAGCCTCTGGAGCGCTTTCTCTAGTCTGCTAAGAGCTAGCACTACCAAAGGAAGAGGCCCATTGCACTTCCAATCTGACCAGATCCTGCAATCCCTGATCTGTGTCCTCAAAAACCTCATGGTCTCCAGCAGTGCTTCTATCCACATAGATCAGAGGCACAGTCATGACAAAGATTCACCTTCAGATCACTGGGCCCTGAGGCAGGTGACCAAGAGAGATGTTGCTGAAGCTAGAGTTCCACTTCGTTCCCAAACATGCTCCTGTAACTTGTGGCTCCTAGCAAGCCTAAGTGCTGCCATACATGTGGTCTAAGTAAAAGTACACAGCGACAGCATGGATCACAAGTCCCTTGAAAGTCTATAATCTGACAGATTACATTTGTAGTTCTAATTCCCTATGCAATTATGAAATATTCAAAGGGACCAGCAAAAGTGACCTAGAAAGGAAAGTTTGGTCCACACGCTTCGCCCATTTCTGGCCATTCTCTTCACAGGGACGTTGAGTGTCTCTTGGCATTGTTCCCCTTTTTGGGACTGCCTTCAGTCATTACAAGGCACTGGAAAACCACTGAGCAGGGCTCACCACTTGCTTCAAAAAGGGTATATCATTCATTCACACAAGCACACCATAGAGTTAGTGAAGTAGAGCAGAAAACGTTATTACTGAGAAAGCAGAGAGGCTAGAGCTCTTGAGTGTTCTTACCTTGTCCTGAAGATCCTAGACAAGCCCCCAAGATTGTAGCTTATGGTGAATGATGTCAGATTCGTGATCTCCGAAGAAGAAGATATAGCTTTGGGACCAGACACCAGGCTTAGTCACTCAAGAGTTTTGTATAGCAGAGTTTTATTACAGTGAAAAGGGACAGAGAAAGCTTCCAAGGAACAAGTATCTTTTGATTTCTTGGCTGCAGTCACCATCTGCAGTGATTTTGGAGCCCCAAAAAATAAAATCTCTCACTGTTTCTACTGTTTCCCCATCTATTTCCCATGAAGTGATGGGACCAGATGCCATGATCTTAGTTTTCTGAATGTTGAATTTTAAGGCAGCTTTTTTGCACTCTTCTTTCACTTTCATCAAGAGGCTCTTAATTCCTCTTTGCTTTCTGCCATAAGGGTGGTGTCATCTGCATAGCTGAGGTTATTGATATTTCTCCCAGCAATCTTGATTCCAGCTTGTGCTTCATCCAGCTCAGCATTTCTCATGATGTACACTGCATATAAGTTAAATAAGCAGGGTGACAATATACAGCCTTGATGTACTCCTTTTCCTACTTGGAACCAGTTGTTCCATGTCCAGTTCTAACTGTTGCTTCTTGACCTGCATACAGAATTCTCAGGAGGCAGATAAGGTAGTCTGGAATTACCATCTCTTTAAGTATTTTCCACAGTTTGTTGTAATCCACACTGTCAAAGGCTTTGGCCTAGTCAGTAAAGCAGAAGTAGGTGTTTTTTATGGAACTCTCTTGCTTTTTTGATGATCCAATGGATGTTGGCAATTTGATCTTTGGTTCCGCTACCTTTTCTAAGTCCAGCTTGAACATCTGGAAGTTCTCGGTTCATGTACTGTTGAAGCCTTGCTTGGAGAATTTTGAGCATTAATTTGCTAGCATGTGAGATGAGTGCAATTGTGAGATAGTTTGAGCATTCTTTGGCATTGCCTTTCTTTGGGATTGGAATGAAAAATGACCTTTTCCAGTCCTGCGGCCACTGCTGAGTTTTCCAAATTTGCTGGCATATTGAGTGCAACAGTTTCACAGCATAATTTTTCAGGATTTGAAATAGTTCAACTGGAATTCCATCACCTCCACTAGCTTTGTTCGTAGTGATGTTTCCTAAGGTCCACTTGACTTGGCACTCCAGGATGTCCGGCTCTAGGTTAGTGACCACACCACTGTTGTTATCTGGGTCATTAAGATCTTTTTTGTATAGTTCTTCCATGTATTCTTGTCACCTCGTCTTATTTTCTGCTCCTGTTTGGTCCTTTATTGTGCCTATCTTTGCATGAAATGTTCCCTTGGTATCTCTAATTTTCTTGAAGAGATCTCTAGTCTTTCCCATTCTATTGTTTTCCTCTATTTCTTTGCACTGATCACTGAGGAAGGCTTTCTTATCTCTCCTTGCTATTCTTTGGAACTCTGCGTTCAAATGGATATAATCTATCCTTTTCTACTTTGCATTTAGCTTCTCATCTTTTTTCAGCTATTTTAAGGCCTCCTCAGACAACAATTTTGCCTTTTTTGCATTTCGTTTTTTGGGGTATGGTCTTGATCACTGCCTCCTGTACAATGTCACGAACCTCCATCCATAGTTCTTCAGGCACTCTGTCTATCAGATCTAATTGCTGAGAATCTATTTGTCACTTCCACTGTATAAACATAAGGGATTTGATTTAGGTCATACCTGAATGGTCTAGTGGTTTTCCCTACTTTCTTCAATTTAAGTCTGAATTTTGCCATAAGGAGTTCTTGATCTGAACCACATTTACCTCATGTCAATATAATTCTTGAACCAGCCAGCAAAAAAACCTAGAAGGGTAGAGGAAAACTTCTTCCTCCCCAAAGGGGATATTCCTTACCTCTAGACTGTAAATTCCATCAAAAAGAGATCATGTCAGTCCTTTGTATACCCAGAACCTAACTTAAAGATACACAAGACTGCAGCTCAAGAGGTATTTGTTGAGTGAATGAATGAATGTGACTTCTCAAAGAGGGCTGATATTACATGTCGCCCAAAATAAAAATGCACAAAACTGGATAAACAGGAAGGTCATACTGTATAGCGCAGGGAACTAAATTCAGCATCCTATGGTAAAATATAATGGAAAATAAATATGAAAAAGAACATGAACACACACATGTATAGTTGAGTCACGGCTGAACAGCAGAAAGTAACACAACATTGTAAACCAACTATGTGTGTGTGTGCGCTCAGTGGTGTCCAACTCTTTGCAACCCTCTGGATTATTGCCCACCAGGCTTCTCTGCCCATGGGACTTTCCAGGCAAGAATGCTAGAGTGGATTGCCATTTCCTCCTCCAGGAGATCTTCCTGATTCAGGGATGGAACCCGTATCTCCTGTACTGGCACATGGATTCTTTACCACTGAGCCCCCTGGGAAGCCAAATCAACTATACTTCCATAAAATAAACACGATATTGTGAATCAACTGTGTTCAATAAAATAAAACAAGATAAATGTGAAACTGTGAGTTAAGCTTTATTTAGGGAACTTAATGAAGACTAGAGCCTGGGAGACAGCCTGTCAGAGAGCTCTGAAGAACTGCTCTGAAGAGGTAAGGGAGGAGCTAAGATATATATGATTTTCTTTTTCTTTTGCTGAGGAAAGCATGTATTAGAGCATAAAAATATTACTACTAATTGCAAAGAACAGACACCTAAACTTAATAATCTTCATTTCAGTTCAGTTGCTCAGTTGTTTTCAACTCTTTGCAACCCCATGGACTGCGGCATGCCAGGCCTCCCTGTCCATCACCAACTCCCAGAGTCCACCCAAACGCATGTCCATTAAATTGGTGATGCCAATCAACCATCTCATCCTCTGTCATCCCCTTCTCCTCCCACCTTCAATCTTTCCCAGCATCAGGGTCTTTTCCAGTGAGTCAGTTCTTCACATCAGGTGGCCAAAGTGTTGGAGTTTCAGCTTCAGCAACAGTCCTTCCAATGAATATTCATGACTGATTTCCTTTAGGATGGACTGGTTGGATCTCCTTGCAGTCCAAGGGACTCTCAAGAGTCTTCTCCAACACCACAGTTCAAAAGCATCAATTCTTCAGCGCTTAGCTTGCTTTATAGTCCAGCTCTCACATCCATACATGACTACATCCATACATGATTAGATGGACCTTTGTTGGGAAAGTAAGTCTCTGCTTTTTAATATGCTGTCCAGGTTGGTCATTACTTTTCTTCCAAGGAGTAAGCATCTTTTAATTTCATGGCTGCAATCACCATCTGCAGTGATTGTGGAGCCCCCAAAAATAAAGCTTGTCACTGTTTGCATTGTTTCCCCATCTATTTGCCATAAAGTGATGGGACCAGATGCCATGATCTTAGTTTTCCAAATGTTGAGCTTTAAGCCAACTTTTTCACTCTCCTGTTTCACTTTCATCAAGAGGCTCTTTAGTTCTTCTTTGCTTTCTGCCATAAGGGTGGTGTCATCTGCATATCTGAGGTTATTGATATTTCTCCCAGCAATCTTGATTCCAGCTTGTGCTTCCTCCAGCCCAGCGTTTCTCATGATGTACTCTGCATATAAGTTAAATAAGCAAGGTGACAATATATAGCCTTGATGTACTCCTTTCCCTATTTGGAACCAGTCTTTTGTTCTATGTCCAGTTCTAACAGTTGCTTCCTGCTCTGCATACAGGTTTCTCAAGATGCAGGTCAGGTGGTCTGGTATTCACATCTCTTTAAGAATTTTCCATGGTTTGTTGTGATCCACACAGTCATTGAAATTCTTCCTTAGATAGATTTCTTAACTATTCAGGAGTCCAGTATATCCAAAGCATGGAACACTTCTGTGTTTCTTCATCCTGAATTCCCCTCAGGGTTCCCTGTCACTGGGGGACTTCAATGACTAATGGCTTGATCCTTCTGAAACTGGAATGCCAGGCAATAATGTTTTCTTATGTTCATACTAAAATCATGTGTCATGGTTATTAAGTTTAAAATTCAGCTAAATTTGTCTTCCTAGCCCGAAAAAAGATAAAAATTAAACAGGCAAGAAGTGGGCTTTTTCCTAAATACCCCATGAATACAGATGGAGGCAGTGGTTGCCTTGACAACTATGAGAAATCTGCTTTCCACAGGGAAACAAATGAAGCAACAAAGCAAGGGGAAGTGAAATTATTAAGTAATTTGAGGTTTAACAGGGATTTCTGAGTTTCTTACATAGTAAGACACATGCTTAGACATGACCTATGTGCCCGAGACTGGATGTTTTTATTTATGACAATAATGAATTGAATGTGCCTGGACTGGGCTTCCTACCTCTGAATATGATTCCAACATGAGTCAGGGCCACATGGCAATTTATTTATTCCTATTTTTCTTTTGTCATAAATCTTTGTTATCCTCTAGCTTCATGATGTAATGTTAGTATGTAAATTCTCAAAGGGAGTGGTCATTACCAAATTGTGATGGATTATTATAGTCATCCAAGTTTCTTTTCCATCTTCTGTCTCACCAGAAGTCCAGCATGGTGTGGCCAGGCTCTCTGTTCAGGACATTACGAACCTGAAATCAAAGCATCATATGGACTGAGATTTTTGCCTTGAGGCTCTAGGGGAAAATTATCTTCCAAGTTCATTGGTGTAGATGGCCACATTCAGTTCCTTGCGGTTCTTATAAGACTGAGGTCCCCTTTGCTTGCTGGATGTCAGCTAGGAGCTATTCCCAGGAACTAGAAGCTGCCCTTAGCCCCCTTCTGCATGGCCACCATTACCACTGCACAACATGGGAAGCCAGACAGTCCTCAAATGTCCCCTTCTTCAACTAGCCAGAAAAAATGCTCTACTTTTAAAAAACATTTATTTATATCTAAACATAAATAAATCTGCCTGCAATCCCTGGGTCGGGAAGATCCCCTGGAGAAGGAAATGGCAACCCACTCCAATATTCTTGCCTGGAAAATCCCATGGACAGAGGAGCCTGGTGGGCTACAGTTCATGGGGTCACAAGAGTTGGTCACGACTTAGCGACTAAACCACCACATTTATATTTATTTATTTATTATTGGCTACCCTGGATCTTCGTTGCTGCATGTGGGTTTTCTTCTAGTGGTGGCAAGCAGGGGCTACTCTCTAGTTGTGGAGCTTGCTCTTTTTATTGTGGTGGCTTCTCTGGTTGCAGGGATGGGCTCTAGGGCACCCTGGCTTCAGTAGTTGCTGCACGCAGGCACAGGAGTTTTGCTGCATGGGCTTAGTTGCCCTGACACCGGTGGGATCTTCCCGGACCAGGGGTGGAACCAGCGTCCCCTGCATTGCAAGGTGGATTCTTAACCACTAGATCACCAGGGAAGCACCAAAATGCTCTACTTTTAAAGATTCCATAAAATTATGTCAGGTCCATCCAGATAATCTCCCTACCTTAAGGTCACCTCTTCCTTGTAACAACATAATCACAAGAGGAAAATTCATCAGATTCACAGTCCCAGGGATTATCAGGGAATGCACAACCTGTCGGTGGGATATTTGGTGACCATTTGAGAATTTTGTTGAGCATACCACTACCCATGAAAGTTTATCAGAATGGGGAGTATATTTTGAAAAGAACCCAATAAACAAAGAACATTGAGGTTTTTCTTAGTACTTTCCCCCACATTCTCAAGGAGAACCATTTCTTTAATTAAACTTGAATTATTCACAATTACATAATTAGTTTCATTCATTGTGATTTATATGACTAAATCCAATTCTTCCAGCATGACTCTGAATTTCCATTGGTTAGACAATGATGGTGGCAAGTGATTAGCATGTGTAGGTTATCCTTGCTGGCCAGTGAGTTCATTTTGGGCTAATTTGGCTAAACCATTAAAGAACAATAAAATATTTTTTTGGAGCGCTAACAATATCCAGTGATGTCTGTATTTTTGCACTAGAGTTTTGTAAGATGTTACTTACTATTGGAAAAGACCCCGATGCTGGGAAAGATTGAGGGCAGGAGGAAAAGGGGATGACAGAGGATGAGATGATTGGATAGCATCACTGACTCAATGGGCATGAATCTAGCAAACTCCTGGAGATAGTGAAGAACCGGGGAGCCTGACCTGCTGCAGTCCATGGGATTGTAAAGAGTCAGGGATGACTTAGTGACTAAACAACAACTTACTATTGGGGGAAACTGGGTAAAGGGTGCATGGGATTTCTTTGTTACCCTTACAACTGCATGCGAACCTACAAATTTCATCTTAAAACTCAAAGTTTAATTTTAAAAAACTATCCAAAAACAACAAAGAAACAAACAAAAAAAATTAAAAAAATTAAAAACTATCCATTTCTTTTGTGTGTGGCACATTAAATTCAGATGCCAGCTATATGGAACATTGGGGCATTGATTTTGCTTTTTCCAGAAGAAAAAGATACATGATAGGGAAGCAAGATAGAATTAGAAAGTATTTTTGGAATATCCTAAGTGAGGAATCTGATCAAAAGCTCTAGACAGGCTCTTCCCCAGCTTAAGTCAGCTGAGTTTCTAGATGAGTTTCTAAATTTTACAGAGTGAGTAAATTATCTATTCATGCTTTGGAGTTTGTGCGTTGTTTAGAATATTGGAAATCCAAAGCTTCCCCTAAGTTTCTATTATATTATGCAGAGGATCAGGTGTTTTAAGCAAAAATATTGTGACTTTTGTAACCACGTAAAAGAGAATGATTTACAAAAAAAAAAAAAAAAAGCTGTGAAGCACCCAAAGAGCAAGGAAATGTATTTTCTCCTAGACACTGCTTATGTGATTTCAGTTACCATCACCATGCGATGAACCCATAAATATATTCTTCTCTGCGGTTAGGCTACATCCTAGGTGAGAAGAGAAAAGAGTTGAAATGAGTCTTTGATTCTGTTCATTATGATTTTTACCATGAAAAGTATTTGAAAGAACTATTATGTTTTAGCTTGTTTTATAATGAAGCTTCAAAACAAAAGTATCCTATGCTAAGAATGATATCCATCTCTTACTTATTTCTTTATTTGACCCCAAGCAAAAAATTTTTCAGGTAAGTTCCAGATGCCATTCACCAGCTATTTTCTCCTCACATCTTTGTTAAAGATGCATCACCACTCCAAGCCTGCAATAATTGAAGTCATTAACTAAGATGTCCACACTCTGCTAATCTCTGCTTATTTTTCACAAAACTGCTAATCTTCAGGAAACATCTCAAACCATCATTTCTCTTTCTGTGTCAGAAAAACAGAAAGTGGAGAACGTTATGGATGACAAGGACTCTTGGAACATTAAACTTTAACATGGGCCATGTGGCCATCTCTCTTTAATCTGGAAAGAGACAGATCTGATACACTGTCATTAAAATTCAAGGCACCCCAAAGCTATATGGTCTAAGGAAAGAGTATGAAGGATGTTTTTGTCTTTATATCTTTCTCCACATTATGAAAATTTTTGCATGTGTGTGTTCAGTGCAGTTCAGTTGCTCAGTCATGTCTGACTCGTTGCGACCCCATGAACGGCAGTGCAGCATGCTAGACCTCCCTGTTCATCACCAACTCCGGAGTTTACCCAAGCTCATGTCCATTGAGTCGGTGATGCCATCCAACCATCTCATCTTCCGTCATCCCCTTCTCCTCCTGCCTTCAATCTTTCCCAGCATCAGGGTCTTTTCAAATGAGTCAGTCCTTCGCATCAGGTGGCCAAAGTATTGGAATTTTAGCTTCAGCAACAGTCCTTCCAATGAACACCCAGGACTGATTTCCTTTAGGATGGACTGGTTGGATCTCTTTGCAGTCCAAGGGACTCTCAAGAGTCTTCTCCAACACCACAGTTCAAAAGCAACAATTCTTCAGTGCTCAGCTTTCTTCACAGTCCAACTCTCACATCCATACATGATTACTGGAAAAACCATAGCTTTGACTAGACGGACCTTTGTTGACAAAGTAATCTCTGCTTTTTAATATGCTGTCTAGGTTGGTCATAACTTTCCTTCCAAGGTGTAAGCGTCTTTTAATTTCATGGCTGCAATCACCATCTGCAGTGATTGTGGAGCCCAAAAAATAAAGTCTGACACTGTTTCCACTGTTAACCCATCTATTTCCCATGAAGTGATGGGACCAGATGCCATGATCTTAGTTTTCTGAATGTTGAGCTTTAAGTCAACTTCTTCACTCTTCTCTTTCACTTTCATTAAGAGGCTTTTTAGTTCCTCTTCACTTTCTGCCATAAGGGTGGTGTCATCTGCATATCTGAGGTTATTGATATTTCTCCCAGCAATCTTGATTCCAGCTTGTGCTTCTTCCAGCTCAGCGTTTCTCATGATGTACTCTGCATAGAAGTTAAATAAGCAGGGTGACAATATACAACCTTGATGTACTCCTTTTCCTATTTGGAACCAGTCTGTTGTTCCATGTCCAGTTCTAACTGTTGCTTCCTGACCCGCACACAGGTTTCTCAAGAGGCAGGTCAGGTGGTCTGGTATTCCCATCTCTTTCAGAATTTCCCATAGTTTATTGTGATCCACACAGTTAAAGACTTTGGCATAGTTAATAAAGCAGAAATAGATGTTTTTCTGGAACTCTCTTGCTTTTTTGATGATCCAGCGGATTTTGGCAATTTGATCTCTGGTTCTTCTGCCTTTTCTAAAACCAGCTTGAACATCTAGAAGTTCACGTGTGTTGAATGCATGTGTTGGGGAGGGGGAAATTTCCCCTTCTCCCCTTCTTGTGTCCTTGTAGCTGGAGTAATAATAAAATTGACACAAGACTGATTCATAGGAGAAAAAGGAACACAATTTAATTCATGCACATGGTGGGCCCATAGAAATGACACCTAAGAAGTGATGAAAATAGGCAACTTTTATACTTTTTATACAAAGAAACAATAAATTTGTGAGGAATTGACCAGACAAAGAAACTTAGGTTTGAGGGCGCCCAGTTAGTGAAGAATCTGAACTGAGTTTGGGCTTGGGGTAGTAAATTTTAAAAGTCGCCAGGTTTATTTACACAGGCTTCTCAGCCCCAATTTCCTACCTCAGGAGATAAGAATGTCCTTCTGCCTCCAGCTGAAAGGAGGGCATCTTTCACATGAGACATTTATTTCCTGCTTCAGGGAACAGAGAGGAGAGTCAGAGTGGCCCTCTTGCACTGGCCATTTCTTTAGCAACTTTGATTCAAAATAATCAATATGCTATTGAGGTATATTTTGGAGTGACATAGTCTGAACCCCAACACATGTAACACTTCAATTGAAAGAAGCCTGCCTTTCAAGACCCTAAGTATAAAAAAATAATTTTTTTAAATGGTGTCGTTTTAAGTATCAAGTTCACTTTGCAAGGAAAGAGGAGACTGGGTCATGACAATGGTTCCTGACTGTTAGGTGGACTTTGGAAACTTTGGAAACAATTAAGGCAAGAAATTTCAGCGACAGACTGTTTCTGCCCTACTGGAATGCTGGCTGTGTCTACCGTATTAGAACCAGTCTCTGCAGGTCAGGAAGCAACAGTTAGAACTGGACATGGAACAACAGACTGGTTCCAAATAGGAAAAGGAGTATGTCAAGGCTGTATATTGTCACCCTGCTTATTTAACTTCTATGCAGAGTGTATCATGAGAAACGCTGGGCTGGAGGAAGCACAAGCTGGAATGAAGATTGCTGGGAGAAATATCAATAACCTCAGATATGCAGATGACACCACCCTTATGGCAGAAAGTGAAGAGGAACTAAAAAGCCTCTTAATGAAAGTGAAAGAGGAGAGTGAAAAAATTGGCTTAAAGTTCAACATTCAGAAAACTAAGATCATGGCATCTGGTCCCATCACTTCATGGGAAATAGATGGGTTAACAGTGGAAACAGTGTCAGACTTTATTTTTTGGGCTCCACAATCACTGCAGATGGTGATTGCAGCCATGAAATTAAAAGACGCTTACTCCTTGGAAGGAAAGTTATGACCAACCTAGATAGCATATTAAAAAACAGACATTACTTTGCCAACAAAAATCTGTCTAGTCAAAGCTATGGTTTTTCCAGTGGTCATGTATGGATGTGAGAGTTGGACTGTGAAGAAAGCTGAGCACTGAAGAATTGTTGCTTTTGAACTGTGGTGTTGGAGAAGACTCTTGAGAGTCCCTTGGACTGCAAGGAGATCCAACAAGTCCATCCTAAAGGAGATCAGTCCTGGGTGTTCATTGGAAGTACTGATGCTGAAGCTGAAACTCCAATACTTTGGCCACCTGATGCGAAGAGTTGACTCACTGGAAAAGACGCTGATGCTGGGAGGGATTGCGGGCAGGAGGAGAAAGGGACGACAGAGGATGAGATGGCTGGATGGCATCACTGACTCGATGGACATGTGTTTGAGTAAACTCCGGGAGTTTGTGTTGGACAGGGAGTCCTGGCATGCTGCGATTCATGGGGTCACAAAGAATCGGACATGACCGAGCGACTGAACTGAACTGAACTGAACTGAACCCCACCATAGGATGGTGCACATTCTCAGAAGACCTGAGACCCCCTAGTTGACAGCCAGTGTTGAACCCCCAGTCTTGCAAATTCCAGTGTTCTTGCAAGAACAGCCATTCTTGCAAATATGCAGGTGCATGGGTGGGTCAGCAAAATTGACAGAGGAGCCATCCAATCAACTCAGAACTGGCATAAGAAATCCTTGCTGT
The DNA here is from genome assembly GCF_019320065.1 of Cervus canadensis. NCBI lineage: Eukaryota > Metazoa > Chordata > Mammalia > Artiodactyla > Cervidae > Cervus > Cervus canadensis. The sequence continues at coordinate 31,165,217 of NC_057406.1, read as the reverse complement.
AAAGTCACTGGGTTTGGGGGCACACAGAGCGGATTGGAACAGTTGAGGAAGACTTCATGAAACTCAGTGTTTTAAAAAAGAAACAATAGTCCCAAAATAGAGTTATTTATGCTAAGTCCACGTCACCAAATCAAGACTTAATACCTAATCTTAATTGCTGTCTCAACTCCCTTGGAATGTGACCTTTAACCAGTCAGCCTGGAATTACCTGTCAGCACTAATTAAAGCAATTTGGCCAATAGGTACTTTCTCTCCCCTTAGAAAGGTGATCCTGTCTGAAACTGCATTGTTTGTTAATAATTTCCTGTTTCTATCCCCTTTCTGCCTTTAAAAACTTTTCCATAACTCAAGGGAGCTCCTATCTGTTTACTAGGTGGATGCTGCCTGATTCATGGATTATTTAATAAGGCCAATTTGATGCTTACATTGACTTGGTTGAATTTTTGCTCTTTAAAAATGTTACAAAACTAAACTCATTTTTCTTGATTTTCATTTTCCCCCTTTTCTAGTAATAGTGCCTTCATTTCTGTGTCCTCAAGTTTCGAAAATTGAGGCAGGCTTTTTTCTTTCATTTTATTTCCCTCTAATGTGCAGAGCTACGTCTCATCAATTCTTCCTTAATAATTTCCGTCTCTACTTTCCTTTCCATTAACAGTTACCATGTTTATGCTAATTTAATAGCTAAAGCACAGCAATGATTCTTTGGCCTTCAGCAGTTCAATTTATCCTGAATCCTCATGGAATTTTCATTTCGTAAAATATTGCTCTAATTATGCCTCTTTCCTCCAAAAAATCCTTAGATGGCTTCCTTTGCCAACATAACAATGTTCTTGCTCCTTTGATTTACTGATTGAATCACCTCCCTCCCAATTCTGGTTGCCATTTGTTGCCCTGGGCATAACCTATCCTTCTTCCAAGTTATCACTTTTCTCCAAAATCCCCACATCCAGCCATAACTCTAGTCATTATTTCTAGACCATTCCATAAGCATTTCTTCTTCAATAGTTTTGCTCTGATTTTTTTCTCAAAGGAATCCCCACTGTCTAGACCTTGCTAATCCTCAGATTGCCAACTCAAATCTATCTTTTATGTGAGATTTTGTCCCTGACTTTTCTCAGATTCCTTAACTCCTTTAATATTTTGTCCAAGCCATCCAGTTAACACCCAAAAGGTGGCTCAGTGGTAAATAATCTGCCTACAATGCAAGAGACTGCTTGCAATGCAGCAGACATGGGTTCAATCCCTTCTGGAGAAGGAAATGGCAAAGCACTCCAGTATTCTTGCCTGGGAAATACCACGAACAGAGGAGCCTGGCGGGCTACAATTTACAGGGTTGCAAAGAGTCGGACATAACTTAGCGACTAATTAACAACATGTAGTCATTTACTATAGTTAACATTTTTCATGTGTAATAAATGTTTCATCCACACACCTGAACTACAAGCTTCTGGAGATCAAGACCCATACCTTACACCTTGTATAAGGATAAAGCATTGTCAGTGAATAGTAACTGATGCTGAAGCAGTAAGATTTGCATAAGTGGGGAGAGAAAGGACATTCTAGAGGAACAAGAGGGACAAGAAAATATGCACTGCTTGTTCCAGAGACTAGAACGATGATATCAAATAAAGGGTCAATTTAATTCCCTAACAACAGCAATGATAAAAGCAGTGCTCAACTATCCTTCTTTCATTTGCTTACTTTTCTCCAAGGCACATTGGGGCTCATTTTTGCCTCAGGACTTCAACTCTTGTTGTGGAAAATATGATCACCAAAACAGAATTTTAAAATTACTTTGTTGTTTGCAAGAGATGTGTTACAGGAAGGAAAGAGGGGGAGTGTTCACTAACCATAGGCAAATTATCACCGAACCCCGGTTCGTTAACACATAAAATGACAGGATCTATTTATACCTGCCCCGCCCCCACCCCCCAGCCTCTCTTCCCCAGAGTTGTGTTGTGGCTTAGCAAGAGGAAATGCCTCCCTAAATGAGCAGGGTGGCAGAAGAGAGGGCCCTGTAGTCAAAAGTTCTAAAGAGCTCTTTAGAAGGGGTGCTGTTGGCCTAAATTTGAAAGTGTCATGCAGTTGGTCCAATAAAACACTCAGTAACCACTATTTACATGAGCCCTTAAATTCTCTAACAATCGATATGCAGTGGTGTCACCATTCAACAAATTCATTTATTCAACAAATATTCTCTGAGTGCTAACTATGAGATAAACACTGTGCTAGGGGAAACATGCCTCACAATAAAAAATACGAAAAATTTATATACAGAGAAGTCTTATGAGGTGGCTCAGTTGGTAAAAAAATCTGCCTGTAATGTAGAAGAGACCTAAGTTCGATCCCTGGGTCAGGAAGATCCCCTGGAGAAGGGAATGGCAGCCCACTCCAGTATTCTTGTCAGGAGAATTCCATGGATAGAGGAGCCTGGGGGCTACTATCCATGCGGTCACAAAGAGTTGTACACGAAGAGCAACTAACATTTTCACAGGCAAAAATATACCACCCAGGCAGCACAGTGGTAAAGAATCTGCCTGCCAATGCTAGGAAACACAGGAAACATGGTTTCGATTCCTGGGTTGGGAAGATGCCCTGGAGAAGCAAATGGCAACCCACTCCAGTATTCTTGCCTGGAAAATTCCAAGGACAGAGGATATGCTGTGGGAATACTGACCAAGCAAAAGCTGGTTGGGCAATATTAATAGATAAATGCTTTCATGAAAAAAAATATTGTGAGCAGTTCACTTTGTAATGTTGAAATGATCAACAGGAAGAGATCACAATTTTATTTCCGTGTCCTCTGAATAACAGCCTCAATATATAGAAAGCAAAAACAATTGATAAAACTGTAATGGAAAATAAATAAATCCACAATCATAATAGTTTATTATGGAGAAGCTAATTTCTTTACCATCCCTTCTCCCCCTACATCGTTGCATTGTGTATTCCCTCCATTTTTCCTGATATTATCTTCTAAAAGAGCTATTTTCAAGTTATTCTATTTAAAATAATTCCTATTATTCTTTTTTGTGCATATACTTGCCTGAGATTACAGTATTCATTTACCTACTTCTTAATCTCTCCTCTACTGAAATATATCCCATAAGGGCAGTGATAATGTTTCTCCTTCACCATGAAATCTTTGGTTCCCTGAACAGTTTCTGCCACATAAAAATGTTTGCTGAATAAATGAATAGCTAAACAATAGTTAATGGTTGTTGGCTACTTCTGTGTTCCAGAAACTTTTTTTTTTTTTTTTAAGAATTATTTACTTATGGCTGTGCTGGGTCTTAGTGGCTGCTCCTGCTTTTCTCTAGCTGCAGAGGGGGCTACTCTCTTGTGGTGCAAGGGCTTCTCGTTGCAGTGGCTTCTCTTGTTGCAAAGTACAGGCTTTAGGGCAAGGGGGCTTCAGTAGCTGCAGCTCCCAGGCTCTAGAGCACAGGCTTAGTAGTTGTGGCCCATACACTTAGTTGCTCCATGGCATGTGGCATCTTCCTGGACCAGGGATCGAACCCGTGTCTCCTGTATTAGCAGGCAGATTCTTTACCACTGAGCCACCAGGGAGGTCCCTCCAGAAAGTTAAAATGCATTATTGAAATGCTCCCAGCAATTCTTAATTTCATAGGAATCCTTGGTTTTTACAGCATAAGTAACTTACTCAGTCTCAAACAGTAAATGAGGGGTTAAAGATTTAAATCCAGGGCTATTGTCTCCTTGCAAGTCCTTAGCAGTTCATCAAACCTGAGAATCCAATGAAAGTTCTTCTTACACAGGGACATGACCTATTATTCATTTAATAAAAATATACTGTTTTGCCTACTGTGTGTAATGTGCCAGCGAAGCAATGATGAAGCAGAAATGGACAGTGCTTGATTTCACAGGGCTTATTACCAGGGCAGAGGGCTTTAAACAACTACTCGCCTAATTAATTATTTAGTTACAATTATTTTAACATCAGAAGGGGTAACTTAAAGAACTACACAATGCTGACCTAATGTGCAAATTCAGGGAAGTTTTCTTTGAGAAAATGCCAATTGTGTTGAAATTAATTCCTACTCATCTTTCAACTTAAATGTCTTGAGCACCCTAGACACAGGATGAGTAAAATAATTCATGGTAGACTTAATTTTAAAAGAAAACATTTATTAATTCTATATATTTCTTGTAGGGGTGAAAAAATTTCTAGGTTCTTGGGTTGGTCTAATAATTAAATAAGACAGAATAACAGGAGAAAAACACATTTAAATATATATGTACAAGAGCCCCTCAGAGACAATGACACACAAAATCAGTCAGGAAATTGAGGCTAATATGAGGCTGTGTCCTCTTCAGCTAAGGAGACACAGGTAGGGGCCTGGGACTTCAAAAGGAGGAAGACAAGTCACCGGAAGATGAGAAGAGTTTAGCTTGCCACACACAAGTCTTTCAGATAGAGAAGTCATCTCTGGTAATAAGTCTCTGGGCCGGGCTCCCTATTTACAATCTTTCAGACAGCTAAGAAAAAAAGTTTTTCTTCAATCTGCTGGGTCTTGATTGCCTTCAGCTTAGAATAATCCACATATGCCAAAGAGATACCTTTTGGGGTGATGTATTCTGCTCCTCTTCACTCTAAAATACAAAAAGTTAAAATAACTATGACACTGTGATTAAATACTTGATAATATTATCAAATTTCCTGTTAAAATTAAACTTTAGCTGTTTCAGAAATGTTCTCAAAGTTGATTTGTTAATATAAGGGTCTAATTAGGATGCATACACTATGTTTGGTAGAATTGTCTCTTAAATCCTTTAAAATATATAACATTTTGTTGACTTTATTTACAATATTTTTGTTGGAGAAATTAAGTCATTTGTTCTATAGAATTGTCCTTATTTTAGATTTTCCTGATTGCATCCCCATGATGTTATTTAACATGTTCCTTTGTCACCTGTATTTTCTGTAAAACTGGTAGTTATGTATAGAGATTTGATCAGGTTCAGGTTCAATTTCTTTTGGCAGGAATACTTCACGGGTGCCATACACATCCTATGGTATCAAGTTGGGAGACAGATAAGCCTAATTGTTTCTCCTTTTTGATGTCTGCATCCATTGATTACCATTGCATAATTCCAAGATTTTATTAGTGATTGTAGTCTGGTAATAAATTTTTTTTTAACTTTTTAAAATTAAAGTATGTTGATGTATAATATTATATGTTACATGTGTACAATTATTATAAAATACTGGCCATATTTCCCATGTTGTGCAATACATACTTGTAGTAGCTTACTTTACACCTAGTAGTTTGTACCTCTAAATCCCTACCCTTAATTTGTTCTTCCTCCCTTTCAACTCCCCACTGGTAACCAATAGTTTGTTCTCTATATCTGTGAGTCTGCTTCTTATGGGTTATATTTACTAGTTTGTTGTACTTTTTAGATTCCACATATAAGCAGTATCATACAATATTTGTCTTTCTCTGACTTAGCTCACTTAGCATAATACCCTCCAAGTCCATCCTTGTTGCTGCAAGCAGCAAAATTTCAGTCTTTCTTTATGGCTGAGTAGCTGAAACTCCAATACTTTGGCCACCTCATGTGAAAAGTTGACTCATTGGAAAAGACCCTGATGTTGGGAGGGATTGGGGGTAGGAGGAGAAGGGGACGACAGAAGATGAGATGGCTGGATGGCATCACCGACTCGATGGACATGAGTTTGGGTAAACTCTGGGAGTTGGTGATGGACAGGGAGGCCTGGCGTGCTGTGATTCATGGGGTCGCAAAGAGTCGGACCCGACTGAGCAACTGAACTGAACTGAACTGAACTGAGTTTTTCATTGTATGTATATGCCATGTATTCTTTATCCATTCATTTGTTGGACACTTAGATTCATTTCATATCTTGGTGATTGTAAATAATACTGCTATGAACATTGGAGTGCATATATCTTTTCAAATTAAAGTTTTTGTTTTCTTCTGGTATACACCCAGGAGTGGGATTGCTGGGTCACATGGATAGTTCCATTTTTAGTTTGAGAAACTCCACACTGTTTTCCACAGTGGCTGCACCAATTTATATTCCCACCAAGTAAAAAGATTCCCCTTTTCTTCACAACCTCACCATTTGTTATTTGTGTTCTATTTGATGATAGCCATTCTGATATTGGTGATATTGTGTTTTTTCTTAATTGATGTATAGTTGACTTGAGTCAGATACAACTGAAACGACTTAGCATGCAATGTTGTTTTAGTTTCTAGCATAGAGCAAAATGATTCAGCTAGATACATACATTTTCCTTTACAGTTTATTATAAGGTATTGAATATAGTTCCCTGTGCCATATGGCGCAGACTGGTAATATTTTAATTTTACTATTCCTTTATTTATGAACTGGAATGGATCTATAAAGAAAAACTTTAAACTTATAAGAAAAACTCCCTTATAAATTATTCCCTTAGGTTATCCTGAGGTGAAATTCTTCTAGGAAAGGCAACATAATACTTTATTCATTCCCTATTTAGTTTCTGTTCTCAGAATAATGTGTTTGTTTCCTAGCATTCTCCAAAGGGAACAACGAGGCTTTTTATTCTGTTGCTGTAAGTATTATGAACACTGGATTTTTACACATTTGATATGTTCCAATAAAATATACGTACTATTAAATTTGATGTGGCCCAATAATAAATACATATATACACACATATATTCAATATGGATATTATTACTAAAGATTTGATCATATAAAACAGATTAAGATTTCTCTGCAGTTATTTTTGTCTCTAGGATACTTTGTAGTAGGAATATATAGATGAACTTCTATGTTGTCAAGACCTTTGGAATAATTTTTTTGTGTGTGTGTGGTTAATTTACCGTTTTTCTCTTTGAGACCCACGGACTGTAGCCCGCCAGGCTTCTCTGTCCATGGTATTTCCCAGGCAAGAATACTGAGTGGGTAGCCATTTCTGTCACCAGGGTGATCTTCCCGACCCAGGGATTGAACCCAGGTCTCCTGCATTGCCGGCAGATTCTTTGCCATCTGAGCTACGAGGCAAGCACCTTCTATATAGTTGGATTTGCCTTATTTTGGTTTCAATTAAAATTTTTTTTGCAGTTTGCTTTGTTTCCAAAGTCTGTGCCACAGAATAAAGTACTTTTCTAAAAAGGCTAGCTTCTTTCCTATCTTCTCTCTCTCCTCACAGGTAACCATTATTATTAGTTTTCTTTTATTCTTTGCTTTAAAATAATATATGTGAATACTTTTCTACTTATTATTATTCCTCCCCTTCATTTGAGAAAAGATACTTGGTGGTGGTTTTTTTTTTTTTTTTTCCCCTCAACTTGATTGTTCTCAAAACATGCTTTTTTTTCATGCTTAGCCTGTATATCCTGGTAATTGTTCCTCAGTAGTATATAGACACTGTCTTTACTCATTTTACAGTTGCATACTATTCATATTTACATATGCAAATGACATAGTACTTTATTCAGCCTTTCATGATTTTCAGTCTTTTTCATAATAGGCATTTGTGTTCCTAGTCTTCTGCTGTTACAGAGAGTGCTATCATTAATAGCCTTGTGCACACAATCTTCTATGTTTTTGTTAGTGTTTCTTTGGGATATGTTTCTAGAAGTGGGATTTTTGCATCAAACAAAAATTCGTTTGTAATTGTGCTAAATATCCCCACATTCTTCCCCATGTGCATTATGTTTTGGCATTCCCACCAGAAATGTATATCTGTTTCCCCACAGCTTCGCCAACAGAGAATGTTTGTCAAGCTTTTAGGTTTTTTCCTACCAGGTATATAAGAAATGACAGTTCATTATGGTATGATTTGCATCCTTTAAAATTATGAGCATCTTTTTATATGCTCAAGGACCGTTTGATTTTCTTCTTTGTTTGCCCCTGCACTGTGCAGCTTTTGGGATTCTAGTTCCCAGACCAGGGATTGAAACTGCACCCTTGTCAGTGAAAATCCTAATCACTGGACTGCCAGAGAATTCCCTGATTTTCTCTTTTCAGATGTTGCAGGGTACAGAATCTGCCTGCCAATGCAGGAGATGCAAGATGTGGGTTTGATCCCTGGGTTGGGAAGATTCCCTGAAGTAGGAAATGGCAACCTACTCCAGCATTCTTGCCTGGGAAATCCCACAGACAGAGGAACCTGGCGGGCAAAGGCCCATGGATCACAAAGAGTCAGACATGACTGAGCATGCATGCACAGGATGGACATGAACCATCTGTTTACATTTCTTAGTCATTAAGAAAAATCTCTTTTCGAAGCTCTTTATACACCAGAGCTATTAATCCTTTTTCTGTGATATAAATTCCAACTATGATGTGAGGAACATGTTCAATTTTTCCTTTTCCATACAGCTATTCAGTTATCTCAACATTAACTATTAAGAAATGGAAAATGGTAATGTTTAAAGGAGACCAATGCACTAGGAATAGGTCAGTGGGAGGGAGGGTCATGAAAATTAAGGTGGTAAAGTTGGGCTTCCCTTGTAGCTCAGTTGGTAAAGAATTTGCCTGCAGTAGGAGACCCGGGTTCAATCCCTGGGTTGGGAAGATCCCCTGGTGAAGGAAATGGCAACCCACTCCAGTATCCTTGCCTGGAAAACGTCATGGACAGAGGAGCCTGGTGGGCTGCAGTCCATGGGGTTGCAAAGAGTCGGGCACGACTGAGCAACTAACACATACTTACTTACTTAAAGCTGCTAGGGGCCAAGTCACATAAAATCTTATAGTACAGTTTAGAAATTTTGGTTTTTCTCTTCGTAGCAGTAGACAGACATTCAATAGTAATATATATCAGGGGATGTTTGAGCAAACTTCCTTTGGCTAGGTGTGGTGGTGGTGGGTCAGTTTCTTTACCCAAGCGGGAGTGAAGACAAGCCACCAAGAGTTAAGTAGGAGCTAAGGTCCCAAGGTATGTAGCTGAATTTATTCTTGGAATATGTATTCGGATCCCTACATCAACTGAGTTTTGTTGTTCCACCGTGGTCCCCATAGGTATTGCTAAAATTTCAACTGGTTGCATCTGAACTGCAGTAGCTGTCTGCATGTATGTTGCCTGTAATGTGTGAAGCTACTTTCTTCTGTGGGAAGCAACTCGACCGATTGCAGGTCTAGAAATCCTTTATGCAACTGTTTGCAACAGACTGCATGCGCGTCATATCACAGTGAGCTCTACAGGGATACTAGCTGTAGAATAGGTTCATAGGTTCCCTTCTGTTCTTCTCATCAATTGCAGTAATTAGTAACTGTCTCACTTGTTAGCATTCCTTCTTTAAATAGTCCACAATGAGTTCAGCCTAGAAGCTGAATCTTGCTTATGACAGATTTTAGTAAATATATATCTCTAGCTTTACTGTTCAAGATACATTGGAACATTATTGGACATCTCCTCTAACAATAGCAAAATACTGGACATTAACAAAGGGGTTGAGAAATTTATACCAGTGTATAAATTCAATTAATGCTACATTCAGTGTCTCTGTGAAGATAATGGCCTATAGGATCAGAAAAACTCTATTAATGTCACCTAACTGGCAAAGGAAAAATAATCTGCATCACAGGAAATACAGCGGCCGAGTTAAAACTTTTAAGGGTCAGTATCTAACTTGTATATGACTTCCCAGGTGGCTCAGTGGTAAAGACTCAGCCTACCAATGCAGGAGACATGAGTTCAATCCCTGGATCGGGAAGATCCCCTGGAGAAAGGAATGGCTACCCACTGCAGTATTCTTCCCTAGAGAAAACCATGGATAGAGGAGCCTGGTAGGCTGCAGTCCATGGGGTCGTGAAGCGTGGGACAGGACTGAGCAACTTCACTTTCACTTTTCACTTTCATGCATTGGAGAAGGAAATTGCAATCCACTCCGGTATTCTTGCCTGGAGAATCCCAGGGACGGAGGAGACTAGTGGGCTGCCGTCTATGGGGTCACACAGAGTCGGACACGAGTTACGCGACTTAGCAGCAGTAGCAGCAGTACGCTTACTAAGTTTGATTTACTGCTTTAGAAGTAAATCAGCACAAAAGTAACCCAACCGAGTTCAAGTTATCATTTGTATCCACCCTCAGTCTTAAACCAGGGAGCCTCTGGCTTGAGCACTTGACTAGGCATCAGGTGGTCCTATTGTTAGAGTTGGGGGACTATCGTGGAAGAGAAAGTGAAAGTGAAGTCGCTCAGTCATGTTCGGCTCTTTGCGACCCCATGGACTGTAGCCTACCAGGTTCCTCCGTCCATGGGATTTTCCAGGCAAGCATACTGGAGTGGGTTGCCATTTCCTTCTCCAGGAGATCTTCCCAACCCAGGGATTGAACCCAGGTCTGCTGCATTGTAGGCAGACGCTTTACCGTCTGAGCCCCCAGGGAAGCTCTCACACTGGTGGAGAACTGGGTCTTTTATTTTGTTGTTGTTGTTGTGCTTGCTAGTGCTGTAGTTCTGGGAGGAGATATTAGGAAAATAGTTCCACTTTAGAAATGTTGACTTTAAGGTCACTTTGATATTCCAGATGGAAATAGGAATTAGGCAGTTGTATCAATCAGTCCAGATCCCAGGATAAAGTTGTGAATTACAGATAAAAATGTGAGATTCCTTAGCTAAACAAATAGAAATGGAAATTGTGAGCTTGAATGAGATCACCCAGGGAGAGAAGTTAGAAGAGAAGCAAGAACGAAACACTGAGAAAAACACATCATTTCTTATGGACTGAGAGTAAGCTGAGAAGACAGATGTAAATAGCAGAATAGGTAAGAGAAGCTTGGAGGACTATTTCAAGCTTAATTAACTGTCAAATGTTCTTGAGAGTCATGTAAAATGTGAACTGTCCACTGGATTTAGCAAGAAAAGTTTATTGGTGGCCTCAGTGAAAGCTGTTTTGGTAGAGGTAGCAAAAGCCAGATAGAAAAAGTTTCAGGAGTGCCTGGGAGGTGAGGAGAGGACACCACATGTAGACAACCCTTGAGAAGCTTAACTTTGAGGGGATGGAGAGAGATCAAAGGATTTTAGGAAGTCAGGAAAGAGACAGCAATGTAGTAATACTGTAAGTGTTACTTAAATTTAATTCAACAAGTATTTTCTTGATCATATGAAGGGCAGGGAACTGAGAACTGAGAGCTGAGTGAGCAGAAAGCAGTCCTCAAGTTGCTCAAAGTTGAATGGGGAGAGACAGGCCAATAATTATGTATATGGACAGTGCAATATTACACATGTTAGATGCAGTGGTAGCACAGTATGTTTATTAGGAAAGAGAACTGGGAAGACATCTAAATCACATTTAAACTGAGTCATGAATTCTTTACGTATCCCTGGTAGCTCAGCTGTAAAGAATCCGTCTGCAATGCAGGAGACCTGGGTTCGATCCCTGGATTAAGAACATCCCCTGGAGGATGGTATGGCAACCCACTCCAATATTCTTGCCTGGAGAATCCCCATGGACTGTAGCCTGCTAGGCTCCTCTGTCCATGGGGTCACAAAGAGTCGGACATGATTGAGTGACTAAGCATAGCACACACATAAATTCTTGAATGTTTTCTATGATAACTATCTCAGAAAGGCATTTCAAGCAGAGAGAAAAGTACCATTTATTAGAAAACTACATGTAGCCTTTAAAGAAGAAGGGTTCTTGGAATGGCATTGTCTAGATATAAATCCTGCCTCCAAGTTACCAGCTCTATGACTTTGGGTAATCACTATGTGTTTGCCAAGCCTCAGTTTCCTCATCTATAAAATGAAAGCTGATAATTACTATCTCAGGTTTTTAGGGAGGCTTAAAAGTTGAGATGCGCTGACTGTTGCACATCAAATATTCAATATACATTAACTCTGGTTATTATGGTAGGATCTAAAATGTAAAAAGTGTGAGAGGGTATGAAGCTTAAGAGGTAATCAGGAAGCAGATCATGATGGATTTATCAGGAAAGTCAGTATTGTTCCCAGAACTAATTAAAAGAAACCAGTACAATTATTAGAAGACAAACTGAAGTCAGATTTAATTCTGCTAAAAAAAAATCTTCAGGAAGCATCTTAATTATAATCTCCTGTTGCTAAGCCTAAGGCAACAGCTATGTACAAGTAGCTCTCAGGCTACTAATTAGGAGGCTGAATGGCTAATCTCTAATTGTGCAATTTACAAATTTTTTTATTACAACATCCTGTAACATAATGCATTATTTTTCCATTAAGATTGTTGCTAAACTTCATTTATCTAATTCTTCTCTTTATATATATTTTTTGTATTAAAAAATGATAGTATAGCTACATTTTGATTTCAGTAAAAAAGCTATTTCACCTCTACCATTGAAACAAAATAAAACAAACCAAGATTAGCTGATCATGTACTTACTGTAGCTGACCTTGAGAGTATTGTAAGGGCATTTTAAGTGTAGAGTTACACTCCACAAAAACTGCAGGTAGATTTAAGGAAATTTGCATTGAAACTGTTGCCTCTATTCATTTGTCATAGTTTGGATGGATAAAGGTTTCTCTAGTTCCATCTTTCAGATTTTAATTTTGAGGTGGTCTTTTTTGGGGGGGGCAGTTCAACTTCTCACTTACATGAACAGTATTCCTTTTGTAAAGAAATTTTTGCTTTGAAAAGATAATTCTGGGTCACCACTGTCTAGTATACTTAATTTAACCTGTTGAGTATTCTTTTTTATTGAGGTAAACCTAACATATAACACTATATTAATTTCAGGTATACAACATGATAATTTGCTATTTGTATACACTATAAAGTGATCAACACAGTAAGTCTAGTTACCATCCATCACTATACAACAGACCACTTTCACCATTTTGCTCACTCTCAGCCGTCTTGTCCTCTAATCACCAGTTTTTTCTGTTCACCTATGAGTTTGGTTTTGCTTTTTCTGTTCTCTGTTCATTTTTTTTAGATGCCACATGTGCGTGAAGTCATACGGTACTTGTCTTTCTCTGACTTACTTCACTTAGCATGATACCCTCAAAGTCCATTCATGTTGGCACAAATGGCAAAATTACCTTGTTTATGACTGACTAGTGTTTCATTGTATATACATACACTGCATCTTTATCCATTCATCTATCACAGGACACAGGTTGCTTTCGTGTGTTGGCTATTTTGTAAATAATGCTGCAATTAAAATGGATGCATCTTTTCAAATTAGTGTTTTTGTGTTCAGTAGACAAATATCCATAAGCCTGACCATATCATAGTTCAATTTTTAGTTTTTTGAGGAACCTCCATAATGTTTTCCATAGTGACTGTACCAATTTACACTCCCACCACCAATGCGCATGGACTTCCTTTCTTCACATCCTCTTCAACACTTGCTAACTTTTGTCATTTTGAGAGTAGTCATCCTAATGGGTGTGTGTTGATATCTCAATGTAGTTTGATTTGCATTTCCATGATAGTGATGCTGAATACCTTTTCATGTGCCTGTTTACCATCTACATGTCTTCTCTAGAAAAATGTCTATTTAGATCCTCTGTCCATTTTAAAATCAGATTATTTTATTTACTATTGTTTGAATTCTTTTGACATTTTAGATACTAACCCCTTATCAGATATGTGATTTGCATTTCCATTCAGTATGTTGCCTTTTCATTTTGTGGATGATTTCCTTTATTGTGCAGCTTTTTAGTTTGATGTAAGCTCACTTATTTTTGCTTTTGTTGCCTTTACTTTTGCATGCAGTGTGCAGTTGTGTCCAACTCTTTGCAGCCCTTCGGACTGTAGCCTGCTAGGCTCCTCTGTCCATGGGGTTTTCCAGGCAAGGATACTGGCCTGGGTTACCATTCCTCCTCTGGGGATCTTCCTGACCCAGGGATCGAAACTGCATCTCCTGTGTCTCCTGAATTGCAGGTGGATTCCTTTACCCGCTGAGCCATCGGGAAAGCCCTAAAAGGCTTTGCTTTTGGATTCAGTCTAAAAATTTAATGCCAAGGCCAAAGTCAAGGACCTCACTGCCTGTTTTCTTCTAGAGGTTTCATGGTTTCAGGTCTTATATTTAAGTCTTTAATCCATTTTAAGTTAACTGTTGTGTACAGTGTAAGATAGTGGTCTAGTTTCATATATTGCATGTAGTTATAAAATTTTCCACTGTATATTCTTGGCTCCTTTTGTAATTGTATATTGTATATTGTAATTGACCATATACTTGTAGGTCTATTTATTGTTTTCTATTCTGTTCCACTAATCTGTGTGCCTATGTTTATGACAACATCACACTCTATAACTCTGCAGTGTAGTTTGAAATCAGGGAGTGTGACACCGCTTTCTCAAGGTTGCTTTGGCTATTTGTGTTGTTTTTTTTTATTCCATAAAAATTTTACAATTGTTTCTTCTAGTCCTGTGGAACATGGCTTTGTAATTTAATAGGGATTGCACTGAATCTATAGAATGCTTTTTGGTAATATGGACATCTTAACAACAGTAATTCTTCCAATGTATGAGCATGGGATATTCGTCAATATTTTGTGTCTTCTTTCATCAATGTCTTAACAGTTTTCAGTATACAAGTCTTTCACCTCTTTGGTTAAACTTATTTCTAGGTATTTTATTCTTTTTGATACAGTTGTAAATGGAATTTTAATTTCTCTGATAGTTGGTTAATAGTTTTAAAAAAAGCAATAGGTTTCTATATATTGATTTTGTATCCTGCAACTATAGAAAACTCATGTTAGTTTTAACAGTTTTTTTCCATGCAGTCTGTCTTTATACAGTATTACATCATCTGTAAATAGTGAGTTTTACTTCTTGCCTTCCAATTTGTATGCCTATTTTGTTGAGTATTTTCAAAGTTAAAAATATCTTGATATCTTCATTTGGAATTTTCCGCTCCTGATGAATTCCAGTGGTATAATCTTTCTACTGAAATTTCTAATGCTCATTCTGGTATTTAACATGGCATGCATTGTTAACGCTGTTTTTGATACTTTTGTGGAGTGATTTGTGTTACCTCATCTGTGTGTTTCAATTTCTCTAATCTTTTTCTGATGATCTGAGCTTATAAATTAGGCTTCATTTTACCAAGTTTATGTATATATACAATTGGGTCAAATCTTCAAACTGTTTAACCAAGCACGTCCAATTAGCTGGACATAATTTCCTATGGTGTGCGTATTAGTTGCTCAGTCATGTCTGACTCTTTTAGTCCCCTGACTATAGACCACCAGGCTCCTCTGTTCATGGAATTCTCCAGGCAAGAATACTGGAGTGGGTTGCCATTTCCTTCTCCAGGGGATCTTTCCAACCCAGGGATAGAACCCAGGTCTTCTGCATTGTAAGCTGATTCTTTACCATCTGAACCACCAGAGAAGCCCAATTTCCTATGGTAGGGGGTCCTGAAATTCCGGCAGAATTGAAGATCTTTAGGTCTGTAGATGCTTAATAACCACACTGAAACGAACTAAGAGCGGAGGGCAAATTCCTTCAAGAAGGTATAATAGTGTCAGGGCAGGGGCAAGCTATAGCAGCTCAGCTTTATAGCCACTGGTTAGCACCGCAATGGGCTCCTCTGCCAAGCAATTGACAGGGAGCAACTGTCAACCCTCAGCTGTCACTGGTTCTGCTCAGCGATTGGACTTCTCAGGTGGCTCAGACCCGTAAAAAATCTGCCTGCAATATGGGAGACCCAGGTTCGATCCCAAGTTCGGGAAGATATTGTGGAGAAAGGAATGGCTACCCACTCCAGTATTCCTGCCTGGAGAATCCCATGGACAGAGGAACCTGGCCGGCTACAGTCCATGGGGTCACAAAGAGTCAGACAGGACTGAGCGACTAACCCTAACAGAGTGGGCCCCTCCCCCGCTTCTGTATAAAAGGAGCCTGAATTGAGATTAAGCAGAGGTAGCTTTCTGAGGCCTTAGTCGGCCATCTTCTCAGTCTGCTAACTTTCCAAATAAAATCGTTATTTCTTGTTCCAACAACTCGTCTCCTGATTTCTTGGCCAGCATAACCAGCCAGAGATGACCTAAGGGTACGAGGCAAATTCCTTCAAGAAGTGCCTTTGGATTTCAAAATTTTTCCGTCCAAAATCTACCTTAACATCTGTAACCCAGTACACGTGTATATGACTGAATAAAGAATGTTACTATAGAATACTCGACTGTCTTACTCCAATACTTAATCGACTCTCCGAGAGGTTCCTGAAATTTCTCACTCTATTTCATATAAAACAAAAACTGTAGACCTTACAGGTAGAAACCAGTTAAGCTGATTTCACGAACTACTAAAGGGTCGTTAAAGGCAAATTGAAACCGCTCCTCTATCCGTCTCTGCTGCTGCCCGGTCTTTCCTAGCCTTTTGGAAACGCGGCGCTGGCAGCCGGGAAGGTAACGGCCAGCGGAGTCGTTAGGAGCCGCACGTGCGGTCCGCCCTTGACCAGTAGACCGGCTTCTTCTCCGGAAGCAGCTGGGCCCCAACCTACAGCCCGCGATCGCTGGATGATGCGGAGCTCCACCAGTTTCCCTGCCCTCCGCTTCCTCGAAGTCCGTCCCGCCTCTCATCTGCTCTCAGCCAATTTCGCATCTCCTCCGCGAGGTGGGCCGAGCGCCGAGCAATCGATGCCTCCTCCCCAGCCTCGGGGGCCGCCATTTTGGGGGGAGGAGAAACACTAGTAGAGGCGGCAGCGGCTCAACGGGATGTCGACTGGCTTCTGCTTCTCTTGCCAGCGCTGTGGAGTTCGGGCAGAAGCCTCCATCGGGGCCACTCCTCCGCCTGCCTCTCCGGAATGAGGCCTAAGTTCCCGCACCGGAAGGCCCCCTTTCTCTTCCAAGAGTAAGTAGCACCAGGCGGCGCAGCGCGCCCCCGCGCGCCCTCCTCTGTCAGTTACCCCGCGCGTCCCCGCGGCCGCGCGCCGTTCCCCGCGCGCTCCCCCCCTCCCAGGCTGGGCGCTCGGCGCAGACTCGCTTGTTTGTTTCTGCAGGAGCCCAAGAAGAGGCCGAAGCCGAGACGATGCCTGGGAAGCTGAAGGTGAAAATCGTGGCCGGGCGCCATTTACCAGTGATGGACCGAGCTAGTGACCTGACTGATGCCTTCGTGGAGGTTGGTGCAAGGTCCTGCCCCTCCAAACGCAGGGAGCGCCAAGCCCTGTGAAGGATCCTAGCCACCTCGCCCGCAGTCCCTCAGCCCGTTCCCGGCCCACCGGCCTGCCGAATGCGGTGCTTGGCCAGCCCTCCCTGGAGAGCTGACTGCTCAGACTGCAGCCCATGTAATGGGTGCACGGCCCGCAGGCGTCAGCGGCACGCTCAGCCGCGAGGGAAGGCTGTTATTGCTCTGTCTGCAGGGGTGACCCTGATGTCAGGACTCCTAACAGGCCACCCGCCAGTCAGGAGATCCCAAGGCGTGGCCAGGCGGCCACTGAAAGACACACACACACCCCCACATCCACCCTTCTTTGCGGGGAGGGTACCTGGTTTTTTAATGCTAGAGTGATGGAGATGTTGTTTCAGAATGTAGATACAGTCTGTTATGGACACGGGAGAGCTGCAAGGCGATCTCCTCTTTAACAGTGATTTCTGAATCATCAGTGCAAGTTCTGAAACCCAAGTGTAACACTTTTCTGCTCTTGTATAGACTGGTAGGTCTGATGAGCTGTTTCAGGGTAATTTAGTGCCTTGAGGTAGGAAGCCAATTAAGTGCCATGGGTTTAAATTGCAAAATTGCTTTTTAAATCTAATGATTAGTTTAAAACTCATGCAAATTAGCACAGGCCTGGGGCCCGGAAAGTAATAATCCCGAGTCTGAAAGAAGCCTAGTAATACTGTAATAAAAAATTGTCAGGACGAGCCAGAGCATTAGAACAGTAATTGTTTGGGCTATTAATGCTTTGAGTTGATAGATACATGATAATATACAGCCTGATTCCATCTCAATATAAAATACTGTTCATGGTCCCTAAAGATTCTCTAACCTAGACAAACAGACATTCTTGGTCTCAACTTCATTTTTATTTGAGAAACAGTTATTGAGTATGTTCTTGGGCCAGATGACAAGTCATGGGGTTGCACGGATTGCAAAAGCATAGTCTTTGCTTTCAGGTATGTCAGAGACTGACCTGCACAGTTCAGGTTAATAAATAGTAGCTCACATGTATTGAGTCTTGTTATTGCCAGGTCTGTGCTAAGTATTTTTCAATTCTTAGTCTTTATATCTTAAATTTTAGTCTTACATCTTAGTCTTTATATCGGACTTCCCTGCTCACTCAGGCCATAAAGAAGCTGCATGAAGAGCAGGAGACCCGTGTTCGATCATTGCATTAGGAAGATCTCCTGGAGAAGGGAATGGCTACCCACTCCAGTATACTTGCCTGGAGAATTCCACAGACAGAGGAGCCTGGAGGGCTACAGTCCATGGGGTCGCAGAGTTGGACATGAGTGCACGACTAACACACAACCTAGCCTACTATTATTGTATTCTTATTTTCCCATTTACAATGGAAGTACCAGAAGGACACAACATATTTGTTTTAATATCAAATGGACTTTTGTTTCCAAGCAATATGTACACATAATCAATTAAAACGTATCTGAAAAGAATCATGATACCTGAGAAATGCTATGAAGACTTGGTGGTACAAAGGAACCAGGCAAGTTCAGGAGCCAGGGGAACATGTTCTGAGATAACATTTGCATTGTCAACCTGTATTGACTGTTTTTACAATTAAAAATGCTTTATAACTTGAAAAAAGCCTAGGAACAGTAAATAATTTGCCAGAGGTAACTTAACCTTGTAATTCTCCATAGCCTTGTGGTCTGTTAATCCACTGTGCTCATTACCGCCTTTCCAGACAAGATGATGGGTGTTTCTGTAGACTCTGGAAACTTAATTCTGTCTCTCAAGGTTGAGGCGGTCTTCCTAAGAAAGAGACATTGGAGCTGGGCTTTGTAGAATACCCAGAATTTTCCAGGCAGAGTGGAAAGGCACAGAACATCAGAGGTGCAGAGTGGGATACATAGTGTGTGAGACCAACTTACTTTGTGATCTGCTTGGTGTCAGAGGGGATATGTGGGTAGTGGAGCTTTTGGGGGGTTAAAGCTGGAAAGGTAGGTTTGTGCCAACCTCATTTTCTGTATTAAAGGCATTTTCCTTTATTTTGTGAGTGTAGGGTAGACTGGGGAAGTTTTTCAAGCAGAAATTAAATAAGATCAGTTTTGTATTAGGTTGTTTCTTTCTAGGATGACTTGAATGGCGATGTTATTGATAGACTGGATAGATGAGAGATGAGGCAAGGAGATCAGTTGAGAAGGTGGTAAAATTATCCAGACAATGTGTGCATGCTTAGAATGATAGTGGGAATGAATTAAAGGCGGAAGATTTGAGAGACGTTTCTGAGGTAACATTCTCAGGCCTTGGTAACAAATGGTGTTTGCTGGAGAGGGAGGAGTTGGATTTAACCGTGACTCATTCATTCCTTCTTTCAACAAATAGTTACTGAGTGTGCTGTTTGCCAAGTCTTGTAGTCACCGATCTAGCTGGTAGTCACCGATCAAATATTCTTGGTTCCTGTTTTTATGGACTGTATATTTTGGTGGGAGAACCCGATGTTAAAAAGTAAAGGGAAATTAAATTTATAGTTACAAATAGTGGTGAGAGACATGAAAGAAAAGCAATAGAGAACCTCAGCAAGTTTACCTTCACTGTTTGCGTGAAATTATCATGACGTTGTTAATCGGCTATACACCAATCCAAGATAAAAAGTTTAGAAAAAATTAAATACCATGTACTTGTACCCTTTTAGAAGTAGTAGGCTATTAAAAGTTTAATTTTGCATAGTCACTGTCCTGGAGTGAAAAAATAAATATATGCAGATATACTTTTCTAATTGTCAGTAACTAGTAAAAAGGAAGAATCGTCTCTGGGACTTTAGGTTGGATTATCAAGGGAGGCCCCCGAGGAAGTGCCAGCTAGGCACAGAGCCGCTGGGTGAGAAGGAAGAGCTGCGTGGTGGTGGTGGTGGATGTGCGTGTGGTGGAGAGGCTGGAGGAGAAGAACGCCTCAGCAGAGGGAAGATCCTGAGGATTGGCTTATTTCAGGAAGTGAGGGAAGAGATGTGTGCTGGCAAGTAGTAAGGGAAGGAGTGAGTACTGTGAGATGACACTGGAGTTAATCAGGGAGCCAATTGTGCAGGATCCTAGAGGCCATGACTGAAGTTTGGATTTGATTCTCAGTTCAGTGGGAAGCTCTTATTAAGATGAGTAATTTCTGTTACCGTCTGGAGAATGGACTGCAGAGGGGAAAGAGCAGAAGCAGGCAACTAGTTAAGAGAATTCATAATAGTTCAAAAAAGAGATCGTGAGGGTCAAGGTGATGGTTTTGGTAATAGAAGTGGATGGATTCCAGATACACTTTGAAAATAGTAGAGGAATTGGTAGGTTGGAGTAGGGGCCAGGGAGAGGGAGACGTAAAGATGATTCCTAGCTTTCTGGTGTCACTGGAGTAATTTTCTCAGTCTCCATGGGGTTCAGAGAGATTGATTGAGTGGGCTGAGCATAATCTTCCATTTGGGATGTTCAGTTTGAAGTGTCTTTGGGTCCTTTAATTGGAGTTATTGAGGAATAAAGGTCGGATTTTTGTGACTATGGTGTTTTGAAGAGAGGTGTGAGTTAAAAATAAGCTCCCACAGTCCAGTACTTCTCAACTCTGTGAGACCCAATCTTGCATTTATATAGCAGGTATTTTGGAATCTTCCCTTTACTGTCTTTACATGCTCACAATTCTAAAGAATCAATATAATGCTCTAACTGTAATATGATACAGAAATGAAAGTATTTTACAATATGTATTTTAATATGGACATACTTGTTAATGACCATAGTAGAAAACATGAAATATTCAGATTGAGTCCATGATATTTATTGAGGCTTTGTATATATCAGATACTGTACTGGCTATAGTACAGCATGCAAGGATAGAGCAGTGAGCAAAACAATTTCTGTAGTCATGGAACTTAGGTTTTAGTGGGAGGAGAGAGTTAATCAGGAAAATTGTTAAGTAAGAGAGACTATGCAAGGTGGTGAGAAGTGCCCCATGTGGAGAGAATAAAGCAGGGATTCAGGATAGCAAATGCCTCACCTCCATGTACAATCTCCTGAACATGACTGCTCCTCTCACAGAGTGAGACAGTTATGTAGTGTTGGCATCTCAGATGGGCCTTCACTGCCATAGGTTATCTGATTTTCCAAAATAGGCCGCTCATGGGAAAAAAGTCGTCCACTAATTTTCACAGTGGTTGTATTTCTTGACAATTATGTATATTAAAGTGAGTATATATTTAAATCCCATTACAATACTTATATTTGTAAAACTGAGTTAGGTTCTAGGTAGGTTTTTAACCCATCTGGCTATCTGGTGGGAACATTTGATAGTCATGACATGGGACAAGTCTTCATTGTTGGGGACTGTCTCTTGAATTGCAGGACACCTAGGATCTCTGGCCTTCTTCACTTAATACTACTACTGTTTTTCCCAAAAATACCTGCTGGCAATTTTTAAAGTTCCCTTAGAAGTTGGTTCTGTCCCTTTTGCAAACCACTGACTTTGGGGGAGAGAAGAGGGAGCAAGAAGAAGGATGGATCCTTGAACGAATTTGACATTAAGAATTTATTAGAGGTTGAGAATTGTGGGAATGAAATGTATTGTCAGCCAGTGATTTTCGGAGAGAATCAGGAAAGTAATGTCTTAGAAGGCATTGACGCTCAGAAGGAGTGATGAGGCCGGAAACCCATACAGTAGTAAAGTAAGTACTCAGGAGGTTTCCCAGGTGGCGCTCGTGGTAAAGAACCCACCTGCCAAGACAACAGACAGTGAGAGACCCAAGTTCAGTCCCTGGGTTGGGAAGCTCCGCTGGAGGAGGGCATGACAGCCCACTCCCTGGGAGAACCCCATGGACAGAGGAGCCTGGAGGGCTACAGTCCACAGGGTCGCAAAGAGCTGAACCCGACTGAAGCGACATAGCACACGTGCCCTGAACACGGGACTAAGAAAGTAAGGGTGGTGTGAACAGGCAACCATTTCAAGAAATACGACTGTGAGGGGAGAGGAGAAATAGTGTGATATTGGGGCGGGGGGCAGTATGCAGCTTTTAGTACTTAAAACATAAATTAGAAGATATTAGAACATATTTGTGTGCTAGTAGGAATAATCCAGCAGAAAGGGAAAGATTAATGCAGGAAAAAGGGGATAATGAAGGATTACAGTATAATAAAGGGATACATTGTATGGGGTAGACTCTCATTACTGTATGAATGCATAGGAAAGGGACATAATGAAGTCTGGGCTGGTGATAAGAAACCTTTGTGCTGGACTGGGAAGATGGTAACATCTCCACAGGCAGAGAGGAAAAGGGAGCATTTTTTGGATGAATAGGACAAACTTGATAAAAGCAAAAGGAGGGGGTAGAGCACATGTAATGGAAGAGAGGGTTCTTGTTGAAAAGAAGTGGGAAATAAAATTTGGCTGGGTAAAGGGGATAAGGACTGCCCTGGTGGCTCAGATGGATACAGATTACTAAGTGGCCTGAAAAGGAGGGGGAGAAGTCTGTATGGTTGGTCCTCTCTTAACCAGTTTCTCCCAACTGACTCATTACGGTCTCCAATGCTCTGCATTTCTGCCGTAAACACATTTTTGAATACCACGTATCATTAGATTCTGCTCTAGTGTGCGTGTTTCTCCCATCAGCTCTGATGTATTACTGAGAGGCAGTTGTGTTTATTCCCTACCCTATTTATGCCAACTCTGATTGTTATTGTTATTCGTTTAAACCTCATACAAATCAGTGATTTAAGTGGGATAATGAAGCTGATAATGCTATGTAAAGACTTATGGATACAGTTGCTAAAAATTACTCCTGACTTAGATGAAGATTTTAAAACGAGTATTCTCTATCCATAGTTTTTTTTTTACTAGTAATTTTAAGTCTACTGCTTGAAAAAAATAATTTATTTGTTTATATGGCTACACCAGGTCTTAGCTGTGGCATGTGGGATCTAGTTCCCTGACCAGGGATTGTACCTGGGCCCCCTGCATTGGAAGTGCAGAGACTTAGCCACTGGACTACCAGGGAAGTCTCTCTACTGCATTAAAAGGAAACCCAAACTGGCAGACATAGATAGTACATTAAGGGTGTTGTTTATACAAAAAAGATGCTATAGAACTATCAGCAGTGGATCCTTAATCAAAGATGAGGCCTTTAGTTCTATGATAAAAGATAGAAAAATGAATACTTATTTGCCTGTTTTTACTTGAAAATGTTTACTGCTTGTATCATTTTTAATGATTATCTGATCTAACCAAATTATTTGACTACTCAGATATTGGTCCTGGTTGTATTGGTTGAGGGAATTTCTGCTATATATGATGTGAGGCTTTCAGGAAGCCAGTGAAGACCAAGCAGTACTTAGAGATGACTATTAAATGGGAATCTCCAGGATGAATGGGATGGGATTCTGTACAAGGGAAGTATTAATCAAAATATATTAATGTGCATGTTACAAACTGTTCTGCTAAACTACATTATCATTTTGTGTTTACCCAGGAGCCTTTGAAGGAACTGGGAGAGGAAAAGAAATTAATATTTAATGAGCATCTTCTACCAGACATTTTGCTAGGTCTCTACATGTATTATCCTGATTAATGCTTACAGCAACTCCTCTTTTCAGAGGAGGAAGCAGCTTTAAATAACAGGTTAAATAACTTTCTCAAGGTAATTTAGCTAATGAGTGGGAAAAGAGAATGCCTTTACCTTACCAGGGAATCTCATTAAAATCCCTTATGTTCTTTAGGTAAATGGTGAGGCATTCATTTAACTGCTGAGTAATAAAATCTCCTTTGAATTAAATAAGACCAAATGAACTCTGATTCTTTAGTAGGTTGGGAATCACCACAATGTTGGCAGAGTACCTGCTCTAGCCTTTTTCTTCTTCTAAAATCTTTTGTTGGTTTAGAGTAGTATGGGGACTGTTAGATTTTTACTGTAGATGGAATTGGCAGTTGACCTTCCCCTCCTCAAAGAAAAGCACATTATAGCACAACACTGTAGTGGGACAGAACTTAGATTGTGGAAAAATCATAATTTAGGGAATGATATGCTGGTTTTGGGCAGTTGAGCCAAAACCCTTGAGTACATTTGGCTTTTGAATGGTGTTGAATGGTATCATGAATCCTAATGATATTCTACTTCAAATAAAGTAGTTTTTAGGTAAATTAAAAAATAAATATTTCTTTCGTGTTTTGAATGTTGAAATGTAATAAACATTAGAGAAGTAGTGAGCAGGTTTATTCTGTGGGGTCTTTTTCATCATTTCATTTCTTTTACATTTGTGATTTAAAGGTAAAAAGATAGTTACACGGTAATACAGTTGGCCCTTCACACCCCTGGGGTCCGCTTCCATGGATTCAACCAACTGCAGGTAGAAAATATTTGGAAAAAGAAATTCCAGAAAGTTCCAAAAAGCAACACTTGAATTTTTTGTGTGTGACAGCTATTTACATAGTATGGGCTTCCCAGGTGGCATTAGCGGTAAAGAACCTACCTGCCAATGCAGGAGACTTGAGACAAGGGTAGGGTTGAATCCCTGGGTTGGGAAGATCCGCTGGTGAAGGGAATGGCAACCCAGTAGTCTTGCCTTGAGAATCCCATGGACAGAGGAGCCTGGTGGGCTACAGTCCATAGGGTCACAAAGAAACAGGACTGAAGTGACTTAGCACACATGCACATGTTGTATTTACAACTGTTTACATAGCATTTTAGAGAAAGAAGTGGCAACCCACTCCAGTATTCTTGGCTGGAGAATTCCTTGGACAGAGGAGCCTGGTGGGCCACAGTCCATAGGGTTGCAAAGAGTTGGACGCGGCTGAAGTGACTTGACGCGCACGCATATAGCATTTACATTGTATTAGGTACTAAAGGTAACCTAGAGATGATTTAAAGTGTACAGGGAATTGTGCATATTTCCTGTACAGGAATTTATGTGGAAATACTGTACCATTTTATAGGGACTTGAGCATCACAAATTTGGCTCTCTGTGGGTTGGGTGAAGGGTAGCGAGGAGTCCTGGAACCAATACCTGGGTACTGAGAGCCAACTGAGCATGAATAACCCCTGTTACAAAAGATTCAAATACTCAGCAGTAAACTTGAAAGCCCCTTACTTCTTACAACACTGTCCTGTGTTATCTGCTCCCTCATCAGTTCCTTCTTCAGAGATCATTGCTGTCCCTTTTTTGGCATGTACCTGTCTACTCCTGCCTCTAAATAAAGCAACTTTTACATATCATATGTTTCTTGTTTTTTCTAGTTATTATGCCATGGACATATTCCCCTCACAGCGTATATAGTCAACTCCATTCTTTAGTAGGGAATGTGTGATTCAGTCACTTTCTTGTTGTCAATAGGCTTTTGTATATTTTTTGGAGGAGGGGCCACATGTGAAAGTACTTCTTTAGGATAAATTCCTGGAAGTAAATCCAGAGTTCTATAATTTGAATTTAAACAAAGTTTTTGCCATTTGAATTTATTTTAATTTTTGATGTTTTTGACTTTTAAAATAGCCCATTTAAGAAATAGGTAATATTCATGCGTGTCAAAATTCAACAGGCACAAAACGAGTCAGCCTCTCACTGCCTCTCCTTCAGCTGATCTGCTTTGTTCTTTTCGGTGGCCTCTGTTAACATGTGTTGTATATCCTTCCAGAAATAATCTGTGCACATATAGGCATACGTCATATGCCTTATGATTTGTCATTTTTTTCCTCCACAAAGAATGCTGTACTCACCGCCCTGCAGTAGAGATGTATCTTAGATATGGTTCCTTTTTTTTTTTTAATTTTTAAATTCAATTTATTTTGGCTGCACTGGACTCTTTTGTTCAGCACACAGACTTCTCTGCTTGCAGCACATGGTCTTAGTTGTGGTATGTGGGATCTTAGTTCCCCGACCAGGGATCACACCTGGGCCCTTAGACATTGTTCTGCACTAGTGTTAGTTTTTCTGTTTAGCACTGCATCGTGCAGCTTTCCCATACTTGATTTAGCCAGTCTCCAATTGATGGACATCTAGGTTACTTCCAATCATTCGCCACTATAATGCTGCTTGTATATGTCATTGTGCATCTCTGTATGAATTTAAAGGGTATGGGCATTTAACATTTTGATAAATGTTGTCAGACTGCACTTTGTGAAGATTGTTCAAAGTTGCACTCACAGCAAGAGTATGAGCATGAAACTCTCACACTGTTTTTTCAGACTTTTTGACCTCTGCCGACCTAAGTAGTCAACATGTTGGTTTAGTTTGTTTTCATCTTTTGATATATTAAAAAGACATCTGCATTTCCATTTCTTTGAATTTCTGATTTTCAGTTGGTTTATTGATCTTTTTCTTACTGCTTTGTAGGAACTTGTTAGAAATCAAGGAAACTAGCTGTTTGTGACATATTTGGCAAATCCTTTTTCTCAGTTTCTTATTTATTATAGTCCTTACCATGCTTGATGGAGTAGGAAATGGCAACCCACTTCAGTATTCTTGCCTGGAAAATTCCATGAACAGTGGAGCCTGGCTGCCTACAGTTCATGGGATCACAAAGAGTAAGACACGAGTGAGCAGCTAAGCACACACACCATGCAAAAACTTAACTATTTTTGTGTGATTTCTTAAACTTTTTCTACCCTCTGACGCAACTGCCTAGGTACAAAATGGTGGGTATCATCCCTGATAATTCAAATTGTGCGATAAAATGTACAGAAGATAATGACTATAGTTTTGGGTATTTTGCTTTTAGAATATTTTCTGGACTGATTAAACATTAATATCTGCCAGTATTATAATACTAAAAGTAGGATTGTGAGTCAGGAAGGAAAGATTTCATGGGTGATCTGACTGAACCAGCATTTCCTAAGTATCTACAATGTGCAAAATTCTTTACTGGGTATTGGGATAAACCTTTAGTGAATTTTGAGGGTGGGTGATACATACTAGTGAAAACTGATAGAATTGGGAAAGAGCTTGGCAAGATCAAATTTAGGAAAGATGAGACAATCTAGGAAGTAGTTTCTTATCTGTTTTGCTCTTAAGCCTCCTGACCGCTTCTCAAGTCCAGTCTGAGGTTTCACAATCTCCATTCTTTGTTAGAAGCGTCCCGGGGATTTAGCCTGCTTTCCATCTTCATTTCCTTCTTACTTTTTCTTTTTGATTTAGTGCCCGCCAAGACTGACTGTGAAACCCGATAGACTCCCCATCCAGCCCCTTTTATTGTCCCCGAACGTAGGAACATAAAACCCTTAATGACCATGGTTTATTGTTGATCACTGTGTATACACAAGTAAAGATTTTTTAAAATAACAAATATGAGGAAGTAAGAAAATAGAGGAGTATATGTTACTAAGTTCTTGTAATAATAGGCTGTAGTTCTGGATTCCCTTGATGAGCTGGTAAGACAGTTGTCCTTTTTACCTTCTACTTTTGTTTTGCTGGTCCTCCACCCTTAAGACTTTCCTCTTTTGTTTAAGCTCCTGTTTAGTGAAGGCTGTGTTGGGTACTTCCTCCATACGGACTTGGTGGTGGATTAGCCACTAAGTCTTGTCCCACACTTGTGACCTCATGGACTATAGCCCACCAGGCTCCTCTGTCCGTGGGATTTTCCAGGCAAGAATAGTAGAGTGGGTTGCCATTTCCGTCTCCATGGGATCTTACCGACTCGGGATTGAACTTGGGTCTCCTGCATTGCAGGTGGATTCTTTACAGACTGAGCCTCCAGGGAAGCCCTCACACTGAC
Organism: Cervus canadensis; assembly: GCF_019320065.1. NCBI lineage: Eukaryota > Metazoa > Chordata > Mammalia > Artiodactyla > Cervidae > Cervus > Cervus canadensis. Next base: position 31,137,472 of record NC_057406.1, on the reverse strand, counting down.
ATCATGGTCTGATTTTAATCTCTCCGTGCCGTGCTGTGCTTCATCGCTCAGCTGTGTCCGACTCTGTGCGACCCCATGGCCTGTATCCCGCCAGGCTCCTCTGTCCTTGGGGATTCTCCAGGCAAGAATACTGGAGTGGGTTGCCAAGCCCTCCTCCAGGGGATCTTCCTGACCCGGGGATCGGGGATCGATAGAGCTAGTCAAACAGAACAGTGGGCGAGCCCTTGTTCCCTGTTCCCAGGTATCATCTAACAACTTAGCTGGACCTGTCCTGTTTTCTCCCCTTTCGTCTCAGGGATAGTTGTCTTTTCCCCCTGCATGGTTAATCTTCCCATTGCTTAGCTGACGTTAAATTTTATTTTTATTCACATTTTTGATCTTTATATTTGAATTGTTTCTCGTTTGTTTTTAGGTGAAATTTGGTAATACCACCTTTAAAACAGATGTGTGTCTCAAGTCCCTCAACCCGCAGTGGAACTCAGAGTGGTTTAAATTTGAGGTAAGTTTTTAAATGTCAGCATTTTTTATGTGTGTATTTTTGAGATGACCCATTCCCCTCCCCAGGAATGATTGGACTACATTTTATTTCATGTATTGTAGTTTTTCTGCACCAGGAAAATATTTCCTATGTGTGTGCTCAGTCTCTCGATTGTGTCTCTTTTCGGCCCCATTAGCCTCTGCCCATGGGATTCTCCAGACAAGAATACTGGAATGGGTTCATCTTCCAGGGCATCTTCTCAACCCAGGGATCAAACCTGCATCTCCTGCATTGGCAGGCATATTCTTTACCACTAGTACCAGCTGGGAAGCCCTAAGAATATTGAATTTTCAAAAAAATTATGTTACAGTTTAGAAAAATGGTGTATGAATAGGAGAGCCCAGATTAAAAAGATATTATATTATTATGTAATAATTTTCCTCTGGATTTTAGCATATACCAAAAATCACTTAAGAACTGTGTACAGATTAAAAGTTTTTGAATTTTGTAAAAATATATCATAAATATCACCACTTTAACCATTTTTAAGTGTACAACACAACATTAATTGCATTTACCTGCATACAGTGATATGCAAGCATCACCACTATTTCCAAAACTTTATGGTCACTTCAGAGAAACTACTCATTCAGCACCAACTCCCTATGCCCTCCTCTCCCCTACCGCTTATAACCTCTCATCTACTTTCTGTCTCTGAATTTGCCTTTGTAAATATTTCATATGAGTGGAATCATAAGTATTTGTCCTCTTGTGTGTGGCTTTTTTCACTTAACATGATGTTTTCAGGGTTCATCTGTGTTGTGCACTGTGTATCCAAATTTCTTTTTATGGCTGAATGATATTCTATCTTATGAACATACCATATTTTGTTTATTCTCTTCATCTGTTTTTGGACACTTGGATTTGTTTCTGCCTTTTGGCTGTTGTGACTAATGCCACACTGGTGAACACCGGCATACAAGGATCTATTTGAATCTTTGTTTTCAGTTCTTTTGGGTATATACCTAGAAGTAGAGTGGCTTATGGTAATTTCCGTGTTTAGCTTTTTAAGGAACTGCCAAACTTTTCCACAGTGGTTGCACCATTTTGCATTCCCACCAGCATGTCTTGAGAGTTTCAGTTTTTCCATATTCTTGTCAATATTTATTTTAAAAATGTCAGTCATCCTAGTAGGTCTGAAGTGGTTTTCACAATATAATTTTAATGTGCATTTTTATTATGAATGAGGTGAGTTTGATTTCTTATGGCTAAGGCTCATTTGCATTCTTTTACTTTGAACTGTCTCATATTTTAACCACCAGAGGAAGATATTTAAATTTTGGAGATAGATTTCACCAGACTTGATGACCATTTTAATACAAAGAATGTAAATGTGAGGTGGTATCTCATTGGTTTTCTTTTGCATTTCTCTGATGACAAGTCTCTCTACCTTTACTTAGAGATAAATCTGTAAGATTTTTTTTCCCAGAGATAAGTAATCTTCTACATTATGCATACGTTTATGGTAATGAAGATTTTTATGATATTTTTATTATAAGACTTAACTTTTAAAGTATCCTTTTTTAGGTGGATGATGAAGATTTACAAGATGAACCTCTCCAGATCACAGTTCTTGACCATGATACGTACAGTGCAAATGATGCCATTGGTAAAGTGTACATTGACATTGATCCTTTACTGTACAGTGAGGCTGCAACTGTCATCTCGGGATGGTTTCCAATTTATGATACCATTCACGGTAAGCAGTACATCTTAAGAAATTAAGTCACAACCTTTTTTAAAAAATTAATTCTTCAAAATTATTTTTGGTCATGCTGGGTCTTTGTTGCTGCGTGGGCTTTTCTCTAGCTGAGGTGAGCAAGGGCTACTCTGTTGTTGTGGAGCATGGGCTCCAGGTGCCCGGGCTTCAGTAGTTGTGGCTCACGGGTTCCAGAGCTCAGGCCCAGCAGTTGTGCACGGACTTGCCCCGGGTGTCATATGGGATCTTCCTGGGCCAGGGATTTGAACCCGTGTCCCCTGCATTGGCAGACCTGTACTTAATCACTGGACCACTAGGGAAGTCCTCACAATCTTTTAATTTATCTTAAAGACTTCTGTGCTAAACTTGGTTTTTTTAAAATATGGCTTTTGTTTTAATAGACATGTGGTAGTATGTATTGTTGGTAGAATTGTAACTTTTCTGACCGTAATTTGGAATAATGCTTGCTGCGTTTGTGCAATACAGTAAGCAAATACATCATTTGAAAATCATCTAATGTTAGTACTCTGTTTCTAAAGCATACTTTAAAATGAATTATTTTGAAACTTTTCTGCTTAAAAATTCTTGAAAGGAAGAAAAGTGTTCAAAGGCTTTTTGTTACCTAAAGTTCTCAAAGTCTGGTCTGGGGACATCTGTGTGTCCCTGAGATACTTTCACAGGCCCCGAGAAATGAGATGAAAATTGTTTTCAGCATGACACTTTATATGTATGCCATTTGCCATTTTTAGCCTTACTTTCTTACGAAGTTACAATGGAGCTTTCTAGAGGTCTTATGATAATATCATGTTACCACACGCTGAATGCAGAGCAGAAATGAGAATCTAAGTATTTCATTAAGTTACACACTATAGAGGTTCGAAAAAATGTAATGCCACTCTTATCATTAAACATTTTTTTGTTTTTCAAAATATAGTTATTTTTACAAAAATATTTATTTTGACATAAATGGATTTCCTGTTAGTTTAAATGAAGTAATAGGTAAATATTTTTCTGAATTCTCAGTTTAAATTTGTAACATGGTAAATATTGAAAATAGGTTTTGCCCCACCTAGACAAAGACTCTTTGAGATCCTCAATAATTTTTGAGATTAGAGGGGCCCAGTGGTCAAAAAGTTGAGAACCACTAACCTAAAAATAATGTAATCTCTTTAAAAGGGCAGGTGGACTCAAACTGGCAGATGCTTCTGCCTACAGTCTTGCACTTTTCTGCCTATTTTACATTTTTGACCTGGCAATTCCATTGATAGTAGTTTATTATAAGAAGGTAAGATGTTTGATGAGATTTGTGTGTATTGTGACATTATTCATATTCTGTATTTTTACTGATATTTAAAATGGTAAAATAAGTTGGGAATAGTATTTACTTAAATAGAGCATCTGTAGAATAAAAATAATTAGGAAACAAGATTAGCATTGCTATTATGATTGATACATTATTTTAAAATCATTAATTGGCATTTATTTGCTGATTATTTAATTATACTTTATTTTCTAAAGGAGGAAACTTGATTTTCCTTTTGAAATTACAGGTATCCGTGGGGAAATCAATGTAGTTGTCAAAGTAGACCTCTTCAATGATTTAAATCGATTCAGGCAGTCATCATGTGGAGTCAAATTCTTTTGCAGTAAGTAAATATATTTTACTACTCATTTGACAGGACATTTAATAAATTTATTAATAAATATGAGAAAATTTTGTTAACTTACACATTTATATGAATAAATATGAAAATATTAATAAATATGTTAAATATTAGAAATCAAATTAATATCTCAGAAGGCTAACAGAAAACCTATCATACTTCGGTCTTAATGTCAAAGAGAAAATTGCTAGTTTTTCAGAACTAATTGCTGTAGCTCTGGAAACTTAGATCTGATTTTAAAGTAGATGATAGCCAATTTTTCACAAGTTCATAGAAAGTTTTTTCCAGAAAAATCCAGTGGGGCATTTCTGTGCGTGTGGTTGTCATGACGATGTCACAGGGGCCCACAGGGAGGCTGCCTTTGGCTGTTCCACCATTCTCTGACTTCTCTAGTCTCTATGCCAGCCTCCGCCCAGGCCCACAGAGCATGATTAGAAGGAATCACATTAATTACTGCTGGTTACAGTCACTTAACACCATTAGAAAGAGTAACAGGTGAAGATTTTTGACTCTTTTTCAGAATTTTTAAAGAAGAATCCATATGTTAATGAGAGAAAATTTACTTAAACCTTATGTTTAGTGATATTGGGTTTGAGGTGGAGAATTGATTGGTAAAACACTACATAAGAAATATCTAAGAATGACTGGAAACAAGATTGAAGATAAAGGTGAAAAGTTTTTTTCCTGCAGTGCAACAAATTAATTTAGCCTTAGAGAAATTAGTTACAGGAATGCAAAGTGTGCTAGCATTTGGTACAGTCTTAACTCAAAACGTAATAATTAAGGGAATAAACCCAAACTGATATATAGAGAATGAGCCCACAGTTCATCAAGGCTACATGTTGAAAGAAAATGAGTGCATTCTTAAACTAGGTGTGAGCCCATGTGTAATATAAAACAGCTGATACACTATATTTGAACATAGCCTACACTACCTTGATGTCAGCAGGTAGTCAGTGGTCAGAGACAACGCGAGTGGAGAGAACTTGTTGCACTTTCTCAATCAATGAAGACAAATCCCATTAATATCTACATTTGGGAAACATATTTGTTGAGGCTACATGTGTGGAATATTCAGACCTAATTCAAATGGGTTGTTCAAAATCAGACAATATAGACGTGGAACCATTTGTGGTGGATGGACATGTATATCTCACAGAAGTCTCACATGGCTTTAAAATGCAGAATTATTTAAAAAGCATAATTATTGGACACTAACTTATAGAGAAGATTGCAAGCTACTCATCTAGTTTAAGTTTTACTCTTGTACCAGTAAACAAAATCTTAAAATAATTTTCACATATTTGTCTTATTTTATAAAAATTAATATTTTATTGCCTATTACATTTTTTCATAAATTAGAACAAGTTATTTTTGTCAAATGAGTGAAAGATCCGACTATAATTAAGCTTTGAATAACTGTCACAAAAAAGAAAAATGGAGTGGCATTTTATGCTGGTATAGGATGCTGAAAGATAGGAGCAGAGTACCGTGGTACTATCCAGAACAACATAAGCATCTACAGATATGGAGCCCTGCAAATGCCATGAAATATGGGGTTGCAGTTAAGTAGTTCTGGGCAGTTCATAGCCAGCCTGAACTAACAGGGTTGAAAACGCCTAAATAGTTGAGTTAGTTTCAAGGTACATGAATGGCTTGAAACTAATGACTCCACCACAAATGGCTCCGTATCAGTATTTTCTGATTTTGAACAGCCCATATGAATTAAGTGTAAATACGCCACACATCAGATTTGTTTCCCAGATGTTGATATTAATAGAATTTTTTTTATTGGTTGAGAAAGTATGAATTCTCGAATTCTCCCCTTTTTGATAAATCCAGTGAGCTTTGTTGTTCTCAGTTTTGAATGAGTCTGTTGAGTAGTGAGATGACTACTGAACCAGTTGGCCATGGAGTCATGGATTATTAGGAACTACAAACCTGTAGGACTTCTCAGATTAAGTCAGAAAGGTAATGGTTTGATTTTTGAGTCTGCATTATGAGGTGTTCAGAACTTCTTAAAAGGACTTCCAGTAATTAGAGGTTTTTGACATTCATTATCTGCTTTCTGATTTTTTGTATAACACCTACTTAGCTCAGTTTAATTTTGACTTTTTCATATTTTGTATTGAATACTATTTAAGATGGTGTGTAGCTGTTTTGTATATTATAAAAATAGTTTGTATCTACTATGCTTATATGAGAAAGGTGAGAAGCCTCATGAAAGAAAATGATTGTTTCTAAGAATAATCATTAGAAGCAATAGAAGACTGTTTGATTGGAAGTATTATTATGATTCCACTGAGGTTATCACAATAAAAGATGTTCTTGTAGTATGTATCCACAAGGTAAGAACTAGTTGTACATTTTTAAAGGGTTGAATTTAACTTTGTGGTAAACAGAACATAATAAATAATTTTCTTTAACAGCAACATCTATTCCAAAGTGCTATAGAGCTGTAATAATTCATGGATTTGTAGAAGAACTTGTGGTCAATGAAGACCCAGAGTATCAATGGATTGATCGAATTCGCACGCCAAGGGCATCAAATGAGGCCAGACAGAGGCTCATTTCTTTAATGTCAGGTATTTGAAAAATAATAATAATAACTTCATGACTTATTGACTTAATCCTCCAAAATTCTTCACTTCCTTTTGACATGTTACTAAAACTACAGTGAAGGCTATGAATTGTAACTGACTGTTTCCCTACCCTTGGCCCCTTTCTGCTAAACACATGTGCATTGTTGACTTATAACAGGAAGAAATCTGAATCAGAAGCTTACGGTTCCTTTTTATCTAGGTGGTCAAAGGAACTTGTGCTTATGAAGTGGAATAGTAGGAAGTAGTTTTCCTCCTTTGAGTGTTTATTTGTAGTCAGAGCTTAGGTGATCTCTCTGAGGCTTTTTGTTTGCCTGCCTGCTCAGTCGCCTCAGTCGTGTCTGACTCTTTGCGAGCCCATGGACTGCAGCCCACCAGACTCCTCTGTCCGTGGCATTATCCTGGCAAGAACACTGGAGTGGGTTGCCATGCCCTCCTCCAGGGAATCTTCCAACCCAGGGATTGAACCCAGGTCTCCTGCGTAATAGATCATTTTTCCTGTATTGTGGGCAGATTCTTTACTGCCGAGCCACCAGGAAAACCCCTAGGCTTTTTGTTTAAATGTCTTTTCATAGTCCTTCTCTGATAATACCTCCTTTTAGCCCCTATTCCCCTGCCACCCTTACACCCATTACTTTATTTTCCTTTGAAGAACTTATTTCCATCTAAAGTTTGTATTTGTATGCATGTGCATGTGCACACACATACGCACATACATTCATTCTCTCGTATGTATCAGATAATACATATCTTATATTCGTATTTAATAAAAGCAAATGTGTTTATAATAAATTTGCATATTTAAATAGAAATATAGATATATTTGTAGTTATTAATATATTATTAAGTATATTAACATGTACTTAATCTTTATAAATTTTTAATATGTTATAATTGATAAAATTTTAAATATTTACAAATATTTAATTTTGAATGCATATGCATGTGCATGTTATATTTAATGTTACTGTTAATATATTAATTTAATGTGTTTTATTATATTTAGTCTACATATTAAGAAATCATCTATAATTTATTATATTTATAATATATTAAAGTATATTATGTGCTGTATATTCTATGTATTTTATTTATATTATATGTAATACTTGTTTACTTGTTTTTTATCTGTTTCTCCCCCAGTATGTAAATGCCACTAGTTTTAGGGCTTTATCTTTCTTGTTCCACTCTGTATCTCTAGCACAGAAGAAAAGAATGCCAGGCACACAGTATACAGCTAGAAATTATTTAGTAAATGGATGCATGAATGAGTGAACCTTACTTAGCACGTCTGTAAAATGTAGCTAATAATATCTTACCTCCTTGACTATAGGAGTAGGTATCAGGTAATCTTCTAGATTCCCTTCAAGTTCTCAAAATCTGTGATTTTTCTGGACTCTTTCGAATCACCACCATACCCAGCTTTGTATTTTGAAACATACAGATAAAAAGCTGGCTGAATTTTTTCCCTTTTTGTAGGCGAACTGCAGAGGAAGATTGGCTTAAAAGTCCTTGAGATGAGAGGAAATGCGGTTGTCGGGTACTTACAGTGTTTTGATCTGGAAGGCGAGTCCGGGTTGGTGGTGCGAGCCATAGGGACAGCGTGCACGCTGGATAAGCTAAGCGGCCCCACAGCGTCCCTTCCCGCCTGCAGCTCCCCGTCCAAGGAGATGAAGGAGTAAGTATGAAGTGATGAATTGTTCTTACAGAGCTTTTTATCTTTTGCGTACATATTTTCATTTGATTTGAAACATTTTAGTAGAGTTGTTCAAAATGCATTTTTTCCTGTGGCAATTTTACTTATCAGAGATGACTATCAGAATTTGAAACTTAGATCTTCCTAGTATTTTTTATACTGTCTTGTGAAATTCATATTAAGTAATGTATATTTAAACTTGTTCTACATCTTTAGGCACTGTGTACCTAAAGCATAAAATGAGCGTTTATGCATTGTGGGGAATTTTACTTGTTGTATGGGAAGTGCTTACTACCCCATACCTCATAATCCAATTATGCATATTATTAGCAACATAGTATAGAAAGCAGGGAAGACTGACCTGTTCAGGGGTCTTAAACTTCAGTGTCTATAGAGGTCAAGCAATTTATAGAAATAAAATAATTGGGTATAATTAAATGGTGAATACTGGGACTGCATAGAGCAGATGTTGGCAGACTTTTTCTGTAAAAGACCAGATAGTAAATATTTCATGTACTGGACATATAGTTTTTATCTTTGTTTACCAAAAAAAAAAAAAAAAAGAAATTTGCTGGTTTTGACCTAAAGGAAGTTAAGAGTCTCACATTTTTTTAAAAAACTCCATCTGATCCAACAACACATTTCTGTTGGCTTGATTTGGCTTATGTGTCATCATTTGTGCTTAAGGCAGAGATTCTCAACATGGTGGTGGTGCTATCAAAAAGGAATACTTGAAATGAAAATTTTCTCTTGTAATGTTTGGGGTAAGGTGGATGATTCTATTAGGGACCAGAAATGCTGCCTGTTCTGCAGAGCAAGGGACAACTCTATACAACAACAAAGACTTGTTCTGTACTAAAAATGCTGATAGTATTTCCACTGAGAACCATTGCTCTAGAGATTCTTGTAGATCACAGGTCAAAACACTTTTTTTGGTAAATGACCAGAATGGGAATAGCAAAGACTCAACTTTGCTGTTGTTGCATGAAAGCAGCCAACAATACTTTGCAAATGAATGGGTGTGTCTTTTGTTCCAATAAACCTTACTTATTTTTGAAAAATGAATGGCAAGATGAATTTGGTCTGTACTGTGTAATGTGCTGACCTCTGACTTTCATCATCAGGGAGTCAGGGTTCTGTAGTCAAAAAACCTAACATGTTTCCTAATTCAGCAGTAAAGAGAGGTTGCCTAGAAAGCAATCACAATGTTTTTTCAAACAGTCTTTATAAAGGTGAAATTTTTCTCTGTCTCAACTTACTCTTTTTAATTATTTCTTTCTGCTGACCTTTAGTTATTAGAATTAAATTTTAATCACAAGAGGGAGCACAGTGTATGCTACCTAATTTTATTTAGAAGTATTGATAATTTTATTTAGAAGTATTGATAAGTGTAATTGTTTTAAATAAGTTGAGTGAATTTGCTTTGTATTCCATTTAAAACATGTCTTTAAAAAGGTATGAACTACTGTATGCTATAGATAAAGTCAGATGGCAGGTATAACCTTTTGGGGGATTGAGATTTTTTTCTCTTTCCATAGCAAATTTACTTGAAAACCTGGGTCCCTCCTTCCGCCACCCTCCTGCTTTATCTGTACTGCCTGAAGGGGCCTGGCCTTTGCAACTGTGATGTCTGAAGTTTTCCTCTTTTTACTAAATTACTTAGTGGAAAGAAAGCTGCAGTACCTGTTGTTATCTTAAAATGGTATATGGATAGTAGGGAAATACATTTTGCCTGCGTTCAGGGAGAGTTCTGTTAATAGTAAACTTGAGCTTGTGTAAGTTTTCCCTTTTTCTAATTTTGTTGCAGCCATTTGCCTTAAATTTTCAGATATTCACACCATGATGAATTTAAGTGGCTTCATTAGGATTTTCTGATGGCATCTTATTACTTAAGTCATGTTATTTAAAAAAAAAAACTTTCAACCAGCTTCTTTGTCTTTTTGATAAAGAATTAGTTTGGGTGCTAGTTTAAAATTGTTTTATGAGTCATCTGATTGTATTACTTTGCTATTTAATTTTAACTTTGTTGATTCTAGACAGGAATTTGATAAAGGTAGTTTGGATTATGTTCTTGTCTGAATGGATTTAATGTTAAGAAATACCACTAGCGTATTCTTGTAAGGCAACCTTTCATATAAGACCAATAAGAATTAGGGCTCCAAGAATACATTAAGGTGATGCTCCCTCCGCTGTGCTTGGATTTTAATTTGATGTCATGATTTGAACATTTAACAATGTTCGTTTTATTTTGCTTTTATTAACCATGTGTTCTATTCCATCAGTTTGTTTCATTTTAGATGTGTGGTGTATTACAGAGTATAAATCTCTTTGGTGCTTCCTAGTTGAACTATCTTAATGGTAGAAAGTACATTTAAATATGATTTATCAATTCCCTACTTTTTTTAAAAAAGTACTTTTTAGGAGCTTTTAGTTATAGTTTCTCCTCTGTATGGTGCTGATTCTTAGACTTTTTAACTCCATTAGTCTCTTGAACAGAGAAAGAAAAAACGAAAATGAAACCTCACTCAGTTGCTTGTATAGAAATTGGTCACCCGTGAGATATTTGATTTTTATTCATTAAACACTTAAAAATTTAAGTTAGAAACAAAAGCAGAAACAGTTGTCCTATAGTAAAAGCAGTGATATTTTCAGAAAGTAGATGGTCTGTAAAGGACCCCTGTTGCCAGTTAATGAGAACTCATGTTTGAATCTTGGCAAATTGTGACTGTTGGGAATGTTCACTGGGCAATGGAAAAGGAAGAAAAACCAGGAAAAGTTGGGCTCTTGAACTACTTTTAATTTGAATTCTAAAAAATGGGAGCATGAGAGCTTTTCAGACTATAGTCACTTACTTGTTTCTCTCTATTGTACATTAGGGAAGGAATTGCACAGCGAAATAATTGATTATATGAAGTCCAGGATTCTTAATTACATAATATGCTTTTTTTTTTTCTTTTTGGGCATCCATTGAAACTGTGCTCTTTCAGCTAAATTTCTTTGTGAAAATTTTAAATGTTATAGATGAATGTATATCTGTGTATCTGGTCTAAATATGTATCTTTACATGTACATAGATGTGATCTATTGCAAGATATTAGTTGATATCCTACAAAGTTTCAATTCAGAATGTAGTTGAAATAAATTCTGTTTAAGTTTTAAATAATATTATCTGTTTGAAAGTTACAGAAGAGTCATTTATATTGTTTAATTAATGTTTTTATTTTTTTAAAAGCAGTGTTCTTTGCTTTGTTTTGTTCCCATTGTAACCTGGTTTTAAGGTAGATATTTGGTGTGCAGAAATAGGGATGATTGGATATACATATATCTATACATTTGATTCACTCATTTATCTTTATGCTGTCATTTTTCATATTCTTATGTACCCCAGTCTTGATATTCTAGAAAGAAACAGTTCTGTTGTTAAACTTTCTTTATAGTAAAATATAATTAATTATATTAGCAATTATTCATATCTCGGTTTCAAAGGCCATGTAAGAACTTCATATTTGACTTTTCATTTTTATGGGTATTTTCTTCCTGAAATACTGTTCAGTAAGCTCAGTGGTGATCAAAATAATAACACATTTTAAAGTAACTGAAAATCCAAATTATAGTCTTTTTCTTATTTAATTCCACTGACAGTTCTGCTTGCTGTTTTTCTTATTCACAGTCATAATTTATTAATCTGATTCCTAACAAATTAATATCTAGCTCTTCTTTTTTTATCTCAACTTGTTTTGTGCATGCTAGGGATTAAAAAAATAATCCTCTCCCCTAACTAAAGCTCGTTTGAAACTATTTTAACATAACTTTGCTATCTGTTGTATGTATTGTTTTCTTTTCTTCCACTTTGACCACAAACTCCCTCAGGTCTCCGCTGGTTCATCCTCCAAGCCATGGATGCCGCTCGACTCACAACAGCCCAATTCACACTGCTACTGGCTCACGACTTACTCAGAACTTCTCTGTGTCTGTTCCCACTCTCATCTATACTGGTACGAGACTGCTCAGACTCCAGAGCTGGGGAAGCAGGCCACGGGCAGAGTGGCTGCAGAGGGCAGGCAGGCAGGTAGTGTAGGCAGGCCCCACTAGTCTTTGCTTCCTGCTTTTCTCACTCCTAGTCCAGCGGCAGTGAAGAATCCTGTATTTAGCCGCCGCAGAGGCTCTAACTACATGGAAGTGAAAATGTTCTTCCAGCTTCCAAAGTCTCTTCCATAGATCCTCTAAGAACCCTATCTTGTGTGTGTGTGTATATATGTACACATATATATATACACATACGTATAGATACTGTGAATTTGAGGAGAATCCTCCAGTATGTATTTTTGCCGTTATTTCTGCATTAGAAATAAAATAGATAATTGGAATCAAAATAAAATAGCTGCCAAAGCTTCCAATTTGCTTATTTTCTTTATGTACAAAGCCTGTCACAGTAGGGTCTGTTTCATTCTGTGGAAGAGAGCTGTTGGAAAACAGGTAAGCGACTCTTGTGCATAAAATGCAATGTCTCTGTGTAGCTAAATTCATTTTCCACTCTGCTGTGTTTTTAGCTGTGGCACTCTTGATGCTATAGGATAAGGAAACATGTTTTTTTTCCCCAAGATATCCGTGTGTGCAAATATAAAAATTATTGTGAATATTTACACACACCGTTTGCAGTCACCATTTTTTATTTTGTAACTTAAAAAAGCATTGTTTGAAAATATTTTTAATCATGTATTGATCCTTTTTGTTTATTTCTTCTTTTAATGTTTTTTTACCCCTTGAGTCTGCCATTTCATGCTTTTTTGCTTTTTCCCTTGGCTTATTAACTGTTTCAATGCAGATAATTACTTATCTGGAGAGTGGTGAATGGTTAAACAGCAGTTGGATGCCTTTGGCCTCAGACCCAGCTCCACACTTAAGAAGTGACTGCTGGCCCTGCCCCAATCCTTCCCTGGTGTTTGGATCATGCTGCCTCTGTCAGGTCCTTCGGCACATGATTGCTTAATATTTCTCCACCTTCTTCTGGCAGGATTCCCTTCAATGAAGATCCCAATCCCAATACTCACTCATCAGGACCCTCAACCCCTCTGAAAAACCAAACTTATTCCTTTTCACCTTCCAAGTCCTACAGTCGACAGTCCTCTTCTTCTGACACAGATTTGAGTTTGACACCCAAAACTGGTAAGGCACTTCCACTCACCTTTTCTTTTTTTCTTTTATTTTCCAAATTTGTTTTTTGTTCCTTATTAGCTTTCCATCCAAGCCTTTCTTCCTGTTTTTGGCATTTAAGTTAAAAGATAATGGAAATACTGATCATTTTCAGTGATTACAATTAAAATGTGAAAACTTTGTATAGTTCAGAAGTTATTTTCTTCAAAGCATGACATTTTATTGATTTAATTATAGTTTAGATATGAAGTCCAGGATTTATTTTTGCATGTAGACATTTTTCATTTCATGCTCCAGTTAAAAGGAATAACATCTCAAAGCATTTGAATAGAAAGTAACACTAGTAGCTTGCAATCCAGTTCCTCATGTAGTATAAACATTTTTGAATTCATTGTTTCTATTTTGAAATTTAATTCTAAGATTTTATTATGAAAATAATCTTAAAAATAGCTGATATTGTTATACTGGAGTATATATATTTGTTAGCTTATTATTTAAAATGTTTGGTTTTGCTAGTTGTATTCTCTAGGTTAGAAAATAGCATTTACGCTTTACTTATTCTTGCATATTTCTTAGTGTATGAAATGTATAATTTTTCCCTCTCCTATTTGTATTTTGCTGATCTCTCAGTTTTGTGAATATGTTTTATGATAAAACTGATTAATGAATCAGATTAGTTTCTTAGGCCTTAAAATAAAATTAGCTTATTTAAATCATCAAATTAATATTCTTAAGAAAAATAAAAGATAAATGAAACATTTAAAAGTTAATAGTTTGCAGTTTTTGCAAATAGCATGTTTGGGAGTTTCCTTGACAGATTGAGGAAAACATTTTGCCTAGTTCATGTGTTATTTTTAATTTGTAATCTTTAATAACTTTATTTTTATGTTAGACAAGAAATTTAGAACATGACCCCAGATTTTATGAAAATAATGAGAAGAAATCTAATTCTAGAACCAGTGCTACTTTCAAAGTAAAGATAGGGTGTTTTTAAAAAGCCTGTAGTCATAATACCTGGAGAAGGAAATAATAACAGACTCTAGTATTCTTGCCTGGGAAATACCATGGGTGGAGGCAGGCACCTGGCAGACTACAGTTCATAGGGTCACAAGAGTTGGACACAGTTTAGTGACTAAACCACCACCACCAGACACAATATTATTTTTTATAAATGTAGTCACAAAATGTAAAGAAGATAATTATTAATACCTAATTCTTTGAAAAGCATTACTTTATTTTTACATGTATAGCTATGAACAACAACAAAATAATGAAATAATGTGATATTTGATAGTAATGGATGCTATGGAATGTGACATCTTAACCATATTGGTGTCATAAAAACTGAATCATTGAAACTGTAGGGAGGTGGGGGTGTTTTGTTTTTGGTATTTTTAAATTTTGTTTTTAAGTAAAGAATAAGATCCTGGCTTTGAAATTCATAATATCAAAACAATAAGCATGTAGCATAGCATTTGATGAGTAAGTTTTCTTAAATTTTTGAGACTTTGTCCACTGCTTGTTCATTTTTGTATTCCAAGCCACTTTTCAGTATTCCTTATCTTTTTTTTTGCTGTGCTACAGACACATTTTTTAAAGTATTTTCCTTTGTCTTTCTGTTTCTTTTTAATTCACCAAGAAAACCAAATCTAATGAAGATTGTCAAGTAATAAATTAACCAAACCAGACTTCTGTTCCCTTAGCTTTCTACTAGGCAATCAATTGTATTATCAATGAAAACTTTTTTGTATTTTCATGCTCCCAAATTTTTGGTTTTTAAAAATTCATTTACAAAAAAAAGTATTGTTCTCATGTATTTCTATATAAGCTGCCTCTAAGTAAATTACTTTGTTTTGCCTGTAATTATTCACTATCTCAGTTGCATTTTTATAGGATATTAACAGTTTTTAGGTGCTTGTCCTTATCATGGATCCTTAATACTTCTGAAAAAGTAAAAGTGTTAATTGCTCAGTCCTGTCTGCCTCTCTGCAACCTCATGGGCTATAGCCTGCCATGCTCCTCTGTTCATGGAATTCTCCAGGCAGGAATACTGGAGTGGGTTGCCATTCCTTTGTCCAGGGGATCTTCCTGACCCAGGGATTGAACCCGGGTCTCCTGCATTGCAGGCAGATTCCTTATCGTCTGAGCCACTAGGAAGTATTCCTATTTTTCATGGAGATTGAAAGTGCCAAAATTATGAATGTTCTGAAATTTCTAGAGCTGTAGGTCAGCATGTATTTCATGATAGATTGGTTACTCATGATTGATTAATTATATGTACATTGGGAAACAAAAACAGAGTAGAATAAAGTTAATAGAACTTAGACTGAGAAAGTTGTTTTTCTGTTTGTAGTTAAAGCTGTCATCCACCTTCAGATGAGTCTTGTTTTAAAAAAATTTCACGTTTATTTCTGTAGATTTTTATTTTTTGACATTTTACCAGATTTTATTTTCTTTTTTTTCAAGTATTCAACTAGGAGAAGTGGAATTTTAGAATGCTAGTGTTAAGATACTAATGTGACATCTGACTCAAGCTAATTTTTACTTTTTTTTGATCAGGCTTTTTGCCATGTATGTTTTTTGTGATTCAGAGCATATTCCTTTGACTCTCGCGTACTCAAATCTTTGTAAATGCAAACAGTGCTATGATGAGATTGGAGTATTTAAAATTTTAGAGGAAAAAAAAAGCATTCACATACATCCTGAAGCAGGATGGAAGGAAGTTAATATTTTATTTATTTAAACTTAATGATGGCTATCTGCTTAATGTGGTAGCAGGTGTTTGATTTTTTTTAAATTCAATTAAAATACTCATAAGTCAGACGTGTTTTAGTTAGTAACATTGGAAGAACTATACTCTTACCTCTTGAAAAAAAGTTTTTGTATTTGAGACAACAAATTTCTGGCTTAAAAAAATGTGATCCATTTTAACTTTACACAGTCTTAAGCAAAAAGATGGCAAGTAATTTAAATGTTTTTAAGGAGTCAGCTAAAAGTAATCAGAATGGCATAAAATCCTGTTAACCGATTTAAGTGCAGAGTTTGTAAAGGTTTTGTTAAGTTTTAGACTATGCCTTTATTTATATTATGTTGAACAGATGATCTTGCTAATGACTTCATATGCTTACTGTAATTTGTGTATGCATTTTACAGTTCATTTTTACTGTTACGTTTTGCTTCACCATTGCTTTCCTTATCCTGCATTTTCTGGTCATCTTCTGAATCTGCATCTTTTCTCTGCTACTTTCCTCCACAGCACCTTACCCACAGGGGCCTAGGATTTACCTGTGTCCCAGCTCCCCCTCTCTCCCTTGTGGGTCCCTTCATCTTAAAAAGTCCTGTCTCCTCCTCTCGGAATCTAGCCTTCCCCCTCATCCTTCTAGCCTTGTCAGCCCAGTTCTGAGGAAAAGTGTTTCTTTCAGTGAAGAGCTGTTCCTGGCTGCTTCTGGTAGGATCATATTATGTCAGCTTTTTAATCCCTTTATTCGAAATCATCGTTGAAAAAAATTAATTATTTCATACTATACAGAAGTATTTAGTATTTGACACAATGTATTTCTTATTTTTCTTATTGGCAGACAGAGTTAAGTGGTTAAAATTACCATGAGAACACGATTGAGGATTACTTGATGGATAATTATGAATATTCTGCTAAATAATCTTATGTATTAAAAATTATATGTCTAAGTGCTTAGAGCTGCATATTTCCAGTAATTACTAGGTTCTCATTACTAGAATTTCTGTTTTAGATGCTTTTACTTTCTTTCCCTTCACACCAACTCCATTCACATTGGACCTATGCCATCATGTTGCTAAACCATATGGTTACATTAGTAAATTATTCTGTTTGAATCAGTTTAAGTCTCATTTTGGTGATATTCTTCCATTATCCATTTTTTTCCTGTCCATTGCATTAATTTTCAAGTTATTCTGCTCTATTTTCTGATATTTCATTTATCTCTACCAAATTACATTTTATTTTATAACTTTCAATACGCTTCATATGAAGATCTTAGTTTTGTTTCTGTGTTTAGTATTGTATAGTCTCTAAAAATTATGTTTAGGTTACTGCAAGAAAAATACATTTCTTTAATTTTTAAAGAACAAAATGGGACTATACACATGCTAACTTTGTTTCCTTATCCAAGAACAGCTAAAAATATAAAAGTAAATTAGTTCCTTTCTTAAGTCATTGCAGTAAATATGCTTGCATGTATCTTCAGGTTTAAAAGGTGGGACTAAATTATTAGTTTGTAGAGCACTGGCTTCTCACCTGCCCCCTGCTTTCTGTAATTCTTTGACCATAGTTGGTCTATTAGTATTATCAAAAGAACAAAAGAAGGAAAGACATTTAAACTTATGCCTTAAAAATAAATACATCTAAGAGCTTGGGAAATGTAATTCTTCCATCCATAACCATGTACATTTGTGATGTGTCTATTATATGTTTTCAATTTTTAGTTTTTAAAAACTTTATATCAGTTTTTGTAAATGAGTTGTATGATATGAATATTAATGCTATTTTGTAATGAATATTAATGCTATTTTGTAATGAATATTATGTTTATGAATGCATAATTATCAGAAAATAGATGTGACTCTATTTCAAAATTGCCTAAAATTCATGCTCTTTAGAGAATTTTGGAATATTTTAAGCTCAATTAGTGCTTTCTCTCTATATATATATTTACTTTGAAATAAACATTTAATGTTTCTCTTATTTCTTTTAGTACTCTTCACTTGTTAGCAGGGTATAAATAATTGATATTGCATTGATTTTTTTATTAGAAGATTCAACTTTTAGAATTGAATATTACATTAAAAAGTTCATCACCTTAATGTAATTTTAAAATTCATTTTTAGAATAA
Source organism: Cervus canadensis (assembly GCF_019320065.1). Classification (NCBI taxonomy): domain Eukaryota; kingdom Metazoa; phylum Chordata; class Mammalia; order Artiodactyla; family Cervidae; genus Cervus; species Cervus canadensis. Next base: position 31,119,253 of record NC_057406.1, on the reverse strand, counting down.
ATTAAGTCCACACTCACTGATCAAAATTTTGACATCTTGCTTCTAAAGAAAACCTTATGAATAAAAAAGAGTATGTGCTTAGTTGCCATCACAAATACTTCAGATGTTTAGATTTTTGTTTTTAACAGATTTTGTTCATGATATTTATGAAGATAAATGCAATTAAACTTTCTATGTCTCTAGTTGTTTTTGGTCGTTATTTACATACTGATGTTCTGTAGGAATGGGAAGTGGTAGTGCTGGAAAAGAAGGGGGGCCCTTTAAAGCTCTTTTAAGACAACAGACTCAATCAGCATTGGAACAGAGGGTAAGGTTCACTCAATATTCTTTCTTCTTACACTGTTAATATGATTTTATTCTCATGCTTCTATGCACTTACAACTTGTTTTCATATACTAGTTTTGATTAATATTGTAATTTCAATCCAAAAGGTATCACAGTAATTTGCTTATAAATGATTACTTTTAATTTTGAATAATTCTATAACTATTTTTGTCTTATCTCCCAAAATTATATTAGAAATAGTCTGTTTGGAAATAACCATTGGATAATGAAATCATTTCTAATTTTACATTAGAGTTTAATATATAAAAGGAAATAGTGGATAATTTTCTAGAAAAAAGTTTATTGGTGTTGTATTAAAAATAATTCTTTAGTATATTAACATATATTTGCTGAGATAATTTTTATCAGTGGCCAGTCTCTTTGGGATTAAGAAATGCAGATTCCATATTTTTACATATTAACATAGATATTATGATTGTTCAGTATGTGACTACATCTCTTTTAAGTACTGTAAATTTATTTAATTAAATATGTTGCATGAAGAGCTAAAGTTTTTGGATGATTTTCTCTCTTTATTTTTTTGTATAAACTTCATTGCTAAGGGAGGATCGCCTCATAGGTTCTGTAGAAGGCGGGTATGTTTCTGAACATGTGTGAGAGCCTATTTCATGTATTGGTAGCTTTTCTAGTTTTAATCTTGATCATTTAAGTTTTATTTAAGCTTTTAACAAATGTTGCCAGCTTTTTTTCTTTTCATAATGCAAAGTTGTTTGTTTTTTGTTTTAATTTAATGGCACTATGAGGCTCATGTTTTTTTTTTTCCCCCTAACTAATACAGTGCATGATTTTATATGTCATGTCAGTTATTTTAAGACACAGTTCCATAGCTTTCATTATGTCTGATTTGGAAGTTACAGGCATTTACAGAATTTTTCTTTTACATGTTCCATTTTATACGAGCAGTAAAAAAAAAAAAAGCTGAAACATAGCAAATATCTGTAAAAGGATGCTTTTATAAAACAAAGGTATTTATTTGCTAGAAGTTGGCTTTTGACAAGTGTTTTTCAGATCCTATTATTATAAACAATACAACAGGTAATTTTTTTAGATTTTCTTTCCCTGTGCTGAAAGTATCTGTGTGTACAGTTAAAAAAATCAGTTATAAAAGTCTGGAGAAAACAGAGCTGAACTCAACTTGGGACATTGGTAGGACTTGGGTGGTACCTAGTTCTTTGCCTTTCAGCTACTACTGTCACATCGGCAGGCATATCATGCCAACGACTGCCATCAGATAGCTCACCTAAACATTCAAACTATACATTGAAACCAAATATAAAAAGACTAACACCATGGGGAAGAGGATCAGAGTTAGTGAGTGTCACTTAGTTTTTAGGCCAGAGAACTCTTATCGCCTGCCCCCTCCCAGTGTTACGTTTTCTGGAGTCCCTTAGGCTAGGAATATTTTCTGTAGTCTAATTACCATTCCAGAATTCACATGAACAGAAAAACTTGACTTGTCTTGACATTTGATATAGTGAGACTTTGCCTGTGTGTTGAGTCCATGACTCTCCTGTATGTACTAAGAGCTTTAAGAAGCACCTAGTTTTAAAAGACAAAAGAAATACTGATCAATGAAAGTGCTTTGGATTTAGTTTGGATAAAACTTATGTCTTCAAATATGCTTTCAAATATCCTTAAACTTTTGGGCACATTAACACATTGGACATACATTACTAGATAATCCTTGAGGCACTAGCAGCAGAGATGTGGAGGACTAGAGTTTTCATTTACCACTCTGTAAACCTCAGTTGGCAATAGATTTACCTTATCAACCTTGCAGTGGCAGTGAGTTGTATTTGTGAGCCTCCTTCTACACCCTGTGTACATAATAGGTAGAAAAAGCATTGTCATGCTTGGTTTCCCCATTTACCTGTGACTGCCATCAGTATCAGTATGGGAAAAATTTGTGCAGAAATAATGGAGAATTCTCCCTGTATGTGGTCACTTATGCTTTAACTCTGCCAAGTTGAACACTAGGTCAAGTTGAACATACCTATTTATCATTTTATATATTCATTTTAAAAATATTCACTTCTGCCCCTTGCTACCCTTAATAAATTATATAGCTTTTTGTTTCTTGTGGAAAAGAGGAACTGTATTTGTCCATCATCTTTTACTTTGAGTTACTCAAGTAACAGTTATCAAAAATAAAAGTGCTTTTTTCTTCCTCTGTCACAAAAGCATTAAAAAATAAGTTGACAAGATCTTGGTAATTGGTATCAGATTATTGGGAGGTAAAAGTTTAGATTAAGGTTCTGTCTGTGAAGTATTTGCTGTGAGGCAAATAGATTTATTTTTCCAATATGATTCTTTTTTAACTTGCCAGAAAAATGAAGTTACTTTTTAGATTCTGGAATGTATATTTTTCTTCAATAAAGAATCCTAATTGATGTAGTTTAGCTTAGTATTTCCCAAGAAGTCTTTCCGTTTAAAATGCCTATTAGGAACCCACTTTGGGAAACTTAGACTAAAAGCAGATTCTTTGGTAAATTATGATCTTTTTTGAAGTAGGGATAAAATTATATGATAAATCATTGTAGGAACCTGGTGGGGAGTTTTGTATCTAGAAAGTTTACTATGGTGTCTTGGGATAATAAAAAACATCTCTGATTTCAAAAAATGAAATTGACTGAATATCTTCTGAGAAAAATCCTATTTAAATCTTTTAAAAAATTCCATTTGTTCTCAGAATTTTCAACTAGCCTTCCTCTGAGCACATGCTATTAAATGATTTATGCTGCATGCGCTTGGCTTATGTCAAAGCATCAGTGTATGAAGTCTTATCTAGGCTGCACAGGGCAAAATAAGGGCTTTCCAGAGAAAATGTGGTCCCTGGCATTCCCATCTGGACACTGAAGGCAGGGTGTGCTTGGGCGGACCTTAACAAAGCTGTCCTTTTCAGTGGAGGAGAACCTATAGATTCATCAGGTGTAGTGATAGACTAGAGATTAAAATCATTTTTGTGGCTCAGAGAGTATAGGCCCTCTTCATTTCAGTGTTTCACCTGAACCATGGATTTGATAGGACATGCATCTCAGTATGGTAACGTCTGTGAAGCCTAGTTTTAAGGTACTGTGCAAAGGACTGGCACATTGGAAGTGCCATAATGGTTACTGGTGATACCGGTGGGAGGACAGCTATGTAACCCTCAGTTGAGATACTGGCGGTAGCTCTTCTGAAAGTGTTGTTTGCCGATCATAGTTTGGGTTGAATAACAATGCCATTTTAATTCTAGGTTAAGTTTGTTGGTTTGTTTTTGGCCATGCCCTGTGGCATGTGGGATCCTAGCCTAACCGTGGGTGGAACTCACGCCCCCTGCAGTGAAAATGCGAGTCCTAAGCACTGAACTTCCAGACAAGTCCCTCTAGGTTAAGTTTTGTGTTAAACTGGGGAAGTGTGCTGCCTGGATGAACTGGGGACAGTTAGGACAGAGTCTAAGTTGGCAGGACATCCTTCACCTTTAGGTCAGCTGGTCCCCTCCTACTTCTGGAGTGATGCTTCCCCTATCCTGTTCTCCCATTTTCTGAAGTTTGGGGAGAAGAGTCAGAACTCCCAAATAGAGAAATCATTTAGGTTCACTTTCTTTTTCTGTCTTATCTAAAATCTTATATGCAGATTTCCAGCATGGAATTTACTTATTTCTCAAGTTTAGGTGGAAGTATTACATTCCATTTAGCTTCCAAAATTTGCATTTTCACTGTCTGTTATCCAAAATATTTAAAATGTTAAGTATAAAGATAAAGTGTAACATGCTTTTTGGACTTTACCACAGTAGTTTGAGGAGATTTTATAACTTCTGTATTCTTAAATTGAAAACAAATCTTAAGGATCTCAAGGACACAACTTAGAAACTGAACAAAAGACTCATGTTTCCAATAGTATGAGCTTATCTGTACATTTCTCATTTAAAATTTATATGTAAAAAATTTAGGTGGAAATAAGGGGCTGTTTTGACTCACCATTTTAAGTAAAATTCCCTTCCCTTCGTCTGCCTTTTCTTCCTTTTGCTCTACCTGTCAACTGGGTCAAACCTGTCCACTTCCACTGTTTTTTTACTCCTTTTTACATAGCATAGGTTTTTCTTGCTTGTTAAAGATTACTTTTAAATTTTAATGAATTTCTAAATATGAGAGTGTGTGTGCACACACCCACACATGTATATATATTTTAATACTATACCTCATGGGTTATTGGGGTGTAGAGGACTGTTTGCCTCTGTGCTCAATGACTCCAAGTTGCTTTGCTGTGTGAATTATGCTTTGGTCAGTTCATATCTCCATGCTTTAAGCAGCCAGTCAGTAATCTTGCTGTGGTTAATGTGCTTGCTTCTCGCAGTATTCTGTATCTCTTTACTCCCAACTTTTATTTGCTGCATTTAATCTGCTGTGGTCCAGAAAAAAAGATACCAGTAGATTTTAGAATACATTTGTAATGTTATACACTTGTAATTACCATATATCATTGTATGAATATAGTCTGTGGGGATCTCTTAGGAATGAAATACATGAAGTTTAGTCCTTGCAACTGTAACAGTTCTTTTGACTGTTGAGAGCCCTGTTTTGCTTAATTTCCAGTTCTCAGTTATGTTCTGAATAGCTGAGGCTACTGGTAAGTGATTTGTGGTTAAGTGAGCTATGTTAATCTTGCAGCCAGACAGGTCAGATATTGTTTTCCTTTCTTGCATCCAGTTTTTATCATATGAGCGGCCTTAGGAACTCTCCTTTCTTTTGGGTGCTGTTTCAATAAATTTTCTTTCTCTGCTTTACCATTTCTTTCTTGCCTGCATCTCTTCATTTCTAAGTTGACAAATTTGATGTCCTCGAGAGAGGGGAATAAATCCTGGAGGAACTTGTAGAATTTGATTGCCTCCCTTGCTGTCATCTACAAACCTCTCCCCTTTCTTAATGTGCATTTATATATTTAGATTTTTTTTCCTGCTGCCCCCTTGTTGGTAGAGGAAATAAGCCCACACAGTAATTCTCTGCTTACTTGAACTTGACATTGGCTCTTCTCTTCACCTTTCTATGTAGCTGTTAACCTGCTCTGCTCATCCTCTCCTTCCTCCTCCCTCAGTCCCACCTTGTTTTAGACCTCCTGCCCCAGGACTTCAGAGTCTACCAGTAGCTTGGAACAGGCTAGTAGGTGTCTGAGGCAGAGTCTCCCCCGTGAAGAAGTAGATGTGGATTGTGGTTCAGGCAGATTCCCCATCTCATTGCCAAGTTGGATCACAATAGGCGATTAAGAGGAAGGAAGAGTGTGTTCAGATAGCTCAAATTGAAACTCTGAGAATGTTGTGTTTTTCCTCATTTAAAAGTGATAAAAAAGGTGTTCAGATTCTGTGTAACGTAATACATGTGGGAAAATGGATTGGGAACTCAACATCCAAGGAAGCTTTTCATTACAAATCATCTGTAATGTATAATTGGTAGTCTTTTGTTAACGGGTAGAATTCATTTCTTTATGACAACCTTTTTAACAGGCACTCATTTGTACTTCACACATGGTCAGGCATATTTTTCCCCCATTCTTTCTACTAGGAATTTCCATTTTTCACCCTGACGGCATTTCCTCCTGGATTCCTCGTGCATGTTGGGGGCGTTGTTAGTGCACGCTCTGTGAAGCTTTTGGATCGTATCCACAATCCTGGTATGTTCTCTAAACATTTGTTTTCCGTGTTTCATTTACTTACACTGTGATTATTATTAACACTGATTTTTATAATTTTTTAAGCTGAATTTATCCAAAAAGAAAAATGACGAAGAAAGTATAAACTAGCACACGTTGCTTTCAAATATTTGCGGTAATCTTAACTAAAAATAAGCTAAGTAGAAGTGTATATTTCAGTTACTTTTTTTTAATACAAAGCAAATCTTGATTCATTTTTGGCCAAGCTGTATCACTCTGAGGCAATCCTTAAGTCACTTTTGAGTCAGCTGTTTTCTTTGACTCAGGCAGATAACTAAATTTACAGTTTGATCATTGTGGCCATGAGCTTAAGAGGTTAGGTTAATTCTTTTCACTGGAATAATTCTTTATGGGTTATTCAAGTAATTTTCTTATTCATAAAAGAAGTCTTCTTTTGAAATGTATACATTGTGTAGAGAACCTAAAAGTTTTAAAAAAGTAATTATTGTCTTTGGGTCCTTGGTTTCTTTCAGTAGCTATTTATTTCATATAAGAAAGAAAATAGCAGCTCACTTCTTTAAAACATGAATCTTGATTATAAAAGAGAAAAAAAGCATGCAAATCCTGGGAATTTCAGACCCTTGGATTAAAAATGCTTTGCTGATTTTTCTAAATCTAAAATAAGCATGAGACGTATAGTAGGAACTTTCCCTGTGGAACCTGGTCTTGCATCTCTCATTGACTAGATGCCCAGTAACTTGCTCAAGTCACTTATTATTTTGATGACATACCTTAAATTTGAAGTTATATTAGTATTCTTACCTGGCATGTATGCAAATATATTTTTGAAAATTGAAATGGTCACTTCCAGTAACCTATTCCTGGGGCTTGTGCTGACAGCTATGAAAAAAGAAGAATGCTTTGAAATTATTAAATGGTGACTTTGAGGATACAAAGCATTACTGTTCTTTTAGATTTTTTAAAAATTTAATCTGGACCCCATAGTTTGATGTCATTTGAATTAAAACAGAATGGAATTTTTCTAGACCCTGAATGGAATTGCAGAAAAGCAATACTATTTGGGATTAGTTAAACTCTAACATTGAGCAAATACATATTTTAAGTACCAGTCTTCTCTTTTTCTTCCCTGGTTTATTATTTTTTTCCCCTGTATCTTATTTTTGGGGTCAATTTAAAATCTTTTCTTTGTGTAGTATTTTCTGCATTCTGTAGTACTTTAAGGCAAATTTAGACTGATGCCAGTTTTAATGGATCAAGATCTTGAAGACTATGCCAAGTTTCATATCTGTGCATTTAGGATCTTGAATTATTTGAGAAGTGCAAGGAAATACTGAGTTAAGATACCTGACACTAACTGGGTGACCCAAGGCCAGTTACCTGTGTTTCTATGTACCCTTGACTCAAGTATTTTGATAATTGGCACCCACCCATCGATATAATAGCTCCAAAAATGGTTCTAGGAATATATTCAGTTGTTCATGATGGAAACATTTTGATTTCATCATTGCTCCCATGTACTCCGAGTAAGCTGTAGAGTCTAGGAGAAGAAATGAAGGTTATTTAAACTAAGTTTAAGTAGAGAGCCAAGTTTTAAAATGCATTACTTAAAAAAACTCCCCCAAAAACCTGCTTTTGAGCGTTTTCCATACTTGCCGGTTTATTTTTAGCTGTGTAAGAAATATAAAAGTCCAGGCCCAGGGAAGAAAACACAAGTTCTTCCTTCTTATAAAATATGATTTGTATATTGTAACCATAGCACATCCGTTTTCTTTCTCTGCTTCCCTGTCAGAATATTTTTTCAGTTTACGTGGAGAAATTCTCAGTTACTAATGGTTTATTTTCCAGAAGATTATGGGCATATATAATACATATAAATACTTGTAATGTTATAAATGTTGTATTTCAGTTTTGTTTTTATTTTCAGTTAAATGTAAATCTCATTCTAGTGGCCCCAATATTACATTATTTTGATAGAATTATCACATTATTTGGGTTGTTTTTTATATATGTATTGTGCCTGAAAAAGGAACATTTGTTTAACATTTTGTTAATCTTCAGGTCCCGTAAATAATTATTTGTGAAAAAATTTTAATTTGTTGACAGAAGCTGAATGTCAGAACAAAACTCAGTTAGCATCTACCATAATAAAGATATATTAATTTTATGATTCTGAGTTACTCTGCTGAAAGAAAATTATGACAGATGAGATACACGTGCTAATGTTAAAAGTCCTATATTTGCACTCTCAGATGAATCTTGCAGCTATTTTTTGACTAGTGAATATGCGAAATTTTCATTTCACACTAAATATAAAAGGAAAAGCCTTATTTTAAAATGACTACCACCTGCTAACTATTGATTATTATTTTGGAGTTACTTCTTTAGAACTTCCTCTTCTTCAATATTAAACAAACAGGTCAATACAATAAGGGAGAGAATGGGATGGTTTTAAAAGGTAACAATTAGACTTCAGTTAATGTTAGATTACTATAGCATGTTCCTTCTTCTCTATTTCTCCTTCTTATTAACTCTGCTGTCTGTGTCTTTCTAGTTCCTGTCAAGTGGTGTTGTCAATTGTGTTCTGATTTGTAGTATTTTTTGGTTTTTTTCCTACTATTCTGCACCTAAAACTGATCTACTAATTTGCTGTTTTGAACTCAGCCTTTGTCGGAATTATGGGTAACACAAGATCTTACAAACTGCTAGACTGGAATAGTTTCAATTCAGGTATTTTAATGGTCATTCAGTACTACATATGCTGACAAAAATTATGGCAGCTCAGTGAAGTTTTTAGAAGTGTTCTCAATTAAATAGGCTTAATGTCAATTCAGTTAATACAGATACGTTTTGGAATACATATGTGATAACTTTTGTAATTTCCATGGAAATACAAATATAAAAATGTTTTTACTAAAATGAATTAATCAAAACCATAGAAATACCATGAATTATGAATGACTTCTGTTAGGTGATGAACTTTCAGAATGATAATTTTAAATTATATTTATTATATTTTTGTACAGTTTTTTTCATATCAGGTAAATGATTCTAGCATTAGCTTTATCATTAAGGGAATAGTAATTGTTAAATATAGAAGTATTAAATGGCTAGTTTGATCATCTTAAAGTATATTTAAACTTAAGTTTAGATTTGAATATATTTAGTGTTCTATAAATATTATAAAAGTGTAACTGTTTTTTATTTTTAATTTTTTAATTTTTTTAAAATTTATTTTAATTGGAAGCTAATTACTTTACAATATTGTGGTGGATTTTGCTGTATTTTTATTTATAATTCTAGAAGTGTTCCAAAATTTGCTAAGTAGGAGCAGATTTTGGGGAGATTAACAGCTTTCGTAAGCTTTCCTCCCTCCCTTTACAAATAGGATATATTTTTTCTTTCTAAGTAATTTTACATGTGAATATAGTTTGTAGCTTTTAAAGAAACTTAAGATAGCTTTACAGCTGATGATGTGGTTTAGAGTCAAAGCCAATTAATTTTTCTTTTTGATAAAAAGCATGTTCTCAACATAAAAATGTATATATTTATCTCTATTTTAGAATTAAATAATAGAGCTGTTTTGATTCAGTATCAGAAACTGGCATTTTCCTAAAGAACTTTTTTAGTTGTGTCAGAAAATACATCTATTTACAGAAAAACGAAATCAGAAGCACCAAGAGGCTCAATGTTTGAGCTAATATCCCATAATCTTTTCAGAATTATAAACTTTTTTTGTTTTTAGGAGTCCAGGATGTAAGTTCTGATGTAAGTAGTGCATGTTTGACTATGAAGTAACTCATGTTCATCATGTGGATTTAACCTAAAGTCAGTCTAGTAAACAGTCTGATCTGGTCCAACCTTTGCAGATTTGGACCGACATCAATTGGTAAATCTTTGAGGAAATTACCTCTATTTCCTATCCAAGTTTTTGCCAGCATGTATCACATTGATTAGAGTTAAAGTAATCATTTGTAATGTAATGCTTTATATTGTTTTTTTTTTTAATGAGAAATTGAAAATATCCTGCTGGATTCATTTAGTAAAATAAGAATATATTTAAAAAAACATGGGCAGATTATGGTGGTGGGCAGAGAAAAGACTAGTTACATAAGAACAGGACATTGAAGCATCATCGTTAATAATTTAAGGAGCTGAAAGTTTGTGAGGGCAACAATGTTTAAGATGAGAGATGTAATAGATGATAGAACTGTTTTAGAAAGTGGAAAAGGCAAAAGTTAAATCTTATAGACACAGTAAAGACTTTGTTCCCTGTAAACAGAATTACAGAATTTGGTGAGGAGGAACATGGTTTAGGAAGCAGTATATCTTGCCATCATTTAAAATAAAATCCAGTAGTAAGTGTAGGAAGGAAAAGATGGATATGTAACAGCATATTAAAAGAACATAAACAATGATGCTTTCAGTTTAATGTGCTCATAGTTTTATGCTTTTGATTGGGGGTATTTAGAGTCTTTCTGGTAAGAACTAATGCATACTTAGAAACCAGGGTTTTTCTGATACTAGTTTCAGAAAAATAGCTTGATAATTCTGAAAAAAAAATTATATCTTTGGTAAATGTATTCAAATCATTTATATATTTTTCTCTGTAATTAGGGAATATTTAGCCACTCCTGTATTACCACAGAAAATAAAAAATTGTAGAAAAGTAGTTGTTGATACAGTTTCTATTAATGCTAGAAATTATTTTTTGATACTATATTTCCTGGTCTCTTTGATACCAGCTATAATATGATATATCATTGACTTCGTAAAAGCCTTCTAAGAAAAAAGAGGAACACATGGTAGTCAAACATGCTAATTATTCGATATTTTTATTTCAGAAACAGTAAAGTGTGGAACGGTATAGGAAGACATTTTATATCACACAATAGTGTTTCATGCAAAACAATAGACCATGTGGATAGTTACTAGAATTTATTTTGTACTGTGCAATTTGCTAGATAAAGAGATGTGCAAAGGTGCCTGTCCCCCTATTTTTATATTCTGGGAGGATAGAAGAATAAATGGCTTACTGTGTGGTATGGTGTGATACAAGATTCTGAGTTAAAGAGGAAGCTGGGATTAACTCTGTGGCAGGGTACCTTATAGAGGTAGTAATCTGGAGCTCAGTTTTGGGTAGTATATGAAGATTCACTTAGATTTATATTTCAGACAGTGTATTTGGAACCATGTTAATATATTCTTTGAGTGTAGTTCTGAAACTTCAAGCATTTGCAAAACAGTATCCTAGCCATTACTCATTCGATGAAGTTTATTACATAGCTAATTTGTACTTTTTGCTTGCTATTAATACAAAATGTCTTAGTTTACTTTTTTCCCCACCCCCTTTTCTTCCGCTTTGTCCTGTTAGTTTGTGTTAACTACAGTGATAGAAGGTATTTTTATAGAGCAGGAAGAAAGGAAGTCAATATTTGAAAATTTATTCAAAACTCTTCCCTTTTATTACCTTGTTTCTTATTTCTTTGGTCTGTTAACAGACTTGGAGAAAGACAAAGTGAACCTTGCTACTAGGAAGGAGAATGTAACATTTGCAGATCTTGTGTGTGACATGCCAGGGACTGGAGATTCCTCGAAGACAGAATAGTCAGATTTGCATTAAATCGCCGCCTACTCATGCAGAATGAATTTAAAAGCAGCAAGACTAGAGAGAGCACAGTTAGTGCAGTGCAGGAGTCCTAGCCAGACAGTGACCTGGGATCTGAGGCTGACAGGAGAGCTAAAGTTTGGTGGCACACTTACTGTGTACTCTTGTAAGATTTGATGGTGGTAGGTCATTTAATCCTCAAGCACAGCCCTCACATAGGCATTCTCATTTTGTACATGAGCAGTATGAAACATAGCCATTTGTCCGAGGTCAAATAGGAAGTGACTGAGCCCCAGTTTGAACCTTACAATTTTGGCTTCAGGGCTTACACTCTTAACCACAAATTTACAACTGTTTAGAATGTGAAGCCTGCAGGACTTGGTAATTATAGGAGAATGTGGTGAGTGAAGCAGGCTCTGTGCAACTTCAGCTGAGAGAGAGAGAAGGGTAATGATTGTCCCACGTGTCTGCAAGTCTTAACATCCCAGGGGGCAAATGATTCCTATCTTTTAGAAACTCTAGTCTGTTTGAAAGTTCAGTTGTAAATAATATGTTAAGAGTAAATTCTAATAGCCCTGGCTCATTACTTCTCAAATGTCTGTAATCTTTTTTTCTTCTGAGTTTACCACTAGAAATATTTCTGAATAGGTCACACATAGTTTCTTACTTAGTAACAGTCTCAGTGAGTTGAGGAAAATTCGTTATTCTTTCCTGTGTAGGATGCATGTCAATTACATAACTTTTTTAGAAGTGACAAGAGGAAATTTAAAGTAGTTATATAATGTCATTTGAAAAATACTAGTTTGAAGTAGCTTATGAACTTAGACAATATTTTTAAAGAGTGTTTTAGTGAGTTGGTAACGCAAGATGTTTGAATAGCCTTTCTTTTGTTTTTGAGCATATTCTAAAAATATTTTTTCTTTTTTTACTGTTTTAGACAGATTGTAGGTTTTAAGACTTATTAGACTGAAAATTTTCTCAATCTTACAATGAATGAACTTGAGCTAATGATAGATTTAGTGGTTTAAATTTAGAAAATGTTAACTCTTTTTCTCTTTTTTGTTTTCAGAAATATAGTTAGAAATTTGACTTTATTTTGGAGGCAAAATTAATAGTTAACATCTAAAAGTGTAGTTACTACTTTAAAAATATTTAACAAAATATGAGTCAGCTGAGGAAATATTTATATAGGGAAATTAAGGAAATATTTATGTAGAATATACTTATCACTCTGATCATTCAAATTTTTCTCCAGTAGATGTTTGTCAAGTGCCTACCATGTCTTAAGCACAATTCTGGGAATTGGAAATAACCAGGGTTCAACCAGGCAAACCTCCTGTTTACATACCAGTCTAGTCTGTTTCTTATACTACTTTGCTCTGTGTGTGTGTGTGTGTGTGAGAGAGAGAGAGAGTTAAATGGATAGACTTTCTTGGAATTTGAATTCTACTGATGATCTCAGCAGTCATTATTTTTCTACATTTGAGGGACATTCATGAGAAGATGTGCAAAGTAAGCCTAAAGTAGTTAAGCAGCATTTGGTTTTCAGTATTTTACTAAGGTTTCAGAAAGTAGATACAGAGAGTTCAAGAAGGCATAAATATAGCATGCATGACTTGTGAGCTTCCTTTTATAATGTGACATAAATGTAATATTTAACTTTCTATTTATATATATAATGTGACATAAATGTAATATTTAACTTTCTATTTATATATATAATGTAACTGGATATTCATTACTTTTTACTATCTAAAAAAAAGTCAGATGGGTTATCTCCTTAAATGTGAAATTTCACTCTTCATATATATGGAATATGTAAAATGTAACTGGATATTCCATTACATTATTATAATGTAACATGTAAATGTAATGTATCATTCTCTGTATGAAATAATGTAACTGGTCACCAGTTACATTATATATATAAAGAATGAAATGTCACAGTCAAGGAGTAAATTACGTATTTGACTTTTTTTTTTTTTTTTAAACAAATAGTAACGACTGCAGTTTGGTCCAACATGGACTGTACCTGAGCCACCATCCTAGTATTCCAAATTACCACATCTTGAAGTTCACTCTCAGTTTGCGCATTACTTCTTCTATAATGAGATTCTTCTTTTTAGTCTGTACTGAATTCCCAACCAGTTTGAGGTTCTATACTTCCTTGAACCTGGACTCTAATTTCTATTCTGTTAGTGGCAATTTATCTTCTTCAAAAGGTTGTTTTGGGTTGGACTATTACTTTCAGATATTTGAGAAGATAGCTTTTAGTGCTGCCCATTAACAAGATACATTATCCTTTTTCTGAAAATCCTACCTAACGCTTTATCTTCTCTTGTTTATTTAAAAATTAGATTGAATAACTGCCCATTTCCTTTTTTTTTTTTCCTTTCAACTTGATTAAAAGGTTCCCATGGACAGAATTATTCTCTTCTAGACCTATATAAAAATAGAACTACATTGAACTCTTCAGGTAGTCAGCATTTCTTAGTTGCAAATGTGTAATTGCCTAAAATCTTGAAGGAATTGACTTTTATAAAGGCATATTATGTTGTTCACTTCTTTACTTTTTGAGGTGTAAACTATTACTGTCATTTTAGGAATCTTTACCAGTGTCACCTGTACTTTAGAAACAAGATAAAATACTAAAAAGATGGCAAGATATCAAGCTATGGCCATGCTCTAGACAAGTAATAGAAAAACGAATTAACTGTGGTGTCAACGTAAGTGTGAGGACATTACCCTTGTAAGAGGCATCAGTGAGGCATTGATCTAGAACTCAGTTCATGCTTGCAATTAAAAGGATATAGTAAAAGATTTGTGATAATTATCTATGTATAGTTCTGACCCTTAGAAGAAAAGTACAAAATAGTATGAAATACAATTTGTATAATAAATAACTTTTAATATCTCCTAAAATGATCATCTTTTTATGATTATCAATAATTCTGTAGATTCTTGGGAGGAGCATGGTATTTTAAGTGAAGATATTTTTTCTTCACATCTCTGAAATGTTAATTTGCAACCCTCACATCTCAGCTGTATATCCTTCAAGTGACAAATTGTATCCAGTTTCATATAAGGCGTATATAGTTGCCAGTAAATTTTTAAGCCAGGTTCTTTGTTTTGCCTTTTATATAAGTATGGTAAATCCTCAGTTTTTACTTTTGTAGGGTGAAAAAAACAGTTCAGATTCACTAATGTATTTCCTATAAGAAGTATAATTAGCCATTTTTAAGCGTTAAGATTTCCATTAGTAGAGATTAAATACTGATGTTTCTGAATTTTCAGTACTAGTAAGTTAAACTGAATCCTGATTGCTACTTGAAAATTCTGTGGCTCATCTCTGGCATTAAGTATGAGATAAGCTTTGAAAACAAGTTTTTCTGTAATATTAAATAAATTGATTTTTCTTAATTTTATCTTAATTAACCCCTAAATTTAATAGCCAAAAAATTCATGCTTTGACTTCCTGCTCACAGTTGTAGGTAGTTATTTTAATCCAATGACGAGTTTGTGATGAAGTGCTCCCTACTGTATGCTTGCCTCGCTTTCACCTAGAATCTAGGGCCATTACTTTCTGTAACCATTTCAGTGAGCTGCCATAGTTTTCAGTCTGTACTGTCACCTGATCCAAGCATGCGCCAAAGTTTCCACTGTTTCTGGCTCCTGTCTGCTGAATCTGCTTTGCAAAACCCTTCGTTCTTTGAGCTTTTGCTTTAGCCAAAAACCAAATTTAAGAAATTCTTTGGAGTGTGGATATAACACCATTTGCTTCCTTAGCCCTCCTGTTATGTAACTCTTTAGCTTTTATTAAACTTGTAAATACTTTATTAACTACAACAGTGGCATCCCCCTGTGCAATTGTGTGGCTCCTGTGTCAAAATAAAGGCTGCTTGTGAACTTGTCAGAAGAGTATGAATGCTCTACTTGCGCTGCATTCAGCTTTTTGTTGGTTTTTTGTTTGTTTTTTTAAATCAGCCACTTATTCTTTCATAGTGTTTGGTTTAATTATCTGATTATTTTATGTGTTATACCAAGGTAAGTTTGATGTAGATAAAACTTTGTATTCTATGTGGTTACATGTATCTCATAGCAATTATTATTACATACTTTTCCATTTAGGCATGCTGGCCTTTCTAAATAAATAGATCTTGAACTTAAGTAGCTTCTTCCAAATTTTTCATTAATTAAAAAAAATATAATACTGTTGATTACATCCTGTAAAAGTTTTAAAGCAAAAAAACTACCATGTATTACTATGTAGTAAGATGTAGGCAAACCTAATGTGAGAAAATCTATTTTTATAAAAACGTAGTATATGATTATTTGACTTAGTAAATATTATTGTAAACTTCCAGAATGATTTGAAAAGTAAATTGCAGGTTTTACTATTATATCTTAGAAAGTCAGCTTTTCATTTTACATAGTTTTTCAGGAAAATAATTTTTTTCTAAACTGAGATATAGTTCTTATTTTTGCTATCTTTTTAGAAAATCATAAGTAATTTGATAGATGGAGCAACTAGTTGAAAATAGTTTGTCTTATGATATAAAATTTCACTATTAGGAAAAGATGATGTTAATAGATGTCCAAATTGATCTGGAAACGTGTATGTCCTAAAAAGAGAGAATGGATATTAAACTGTTTTTGTGCTCTTGATGTCTACATTTCAGCTAGGAATATGAAGAAATTCTTTAACATAGTAGCATATGTGCAAAATAGGGCCACCTAATTGTCTCACACATTTCTGAATTCGTAATATTGATTGCTAACACCATATTGTAGTATTTTCTATTTCTTTTCCTTCTTTATCTCATACTTTGATCTTTTCCTCAGTTTCCTGGAGTTTTGTGTCTTTTTCTTCTTTTCTGAAAGAAAGTTTTAGGGTAGCACGGTCTTGGATCTAAGACTTTAATGCAAGAACTGGCTGGCATCATTTGTAGTTCTGGTTTTTACCTCCTCACTTCTTTTTGCTGATCTCCCTGTGGGGGAAACAAAATTCCACCATAGGAATGTGAGCTATAACAAGCCTTTTAACCTTTGTTTACTTTGCTGTCTTCAGTATTTCACTAGTGAGTATGATTCTACTTATTCTACTTACTTTGAAAAACGTATTTGAAAACTGCATATGTACAGAAACTCAGAAGGCTTTTGGATTGTTGGATTTTCAGTCGTAATAGTGCCTTTTTAATGTGAAAGATTTACAGTAAGAGCGTAGCATCTTATTTAGAGTTGATCAGGTTTTTTCTTTTCCAAATTGTTCCCAAATGGAATTGGCACAAAAAGAGAAACAATTTAGGATATGCTGATTATAGACCGTTTCTGTTTTTAACATCTTTGCATATGAAAAGTTAACTATATATGCAGCTGCTGTTCATCAGTAGTTTGCAGCTAACTGCAAGTAATTAGAAGTGTATGTGACAGATGTTCCATCTATAATGCTCCATTGCAAGCAATGTTGGGCTACTCTATGGTTATAAAATGTGATCTGTGATTTGAAAGCATTTTCTTAATGACAGAGCCATATATGGAGTTACAGTGTTCTTTCTGAAATTTGTCCTTACGTACATTAACTAGATTCTTTGTGCTAATGTTTTCAGTGTATTTGCTTTCTTTATTTTGAATTGGCCAGTCCCTTTATTTCTTGTCACTTTGCTTCAGGACCCCGCATCTCTTTAGAAGGATGGCTACAGATGGCTTTCTGCTTTTTAATGTTGATAAGTCTATGCCTTGCAGAGATCCCAGAATGTATTGCATTATTAAAAATTAAGTACCAGGAAATGAAATCAGAATTTAAAATAAATTTATGGATATGACTCAAGGTGCTCACTCAGTGAGGTGAGACATAGGAAGTCCTTTTAGTTTAAGATTAGAGTCTGAAAACTCTGGGTCTACCTTTCAAATTGTATCTCATAAAACAGATCCCTATAGATAGCCCTAAAGAAATAAAGGAAATAGAACTAGGTGATTTATTTTCTAGCACCTGAGTTTAAAATGTTAAACTTCTTGAGAAGTAGCATTAAATGAAAATGTTAATAAGCTTTTTGAGAAGTAGCGTTTTAAAGATGTGAAGTTTGAAAACCTGTTGTAGAATA
The DNA here is from genome assembly GCF_019320065.1 of Cervus canadensis. NCBI lineage: Eukaryota > Metazoa > Chordata > Mammalia > Artiodactyla > Cervidae > Cervus > Cervus canadensis. The sequence continues at coordinate 31,101,556 of NC_057406.1, read as the reverse complement.
GTAGTTCTTTGCCTTCCAGAGTATGCATACTTTACATATTTCTTGTTCAAATAGACAATGTGCTATTGAGTAGTGAACTGATTTAAAATTTATTTTTCAGATGAACCAGAAACTCGAGATGCATGGTGGGCAGAAATCAGACAAGAAATAAAATCCCATGCCAAAGCATTAGGCTGTCATGCTGTAGTGGGCTACAGTGAATCAACTAGCATCTGGTAAATGATAACAACAACTTGATTTTCTAGATGCTGTAGTTTACAGATTGTCATCTGAAAGGGTAAAAGCTTTAATGCAGATACGGAGAAAAGAAGAAAAGTGGATTGATCCAGTTAGCATGGGCTTTTTTAGAATACATCAGGAGGAGGTTCATATGCTATCTTTACTGCTTAATTAATGTGAAACTTCAGGAAAATTGCTCTACTCCTCCGAGCCTCAGTTTATACATTGGAGACAATAACTACCTATCAGTTAAGGTTATTGAGGCATTAAATGAGAATATAATACTGGCACACAGCAAGTATTAACTCCCGGCCTACTGTATTCCAGTTTGTGACTCCACCAGCTCCTTCCTCTGGGATTTTGAAACCCTTAATCTTTTGTAAATGAACTGCCATGTGTCTTTCAAGTTCATTTGTAAACTCTTTCTGCCTTCATTAATTAACTATAACTTAACTTTTTCCTACCAACAAATCTCCCTAACGCTACCCAGTTAGGAAGGGACTTCCATACTCTCAGTTCTCAATTTCTTTTTCTCCTGTCTTTCATTTGGACAACCTCTTCCCCATTTAAGTCTGTGCCAATCCACTGTTCAGGATTTTCTACCTCCAAAACTTTTTTCTGCTCTTCTTAATTAACTGCCCTGCCCATCTCCTCCAGTTAAACACAATTATTTCCCTTCTGACAGCCTGGCATTGTACTTTCTCGTTCTTAAGTCCTCTATCCTCAGTTGACTTTCAACCGTATTTTGACTTCATTATCACATGAAACTGTTCCTCTTTAAAAATTTGAAACCATAAAATTTCACTCTTGGATCACAACCTGATATTTTCCTACCCATCCCATTTGCTTATTTATTTCTGGTTTGTTTTGACCCTCCTCTTAATCAAGAGTTTTCCCAGTTCCTTACTTAGGAACTTTACTTAGACTTTAGAACCTTAAGTTCTAGCAAGAACCCGTTCCTGTTCATTGCTGAGGAGTACTCATTTGTATATATTACACTCTTGAACTGCTCTGTTCTCATAGTAGCTGTTCTACTTTTGTTAACCTACTAACCGTGTTAGGCTTATCCTGCCTTTCTTCCCAGTAGATAGTCTTGCTCTGTTTGTGGATTTATTTTCATATATTTTCAGGTCTTAGGGATATAGTTTTAGACTTAGAACTTTACTTAGACTTTACTTGCTGTCTGCCATCCTTGAACCCTATTTTCCACTCCTTCAGAAGTTGGTAATAGATGTCGTCTAGACACTGTTTGACCTTATGCTGTCTTATTTTTCCACCTTCTGTTGGGTAATTCTTAACTGCCACCTATTACATAGATAACTTTCTTCTGATGGTACTGATCATTTTTGATGGAGAAAAAATGATTAGACTGTAATAAATCAGGATGTTACAGAGCCATGCTGTTTCATTCTCTAAGGATCCTTTTTTTTTCTTTGCAGACCATATATTATACTTTTTAAAAAACAGCTTTATTGATGTATAATAGGCATATAATCTCACATGTTTAAAGTGTATTACCTTGAAAAGTTCTCACATAACTTTTATGTGAAACCATAAGCGTCACGAAACCATTATTATCATGAAGCCATTAGCATCAGTCATGAAACCATGAAACCATGAGCATCATTGAGACAGTCAGCACATGTGTCACCCCCAAAGCTTCTCTATATTCCTTTGTACTCTCTCCCTTCAGTCCCTTCTCATCGCCCCCCGTCACAGGATATACTGCTGATCTGCTTTCTATCACTAGAATAAGTTTTCAGTATTACACAATTTTATGTAAACAGAATCTTAACATTATGCACTCCTTTTTGTTTAATTAATTTCCCTCAGCATGTTTTAAGTTGAGATTAAACTGAGTGTCATGCCTGTTAGTTAGCAAGAACCTGTTCCTGTTCATTGCTGAGGAGTACTCGTTTGTATATATTACACTCTTGAACTGCTCTGTTCTCATAGTAGCTGTTCTACTTTTGTTAACCTACTAACCGTGTTAGGCTTATCCTGCCTTTCTTCCCAGTAGATAGTCTTGCTCTGTTTGTGGATTTATTTTCATATACTTTCAGGTTAGGGATATAGTTTTAGAAGACATAGTTCTTACCATCAGATTCACATTCTTCTGGAGAATTATGACAAGCATAATACATTTTATGGTAGAGCTATCCCAAGATATCTTAGGATCCTAGAGGGCCATAGGTTAGGATTGGAAGAAAGTTTTAATGAAGTAACTGAAGCTTGAACTGTGTCTTGAGAGATGAGTTATAGCAACGAAGAGAAAAGGCATAGGGAGGGTTTTCAGGGTGAAAAGAGTAGCATGTGGAGAAGGCCAGAGGGGTGGATTCAGTTGCTGGAGATAAGTCACCGATGCAGGAGTCTACAGAAATGAGTCTAATTCATTTACTTAGAAGTTTGCATTCACCTGATGTAAGCTTCTGTTTTCCCTGGAGACCTCAGAAAATCTTTGTATTTAAACCCTGTCTTTACTAGTTTTTTCTGTTCTAACCTGTCCTACTTACTGTTACTGGACTCAGTTCCCTGCAGTGCACACCTTGAAATGCACACCTGCTCTAGTAGCTCTTTGATTCAGCACCTTCTGTGGCTTTGTGTGTTTTTTATATTCTTAGTGTGCATTTAACCATTAGAAGCCTGGCCTCTTGCAGATCATTCTATTATGGCCTTGCTTCTTGTCCATTTACTTTGTTTCAAGTGTATTGTCCCTAGATTGCTACTTTTCACATTAGCTTTGGGTGATCTCATTCATAATTCAATAATTATGTTGATTGTTTTTTGACTTTCAAGTTGGGTAATATGTAATAAAGAGTTTCAGAGAATTCTTTGGAAAACCAGTTTTTATCACATATATAATATAATGTAGCTTAAGCTCTGTCTAGTATACTTTGGATGTTTGTGTCAGTTGTCTTTTTATTATTAAGTTTAAATTAAGCTAAAGCAATATAGATATTTATAGTTGTGCTTTTAGAATAATTTTAATAAAATTCAATATTCATTTAAAGAGTATTTTATTACAGTTTAGTGGGCTGTTGCTATATCCAGCAATATAATTTGTTACTACCATTATTTTGAAACATTCCAGTCTTTATAAGCTTTGCCATATTTTAAAGGCATTGTCACTAACAATACTATATCTTTTACAATTTTTAAGTGATAAATAATACTCTTCCTCTTCGTTTTAACAATATTACTTCTATTTTCTATCCTAGATTTAGGAGGTAATCCTGTGATGATAATATTTAGTAAAGTCTATCTTAAATTTAAATTGTCACCTTGGTAATGACTTTGATATTTAACATTTTCCAAAGTTAGACTGCCTGAAAATATTAACTTGTTTTTTTTTTTTTTTCTTTTTTTGTAGTGAAGAGGTCTGTATTTTATCTGCATCCGGCACGGCAGCTGTACTGAACCCTAGATTTTTGCAGGATGGCACCGTGGAGGGCTGTTTGGAACCGAGGTTGTCACGACAGCATGGCTTATTTTCCTTAAGGGTAGAGAAGGGAGAGTTTGACTTTCTTCTTCTCAGAGCTGGGATGATCCTTCTCTATGAGGGCGGGTTACAGGGGTGTGGTGCAGAAATCAGGACCAGGCACTTGACTGGTTTTTACCTAATCCATAGCAACACCTTAGCAACAAAGAAGTATGGGGTTCTGCACTGCATGACGCACATTATTATTTCTAAGATCTCAGTAAATGGCACATATGATTACCAACTGAAGAATTTCAGGTATACATTTTTGTGTTTGCTACAATGTAGAAATAATTTCTTTTGAGTTTTCTCTTCCTTTCTTTTCCTTTCTCTTACCTCCAAAATAGGAAAAGGTCATGAAACAATTTCCATAAAGAAAGTTCCTAATTTACACAACAGACACTATGTTGTATGAAAACTATGTATAAAAGCTTCAATTATGTATAAAAACCTTGTGAAATATGACTTTAAGATATGTGAAAGAGAAAGTAAAAGTGGAAGCATTAGGTAAAATGAAACTACTTTTTGGTTTATTTGATTATCAGTTCCTTTAATCTGTTAGTGTCCATAAATAAAAAGATGAGGTTATCAACTATATGTACAGAAAGCTGTAAGTTTGATACCAGAGCTTGCCTGAATAATATAAATCTTAAATACTTCTTACCTAACACTATGCATATTTTTCCGCAGTATTAATATATTAGTATATATTAAGGAAGAAAGCCAAAAAAAAAATCTATGTGTTATCAAATTTAGTAAAAATTTACAAGTCTCTGTGTAGCCAAGAAAGATACATTACGAAGACCTTGGTCAGTTTCTTCTTTTGTCAGTATTAAAAATAGATTTTGACCATAATATGTTTCAGAGCATTAAAAGTCATGGTAAATAATAGGAAAGTGAAGGTTGTACATTTTGAAGTATACTAAACAATTGGAATATTCTGTTGAGAAAACTGACTTTGCCGGTGAGTTGTCCCAGTGCTGCCAAATAGTTCTTGCTTGTGTTGGTAGCTTCCATTCTTTAGTAGGTAGAAGCCTAATTTAACGAACAGCCTTTCTCATGCAGTTTGATTGTTTCCATATTATGGCTTGGATGGACACAGGAAATTATTAGTGCTTACTAAAGAAAAAATGTAGGAGTAGAAGGAAGAAAAAAATTCCCTAGGATGTCAGTATTTAGAGATTATCCATTTTGTACATTTTGTATTTCAAATGTTTTCATACTTTTTTTGCATTTCTTTTTCTTTGGGATGGTTTTGATCCCTGCCCCCTGTACAGTATTATAAACCTCCATCCATAGTTCTTCAGTCACTCTGTCAGATCTAATCCCTTAAATCTATTTGTCACTTCCACTGCATAATCGTAAGGGATTTGATTAATCATACCTGAATGGTCTAGTGGTTTTCCCTACTTTCTTCAATTTAAGTCTGAATTTTGCAATAAGAAGTTCATGATCGGAGCCACAGTCAACTCCTGGTCTTGTTTTTGCTGATTGTATAGAGCTTTTCCACCTTCAGCTGCAAAAATCTGATTTTGGTGTTGACCGTCTGGTGATGTCCATGTGTAGAGTAGTCTTTTGTGTTGTTGGAAGAAGGTGTTTGCTATGACCAATGCATTCTCTTGGCAAAACTCTGTTAGCCTTTGCCCTGCTTCATTTTGTACTCTAAGGCCAAACTTGCCTGTTACTACAGGTATCTCATGACTTTCTACTTTTGCATTCCAGTCCCCTATGATGAAAAGGACATCTTTTTTTGGTGTTAGTTCTAGAAGGTCTTATAGGTCTTCACAGAACCAGTCAGCTTCTTTAGCATAAGTGGTTGGGGCATAGATTTGGATTACTGTGATATTGAATGGTTTGCCTTGGAAATAAACAGGGATCATTCTGTCATTTTTGATATTACACCCAAGCATGCATTTTGGATTCTTTTGTTGACTATGAAGGCTACTCCATTTCTTCTAAGGGATTCTTGCTCATGAGTAGATATAATAGGTATAATATAGATATAATAGATATAATAGTAGATATAATGGTTATCTGAATTAAATTCGCCCATTTCAGTCCATTTTAGTTCACTGATCCTGAAATGTCGATGTTCACTCTTGCCATCTCCTGTTTGAACACTTCCAATTAACCTTGATTCATGGACCTAACATTCCAGGTTTCTATGCAATATTGTACTTTACAGCATTGGACTTTACGTCCATCACCAGTCACAAAATGCAGAAAGGCAACATGGTTATCTGAGGAAGCCTTACAAATAGCTGAGCAAAGAAGAGAAGTGAAAGGCAAAGGAGAAAAGGAAAGATAATCCATCTGAATGCAGAGTTCCAAAAAATAGCAAGGAGAGATAAGAAAACCTTCCTAACTGATCAATGCAAAGAAATAGAGGAAAACAATAGAATGGCAAAGACTAGATATCTCTTTAAGAAAATTAAAGACACCAGGGGAACATTTCATGCAAAGATGGGCACACTAAAGGGCAGAAATGGTATGGACCTAACAGAAGCAGAAGATAGTAAGAAGAGGTGACAAGAATACACAGAAATATACAAAAAAGATCTTAAAGACCCAGATAACCACAATGATGTGATCACTCACCTAGAACCAGACATCCTGGTATGTGAAGTCAAGTGGGCCTTAGGAATCATCACTATGAACAAAGCTAGTGGAGGTGATGGAATTCCAGCTGAGCTATTCCAAATCCTAAAAGATGATGCTGTGAAAGTGCTGCACTCATTATGCCAGCAAATTTGGAAAACTCAGCAGTGGCCACAAGACTGGAAAAGGTCAGTTTTTATTTCAATTCCAAAGAAAGGCAATGCCAAAGAATGTTCAAACTACCACACAATTGCACTCATCTCACATAGTACCAAAGTAATGCTCAAAATTCTCCAAGCTAGGTTTCAACAGTACGTGAACAATGAACTTCCAGATGTTCAAGCTGGATTTAGAAAAGGCAGAGGAACCAGAGACCAAATTGCCAACATCATAGAAATTGCCAAGATCATAGAAAAAGCAAGAGAATTCCAGAAAAAATCTGTTTCATTGACTGTACCAAAGCCTTTGACTGTGTGGATCACAACAAACTGTGGAAAATTCTTCAAGAGATGGAAATACCAGACAACCTTGCCTGCCTCCTGAGAAATCCGTATGCAGGTCAAGAAGCAACAGTTAGAACTGGACATGGAGCCAGCAACAGACTGGGTTCCAAATAGGGAAAGGAGTACGTCAAGGTTGTATGTTGTCACCCTGCTTATTTAACTTATATACAGAGTCCATCATGCAAAATGCCAGACTGGGTGAAGCACAAGCTGGAATCAAGTTTGCCGGGAGAAATATCAATCACCTCAGATATGCAGATGACACCATCCTTATGGCAGAAAGTAAAGAGGAACTAAAGAGCCTCTTGATGAAGTGAAAGAGGAGAGTGAAAAAGCTGGCTTAAAACTCAGCATCCAGAAAACTAAGATCATGGCATCTGGTCCCATCACTTCATGGCAAATAGATGGGAAAACAATGGAAACATGACGGACTTTATTTTCTTGGGCTCCAAAATCACTGCAGGTGGTGACTGCAGGCATGAAATTAAAAGACGCTTTCTCCTTGGAAGAAAAGCTATGACCAACCTAGACAGCATAGTAAAAAGCAGAGACATTACTTTGCTGACTAAAGTCCATCTAGTCAAAGGAATGGTTTTTCCAGTAGTCATGTATGGATGTGAGAGGGGACCATAAAGAGAGCTGAATGCCGAAGAACTGATGCTTTTAAACTGTGATGTTGGAGAAGACTCTTAATATTTCCTTGTACAGCAAGGAGATCAAACCAGGTAATCCTAAAGGAAATTAAACCTGAATATTCATTGGAAGGACTGATGCTGAAGCTAAAGCTCCAATAACTGACTCACTGGAAAAGACCCTGATGCTGGGAAGGATTGAAGGCAGGAGGAGGAGGGAATGACTCCCAACCAAAATGAGATGGTTGGATAGCATTATCAGCTCGATGGACAGGAGTTTGAGCAAGCTCTGGGAGTTGGTGATGGATCGGGAAGCCTCATGTCATGCAGTCCATGGGGTTGCAGAGAGTCAGACACAACTGAGCAACTGACTGAACTGAACGTCATACATTTTAGCACTTTTATTCTTTATGCTTTATGATACACCACCTGTGTTCAAATAACTCCCACCTGGGAGTTATTTGGTTAAAAATTGTCCCAATTTTCAAAAAAAAAAAAAAAAATTGTCCCAATTTTCATCTTTTCATCTTTCTGTGTTCCCCTTGTACCACGTGGGCTTTGGATTCAAACAAACTGGCGTTAAAATCTGAGGTCTGCTACTTAGTACTTTTTGTGACTGAGCAAATGACTTAGCATCTCAGCTTGGTTTCAGGCCAAATGAAACTAGTTTTTGTTTCCCTGTGCTTGGTGTTATATTGAAGGGGGTGTGCATTTAGCTATAGTTTTCTTACTTAATCTTTAAAAAAAAAAAAGAACCTTTCTAGGTAGATACTGTTGTTCCAGTTTTATAGAGGAGACTCTCAGAGGTTAAATGACTTGCTCGGGCTCACAGCTCTGCTTATATCTGTTTCCCCTGTTACTTCTAATAGGCCAGAATGCCATCCCAACAGTAAAATATGTGGGAGAAACTTAATTTAATTTAGAGGCTTACTGAGAAAATTCTGTGAAATAATGTATACAAAGAATCTGTGCAAAGCCTGATTCCTGGGAGGTATAGTAACTTGTAAACTTTTAGATGGAACAGAATTGAGAACCCATATCTTTTCAGAGCCATGGATGTGACTGTGTGAAATCCTGCTGTTGTCCGTGGAGTTTCCCTCTTCCCTTCCTATTCTTCTCATTTCTTCCGATTTAATGACTGAAAAAAGACTTAATCATTCTAGAATGATTTCATTTTTTTTTTTTTTTTCTAGAATGATTTCATAAACAGCCTATTACAGTAGACATTTTACAGTGAATGGAAAGTTTGTGGGTCGTTTATTTGTGCAGTATGATGGATATTCATTTCTGAAACACAGGTGTTTTGGTTTCTCTGAAAAGGTACAACAGACATTAGAAATTAGAAACTTTAGAGTATGCCTAGCTTTAACTTTTTTTTTCCCCTCTTAAATTTGTTTCTAACTGTAGATTTTTTTCAAATTGGTTTTTTCCCTTAGGCATTATTTTCTGATTTTATGTGTATTATCTTTTCAGATAATAAAAGCATATCACTCTTATTATCTAGCCATTTTAAAAAATATTTAATTTTTAGTTGATTGATGATTGGTTTGCAATATTGGTTTGATTTCTGTCATACATCAACCTTTCATTTTTATGTTGTATCCTAAAGGAGAAACCATTGGAATAATAGTGGTTTTTGTCAGGTCATCAAACATAAGAATTCAGGGAGGGGACATATGTATACCGATGGCTGATTCATGTTGAGGTTTGACAGAAAACAACGAAATTCTGTAAAGCAATTATCCCCTAATTAAAAAAATAAATAAAAAATGACATAATTGATAGAAAATGGCTTACTACTTGTATAAGCCTCTTCTTTCATAACAGAGTGTGTGGTTCTGATTTCCTGTTTATTTCTTATCAATCATAGTGGTAAGTATTATGGTCAAAGTTATGATATACTTTGTACACAAGTACTGGATAGTTAGTATTTGTTTTTGGAAAAATGCATAGACTTTTCAAGAATGCCTTTTTTCCCCTTAATGTATCCATATAGGCTAGAAGAAAATTTGCCTGCAGGCTGTGGATTTTGCCATATACCATATGATGAACTGAATATGCCGTTTCCAGCTCATCTCACATACTGCAATAACTGCAGGAAACAAAAAGTTCCTGATGTTCTCTTCACAACCATAGACCTCCCAGTGGATGCAACAGTTATTGGAAAAGGTTGTCTCATTCAAGCAAGGTATGTTTGTGAAGACAGTACTTGGGGTCCTTGAAGGAATATAGAGTATAAAGTCCAATAGACATATTTGATCCATATGATTTTACTGTATGGAAAATGGGAAGGAAAAATAATCCTGTTTATGAGACTTAGATAAACTTGTATGCAAAAGCAGTCTTAAACATTGAAATTAGGTACAAATGTTTATTATTATGAAGATTATTAACTAACCTGTCAGAGGTGAGGGATGTGACTCAGTATGCTTTAATGATGTTAAATAACTGATATATTTTGGAAGCTGACTTTTTGTTCTTTTTAAGAATGGTGCTATATGGTGTTTTGTTTTGTTTTGTTTTGTTTAACAATTTCAGTTAGCTGTTAAGAGTTCTGCTTAAAGTGTGCTGGAATAGGACATTGGAAGGCACACAGGAAACAGCTGCAGCTATCTAGGTCACTAACAACTGCCAGGCTGCCAAATCCATGGAGCATTTCTGTCCTCATTTTACTGAAGGTCTCAGCAGTAATCACACAGCTGATCATTTTCTCCTTGAAATTCATGGCTTCACAATGCCACACTTCCTCTTTTTTCCTACCTTTACATGTAGTCTTCATTCCTCCTCATTTCTTGTTCCTTGAGAGCCATGAGTTCAGACCCTCTTCTCAAAGCTCTTTCCCTAGTTGAAGTCATCAACTCCTATCTATCTGTATTCTGTCTGTAACTCTAGGACTCCCAAATTTATAGCTCTAGTTCAGAACTTACTTCTGAGCTTCAGACCCATATACTTTGCTGTCTACTTTACACCCCACTTTTATAAGCATCTCATACTTGTTCCTTATTGAACTGCTGATTTTATCCATTTCTTTCATATTGGTCTTTCCTGTTTTCATAAGTGGTACTTGCTCTATTCAGTTCTTCATTGCAAATATGGTATTCTTAAACATTGTTCTCTTTCCTAACCTCCCCACATCAGAGTTATTTCAAAGGCATGTTACATTTTCTTCTAAAATATATTTCTAATCTATTTCCTTTTTGCTTTCATTCCCTCTTGCACCTTAGACCTTCCATTTAGAATTGTTTCTTTCACCTGAGTTATCTTGAGTATTTTTTTGATGGATCTATTGATGATCAACTATTTTTATGTGTCTGAAAATGAGTCCATTTTATCTTTAAACAGTATCTTTGGCTAGCAGTTATTTTCTTTAAGCACATTGAAGATACTCTTCCACTGCCTTCTGGCCTTCATTGCAACTGTTGAGAAATAACCTATTAGACTAACTGTTCTTCTTTTGAAGTTTGTCTATTTTTTTCCCTCAGGCTGTGTGCAAGCTATTTTATTTGTCTTCGGTTTTCTTCAGTTTCCCTGTAGAGTGTTAGGCATGGAGTTCTGTTTATCCTAGTTGTTACACCTTGGACATCTTGAATTTATAGATTGGTATCTTTCATGTGTTTTAAAAAATTTTAGGTTAGTTTTGTGATTCATCTGTTCTCTCGTCTTGATATTCCAATTAAAGTATGTGACACTTTCTGACTGCCTCCTCTATGTCTGTTACTTTCTTGTTTATATTTTTAATCTTTTTATTTCTTTATGTTACATTTTGGATATTTTCTCATCTTTCAGTTCTTTAGTTTTTGTCTTCAGCTGTCTTTAATGTGCTGTTATGTGTAATAATTGGGTTTAAAATTTTTGATTTTTTATTTCCAGAAGTTGTATTTTATTCTTTTTCAAATCTAATACCACATACTGTAGTCTTTGTTTGATTCTGTAACTGATGATTTTAATATCTAAAAATTTTTTTTCCTGTTGTTTCTGCTGGTTATTGTTCGTTGTGTTTTACTTGCTTTGGCGAGTATTGTACAAAGTCCTAGCTTCCCCGGTTGGTGGCATCTTACACAGCTGTAGTGGGGTATCAGCTAGGATATTGACCCTGTTACAGTGGCTTTAACTATGTTCCAAACCTGCATCAGTTTTACATTTTGAATACTTGCATTCATTTAAGGATTTGTGTGTGTGTGTGTGTGTGTATGTGTGTATATGTCTATGCAGTTTTATCCAACAAGTAGATTGTGTAAACCACCATCACAGTCAAGATACACAGCTGTTCACCACCACAAAATCACTTCCTTATACTACCTACTTATATTTATACCTTGTATTGCCCCTTGCCCTGATCCTGTGATACTTTTAGGAAGATTTTTAAAAGTACATAGTTTATCCAGTTTTGTTTTTTTCTTTTTTCCTTGTTTTAGGTAGTCTTCTTCAACAGTTCTCAGATGTGGCCCTTAGACCAATAGCATCACCATCCCTGGGGAATGTATAGAAATGCAAATTGAGGCTCTGTGCCAGAACTGTTAACTCAGAAACACTAGGGATGGAGCCCAGCATGTGTTTTTTAACAAGCCCTCCGGGTGGTTGTGATGCAAGCCGGTATTTGAAAACTACTGGCCTGAGCAGCCTGGCTTACCAGTTTGGGGATCTTCTCTTCATCTTTTCAGTCAACTTTTTAGTCCAAGCTTTTGTTGTCTGTCACCTAAGTAGCTCTTGTTCACCATCCCCACATCAGTTCTCTTTGTACCATTCTCTGTGTAGCAGTGTAAATGATGTCCTAAAATACACAATAGGTCATGTTACTTCTTAAAATCTATCTGGGGTTTCCATTGCTGGTAGAATAAAATCAAACTCCTCACCATGACCAATCCTGACACATTCATGCCCATGCTTAACTGCATCCTCCTCTGTGCCGCCCTCACCCTTGCTCACTTTTTTTGGTTCTTTTATTATGCCAGCTTCATTCCATCATTGTCTTTCTCCAGCAGTCCCAATTCCATCTTGTCTTTAAGATCCTGGCTCAGGTGTTATCTCTGCTTTGAAGCCTCTGTCCAATTCTTTCTTCACCTGGTTTATTTTCTGCACACACCTGATTCTTAGGCATTATCTGCATTTGCTTTGTTTCTTTGTCTTTTTATATTACTCCTCCCCTGGAATACAGTCATGAGCAGGGGGTCTGTGTTTTATTCCTTGATCATTGCTCACCACCTAGAACAGTGCCTGGCACATGGTAGATACTCAAGTTTTATATTCTTTTAATGAGTAAATTAAGTTTTTTTCTCTGTTGTCCGCCCATTATATGATCATGTGGAGTTATGAAACCTAAGATTTAAAATTATATTCTGTGATGATTTTGATTACTATTTGTTTCATTTCTAGAGATTTTGAGAGTTTTTTTCCTTTTGTTTATCGAAATGGGACTTTTAGCAAAAGTGTATACAGTGAAAAAATGGCAGAAAGGATTATTGATAAAACGTAATAAGCCCATCTGAAACAAGTAAATGTTTTTCATCAAGCACATTTTTAGGAAGTTTTAAAAACTGGATATTGCTTAAGATGGTATCAGGAACACTGTCCACTGACTACATTATTTTCCTTTATAGGTTGTGTCGCTTAAAAAAGAAGGCACAGGCAGAAGCAAATGCCACAGCCATCAGTAATCTCTTGCCATTTATGGAATACGAAGTGCATACTCAGCTAATGAATAAACTAAAACTCAAAGCAATGAATGCTTTATTTGGACTGAGAATTCAGATCACAGTGGGCGAAAATATGTTGATGGGCTTAGCGGTAAGTTTCAAGATGTTTTATTTTTGTTTTGTGATTCATGTAGTTGTAGATTCTGTTTTAGGTGATTCAAAGAGTCTTTTAAGAAGACTTAGCTAAAAAATTGGCATTAAGACTTCTAAGGGCCTAGGGACATTATAAGAAGAAAAGAAATCCAGTGATAGACTTTCAGGTACTTTTATATTTCTTTATGAAATTATTATTTGAAATTAAATTAATAAACTATTATCTAAATTTATATTTATGTTATTATTCTATTTTTGTATTCAGATTATAATTCATATAGCTACATTTCTAAGAATTACCATGTAGACCTTATTTTGTAAGTTGGCCACCATTGTCTGGACTTTATTATTGTTTATACATTGCTAACACAGGGTTTTTCCTTCTCAGCATTGTTAAAATTTGGGGCTGTATAACTCTGTTATATGGGGCTGTCTTATTCATTTTGGGATGTTTGGCAGCATCCCTGGCTTTGGTCCACTAGATGCTAATAGCCTCCTATACAGTGTGACAACTGACAACCCAAACCATCCCCAGTCATCACCAGGTGTCCTTTAGGGGGCAGAACCACTCCTTAGCAGGGAGGACCACTGTGCTAAAAGAATCTCTTTTTTTAATGGAGAAAATCAATACATCTGAGATACATGCAACAATAGTCAGCAGCAGAGTATGCTGTAAAATTGTGTGTTTCTGAAGTGCCAGTAAATTGTGAGGCAGCAAAAAGCTCTTTGTCTTGGCTTCATGTGAATCTTCATGCATTAGAAAGTAAGTTCTGACGGGGACTTCCCTGGTGACTCAGTGGTAAATAATCTGCTTGCAGTGCAGGAAACCCAGGTTTGACCCCTGGGTCAGGAAGATCCCCTGGAGATGGGGATAGCTACCCACTTCAGTATTCTTGCCTGGAGAATCCCATGGACAGAAGAGCCTGGCGGTCTATAGTCCATGGGGTTGCAGAGTTGGATATGACTGAGCTACTCACACACACACACAAAACATTATCAGTGGGGAAAGTGAGAACTGCTTTTATAAGTAGCCTGAGACCCGGAGAACTAGATGTCTGCAAAATATTTATGGCAGTTCTCTCATATTCTCGACACTTTGCCAGCCAGAATTTTTGTCTGCGTCACCAGTACTTTTCAAACTGGAATTTTTTTGTCATCTTGGAGACATGCGTAGACATTTAATTTTAAGAAATTTATGAAGCTTGGATTCTTTTTCTCTGTATGCATTTGTAGACTAAAATGCTAAATTATTTCCTGCTTCATCTGTTCTTTCTATAAGAGCAAATATGCAAATTTCTATAAGTAGGTGATAATTGTGTGACGGTGATTAATTAGGAAATTTCACTTTTTTAAAACAAGCGAAATTTATAGTGATAATAAAAGCAGTTGGATTCATATTAAAATATTTGATATTTCAATGACCTATCTAAAAACTCATGCTTAGTGAGGACATAACTTAAAAATGTAGTTGGGCTGAATACAGAACTGCAGTGATTGGTGGGTGTCTTGGGGACTAAGAGCTTGGTTGGATTCTAAAGTTTAAAGAACAGTGTGCCAATTGCAGAAAGTACTTCTGATGGTTGAGCCCCAGGAAACTAGTTTGTGACCCAGGTATAATTCTTCATTCCTGCCTCAAATACTGCCTTTTCTGATTCTTACTGATCTTTTCTTCTTGATCACTAGGGACACTCATTGTAACTGTTGGAGACTTTTTAAGTCTGTACAGCTGAATCTCAAGGTCCCAAGAGTAGCTTTCACAATAGGTAATCTCTGATGAGTGTCTCCTGGGTATCTGGCACTGCACTGCTCTGGAAGGAATGTGACATCATTTTAACTTTGCAAGAGAAGACAGATGCCATTATAGACTGAGATTTCTCCAAAGTGATATGGTTGCACATACCAGAACTCAGTTTCAAATACAGGCCTGTGTAGTTCCAGAGTTGTGTTCTCAGCCATTCTGAGTTGTTGCCTCATTAGTGAATGCAGTTAAGAAACTGTTAAGAGATGGTGCACTAAGGCTTCATATGGTGTGGAGGGCATTCTAAGCTTGAGCATCAGAGACTGGGTTGTGGGTCCAGTCATGTGAACAGACCAGGAGAAAGAGCTTCTGGGGACCAGACTTCATAGAGCACCACACGCTTTCCAGGATGGACTTTAACAAAATTGGCAGTCATTTAAAAATTTTAGTAACAACAACAACTCTTAGAATTTATGCAACTATCC
Source organism: Cervus canadensis (assembly GCF_019320065.1). Classification (NCBI taxonomy): domain Eukaryota; kingdom Metazoa; phylum Chordata; class Mammalia; order Artiodactyla; family Cervidae; genus Cervus; species Cervus canadensis. The sequence continues at coordinate 31,086,117 of NC_057406.1, read as the reverse complement.
AGAGTTATAAGAATTGTCTTCTTTTTTCTCCATTCTAGTCCTTTGATAGTAACAATTTGCTGTGTGTACTTTTATACATATTTTTTGCTTTCTTTCCTTACAGAAATACATTTAAACATAAAGCACATATGTGTGCATGTTTTATCTTGTTTTGTATTTCCCCTAGTAGGTTTTTAGTACTAATGACATGCAGTACTGTTACAAAGTCAGAATTTAGTATTTAATTAAATATTTAAAATAAATCTGTATCACGTTTTCTTTCTTGGTGATTATGAAGTTAGAATGATATAGTGGAAAGTTCTTGGTTTTAAGGGTTTGAAACACATTCATATCTCTTCTCCACATTTATTGATAGTGTGATCTTGAGTAAGCTTCCTATCCTTTCTGAACTTCAGTTTCTTTACTTGCTTTGCATAAGTTTCCTTGTTACTTTTGCCACTTTAAAAAGATAAACTACCTGTTCATGAGATACTTACTTTATTACAATTTTCTATCATATTTTCCTGAGCTATTTTTTTCTGTGCACATTATTTTTTACAGTCATAAGGAAAAACTTTAAAGTACAGTTGGGTATGCAGAGCCAAGGAAATTGTCCTTTCACTACTGTGTCTGACCTACCCAGGGTTCTCACTGGAAGTAACCAACCCCTGTGCTACCTGTTCTGTGTTTCTATGTCCTTTTACATATGTCCTATGCAAACACTGGTGCTATTATCTTTTTCCTATAGGACAAGGGCCGTACTTCTGAATATGAATACTGAAGGACTGTTATGATTTAGATATTCTTTTTTTCTCATCATTCCCCCATTATTTTTACCAGTCGGCCACCGGTGTGTATTTAGCAGCTTTACCAACGCCTGGTGGTATTCAGATTGCTGGAAAGACTCCTAATGATGGCTCATACGAGCAGCATATATCTCATATGCAGAAGAAGATAAATGACACGATTGCCAAGAATAAAGAGTTGTATGAAATCAATCCTCCGGTAAGAGAAATAAATCTTCATTGTGAATACATGATTACATGTTCGTGTATTTCTAGATTCTTTTAAGGATATTTTTCTACACTGTCTATATTTGCTGTGCCTGTTACTCATTCTTTCTCCTTCCTTTATATCCACGCTCAAATGTCTTTATTTTTTAGGGAAGCCAACTCCGAACACCCTATTTAAAAAATGGTAACTCTCCCATCAGTTTTTGGTACTTCCTATCTCCCTTCCGTGTTTTATTGTTTTCTGTTTCTCTTATTTCTGTGTGTCTTTATGTGTGAAGTATGTTTTTGTGTATTGCTTGATGCGCCTGGGCTTCTGTGATAGCTCGGTTGGTAAAGAATCTGCCTGCAGTGCAGGAGACCCTGGTTTGATTCCTGGGTCAGGAAGATCTACTGCAGAAGGGCTAGGCTATCTCCTCCAGTACTCTTGGGCTTCCCTTGTGACTCAGCTGGTAAAGAATCTGCCTGCAGTGTGGGAGACCTGGGTTTGATCCCTGGGTTGGGAAAATCCCCTGGAGAAGGGAAAGGCTACCCACTCCAGTATTCTGGCCTAGAGAATTCCATGGACTGTATAGTCCACGGGGTCACAAAGAGTCGGACATGACTAAGTGACTTTCACTTACTTGCCTTGATGCTCTCAGTAGAATGAAGCTGTGTCAGGGCTGTATTCCTAATGGCTTGACCAGTTCCTCCTAGTAGTAGCCTCCTGACAGATAAGTCCTTGTTGAGTAACCAAATAAACGGCTTAAAGTTTTCTTTATTTAGTATAAAGAAAGATTGCTTATCTATGGCAAAGATACTAAAAAATGCAGGGTCTTTTCTTTCTCATTTTGTAGTCACTGTAACAGGTACCCTGTCAGATTTATGTAGGGCAGATTAAATATGGAAAGCAAGTAAGGTAATGGCTATGAAGGTGCTTCAAAGTAGCTGAGTTAGGAAACTGCGGTGGCAGTCTTATGTAAGGTGTGCACTAGCAGAGAATGTTGAAAACAGTTTGGAAAAACCTTTTTAAAAATAATTTCCTTTTTTTTTTTTTTTTTTAAAGATAGCTCTGTTATACCAACAGCAGGCTTTGTCTTTTACATTTGTGTTCACATACCCACTTTCTGTTGATATCCTTGTGGCCAGCAGCTATTTAGAACCTCTAGTTAGCTGCGATCTTTGACTATAAAATAGGTAAAAACTTACAAACCCATATAAGATTGCAGCATACATTTACCTTAAAAAGATCATTGTAATTGTCAGAATTTATTTAGCTTAATAAGTTGCATAGCAAATACATGTATAATGTATGTATTATGTGTACAAACACAAACATAGATACGTATGTTATATACCATATTTTACTATTTGGGGCTTTGAAGAATTGCCACTGCATAAGATATAAAAGATAAGAACGTTATTTGGGTACATAATCTTTAATTCTGTATGCATTGTTTAGGACTCTCAAATGTCAAGCAGAAAACGCTGTGAGCTGGAAAATCTGCCAGTTCCCTGCAGTGTCCTCTGTGTACACTAGGTGTCAGTGTTGCCTCGCTGTGTCTGTTTCTGGATTCTTGTATCAAGGTGGTGGTGGTGTAGTCCCTAAATTGTGTCTGACTGAAAGAGATAGCCATGTAGTCTATAAAAGTTTAATTATTCCTAAAGATTATGGTTAAATATAGACTATGAATATATTTTACAGATCCCCCCCATAGTTTTCTATTAATATGCAAATTTAAAACCAGACTGAAGCATGCAAATATCAAATCATTGTATTGAACACCTGAAACTGCTGTTACATGTCAACTGAAGCTCCCTTAAACAGGAAAAGATATGATATAAAGCAATTATATTTCTTTTAGGAGATATCTGAAGAGATTATAGGATCCCCCATTCCAGAACCTAGACAACGCTCACGACTTTTGAGATCTCAGTCAGAAAGCTCTGATGAAGTTACCGAATTGGACCTTTCACATGGGAAAAAAGATGCCTTTGTTTTGGAGGTATTATTGCATTGAAATAATTTCTAAAAGTTTTTGGAGGATAAGATATGTATTCTTACAATCAGATCCTAAATTGGTGAGATTTTTAAAATCATTACAACTGTTATAAATGTCAAAAGAATGTTTTCTTACAGAAATTACAACAAATTTGAAGATATGAGGACTTGGTAATATATCTTTTGTTTAATACCAGCTGACTGATAAAATAGTGTAGGTGGTTTGAGAAGAATTAATGTTGGGGTTGAAATAAAAATATTAAACTTTTGGAGCTATTTTTGTAAATTTGAATTAATTTAAATAAGGTTCTAGTCCTTCACTTACTATAGTTCTTACCTACTTTATAGGTTATAATGTTACTGTAACATTTTTACATGTAACATAGTAATATAAGCACTGTAGTGTTTTCTTACTGAGTTCAGAATACGTAATCGAACTTTCATTGTAAAAATACATTCAGAACTGACTTTCCTGGAGAATAAATGTGACATGAAAGGTTTATGGAACCTCTGCTTTCACAGATCTGCTTCCCAGGCACTCCCCTGTAGAATACTTAGCTTTAAAAGGGTTGATGATCTTTCTTTGATCCTGAAGGAAAGGAAAACAAATGAGGATACTGAGAAATGTTTCCTGGTAAGGTGACAGTTGAGAGAAAAAAATCTGACGTCTGCATCTCAGTAAAGCAGGAAGGTGATAGTAGAATTGAACTGGGTTGGGATTGGAGGCTTGAAGAGTCTAGAACAGTGCCTGTGAACGATAGAAGGTGCTCAAGGCTCAACTGAGACGAGAGTGTTACCTTGTAGAAAACTCAAACTACATGACTTTGTACGCTTTTCTCATCATTTCTACAGTCTGAGAATGGGAAAAAAAAAGTGTAGGTCAGTAAAAGATTAAGAAGTAACAAGCTCCAGGGCTCTGTTTAGAGCGGTGCTATGCAGTGTCCTGTGATGTGGCATTGCACCAGCTGGGAGTTTGTAAGAAATTCAGGCCCTGGGGCCCCTACTCCAGACCTCGTACATGAATATTTCAAGGGGGAGCCCAGGAATCTGTTTCACAAATCCTCCAGATGATTCTTAGCATTACTTAAACCTTGATGCAGAGCGTTTTTGATACTTCTGATCCTGGGATCCTAGCTCATTGGAGAATGGAAGTGCTTCAAGTGTGGACGAGAGGGCAAGGTGTAGATTCAGTAAAAGAAGGGACACAGAGACACAGGGGTTGTGTTTGGAGAGTGCTTGAGATCTTGGTGTGAAGTGTTTTGGGGAATACCACAGTTGAGGTTGGCCGTGACTGTGGGTAACTGAAGCCAAGTGTAAGTGAAAGTGGTGCTTGACATCTCAAGGGTATGAGATAGGACTTAGACCCCCAGTGTACAGATGAATGTCGGTATATGTCCAGTTGAATATGTTCACTACTTATAATTCACAACAGAATGTTGAGACATAAGAAAAATGGAATTTGTACTTATTCTTTGAAGACATACCTTTAAATTTATCCCTGTGTAATTCTATTTTAAAGCAGTTCCATATTTAGCCAGAAGATTTTTTAAAGTTACACTTTATTAGTTTAAACAGAGGTAATGATTGTTTATGTTATCTTTGTAAATCTTTTGAAACATGCCCTCAAAAAGACTTGAGAAAAGGCTTGATTTTTTTTTTTAACCCAGTATACTTTGTAATGTAAGATATTTCATTTAGAAGTATTTATAATTATTATTGCAGTAAAGTTTATAGATTCTAGAAAAGTTTTTTCAAATTTTATGCTTTAACCTAGGGGAAAATGGGTCTACTTTTCCTTGACTCTTTATGTTTTCTATTTAATAAATGATAAAAATAATCTTAAAAATTTGAAATAACTATATATTTATTATTTATGTGATAGGTTTAATCTTTTCCTTTTCAGATTGATGACACAGATGCCATGGAAGATGTACATTCTCTCCTCACTGACGTCCCACCTCCTTCAGGTAAATAGAGAAAAATTACCTGAGAGGAGACTAGTTTTGCATATCAGCATTTCAGTTCATAATTATTATAGCACTAACTTTAAAGGCTTTGTCATTGTTAAATTCTGTCATGTTCTTTGCTACCCCAAGGTTGAAAACACAGTGTTTAAAAATATTTACATTAGAACTTAGGTGAGCTGATTTTTAATCCTTTTATAATGGCAACCTACTCCAGTGTTCTTGCCTGGAGAATCCTGTGGACGGGGATGGGGGAGCCTGGTGGGCTGCCGTCTATGGGGTCGCACAGAGTCGGACACGACTGAAGTGACTTAGCAGCATGTTTATCATTACCCCCCAAAACCGTGCTATCTTATTAACGTGGTCTAAAGTTCCCCAGAGGTATAGAGTTTTAGAAAAAAAGAATGAGTAGATTTTACAGTTAGAACTTCATGTAAAAATTGAAATATGTTATCCTTTAACAACAAGAATAAATAGTATCATAAATTTTAATTGTAATTCATTTTGACAGGCTTTTATAGTTGTAATACAGAAATTATGCCTGGTATAAACAATTGGACATCTGAAATACAGGTAAGCCTTTTACTCTTAATTTTAAGCAAATGCAGCATGTGTGATTTTGGCAAGTTCTTACTTAACGTGTGTCTTCTTTCTGCCTCCTTATTGCAATTAAATCTTATCTTTTTAGAAAATAATTATTATAGTAGCAGTATGGTAGTTTATTTTATTTTCTGTTACAGTATATAGTTAAAAATAATGAAATGACATGCCATTATATCTTCCCATATTTAGATGTTTACATCAGTAAGAGTAATCCGATTAAGCAGCCTTAACCTGACTAATCAAGCCCTTAATAAGAACTTTAATGATCTCTGTGAAAACTTGCTTAAGGTAGGAACCTTCTGACTAACTATTCTTTAGTTAAAACGCCTAAGGACCATGAGATTTAAAAAGAAAAGTGCTTATGTTGTCTGGAATACCTTGCACAGTGGTAGGGGGAATTATTTCTATTTATTTGTCAATCTTAACCTGCCACCAAGTAAAATGCCAAAGTTGTCCTCTGCATTCTAATATGCCCCAGTATAAAAAGTATATATTTTGAGTTATTTCATAACTTTAAAGTGCATGAAAATCTGTATTTATAAATTTTAAAAACCCCTCTTTCTTATGTTTTTATGACTTAGAAATATGACTAAATCTTATTGTCTGCTTAGATATTAAAACTGTATTCATTTTTTAATGTTTTAAAATCTCCATTTTTTATTTTTATTTTTTAATTAATTTATTTTAATTGGAAGATAATTGCTGTACAATATTGTGATGGTTTTTGCTTTATATCAACATGAATCAGCCATGGGTATACATGTGTCCCCCCCAAACTGTATTCTTAATGAAAGAATAGATAAAACAGAAATGTTTTGATCTTTTGAATTTTATTTGCCACAGTAAAATATGCATTAAAATCATTTTTTATAAATTTTTAAATTAAAAGAAGTAATATTACTAATATTTTCTTCTGTGTAGAGCCTGTATTTTAAACTACGGTCTATGATCCCCTGCTGCCTTTGCCATGTCAATTTTACAGTCTCTCTCCCTGAAGATGAATTAATTCAGGTAATTAAGGTTTAGTCTGTTATTAAAAAAGGTTTCTTTGATCTGTTTTAATATTATACGTTTGCCATAATTGAGAAGTATAAGCTGCTTTATTTCAAAATATTTTTAAACATGTTAGTATGAGTCAGATCTTGTCTGTCCATTTTACTTTTGTGAACTCTAGTTATCTAAAAGGTAGAATCACATGTGTGTTCCAGCATAATACCCACTGTGAGTTCTGCCTCAGTGTGACTTTTGCAGTCTCCGTCTTTTAGAGAAGTTCTTGAGCTTTTTCTGGAATACCTAGGTTTAGGTGTACATGTTGGGCTTAGTTGTAGTCTGAATACCTGAGTTTATGTGCAGTTCTGGTTAAGAATCTTAACCATTAAAGGCAAATTAACCAGTTTGTATAAGTTGTTCCATGGTAGTGAGAAAGATTTGTGAGAAGATTATTTTGGGAATGATTACTTCACTAATCATATTGTTTCTGTGATTCTAGGTTACAGTCACAGCAGTTGCAATAACCTTTGACAAAAATCAGGCTTTACAGACTACAAAAACACATGCTGAGAAGTTATTGCAAAGAGGTAAACCTGTGGTAGATGGAAGCATGGTTCAGTGAAAAAATATATTTGTCTATTTTATAGTTCAGTGAAAACATGTAGAGGATAGGTGACTAACTAAATGATATGTTTTTTGACAAGATACTGTCACTTTTCCTGTTTTCTTTATCAGGATAACTGTATGGATAAGCATATGACTGGCTTTTTTTTTCACACATGGAATAGGTGGTTCACCACTGTTTACACAGGAAATGTGGCTGTTTTTTAGACTTAGATTGTATCATTAATTCTGCAGCAATTTAGAGGCTCTGAAAAAAAAGAGAAACTTTCTGAGGTTTAATGACTTGCTGGTTAAATAAATATCTGAAATATTTTAAGTTGACTATATTACACCTATATAGTATTGATTTAATGTCAGATTGAGAGATGTCTTAAATGATGATGTGTTCAGATATTTATCAAAGAAAATAGGCAATAACTGGTTTAAGTATCACAGAACTAGTATAGTATCAATACAAGAGTAGGATAGTAATAATTATTAGTGAGTGCTTATTCTTTGCAAGGCACTGTTGCTAAGAGGTTTATATGTATCATCCTTTCTAGATCTCCCAACAGTCCCTCCTGGAAAGATAGCAGCCACTCTCAGTGTCTGCAGGTGAAGGTAGAAAGCAAGGAGAAAATAACCAGAATAAATTGAATTGGGGGAAAATACATATATTATCCCAGATTCTTAATTTTTAAAAAATTAATAAGAGATCATTACGTAGTAATTTATATTTTTCTTGCTTCTCAAGCCTCTACAGATAATGAAGAACTTCTGCAGTTTCCCCTGGAACTCTGTTCAGATTCACTTCCTTCTCATCCTTTTCCACCAGCTAAAGGTTGGTTAAGCAAGAGAAAAGCAAGCACAAATACTAGTGTCTGGATACTTTCACTTGCTTCTTGATTGTAGGTGATCTTAACTTAATTTTGAAATGGAGATTTGTTCTTCATTCCTGCATTGTATGTTTCTTCATGTTCATAACAGGGAGAGAATACTGTTGCTTTCATTTTAATTAATTTCTCTAGTAATCTCATCATAACTTATTAAGGTAATTTTTCATATGATAATTCTGTTCTAATACCTCAAATATATTAAAGTTTCATTTTCAGAGATTTGGATTTCCCACAGTTAACTGTTCACATATGGTATTTTTGATATTTTTATCTGGTGAACTTTTTCCAGCAACATTCTAACCTTTGCAGAAATTTTTAGATTTTCTTAGACAACAAAATACTTACTTTCTTCAGAATCTATGTGGAGACAGGTTTTGGGCAAGGATTAGTATAAGTGAGAAAGGGATGAGCTTTCTGTCTTTTGGGTGTGTTATATTTGAGGAACATGTTTTCAAATGCAAAATGATTATTCCTTAATTCAATAGCAGTAGGCCTACTTACACCTATATACTCTTTGGAGAAAAGTGGGAGGTAGTTTTTTCCATTTCTCTTATGATTTCAATGCAATTCTTATAAAAATTTCAGAATTACTGTACCTTATCTTAGAGCAGTTTATACACAATAAATGTTTGTGTTTTTCCCTAAATTTCTTAATCTGAGAAATGATGCATTCATTATTTAAAATCAGATGGCCTTTCTAATGTTTACGTTTTATAATGCGAGTGACATATGGTTTCTACTTGTCAGTTACTTTATCCGTTACCAAGTAAGTTATAATACAGAATAGCTTTAAATTCACATTGTGTATTTATCAGTAGAGTCTTTACTAAATCAGTTCAGAGTCTATGAAGATAAATAGATCTTAACTCATATTTTGGAGCTGAAAAGGTTAAGGTACTTTCAGATATGGAACTTTCTAACATGGTTACTATGTGGTTCTTTTTCCTTTTTGTCCAAATTAAAATTCTCATTTAGAACTCCATAGAGAATTTCTTTAAAAAAAAAGGGGGGGAGGGGATAAATCCAAAGATAATCTGAGTTCAGATTTATAATTTAAATATAGCTTTTAGAACAAAAAGCAGAACAGTCTAGAATCTTCCTTGAACTGACTAGATAAGATTATTTTTTTTAAACACCTACTTTCTATCGAAACTTACATTTAACACAGGGTTAGTTTCAAACTACTTTTAGTTTTCACTTAGTTTATCCTTACCCAGCAGTGGTGAGGAGGGGGCAACTAAAACCAATAACCCAATCAGCAATAAGGTTTGATCAGTTGCTAATCTATAAAAATATTTATTTGTGGAGTTGAGGTCCCTGTCAGCTCTATTTTATCATGTTGTTAATAGCTACTGAATTCTGCGGAAGATTAAATTTAAACTCTGTAAATTAGCCATGTCTATACTGATAACTTACAGTTTCTGTAATAGCTTTCAAAATGTTTTCAAAGGTAATTAAAACTAATGCTTTTTGTAGTAATTAGTATGTTTTGCACAAATGAAAATCTGTGAACTGAAAAACAAAGAAGAATTTGAGTAGAATAAATTATATCTAAACAATACCTAAAATATTTGCAGTTTATTTTAAGGAGCATGGGAAAGGGCCATAAAGTGGACTAATAAAGCAAGAGACCTGGCTTTTTTCTCAGTTCTGCTCCTGATGATGTCAATTGTGAGAACTTGGGCCCGTTAATCTGCAGTTAGGCCACTGAAGTCTCAGTTCCTCATTTGTAAAACGTGAAAAGATGAAGATTCTGGAGAAGGCTTTTAAATTCTCGGATTTTTTTGAGTTTCTATGGTGTATGGTTCTTCAATTATTACTAAAAACATAAAAGCTAAATTATGCCTGAGGTCACACTAAGCTTCTTTGAGTTCATTTTCCAAATAGCTTCAAATCAGTTAAACCAATGATTTTTAAACTCTGTCCCTCCAAACCATAGAATGTCTTCAGAGGTGCCTTGTGGCTGGCCTGCCTTCCAAGAGGCAAGGTGTCGGGGGTCGTGTGGCTCCCCTACCTCTGAACTAGAGCGGCTTTGATTCACTGTGTCTTCTCTGTTGGCTTTCTGTGTGGTTTTGTTAGAAGAAAGGGTTTCAAAAAGTTTGAAAATCACTGAATCAGATCCTGCTGCCTTTATCATCATCGTTGTCACCATTGTCAGCTTCATAATAATATCATCACATCTAATACTTATATATATATATATATATATAAAACTTTTAATACTAAGTACTTAACTGTAAAACCTATGTGCCTTTCCTTGAATGTTATATTTTAAAATCATCAGTGAACACTAAAAAGTTTATCTGTGCATTTTATTTAAAATCGTGTATATTGTGGTTTATGTTGCATGCTTATTTATTGTCTTTGCTTCCTGACATCTCTCCAGGAGAACATGTGCTATGCTATATACATTAGAAAAAATTATTTCCAAGTATTTTAGAAAATTTGAGGATAGAATGGCTTTTGAAAGGTCTGAAACATGTAATAATAGAGTTATATCATGAATGTAGTAGCTGAATATTTTAACGTGAAGGCAGGCTTTGAATAGAGAATAGAAGTTTCTGGGAACAGTTAAGCTTAGCGGTTTAGAGGAAATAGGTGGGAGATAGAAAGGCGAGGGTGGGGAATAAATGTTAAAAAAAAAACAACTTTCTTTCTGCAATCAGAGGCTTAAAAATTGATGACTGATATGATAAGTAAATAAATACATAGTTTTTATAGTTAGGTCAGTTAGCTAAGCTGACTGAGATTTATCTGTTTTAACTCTGAAAACTTTGAATACTAATTTATTTTCCATGTTCTTATCACAAATGGGATGATTTATGAAAATTTTTACTTCTTTTTAGTTGACAGAGTAGTGTCAATAGCTGTGCACAGTATGTTTATTAATATTTCCATCTTTTCACTTGTAGATAAACCTTTGCTTATCTTTTTGTGTTACTGAAAATGAGTGACTCTTTGAAGAGAAGATGTTTCAATTACATGTATTCTAATTGACTGTGTAGAGTAAGCCTGGGCCTGAGTTGTCCATCCATGTTCAGCTTTTTTTTCCTTCCATCTTTTGTTATACTTGGTTTTGTTTCTCAAGGTAAACAAAACAGTTTTGATGTATGTCTCAAATTATGGTTGATTTGGTGTTACCTTGCTAGTTATCTTGATTTTTCTGATTTGAAATACCAAAAAGTGCTGAGCCTAAGTAATTTCTTAAAGAACATTATCAAGTGAAGGTTATCAAAATTCTTTGAATACTGTGAGGAACAGAGATGATGTGGCATCACCATAAATTACTTTTTTTTCTTATGAAGCTGTGTTATAAGAGAAAAGATAACAATAGGAAATTTTTTATGGCACTTTCATAATATTTTCCCTCTTTATTAATATCTATATATCAATTTTTTTAATATGTCACTTCATTCTGAAATGGTTTTTAAGAGAATTTAAAAATCATATATATTTTATGAAGTGAAAGTGAACAAAGATTGAGCAAATATAGTAAAAATAGAGAATCTGAGTAAATGTAATCAGGGTAAAAGATGTTTAAAAATCAGTAAGATATTTCTCATGAACAGTAATCTCAACAATTTTATGTGTATAATTTTTTTACTTAAAAGATTAGCATATTGCTTTAGTAGATACACATTTAAAGGCCTGAATCTTGAGATATTAGATGCCATATTGTGGGACTTTAAGAACTTATGTTAGACAAATGTGTGTGAATCATATACCACTATATATATATATATATATATGAATAGATATCAAATACTTTGTAAATCTAATCTGTAATAGGATAATGGTTTTCATTAAAATTCTGAGAATTTAAGGCTGTGAAAGGGTTTACTTAAGTCACCTTTAGTGTTTGTATACTGTTGGATGAAACTGTATAGAGGAAACATTTTTTTTATTACTCCCCACCCCCCACAGTTGTTTCTGCTGTCACTTGGCTTTATGCTGGGGTGGTATCCTCATGTTCAGTGGCATTAACTAGAGGCTGCGAGGAGTTCTCTTTTCATTGAGCAGTTGCTGACTAATGTGACAAAACATAGGTCACATTCTGGATTTCAGTTAAAAAGAAATCTTACACCCCTCAATGCATTGTACTCCATAATTAGGTATCCACATTGGAACCTTTTTCCTTTATTTTTACAATAGGCTGTCAGAGTTTACTTTTTTGTTAAACCAAATTTGATTTTAAAATATAGTTTAATTTTTTAAACTTAAATGACTTGCTTTAAATTATTTTAAACTGGTTATTAGAAATATAAATCTATAAGAATTACAGAAATTAGCTTTTAGTTTTTCCTGCCAACTAATGGTTCTGAATTCTTACAAGTATACATAATTCTTTATATTAACTAAAATTTTTTTTATATTAACTGTTCATTGCATGTCTGTTTTTTCTATTTTTTAAGATATATTTTGTCACTATGACCAAATGGTGGTGGGTTTCCCTGGTAGCTCAGCTAGTAAAGAATCTACCTACAATGCAGGAGACCCCGGTTCAAGTCCTGGGTCAGGAAGATCCCCTGGAGAAGGGAGAGGCTACCCACTCCAGTATTCTTGGGCTTCCCTGGTGGCTCAGATGGTAAAGAATCTGCCTGCCATGCGGTAAACCTGGGTTTGATCCCTGGGTTGGGAAGATCCCCTGGAGGAGGGCATGGCATCCCACTCCAGAATTCTTGCCTGGAGAATCCTGTGGACAGAAGTGCCGTGCAGGCTACAGGGTTGGACGTGACTGAGAGGCTAAGCACACATGACCACATGGTAGCAACTATTGAAAATGCTAAATTTTCCTTGTTGGTGGCCACGGCAATCAGTAGGGGATTCTGAAGGGAGAAAAATACAGAGGGAAAGAGAATTAACAGAAACTCTATAAGGAGTGGAAAATGTGAAAACTGCACGTAAGAAGTGTGAAGGAAGCAAAGAGTTGATGAAGAGGTAGAGATAAAGAATCTTAGCTTCTTCAGGGCAGCTCGAGGGCAGTAAAAGCGAGTCAGGGAAGGAGGGGGTGAAAAGCAAAGAAAGTTGAATTGGGCTACTGACCAAAAACCAGGATTATTTGGGGAAAAAAGATAAAGGATGGTAGTGAGAGGAGTGAATGATGGGGACTGAAGAAGAAAAGCAAGTGGGTTAGGATATTGTACACCTTTAATTGGAAGTTTTAATGATTCAAATAGGGCAACTAATTGTCTTTGTCATCTATTGTATGTATTATCTGTGTATTCTAGTTGAACTTTTTTCCCCTAGTGAAATATCCAGATCCAAACAACTTACATTTTTCTCCATGCTTTAATAATTTTTAACTGTAATATGTTAATTTCATTATCAGACCACCAATATTTGAAGACCATTAGGGTCCAGGTATATACTGAATGGTTACATACATCATTTGTTTCGCTCAATCATTAAGCCAGATACTGATCAGTTCATTATAGACTGATGGAAATGCCTAAAGGAACATAAAACCAAGTTTTGATCATCATAGTTTAAAACTGAGAATGTTTAAATAGGAAAATAAGGCAATATAGTTTAGAGACTCCAGATTGCATATAGTTTTATCTGCCAGAGAATCATTTCAGAGTTTGCAAGAATTTTTTTCAGTTTTAGTAATTTTCTTAGGGTGACAGGAAAAGACTGTCTCAAAGAGTTTTTTAATTATTCAGAGCAAAGATGATCTGTAAATTTTAATGATAGAAAGTAAGTTGTTAGAAGAGTAGTCAGTGTAAGACTTTATCATGGCTAGTACATCCGTTTGTCCTTGGTGTGACAGATTGTTTAGGAGAATGGAAGCGTCTCAAACTTCAGAAGCACTGGCGGGTGTATAATTGAAGGAGGAAGAGTTCTTGCTAGATTTCCTTTCTGTTTTTCATCTGTATGCTCATTTCCACTAAACCACTTTAATCTAGGTTAATCCCCCTCCCCACTCTGGTAAGGCCTGTTAAAAGTCACTAGAGTATACTAAGAAAATAGTGTATTTATTTGTTCTGTTTGCCTCCTTAACTTCCCAGCATTTTTTTTCTTTTTGAGGGATTATCACAATCACTTAGTAGATTTTTTGAAAGGCAAAATTGTATTCAGTGAGCAAGGAAATGGTAAGAGAACTGGGTTGCTGTGTGGCTTGATTTAGACTCTTTTTGCAGCTTCACTGGGGACCTGACATACGAAGCATTTGTCTCAAAGTCTTCCACAGAGTTGTACAAATGGCCAGAACTGAGCATTGGCTCCCCAGCAAAGCCTCAAGGACATTTAAAAAGATTTCTACTTCTGAGTATGAAATCTGTTGTCTTTTTTTTTAGTACTGGCTTAGAGATTGAATGGGGCTTCCCCGAGGCTCAGCAGTAGAGAAGCTGCCTGCAGTGCAGGAAACAGGAGATGCGGGTTCGACCCCTGGGTCGGGAAGATCCCCTGAGGAGGAAATGGCAACCTATTGCAGTTTTCTTGCCTTAGAGAATCCCATGGACAGAGGAGCGTGGTGGGCTACAGTCCATGGGGTCACAAAGAGTCAGACACTACTGAGCGACTAACACAGACAACCAGAACTTCTGCTTTGTCAGTGAGCCAGACAGCTAATGTCTACGCTTCCTTCTCTTTTGAAAAGGCTGTTACCTGGGAAGCCAAGCTGTAATCAGAAGGAAGCAGAGAGCCTGAGGTCATTAGATGTTTGAGGTGTTCAGACTAGTCCAAAGTGCCAAAGTCCAGCTGCTGCCAGGACTGGCTTCTCTTGGGTCTTTTCTCTGATAGGAAAAATGAGCCTCCTGGCAAACATGGCGGAAGGTGAACCTGCTCTCCTTCAGCGAGGTCCAAAGTCTCCTGACTCATTCTTTCCCTCCATGTCTCCAATTTAAAAACTGTGTTCTTTTCAGATTTTAATTCAGACACATTCACACTTGAAGGCTGGGAATAAATGTTTTTCCTCTCTTGTTTCTCTCCTCCACCTTTTGTAAAATTTTTTGGGGAAAGTAGTAAGTGTACGTGACAAAAAATTCAAATCCTACAAAAAGACCACATTGTCCAAAATAAAGCTCCTTTCTCCCTTCATTTTCCTTCCCAAGAGGCAAATGCTCTTAACATCTATATTATCTCTCTTTGCAAAGATGTTCTATTTATCCTTTTTTTTTTTTTAAAGCACAGATATTCTACAGATGATTGTATACCTTTACTTTTTAACACTTGACATATTTGAAGATGGGAGCAGATTCTACATGTATAAGCTCTTTTTGTGGACATTTCATATACAGTTGCTACCAGGGAATTCCATATTGCCAAGATAATATGAAGGTATAGAGGATAATTTTAGTCATTTTCATGTTTTCTTTTAGCTTCCTCTCCCTTCTTCGCATCCCCACACGATAAAACTAGGGTCTCTAATGCTGACTGTATTTTCTGTGTCTATACTCAGTGAGGCTGTACTGCCCAGGACCTCTGAGAGTCCTGGAACTCTCCTGGGATGTGTGAGCCTGGGGCGGGCCGTTTACTTTCCCAGCCTCTGCACTGGATCAGCGGTTGCTAGAAATTGAGTGTCAGTTCTGTTCGGTCTTCCTTCTGGGCTTTCAGTACCCCTTAGGATCCCGAATCAGGAGCACACTCCCTCGAGAACTTCATGATGGTCAGGGCACACCCAGTGTGATCCCCTCACAAATCATTTTGGGAACTTCTCGTGACCCCTTTTATTGGACAGCTCTGTATCATAATACAGATACAGAGGAATGTTGACCACTGTACTCTCTCCAGTGTTAGCTCGTGGTCACTAGCCTTAGAAAAAAGAGGTGGAGTGGGGATGGGAGATACGTCATTGCTTCCCAGTTGGCAGAAACATTCTGTATAAATCTTGATTTTTTAAAAGGACACCTTTTACAAATTTAAGAATATTACCCCCAAAATCAACATACGATGCAGAGACAAAAATATTATATATTTACTTATTTAGTTTATAATTTAAAAAAACTGGCTGACCCAAATTATTCTTAGTGTTTTATGAGTTATTTCTATCTTGGCAATACTGTATCCATAGTTATGAAATTCTTAGAAACAAAAATTCAAATATGCTAGTGTGGGTAGAGCCTGAAAATTAGAAATATATGATGGTTTTTTTTTTTTTTTTAATGTAGTGCTGTTTGAATTTGTACAGTTCCTTAAATATCTATGATAAAAATATAAACTTTCAGGAAGAATTCAAGATGTTGCTTTTGTGAGCTTACTAGAAAGGAGGTTTTAGTTTGGGATTCCTAGTTATTTCTGTGAAAAGTAGTCACCTTTTAGTTCCATAAAGTCTTGACAGTTTCAGAGGAAACTATTGAAAGTGAAAGCTTTGAAAGAGGGGATTAGTGGTGAGGTGGGTGGGGCGGGACTAATGTATAGTGTGTGTTTATCTCTGAGACACAGGTCATTGCTTTGTCTGTAGCTCTTAATCTTACTGGCTTTTCCCCCACATTTACCTTCCCAGTTTCATTTCAGATTTTCTTCCCAGTACATTGACCCTTTTCTCTGTTCAGGTTTGCCACATCCTGCTTCCCTCCCACTAACATTTGTTCCTGTGTTGATGTTTTCTAACATGTAGAGTGTTCTGGAACTTTCTTTGTGTTATAATAACAAGTAATCTTTCTTGGCATGGTGTTTGTTAACTGAGCTAGTTTTCATATATCAATAGAAACTGCCATTTTAAACCTAAGTACTTCTATTTGGTTTGCTTTTATAATGAGGCCATAAAAATTTTCTCCTATTCATCTAGCTTTTAGAGAGTATTAACCAAGAGCAAAGAGATACTGGCTTGTACTTAGCATCCAAGCTAATGTTGTTCATATTGTCTTACTAGAACACCTGGAGAGTGCAAGTTCTAACTCAGGTATCCCAGCTGCACAGAGAGGTGAGTTTGTCTAATTAAGCAAATAGTCACCAAAGGTGTGAAATTCTAGTGTGGTGGTGCATAAGCATACGGACATTGAAGAAATGCACTGGACAATGGAATAGACACCAGAATGTGGCTTTATTGTAGTTAGATTGTATAATTGAAGTAATATTTATGCCGTCTAGCATTTTAATAATGTTCCAGTTTCTAAAGATAAGACTTTAGCTTTTTAATATTATTTTTTAGCTCAACAGTAGTAAAAGATATTCTTTTGAAAAGGAGAACTTGTTGGGCTTACACTTGATCCTCACTCCATGTTAATAGAAGCTTTGTTGCCAAAATCAGATGTGGAAATAGAATATTGATAAAAATGACCCTTTGGCTTTCTTGTTACTACTGGTAGAAAGAAGATATTTTGCAAAAAATAAGTTAACTAGTGATTTTTTTTCATGTATTCTTTAACATTTGATTCTCATTCTTTTTTTTTTTTTTTTATTTCAGGGCAAAAATAGGGCAAGGAATATTCACAAAGTTCTGATTATAAATTAAAGTCCTAAGTATAAACAGCTAAAAAGTGTGAAATAAAAAGAAAGGAAAGGAAGTTAGTTAAAACGTAGCATGTGACCCTTTCCTTGATCTTGGTAGACCCACCCACTTCTGTTCCCCCTAAGAGACCACACAGCTCTGACATCACCAGAGATGCTCAGCCAACCAACAACTTGGTTTTGGACAAATCGGTGTCTAAAGCTTGACTCTTTACTATCTCTCTCACCTGACTTGAAAAGGACCACCTTTCCCCCTAAGTGACAGTTAAATTACATCATCGAGAGGAGTGTTGTGACGAGTATGAGACGTCATCCATATTTTTTCTTTGTTTTTTTCTTTTGTTTTCTGTCTGTGTTTTCAGCAACGTCAGTTGATTACAGTTCCTTTGCAGACAGATGCAGCAGCTGGATAGAGCTCATTAAACTGAAAGCTCAGACCATAAGGCGCGGATCAATTAAGACAAGTAGGCGGATGTTTCTACCACGTTGTGATTTGAGAAGCATATCCCTGATTTCCCAGTGGTGAAGGCTGGCCCTGACTACTCAGTAATAACATTGCCAATCAGTCATGTGTTGGAGTGTGAAAGCTGCAGATGCTAATAATCATTTAGCAAAAGCTTTTGAAGGGCCTTTAGATGTTTAAATTGTAGCTGCAGGGTTGTGTTTTTAGTATTTTATTTTGGTGAAGGTATTCTTAGAAGTATATAAATAGATATTATGTCACATAGTGGAAGGAAATTAATGAGCTTTTATTGAAGAGACCCTCTTGCAGGGCCCAAGGTACTCAGTAGTATATGGCATCTGTCAGATTACTAAGAGTGATGTCTAGCGTGAGAATAGAAGGTATCTTCAGAGAGAAAGCGGCCAACTCTTATCTTACTGCTAGACTCAGCATCAGGACTTAGATTTTTTTTTTTTTTAAATCTATACTCCGTGTGTTTTGGTAAACTTTGAGGTAAATGTATTTGAGTGAAAGAGTTCACATTAGAGGGAAGGAACTGTGTTTAGGGGGAAGCTTACAGGCTGTGGAACCAACCAGGTCTGGTTTTGAATCCTAGAAGTGCCATTTTAACAGCTGTGTGACCTTGGCAAGTTATTTAAGTTTTGTGAGCCTTAGTTTCCTCATGTGTTAAATGGGGACGATAACACCTATGTCACTGGGTTGTTGTGAAAATTATACACAGACACACGTGTGTGTGTGTGTGTGTGTCTGGTTCATGGTAGTTATTTGATAAGCAGTAGGTATTTGTTATTTTATGAACAATTAACCTGTAGACAGCCAAGGTCATTTGCTAAATTTTTTAAATTACAACTTTGGTCGAGAAAGTTTGGAAAAGAAACCTGCTACAACTAGTTAAGATAAGGTTTATCTACAAGTTGACAATGATGAAGTCGTCTGAAAAAAAGATGGAAAAAACTGCACTGGGAAATTTAACAACTTTCACACTCTTGTAATAATTTGTTCCTACAGCAGATAATTTTTAATGCTCTACCGCTTTTTCTTTGTCTTCACTTTATAACGATCATTGTGTGTGTAGCTGCACCGCATCGACATTTTCTTTTGCAGGAATGCCATTTTTTCTTCCCAAAGATTCCATTCCAGCATTTCCTCTTACGTTTTTCTTTCTCTCTCTCTATTTGTAATTGCATGCAGTGCATGATAATTTCTTTTCTTTCATGACATGGCTTAGCCTCACAGACAGCTGAATGTTGTCACCACTTATTTGGAAACAGTAGGGAATCATTGAGTCACCAACATGTGATCTTGATGCTTTCTCTTCTTTTTCCAATTTTAGCAGTGACAGTTGAAAAAGCAAGTCCAATGGGTGAAGGAAACTTCCGGAATCGTTCCACTCCACCTTGTGCAAATTCTACTGTTGGGGTTGTTAAGATGACACCTCTTTCTTTCATTCCTGGAGCAAAAATAACAAAATATCTTGGGATAATTAACATGTTTTTTATTCGGGAAACCACTTCTCTACGTGAGGTAAATTTATAGTTGTTATTTCATTGTGTTTGTGAATTTTCTGTGGTTGAAAGTATTAGTATCACAACCAAACATGTTTCAAATTGTTTGTTTTTTTGCCAAAAGTAGCACACACATACACACACTTTTTTCCATAACCTGTCTGGATTGGCTGTAGATTAATTAGGCTCAGATGGTAAAAGTGTCTGCCAGCAATGCAGGAGACCCGGGTTCAATTCCTGGGTCAGGAAGATGCCCTGGAGAAGGAAATGGCAACCCACTCCAGTATTCTTGCCTGGAAAATTCCATGGACAGAGGAGCCTGGTAGGCTATAGTCCACAGGGTCACAAAGAGTTGGACATGACTGAGTGACTTCACTTTCACTTTCAGTATTATCGCAAGAGTTGTGTTGGGTTTAAATTCATTTGTTATTAGAAGTTACAGATCCTTACCGGATGGTAAATTAAAGAAAAATAAATGTATCCATGTTTGACAGAGGTTTAAAACAGCCCTGAAAGAATAGCTTAGTTTCTCACTAGGTATTTGCTTGAGATGGATTTAAATGGCAATTAATTTTTAAGAGTTCACATTAAGAAATAGTAGGGGACTGTATGCTGAATAGATGTCTTTGGAGATTTTTTTATATCATTTAGTTCTGTTATTTTCTCCTGATAAAGGAGAAGGAGGCTGCTTGTTCCTTCTCTAGTCATCAGTGCATGAAAATGTTTGTTCACGTTCTTGCCTCACACTGGGTATCATTAAACTTTAATTTGTTTTTGTTTTTTAAGTAACAGCAGTTATAATCTCTTGCTTGATGAGGTCAGAATTAAGAGGCAGAGTCAGGCTATTATATCTTGCATTACAGAGGAATTTAAACTCAGGAAAAGATTATATTTCTGTCTTATGTTTCTTGAGCAGGGCTGCTAAGCAAATTAATATAGTGAGTAGGGAAAATTTTTACTTATTTAAGCGTGAAACCCAATAAACTCTTCAAAATTTACTTTAGCAGAAGTTTGTATTTTTAAAAAGTGTGTTAATTATAAATACAACTTAGTCGTGTTCCCCCCTCCCCCCATTGTTTCACCAGCAGTGTTTCTATGCCTTCTTGGAAATAGCAGCCTGCTTACCTCAGGCTCACCCTTCTGCACCTAGCATAGTACCTGGTACAGAGTAACCGCAAGCCGTTTTTGTGTAAATGAGGGAGTGACTTCTGACAGATTAATTAATTAGATGTTTCCTTTAAGAAACATTATTTTTACAACCATATTCTAATTGTGTTGAGATGGAAAAGAGACTATCTGAAGATAGTCTCAAAAACCTTTTAATGTAGAATTAAAGTAGGCAACACTTTTAAATCCATTCAAGTTTGACAAAGAAACTTGGGTTTGAGAAGCTGGCATAGACTGGTGAATTAACCTTTTCCAGTTGCACATGGATATTATACTGTTGAATCCATAAAATTTTCTTTCCAAAGTGTCTTTTCAACTGCTGAAGCTACCATTCCCTGAAATGTTGCTTCACAGATTTCCCTTCAACAGAGGTTTATAGTATCAGCTATAGTATAGTTAATAGTATAATATGTAGTGTATGCATACATGTGGGCTAAGTTGCTTCAGTTGTGTCTGGCTGTTTGCAACCCTATGGACTGTTGCCCACCAGGCTCCTCTGAACATGAGATTCTCAAGGAAAGAACACTGGAGTGGGTTGCCATACTCTACAGGGGATCTTCCTGACCCAGGGATTGAACCCACGTCTCTCATGTCTCCTGCCTTGGCAGGGGGTTCTTGACCACTAGTGCCGCCTGAGAAGCCTGTATATAGTACAATATCTGAAATTTGTTCATTCCTTGTTGAGTTATTTGCTTTCAATTATGTAATATTAGAATTTACCCCTCTGTAGTGTCTGTTACTCTAAGAATGTTTTGATTTGATATGTAAGAGGAAAACTGATAAAAGTAGAAAAAAAGACTGTCTTGGACTGTGATTGAGTCAGAGGCAGGCTGAAGCAACTCCTTTAATTCCTTAATGACAAACTCTGTGTAGGATCCTGTAACTTTTCAGAAAAATGTGACCTAGACAAATGCTTTTTCTAACAGTGTTAAATTTTGCCCTTACCTTCCAATTTAAAGTTGGACATTTCTTCCTAGACTGTAAAAAACCTTCAGTACAATTTGTGAAAAATTTAGATTGTAAAGCATTTTAAGCTATTAGCTAGCCTTTGGTTTCTGTCTTGTTTGGTTTTGAACACTGCAAAAGTTCCCCAAACTGTTGGATTTCTTTGCATGACAAATATGTATAGATCACTGGATACATGCACCTGTTGAAGTAGGTGTTAGTGTATATAGTTGTAAGCATGGCAGATGCAGTCCTGGCATGATGGAATTCAGTGGACAGTAAATAATCATCATAGAGTAAATAGATAGCTCTTAGTAATAGTAAGTCATATACAGAAATACAACAAGGGCTCTCAGAGAATATTAACAGGAGAACGTAATTTAGGTCTGATAGGGGAGATTTCTCTGAAGAAGTCACATGCAAACCAGGACCTGAAGAAGTGAGTACGAGTTACCCTGGTGGAAAATTGGGTGTGGACCCTTCATGTACAATGACCCCGAGGCTGGAAAAGGTGTCAAACCTTCAAGAAACTGAAAAGACGTGCGACTTGGAACATGGTTCATTTTCACAGAATGAGAGATATGGATAGCAGGGAAGTCTCATTGTTTATATTACCATCAGTTTATTTGAATGATGGCGGGAACGGTTTCATGGAGGGAGGTGTTGACGATGGACGAACAATTAGAACTCTTGCTCTGCCATCTGTCCACAGCTCTGTGCTCCCCCTCCATCATGGGCGCGTCACGTGAGCTTCAGTTTCATCATCTCTAAAATGAAGATAGTAGTCCCTGTTGGGAGTATGACACAATTTAGTGACTGAACACCAACAATAATCCCTGTTGTAGACATGTGTTAGGTAAAGGTTTTTTCATTCATGGAACAGATCCGCATGGTGAAGGAAATTAAAATGGCCATCCATTATAGTAAGATCACTTAAATTGTTTTCACATGTATTCTTTGATGTTTTATGTACGTTCACTTACACAGGCCTATAGTTTGGTTTTCTTGTGCATTGTCCTTTAGGAAGGTGGAGTCAGCGGTTTTCTGCACGCCTTCATTGCTGAAGTGTTTGCAATGGTGCGAGCACATGTGGCTGCGCTGGGAGGGAACGCTGTTGTCTCCTACATAATGAAGCAGTGTGTCTTCATGGAGAATCCAAACAAAAACCAGGTGAGGTGGACTCAAAAACCTCTGATGCGGAGACCCTACGAATTTCCCCCATGGCCTTTTCACCTCCCACCCTCCTCCAGAAAAGAGAATTGCTCCTCAGAGCTCTTTGATTCCAGAGGCTGAAAACATGTTTTAGTAAATATGTTGGTAACTGGTCATACATAGGTCAGGTGCTGTTTTCACATCCCCAGTGACTAAGTTATTAGTCTGAAATACCTCTGGAAGTTTTGCTCCTAAACTACTTTTCCCACCACCTTCTTGGGGAGTAGTCTCTGGGATCCTGTGATGGCTAATGGAGGACAGTTAAAGACACCCTCTGGTTTGAGCTGTGATGCTGTCCACTTCTGACTGCCCTGCTGGTGAAGAGGACGTCCTGATGGCGTCACACTGTTAATTCTAATAAGTAACATAATTCTGTTAATGGGGACAGGGGAGCGTTGCTTAGGTTAAATTTTAGAACAGATTTCTCTTAGCAGCTTTGTTAACATAATAATTCACTTAGAACAGTTAAAGATGGTCCTTTAAAAAATTAAATAACTATATTAATGAATTTTTTTGTTTCCTTTCCTATGCATTGCCTTCTTATCCTTTGCTCATTTTTTTCTTGGACTGTATGCTTGTTTCTGCTCTACAACGCTGCCCCCAGGGTAACGGGAGAGTATGGGTGTGTTACTGAAATGTGACTGAAATGTCCTGTTATTCTTTTAGGCACAGTGTCTTATAAATGTCAGTGGTGATGCAGTGGTTTTTGTTCGCGAATCTGAATTAGAAGTGGTGTCTACTCAGCAGCCTGCTGCCAGTTGCCAGCCCTCATGTCCTGGAGGAGAAGTCACAACCTGAAGTCAATTAGAAAGAAAGAGCGCAACTAAATGACATTCATCAGTCTCCTTTGTCTTTCATTTATCGTACTAGACGTAAAAAATGAACTTATTATGAGAGAATGAAGAAAGAATCGATCCCATATGAGGATGTTTGATTTGAATGGGATCACTTGGAGGCATGAGAATTTTCAAATCTTGACTTTTTTTTTTTTTTTACCAAAGCTAGACAGACAGGCCTCATAGAGGCTCGACTCCCCAGGAAGTTCAGATAAATTTCTCTGAGAACTGTAGCAAAGATGCAAGCTATTTATAATTTATGTTGATTTTAATAAAATCGTAATTTAAATTATCAGGAAATTAGGCTAGCTATCCTGGTGTAATTTATAAAAATTAAGAAATTAACAAATTGTTAATAAGTGATCTGATTTGAGGAATGTATGGGGAAAATGGAGAAAAGTTTTCAGAAAACTGTGAGTTTATTAATGTGTTATTTTGATGAGGAATTTGGTAACTACTAAAAGGGAAAAGTGCTTTAGCCATCTTTGAAAAAGAAGTTAAACTTCTATGACTTGTATCCTAATTGCTACAAGAGTATAATCTGTTTATCAGAGCCAGTGTCCTTTCATTGGAAGCTTAATAATATCTCTAAGGAAGGAGGAAAAAAATTACTATATAACTTCATTTTTACCCAAGTTTCAGTTTGTGTTTAATTTTTCTGGAAGGGGCTTGGCTTCAACTGGGAAGAACAGGCCAGTGAATTTTGTTGAAGTAGTTAAAATGTGATCTAGTTGGAACATAAAATTATTTTCTAATAAAGTCATACTGAGCTCCTACCAAATAAACAGAATTTTAGTACTATCTTATTAGGGGTTTGGGGTGGTGAGGTAGACTGTATTTGGCATAGAATTTGGAAATGTAACTTGAATGTAAATATGCTCCAGAATGTTGAATGTATAGATAGAAATACTTTTTTTTTTTTTTGTCAATGCCAAATACATATTACAAATGAACCTTTAAAAGTACATTCCTCCTTTGGACAATAAAATTTCTTTATGAAACTCATGATTTTGCTCTTCCAGGATAACAACTGCCCTAAAGATTAGGAGTCATTTCCTTGTTATCACAGGTGTCAATATTTTTCTGTATTTTGTTTATAATTTTATTTTTTAAATAAAAGGTTTTATAAACTGGAATATTCCTAAATCTGTTTTTTTGCCTCTTTGTAGTATTGTCAGTGGTCAGAAATCACTTTCCATATGATCATCTTCATTTCTTTAGTCAGCAATCATTTGTTATATGTCTGTTCTTCATTTGGAGGGGAAATACATTTGTAATTGTGCCACTTTCATTGTTGTTGGTAGGAAACCTGCACTGTTGAGTGAGAAAACATGTGTAGCTTGGGATGAAGGTGGCTTCCCCAAGAGGATAATACCTAAGCTCATTCTGGAAAAATAGACAGGTACTTGGAATCGACTGACTTGTTCATAGTTTCATCCATCCATTCAACAGCTGTTTTGTGATTGCTGAATATGTTTCTGAGTTCTTTCTGGGCAGGGGGTTACTAATGTAACTCACTGGTTGAGTACCTGTTTTATGTCATATCCTGCGAGTATTGCTCTTGTTCGATCACGAAGTCATGTTTAACTCTCTGCGACCCCATGGACTGCTGCATGCCTGGCTCCTATCCTCCACTACATTCTGGAGTTTGCTCAAATTATGTCAGCTGAGTCAGTGATGCTCTCTGCTAGCTGTCTGGACCTCTGCGCTCCCCTTCTCTTTTTGCCTTCAATTTTCCCCAGCATCAGGGTCTTTTCCCATGAGTCAGCTCTTCCTATCAGATGGCCAAAGTATTAGAGGTTCAGCAACAGTCCTTCCAATGAATATTCAGGGTTGATTTCCTTTTGGTTTGTGCATATACCTTATTACTAATGTTTAGAACATAATACTGGCTGTTTTTGTTTTACCTTTTGAGACCACAAGGTATTTCCATTTTGGTCTCAACATTTGGATACTTAACAGAGGCACAGACTGAATTCTAGGAAAGCTAGAGTTTCTATAACTAGGCAGGTTTTCTGTCTGCTGACAGGCCGTTTGCTCAGTGTGGGTCACATGTGAGGTACAGTCAGCCATGCCAGAAATGGCTGCTTCCGGAAAGGCTGACGTGACTTGATGCCGAAAGAGTTGCTGCTGTTTCTTGTATGTAAATCCCCTCAGAAACATCCTTTTAGACAAACGTACTGGGACTTAACCTTTTGGAAATATTGAGGCCAGTGACAGGACTTATAGGACACTTCTCATTCTCTATTGTTACTCCAAAGCTTAAGCTACACAATTTATCCAATCCTTTGTTATATTTGCTGAACTCACTGCCCCACTTCCTCACCTCCTGTGTGTGTTTAGTCACTCAGTTACCTCCAAGTCTTTGTGACCCCCATGGACTGTACCCCACCAGGCTCCTCTGTCCATGGAATTTCCCAGGCAAGAATACTGGTGTGGGTTGCCATATTCTTCTCCAGGGGATCTTCCCGACCCAGGAATCGAACCTGCATCTCCTATGTCTCCAGCGTGTAGGAGGATTCTTCACCTGCTGAGCCATCAGGGAAGCCCTACTCTGCCATAAGCCATCACCATCAGGTTTCCATCTACCCCTAAATTTGAACTTGCCAAGGATGCAAGTATTGGACTGCAGTATCAGGTAGCTAAGAAGCTTCATGCGTAAAATTTTTCATAAATGCATAAATTAGATCAAGTACCTATTTTTTAATTGGTATTTTCTTTTTACCTTTTCACCTGGTTTTCTCTTCCCCCGTCTCATCCCTCCCAATCCATGTTAATAACCTAGTATGTATCTTACATATTAAAATATGCTAATGAATTATAATTTACATTCAATAAAATTTATCTATTTTAAGTGTACAAGTCAAAGTTTGACAAATAGATGCAGTTGTGTGACCAAGATAACATTTCATTACCCAGGAAAATGCCTTGTGCCCCTTTGCAGTCAGTTAATTTACCCCCTCCACGTAAATAGGATCTTGTGCTTGGTAACTTTCACTGAGTATGATGTTTTCTAGATGCATCCTATCCCGTTTGGACAACATTTTTGGCTATTATGAATAAAACTTTTCTTTAAGTTCACACTTTCTTGTGAAAGTTGTATTTCTGTTCTATGGGGTCTTTCAAAGAGTACTTTGAGAATCTGATCTAAGCTCTGGAACTTTTCTCCAGAAAAATAGGCACAGAGGTGAAATTTTTCTTTTTTCTTTTTACTTTTAAATATACTTTTTTATTTATTTTTTTTATTAGTTGGAGGCTAATTACTTCACAACATTTCAGTGGGTTTTGTCATACATTGATATGAATCAGCCATACATTTACACGTATTCCCCATCCCGATCCCCCCTCCCACCTCCCTCTCCACCCGATTCCTCTGGGTCTTCCCAGTGCACCAGGCCCGAGCACTTGTCTCATGCATCCCACCTGGGGCTGGTGATTTCTTAAAAAACTGGAAATAGAACTGCCATATGACCCAGCAATCCCACTTCTGGGCATACACACTGAGGAAACCAGATCTGAAAGAGACACGTGCACCCCAATGTTCATCGCAGCACTGTTTATAATAGCCAGGACATGGAAGCAACCTAGATGCCCATCAGCAGATGAATGGATAAGGAAGCTGTGGTACATATACACCATGGAATATTACTCAGCCGTTAAAAAGAATTCATTTGAATCAGTCCTAATGAGATGGATGAAACTGGAGCCCATTATACAGAGTGAAGTAAGCCAGAAAGATAAAGAATATTACAGCATACTAACACATATATATGGAATTTAGAAAGATGGTAACGATAACCCTATATGCAAAACAGAAAAAGAGACACAGAAATACAGAACAGACTTTTAAACTCTGTGGGAGAAGGTGAGGGTGGGATGTTTCAAAAGAACAGCATGTATACTATTTATGGTGAAACAGAGGTGAAATTTTGCACACTATTTCAGGTTTGTTGAAGCCCCACCATTGAGCTCAAGAAATTTAGTACAGGCCCCAGGTGGCGCTAGGGGTAAAGAACAATGCAGGAGACATAAGGGGCGTGGCTTCCATCTCTGCACGTGGAAGACCCCCTGGAGGAGGGCATGGCAACCCACCCTAGTATTCTTGCCTGGAGAATCCCATGGACAGAGAAGCCTGGTGGGCTACAGTCCATGGGGTCAGAGTCAGACATGACCAAAGCAGCTTAGCACATAAAGCATATGGAGGGGAATAAGGAACCAGGCTGAAGGAGACATTAGGAAGACTTGGGTAAATCCTGTCCTAAAATGTTTGCCTCTTCTCCAGTAGAAAAGACACTTTTAAGATTAGACATTTAAATATTTGAAAGATGTCTATTTATGGTAGGCAGGGTGATGTCCTCCCAGCCTCCCACCTTCCAGCAAAGATGTGCACAGCCTAACCTCCAGGGCCTGTGAGTTTACCTCTCCAAGAGGGATAGGAGAGTAGGTCAGAGAAATTCTTTGAGAGGTGAACTCAACCTGCCATTGCTGACTTTGAAGAAGAAAGAAGAGAGCTATAAACCAACGAATGTCAGTGGCATCTCAATGCTGGGAATGGCCACCAGCTGACAGTTAGCCAGGAAGCAGGGTTCTCAGTTCTACACCTGCAAGGAACTGGATGTTGCTTCCCCCCAAATGGAGGAGGAAACGGATCCTTCCTTTGAGCCTGCAGAAAGGAACAGAGATCCCTGCCAAAGGCTTGGTTTTAGCCTAGGGAGACCCACATTAGACTTAATGACCTGTGGAACTGTATGATAAACTTGTATAAGTCACTAAGTTTGTAATCATTTTTTAGCAGTAGGAATAGTAGACTGATACCAGTTCTTATAAGTTTAAACTGAAGAGATACAGTTCACATATCAAATACAGCGCTCTCTATGAGCGACTAAGCGCAGCACATGGTAATACCATCTAATACAAAATGCTTCATTCACTCAAGGTACGAGGATAGCTGTATCTCTTTTGTTTGCCAATTAATTTTGCAATACTCATTGACTAAGCAGAAATTCATGATCTCCAGTCTTTGACGTTGCCTTCAATTCTAGGTCTCGGTCCGCAGAACGCTCAGCTCCCAGAACCTCTTTGGCTTGCATTTGCCTCTCACTGCCACGCGGTGGCACTGTTG
This sequence comes from Cervus canadensis, assembly GCF_019320065.1. Taxonomy (NCBI): domain Eukaryota; kingdom Metazoa; phylum Chordata; class Mammalia; order Artiodactyla; family Cervidae; genus Cervus; species Cervus canadensis. Next base: position 31,057,451 of record NC_057406.1, on the reverse strand, counting down.
TAACAGGTTCCGCACAGTAGAGCCGAAGAGGCTGGTTTTCCTGCAGTGAGGATGTCAAACTGGCCAAGACGCGCATGTATGTTTCCAGGATTCTTTAGCAAGTAATTTTCTTCATGCCTGCTCCATCTGAGGAAACCTGCCAAGATTCACTTCATGGTGCTCAACTGTTCATTGAGTTCTAAGAGTTACAAATTCTAGATATCAGGTGGTTTTTTTTTTTTTTTTAATATGTATTTTACAAACATTTCCCCTCAGTCTGTGGCTTATTTTGCATTCTTTAAACCTTATCTTCTGAGGAATAGAAATTTTAAACTTCAGTGAGGTCTAATTCTTTTTTTTTTTTCTTCTGTAATTTTTGTGGTGTTCTAAGAAATTTTTGCCTAATGAACCTCGAAAACATTTTCTAGAAATCACAGTTTTTGCCTCTACATTTAAGTACATGATCATTTCAATTTACATTTGTGTATAGTATAAGGTAGGGGTCAAGGATTTATTCATTCATTCATTCCTTTGCTTGCATATGGATGTTGAATTGCTACAGCAATGACAGTGTTGACTAGCTTTGCTATTCTGGATTGACATGGCCTCTTTGTTGAGAACTGATTTTTTAGTATATACAAATATAATTGATCTTTTACATTGATATTGCATCCTGCATCCATGTATTAATTCTATTAGCTTTTTCTGTATCTGGAGTTTTTAGGTAGAGAATCATTTTTATGACGATACATGGGGACAGTTTTATTTATTCCTTTGAATCTAGTGTATATTTATTTTTCTTGTTCCTTACTTAATTGGCTTTATTAGTAATTATCTTATTAAATTATTAAGTATAATGTAGAATGATAAGAGTGGATATTCTAACCTTGTTCCTGATCTCAGGGGGAGAAGAAGCATCTTTTTAAAGAAACAGTTTTTGGTTTCATTGATTTTTCTCTACTGTTTTTTCCTCTGTTTTCAGACTCTGTTATTTGTGTCTGCTCTTACCTTTATATTTCCGTCCTTATATTTGCTTTTGGTTTAATTTTCTCTTATTTTTCTAGTTTCTTAAGTCAGAAGCTTAGAGCATGGATTTGGGGCCTCTTTTCTAATATAAAATTGAATGTGACACATTTCTCTATATACACTCCGTTAAGAGGCTCCCCAAATTTTGATATTTTTCTTAAATTAGAAATAGTTCACAGTTTTCCTTTTAACGTCCTCTTGGACTAATGAGTTGTTTAAAAGAGTGTTGTTTTATTTCCAAATATTTAGGGATTTTTCCAGTTATTTTTTTGTGGTGATAGCCAGATTGAGTCTTTCAGCGATTTTGAAGTTTATAATACATGATGTTGACTGTAATAACTATGCTGTGCCTTGGAGCTCCAAGACTTACTTACCTGTTGTTTGCAAGTTTATACCCTTAAAGAGCATCTCCCCAATGCCCCTACTGGTTCCCCATTCTGGGCTCTGATAACCACCATCCTGTTCTCTGTTTTTATGAGTTTGACTTTTTATTTTAAAATGTTTACTATTTATTTAGCTTATTGATATAATTGATGTGTAAACTTGTGTAAGTTTAGGGTGCACAATTTTTGATTAATTTGATACATTTATATATTGCAATATGATTGCCACCATACTGTTAACTAATACCTCTATTTGCTCATGTAATTATCATTTCTTTTTTGTGATGGGAATAATTAAGATCTAGTCTCTTAGCAAGTGTTATGTTTGCAATACAGTATGTTGTCTATAATTACTATACTATAACAAGTTTTATTTCTTTAAGATCCCACATACCGTATTACAGTATTTGTTTGTATCTTTGTCTGACTTATCTTACTTAGCATAATATCCTCAAGGTCAGATTTTCTGATTTCATTTTGTCTTCAAAATTGACATAAATTATGCCTCTTCTTAAAATAGCTTTGGTGGTTGCTCTAGACTTTTCAATATATATTTTTATATTTATCACAGTCTACCATCAAATAATAGTATAGCAGCATAAATTTGCAGTTCAAGAATATTCTTTGAATGATTGAAATCAATTTTACTTTCCATTTTTCTTCCTTTGGACTTTATCAGCTTGCTGGGGTGAACATGTAGCTTGTTTATTGTCACTCTTAGTTTCTCATAAGTGTGTCTAAAGTTATAAATCCCCCTGCAATTGCTTTTTTATCATCCCACAAGTTTAATTCAGTATCTCTAGATTTTTATCTGAATATTTATATTACCCTTATGATGTCTTCATTAGTCTGTAATAATTATTTAGAAGTGTATTCTTAGTTTCCAAAAGCATGTTGTTGTTTACTTAGGTGTCTTCTAATTAAGCTGCACTATGATAAAATATTGTGATCTCAATAAGTTCTTTGAAAATTGTTGAAAATTCCCTGGTTGTTTTCCTGTTCAGTTTATGTAACTGTTTGCACTTGAAAAGAAAATTCATTTGTTGCAAACAAGTTATATATCTCTATATCATCTATTTATCATCTATCATCATGGCCCTATTAAATCAAGCTTGTTAATTATGTTATTAAATCTTCTACATCCTTACCGCTATTTTTGTCCCCTTGACCTGTCAATTTCTGAGAGAGGTGACTGTGGCGCCTTGATTACACTGATGGCCCTAAATAATGGCCTCCAGGTAACCAGGCACTCAGCATATGACTTTGTGGCTCCTACCATCAAGAAGTGGAATCTATTTCCCCAGATTTTGAGAAAACAGACTGGCCCCCTGCTTTGCAAAGGCCAATGGGATAAAGCAGAAGTATATTTGCTTACACTGCACTTAGATCACAGATATACTGTACTTTGTGTTTCTGCTTTCTCTCTGGAACCTCTACCATGCCATGCAAACAGGCCCTGGCTAGTCTGCTAGAAGTTGAGGAACTTTGTGAAGCAAAGGTGAGTCATTCTGAGTCCATCCCACACTTGAATTAATTAACTGCAAAGTAGATTCATAATAATAATGAATGACAATTGCTTTAAGCCAGAGAGCTTGAGGGTAATTTTTATGAATGAATAACTAACTGGTACATAATTTTAAAATTTTTCCACTGTAATTATGTAGTTGTCAATTATTACTAATGATGACATTTTGGAGAATGTGACTTTAAGTCTATTATGTCTGAATTAGGCAGACTTACCTGGTTCCTAGCAGTCTAGAGTAACCACAGGACTCCTTCCTTACTGAGGAGCAAAGCAGAGCAGAGCAGAATGTGTGTTCTCTGCTGATAAGCTGATCCCAAAGATTAGAAGGGACTGGGCTGTAGCTTGAGAAAGCCTGCATACAGCATGGAAGGATACTTATGGACACTTGTGGTTACATGTAGGACCCACCTGGATAAACCAGGATAACCTCCCATCTCAAGATCCTTAATCCCATCAGCAAAGCCCCTTTGGTATATAAAATAATATTCACAGATTTGGAGTTAGGGTGTGGCTGTGCTGGGGCCCATTATGCAGCCTACCACATGTGTGTTTTTTTCTTTAAAAAAAATTGCTCTTGTATTTGTCTGCATCAGGTCTTAGTTGTGGCACTCTGGCTCTTCTCTGCATCATGCAGCTTCTTTCATTGCAGTGCAGGGTCTTCCTTGTTGTGGCACATGGGCTCAGTCGTTGCAGCTCAGGGTATGTGACATGTGGCCTCTTAGTTCCCCAAGCAGGGATCAAACTCTCGTCCCCTGCATTGCAAGGCAGATTCTTAACCACTGGACCACGAGATAAGTCCTCATGTATCCATTCTTAGTGTGTTATTTCTCTAACAAGTCGAAACTTTTGAGTGTTCCTATCTTTCTCCCAAATAAGTCAAGACTTATTGTTATTGTCTATGATTTTTAATTCTCACACTTTAAAACATATACAAATTGTAGTTGTTTTTGTGTTTTATGTATTTATGGAGATTACTGATGTACTTTTCTGATATCTACTTAGCATTGCTCTTTGAGTACCATTCCTTTTTTCTGGGTTTATTTTCATTCTTGCATCACAAGTATATTCAATAGAATTTCGTTTACTCAGGTTCTGTGCATATTTAAAAATTTGCATCTAAATTTTTTTTATTCCACCTTTGCTATGTAGTTTAGTTGACTACATAGGTTCACAATATTTTTTCCTCCAAAGAGTACCGTATTTTCTAGCAGAGTACCAGATACCTAGGGGTGAATGAATGAATGAACTTTACAGATATTAAGAGAACAGAAGAGTGAAAATAATCACTAGGGTGAAAATAAGGACTAGGGTTCAGAGGAACTGGCCTTAAATGCCAGATCTCCTTATCACAGTTTGGTTTAGGCAAAGCCACTTAACATAACAATCTCACTTGAAAATGGGGATATTAATCTGTGCCCTAAATCACAATGGTCTTGTGAGTTTCCAAATAAAAAGAAAATAATGGATCTGAACATTCTTTGTGAATTGTAAAGTTTTACAATATCCGAGTAATCAAATGATATCAATTATAACAGTTAATTGATTATAATCATTTGATAATATCAATTATTTTAATATTGATATTATCAAATAATTAATATCATTTGATATCAATTATTTTATAATAATTAATTGATTACTCAGAAATGGTGGCTGCAACCATGAAATTAAAAGACTCTTGCTTCTTGGGAAAAAAGTTATGACCAACTTAAACAGCATATTACAAAGCAGAGACATAACTTTGCCAACAAAGATCCATCTAGTCAAAGCTATGGTTTCTCCAGTAGTCATGTATGGATGTGAGTTGAACTATAAAGAAAGTTGAGCACCGAAGAATTGATGCTTTTGAACTGTGGTGTTGGAGAAGATTCTTGAGAGTCCCTTGGACAGCAAGGAGATCCAGCTGACTCAATGGACATGAGTTTGAGTAAACTTCGGGAGTTGGTGATGGTGCATTCCATGGGGTCACAAAGAGTCGGACACGACTGAGCGACTGAACTGAACTGAACAGAAAAGCATTTCCAAAACGTTGATTTAAATCTACATCCACTTACTGGGCTTGATAGTGTCTCTTTCAAATGATTCAGAGTATTTGACAAGGTTAATTTTTTTTTTTATTGCTAAACAAGAGGATGATTATGCTTCACAAATATAGCTTTGATCTGTGAGAATAATTACATCAATTAGTAAAAAGTATATTGCCATAGCAAGGGGCTTCCCTGATAGTTCAGTTGGTAAAAAATCCACCTGCAATGCAGGAGATTCCCAGTTCAGTTCCTGAGTCGGGAAGATCCTCTGGAGAAGGGATAGGCTACCCACTGTAGTATTCTGGCCTGGAGAATTCCATGCACTATATAGTCTGAGGGGTCGCAAAGAGCTGGACAAGACTGTGCAACTTTCACTTCACTTTCAAATTGCCACAGCAAAATATATTGTGTATCTGAAGATTCTTCTCTAGTGTATCAGTACAGGGTTTTCATTGTGATGGTTTTTGAAGTAACTTTATATGTAAAAGGTTAATTGGAAGCCTTGATATTCCTAGTGGTAATGTTTTCTTGACAGGAAATTATTTATTTGAGACTGTTTAAGGGAATTGATGAGATCTGTAGAGAAGATGACAGATGAAGCTTAGAATGAATAATGAACCAGAATCAGTAATGGTTAGAAAACATTTTCTCCTTTTGCATTGCAGTCAGTCACACATAGTGCTTTATCCTCACAGGTAAGATTTTGAAAGAAAATCTTTAAAATTTTCTTTGAAAATCTTACTAGGCCTCAGGTTGAGGGAACAAGATTCTTTATGGCATAAGAATGAAGGTAACTATTCCATACCCATAAGACAAAAAGGCACACATACATGTTTTAATAGCAGAGTCATCTAGCTGAATTGCTCTTGCTGGCCTCGGCTGGTGTTTGCTAGGTGTTTTTAGGGAAACAGATCTATTTACAGATGTTCTCATCTCTTTCTCACTCTCTGAAGTTGAGGAAATTGAGGAATAATCACTTCTATTTTTGCTTGATCACATTCAGTTATGTTTGATGGACCTTTGCCAAAATTTCCATTGATGAGTCTCCTAATCCTCCATTTTGAAATAAAGTACTCAGCCATTATTGGATCCCAGGATAAATAGAAGAAATACTTTTTGGTCCCTAAGATTTTCCTCCACATATTGGCATAAATACCTCATTTACCAGAGTGGTTATAATGGTGGAAATAAAAGATGAAGCATCAGTTCATAATGGGTGAAAGGAGGCGGGGAGCAGCTGGGTTCAGTGGATTGATTGCTATTCATAACCTTGGGCATTTTCCAGACAGGCCTTTCATATTTACTCTTATCATGTTTCAGAGGCATGGACCCTAAGGGATTGGCACTTAATGTCTCTAGCTGGGAAACTATAGACCAGTTTTCTTGGATGCTCACTGGGATGGACATCCCAGATTTTAGGTCTTAAACTACTAATAACCTATTTACAGTTTCTTTTATTTTGCTTCAGCTGATCTTAGTATATTAAAAAGAGTTCTGCCATCACTAATGTAGTGACTGGTATATAGTAAGGGCAGAGTAAATATTTATTACAGGTAAAATGAATGAGAAGCTTTTGTTTCTTCTTTAAAAAAAAATTGAAATGCAATTCAAGATAAACTTTTAAGCATAAAGCTATTTAAGGTAAAAACCAGTTATTTCTCTTAGTGCTTGTGTATCGCTAATAAATTTTATCATTTTGGCGTCATGCTCCCTGAGTTTTCATCTATCCTAGGAGTTACCCTTTGTGTCTTTTTTTTTAAATTAGCTTAAAAAAAATTTTTTTGATCCTAGTGTTTCAGGATATTTCATTTTATCACTTTCTTCATACACTTGTTTGTTTGAATCTAATTTTCAGAACCTCTGATATTTTAAAACTAAGATCACAGGCCAAGAATCTTTTTGTCACTTTTAAGTAAACATCCTGATTTTAAATACATGTTATCTAAACATCAATCAATTGAGAAAAGAATAAAAAGCCAATGAGGTAAATTATCCCTCTGCCCAAACTCTAGATTGATACTCTTCAGTTCTGATATTGTTGTTGTCCAGTCACTAAGTTGTGTCCGACTCTTTGCGATCCCATGGACTGCAGCACATCAGGATTCCCGGTCCTTCACCATCTCCCAGTTTGCTCAAACTCATGTCCATTGAGTCAGTGATGCCATCCAACCAGTTCATACTCTGTTGCCCCCTTTTCCTTTCGCCTTCAATCTTTCCCAGCATTAGGGTCTTTCAGTTCAGTTCAGTCGCTCAGTCATGTCCGACTCTGTGGCCCCATGGACTGCAGCATGCCAGGCTTCCCTGTCCATCACCAACGCCCAGAGCTTGCTCAGACTCATATCCATCGAGTGGGTGATGCCTTCCAACCACCTCATACTCTGTCATCCCCTTCTCCTCCTGCCTTCAATCCTTCCCAGCATCAGGGTCTTTTCCAGTGAGTCAGCTCCTCACACCAGGTGGCCGAAATACTGGAGTTTTGGCATCAGTCCTTCCAATGAATATTCAGGACTGATTTCCTTTAGGATTGACTGGTTGGATCTCCTTGCAGTCCAAGGGACTCTCAAGAGTCTTCTCCAACACCACAGTGCAAAAGCATCAATGCTTTGGCACTCAGTCTTCTCTATGGTCCAACTCTTACATCCATACATGACCACTGGAAAAACCATAGCTTTGATTAGATGGATCTTTGTTGGCAGAGTAATGTCTCTGCTTTTTAACATGCTGCCTAGGTTTGTCATAGCTTTTCTTCCAAGGAGCAAGAGCCTTTTAACTTCATGGCTGCAGTCACCATCCACAATGATTTTGGAGCCCAAGAAAATAAAGTCGGTTTTGTCTAATTATTTAACATTTTGGCAAAAGTTTTCACAGGAAAGTTGATATTAAGTAATTGTTTTTCTCCCTCCCTCCCTCTCTTCCTTTCCTCCCTCTCTCTTTTTCTTTCTCTTTCCGTCTTCCTTCATTCTTTCTCCCTTCTTTCCTTCCCTCATTTCATTCTTCATTTCACAAGGATTTTAGAGATTCATTTCTTCCAACATCGCAATGCATCAAAGCTTCAGTGTTTCTTAAATGCGTAAAACACTAGCCATCTAAGGCATTTCCATTTAAAATGATGAGACAAAAAGTAGTTTGCTCTAAAGTCCACATTCGCTTTGAAATAAGAATTGTGCCTCCAGAGTGGGAAAAAAAACCTATGGATAAGCTGTGGCACAGTGATTATACTCTCAGCCTGTGTGGGTATTTGGCAAAGGCAGTGGTGTTCAGGAGCTGGTGTTCAGGTGGGTGGCTCTTCCGCTCACCTAGTATTATTACTTCCTCACTTTAAAGTCACCTGCTTGACTCCTTGATCTTTAAAGCCACCCAATCTTTCTCTTACACATCACTTAATACTAATTCTCTATGTAGCCCTTATCACTGACTACTTGATATTTTTCTTATTTGTTTCTTGTGACTGTGATCCTCCCAGAATTTAAGCTTCAGAGACTTTATGTCTTTTTCTTTGCTAAATACCTAGCCTCTAGAAGAGAAGCAGGAATATACCTATCTCACCAAATCTAGCGTGATGTCAATTATAAGATACACCATCATTTTACATATGTATGAAAAAAATGCCACCATTTAAGCTATGGCACAATGTCTTCTTGTCACTTCAGATTTTTAATCTCAAAATATTGAAAAGCTCTTTTAGATTTATTTAGAAAGACCATAAATTTATCATACATCTTACTGTACACTTGAAAGATGAGAACATAAGCAAAAATAAATTGGCTAACCTATTCCTGAAACAACTTCTCACTCAGAATCCAACTCTCCAGTATCAATGAAAAGTTGCCAGTACACACAATTTTCCACACAGTATTATTGTCTTTGTCATCAAGAGCATTAGCAAAGCAGTGTTTCTTAAAAGATTGAGCCATTATTGTCTTTGTGATTTTCTTCCCAGAGGGTGACATTTGCTCTGCAAATTTTGATGCTTGTGGACAGTCAATGCCTGGCAGATAGCAACTCTAAAAGTCACCCAGATTTCAGAGATGTCAAAATATGAAAAACTGTACATCCATGAATTGCACCAATAGGGTTATAGATACTCAATAAATAAATGCGGTTTGAATACTTGAAGAAATGAAGCTCTCTGTCCTTGGGCAAGCCAGTTTATTCCTTGAGTCTTGTTTTCTAATATAGAAAATTAAACAGGGAGACTAGTAGCCCTCTAAGATCATTTTTTACTAAAAGAAAAATTCTCTGTTCTTTGTGAGTGGCTTGAGTTGTATAAGGAGAAGGAAATGGCAACCCACTCCAGTATTCTTGCCTGGAGAATCCCAGGGACAGAGGAGCCTGGTGGCCTGCCGTCTATGGGGTCACACAGAGTCGGACATGACTAAAGCAACTTAGGAGGAGGAGGAGAGTTGTATAAATGTAAGACAGTGTAGAACTATTTAAAAAAAAAATCCCCTGGCCAATTCTGGTCTTTAGCATTCAATATTCCAGGTTAGACAGTAAGAATCCCACCCAGCTATTTCTTCAGGAAATTGACGGAAGGTGCAAGAGTTCAGCTCAAAAGATGTAAGTTATGTGGAGGGTGGGGATTCTCATCACACTTAACTGGCCCCTTTGCCTAGCTGCCCGGTTGCAGATGATGAGTGTACAGCACCCAGAACACTGCCATCAGAGAGAGAAAAACATCATTGAGCGTGTTTCCAGACAGGAACAAATATATGCTTAACCTCTATATGGCTCAGGATGTAAAGAAGGGATGACCTGACCAAGACTCAGGTTTCAGACATTGTAAAAGGACTATCTAGTCTGACTGCTGGTGACCCAATGGGCAGAAGTTAAAATATCTTGTCTGTCCAATTTTGTCTTGATTCTGTCTGCACACAGCCCTCAGGGTCTTATATCTCTAGACATGGCTGAATGGCTACTTTGTGAATACAGAATTGCTCCTTCATAAGCTTGAAGGTAGTGCCTACAAATTTGGGGAGCAACTCCATGAACCACCAGATACCCCGTGTATGTACGCACACCATCCAGCTAAATATGTCTATAGGCGCTGCCCAGAATGGCGACCTACACCAAGTAATCTCTATGGCCTTGAAGTTGCTATAAACCTCGCTATGTTTCAGGAGGCCATATCTCAGACAGAGTGACCTCCTGCACATCAGTGAGACGATTGAAAATAGAATAAGGAAAACTTGGATTGGTTTCTCCTTTGTTTTTGTTATTACTGACAGTATCTGACTATTGTAAGTAATTGCTTCCTGCCTGTTTCTTTCTCTAGGTTATGAGATACTCCCCAGAGAACTGGGGAAGAACAATGGAGTACATTATTAACTAAAATCGGCACATTCCTTTCTTTTTTTAATGCCATCCTGGAATAGATAATTTATGGTAGTTTTGGTGCCCCAGGAAACATTCCATTTTTGTTACATGCTGCAGAGAGAAGTTGTCTTAAACTTGCCTCCCAGACCCCTTCTTATATCTGTCATGGTGCTAACACCTCCCACTACCTTGGGACTCTTTCTTTCTCAGCATAATTTGAAATTCTACTTCCAAGTCAAAATCAAAGAAAGATTAGAAAGAAGCCCATTTCAATATTTAAAGACAAGTTCAGGAATACTTATAATATCCCACCAGTTGTGAATGTATTGCATTTACCAAAAATTATTAAGTACCCTGCTAATTTTTTTGTTAATATTATCATCAAAAATATTTAGTTATTGATATTTCTGCAGCCACTGAAAATATCAAGTAATGATATACAGAATATATTTTCTCCTTTGAAACTGCAAAACCCTAGAGGCTCAGACTGATGGCCAAGCTCTTTCAGATACATTATTCATTATATACTAGCTTTCAAGAATCCTACATAATGGAAAGCTAATTACCTGCCACATTTCAAACCACATGTATGCTAATTTACACTATTAGCATTTTGAACAATCACTCTTGGTCAACTGTTTTCTTTTTTTTTAATAATAAAGGCACTAAATTATTATTATTTTTTTTTGGTAAAGCTTAAAGAAAAATAACAAGTTAGGGAAATTTGACTAGCAAAGACATTGACAGAATTCATTATTAGATGCAGGATAAACAAATACAATGAAAGATGGGTAAGAGATTTATGTTCTGGGCCAACTGTTTAAATATGTCTTTTATTGTTTATGGTTCTGTGCAGATGCTAAGGCCTGAAATGGAGGTGATAAGAGATGTCTCCCAACTGAGGATGTGGAAAACATCACTTATCCATTTGCAGCTAACACCTTGGAAAAGATAAGATAAGATGCTTTTTCTAGGTGACTTTCTCCCCATTCTTGGAAGCTTCCCAATGATTGTATACGGAATAATATGCCTGATAAATTTAGGTTTACCAAGACCTATCTGCTGTCCATTAAGTTTATTCTTTTCTACGTTTTTTTTTTTTTTAACTTTTTATTTTGTATTGGAGTATAGCCAATTAACAATGTTGCAATAGTTTCAAGTGAATACCTAAGTGACTCAGCCATACATATACATGTATCCATTCTCCCCCAAACTCCCCTCCCATCCAGGCTGCCACATAACACTGAGCAGCCTTCCCTATGCTATACAGTAGGTCCTTGTCACTTATCCATTTTTAAATATTTTGCTACAGTTTTTAGTGAAGGATATTGAAAAGCATATTAAAATGCAGAGACATTATTTTGCCTATAAAGCTCCATATAGGCAAAGCTATGATTTTTCCAGTAGTCATGTGAGAACTGGACAATAAAAAAAAAGGCTGAGCAAGGAAGAATTGATGCCTTTGAACTGTGGTGCTGGAGAAAACTCTTGGAAAGCAAGTGCCTTGGACAGCAAGGAGATCAAACCAGTCAATCATAAAGGATATCAACCCTGAATATTCACTGGAAGGACTAATGCTGAAGCTGAAGCAAAGATAATCAAGGGAGGAGAGAGTGAGACATATGTATGTATGACTTCTCCTCCCCTGATCTTCTTCACCTGATGGGAAGAGCTGACTTCATTGGAAAAGACCTTGATGCTGGGAAAGATTGAGAAAGGTTGAGGGCAGGAGGACAAGAGGATGACAGAGGATGAAATGGTGGGCTGGCATCACTGACTCAATGGACCTGAGTTTGAACAAACTCTGGGATATGGTGCAGGACAGGGAAACCTGGCGTGCTGCAGTTCATAGGATCACAGAGTCAGACACAACTGAGCAACTGAGCAGCAAATTAAAAACTCATCTCACATGTAAGTGTTCAAAAACCCTGAAAAGGCCTGAAATATTATCACATATAGAATAAATATAGAGAATAGTTAAACAATAACAACAAACCAGGTATAACTGTATTAGTGAACCTGAACACAGAGTTTTCAAGTCATACTCTCCCCCACTAACCCCTTTACCCTGCTTTTAAGTCTCATTCATTTAGAATGCAATTAAAATCCTGCAAGATCCTACGAGAATTGTCCCCAGGCACCCACTCTGACAGCAGCTCCCAGCCATCTTGGTTTCCTCTGCTTTAAGGTGTCTCTTGTTCATCACTGCATCCCTTACATAGTTGTTCAGTTGCTAAGTCATGTCCAACCCCTTGCAACACTATGGACTGCAGCACACCAGGCCTCCCTGTCCATCACCAACTCCCAGAGTTTACCCAAACTCACGTCCATTGAGTCGGTGATGCCATCCAAACATCTCATCCTCTGTCGGCCCCTTCTCCTCCTGCCCTCAATCTTTCCCAGCATCAGGGTCTTTTCAAAGGAGTCAGCTCTTCACATCAGGTGGCCAAAGTATTGGAGTTTCAGCTTCAACATCAGTCTTTCCAATGAACTCTCAGGACTGATCTCTTTTAGGATGGACTGGTTGGATCTCCTTGCAGTCCAAGGGACTCTCAAGAGTCTTCTCCAACACCACAGTTCAAAAGCATCAATTCTTTGGCGCTCAGCTTTCTTTATAGTCCAACTCTCATATCCATACATACTGGAAAAACCATAGCCTTGACTAGACAGACCTTTGTTGGCAAAGTAATGTCTCTGCTTTTTAATATGCTGTCTAGGTTGGTCATAACTTTCCTTCCAAGGAGTAAGCGTCTTTTAGTTTCATGGCTGCAGTCACCATCTGCAGTGATTTTGGAGCCCAGAAAAATAAAGTCTGCCACTGTTTCCACTGTTTCCCCATCTATTTGTCATGAAGTAATGGGACTGGATGCCATGATCTTAGTTTTCTGAATGTTGAGCTTTAAGTCAACTTTTTCACTCTCCTCTTTCACTTTCATCTAGAGGTTCTGTAGTTCTTCTTCACTTTCTGCCATAAGGGTGGTGTCATCTGCATATCTGAGGTTATTGATGTTTCTCCCGGCAATCTTGATTCCAGTTTGTGCTTCCTCCAGCCCAGCGTTTCTCATGATGTACTCTGCATGCAAGTTAAATAAGCAGGGTGACAATATACAGCCTTGATGTACTCCTTTTCCTATTTGGAACCAGTCTGTTGTTCTATGTCCAGTTCTAACTGTTGCTTCCTGACCTGCATACAGATTTCTCAAGAGGCAGGTCAGGTGGTCTGGTATTCCCATCTCTTTCAGAATTTTCCAGTTTGTTGTGATCCACACAGTCAAAGGCTTTGGCATAATCAATAAAGCAGAAATAGATGTTTTTCTGGAACTCTCTTGCTTTTTTGATGATCCAGTGGATGTTGGCAATTTGATCTTTGGTTCCTCTGCCTTTTCTAAAACCAGCTTGAACATCTGGAAGTTCACGGTTCACATATTGCTGAAGCCTGGCTTGGAGAATTTTGAGCATCACTTTACTAGCGTGTGAGATGAGTGCAATTGTGCAGTAGTTTGAGCATTCTTTGGCATTGCCTTTCTTAGGGATTGGAATAAAAACTGACCTTTTCCAGTCCTTGTTTCATTAATATTTACACAGGTCTACAAAAAAAGGTAGAGACATATATACACATATATAAATAATATATTTGGGTGCACATGTATATGTAATTATTTCTTTGTTTTTAATTTGTTTCTTCATTAGGCTGCAATGGGCCTTAGTTGCAGCACACAGGCATCTCTCCAGTTGTGGCAGGAGGACTCTAGAGTGCATGGGCTCAGCAGCCCTGTGGCTTATGAGATCTTAGTTCCCCCAACAGAGATCAAACCCCCTTCCCCTGCACTGGAAGGCAGATTCTTAACCACTGGACCCCCAAGGAAGTCCTTGTGTAATTATTTAAATTGCAGTGCTTTATACTTTTCAAATTACCTTTACTTTTCCCCCTTTGATCTCTATCTTGTTTCCAGAAACTTTCTATCAGTTTCTACCAGTTTTCTAAAAACTCACCTATTCTTGATATTAGATTATTAAGAGGTTAGCAGTCAGTAGAAGTAATTCATAAAATAAAGGAGCCAATCCATGTGGCATGCTGGTGCCTTTGAAAAAACAAACTAGTACAAAAATAGATGGGGAAAAGTGTGTTTATTTTCCATTAGGAAATACATGAAAAAGTCAATGGCTTGTTAGAGAAGGCAGACTGGATGAGAGAATTTTAGCCCAGTCTTCCCAGAAACAAGGCAGCATAAAGTGCACAGATGCAGAATGCAGTGACTCAGAGAGCTGGTATTCAATTCGTCTAAAGGAGCTGCATTTAGGGGCTCCTTTAGCCTGTTGCCTGTGATTCTCCTTTGTGAATCACAGACAGCAGTCTCAAATCAGAGCAATAAGTCACACATCCTTAGATTGGAAAATCTGTCTTGTCTTTAAGCCTCTCTTGTATGGATGATGGTTTTATCCATCATGGTGCCATTTAATGAGATTGAAAACCTGGGTCCTTGTGCCCTCAATAGGAAGAATAATTAACACATGGCTTCAGATTCTGTTTAAGCTTCTGCTGTGAATGGAAGTCATTTTCTAGGTTGGATGAAAACAACCTTTATTTTTTAAATTGACGTGTAGTTGCTATACAATATTATACAAGTTACAAGTATGCAATAGAGTGACTCACAATTTTAAAGATTATACTCCATTTACTGTTATAAAATATTGGCTATATTCTTTCTGTTGTACAATACATCCTTGTAACTTATTTTATATCTAATAGTTTTGTGCCTCTTCTTCTTAACCCCTATATTGCCCCCTCCCTTCTCTCAAACTACTAGTTTGCTGTCCATATCTGTGGGTCTGCTTCCTCTTTTTGGTTATATTCACTAGTTTGTTTTATTTTTCTAGATTATCCATAGAGGTGATATCATACAATATTTGTCCTTCTCTCTCTGATTTATTTCATGTAATATAATGCCCTCTAATTCCATTCATGTTTCTGCAAATGGAAAATTTCATTCTTTTTTAAGGCTGAGTAAATACGAATGATGGCTTCCCTGGTGACTCAGTGATAAAGAGCCTGCAACGCAGGAGACATAGGAGACGCAGGTTTGATCCCAGGGTTGGGAAGATCCCCTGGAGGAGAAAATGGCTGCCCACTCCTGTATTCTTGCCGGGAGAATCCCAAGGACAGAGGAGCCTGACAGGCTACAGTCCATGCGGTCACAAATAGTCAGACGTGACTGAAGCAACTAAGCATGGAAATGTGAATGATGTGAATGGTTTGAGGTAAAGAGGATGAGCCAGTAGTTTTCCTGAAGACCAAACAGGAAGAAATACACTGAAATCAAAGGAGAGGGTAGGACACCGGCTCCATCTGTGTTCTTCATTCCCACCTGAACAAACCACCACAAAAACAGCTGACATTTATATCGTGCTTCTTATATACAGCTACTTCAAAAGCTTTACATCTATTAAATTTTTAACTTTCATGCAGCAGTTCAGGGAGGGATGAATTTTACTCTCCTCATTTTTTATTTTGTGGGCTCCATGAAACACAGAGTAATGAACTCTTTTCCCCAAAGTCACACAGCTAGCAGAGGCAAAACTTGTCATTTCAATTTAAACTCTGAGTCCAACACTGCAATAAAACCTGGACAAAGCGCTCTGAATCTATTTCCCAAACATGAGTGACCACAGCTGCTTCTATTTTTAACACCTTTTTATATGGCTTCCTCTTCTGCCACAAGAGAGGAACAAAAAAGGGCAACTGATACTCTAGAACAACAAGTGTTTCTCCCCTTGGGGTATTTCTTATGCTCCCCAAAGACAGTAAGAACAAGAAATTCCTGTTGCTACTCCAGGGACATGAAGGAGGTGCCTGAATACTGGGTGGTTGCTGGCCTGGGAGCTGGAGGAGGGACGTGTGAGAGGGTTAGAGTGTTTTGAGTGCTTCTTCTGAGTCATCGGTGTTTTGGATATTTACAAATTTTTTAAAAGATTTTTTTTACATAGACCATTTTCATTTATGGTGAAAGTCGCTCAGTCGTGTCTGACTCTTTGAGTCCAGTCCATGGAATTCTCCAGGCCAGAACACTGGAGTGGGTAGCCGTTCCCTTCTCCAGGGGATCTTCCCAAGCTGGGATCGAACCCAGATCTCCTGCACTGCAGGCAGATTCTTTATAGCTGAGTCATCAGGGAAGTCCAATTTTTAAAAAAATCTTTTAAAATTTAAAGTTAAATTTAAAAAATTTTTAATTTATTTTTTAAGTCTTTATTGAATTTGTTTCAATATTGCTTCTGTCTTACGTTTTGATCTTTTGGCCCTGAGGTATGTGGGATTTTAGCTTCCTGGCCAGGGATTGAACCTGCACCCCCTACAAGTGAAGTCTTAACCAATGGACCACCAGGGAAGTCACAGGATATTTATAGTTCTTAGAAAAAACAAAAACAAAAGCAGTGCACATAGGCTTTAATTCCACTCTGGATCACTGGAAGCGCCTAAAATAGAAATTATTGCAAATGCTTGGCAAATGTGGGAAAAGAATCTTCAGTTGGCCTTTTACTGGCTTACACATAAAAGTCATGTCTTGCTGATACTCTTTGTGGAGCATGAGATGTTTTGATATTTATGTTGTTGAAGTTATAAAAAGAGAGAAGTGGATAAATTGTAGAAGTAAATCAACAAGAACCGCTTCCTAATCCTGAAGATACACCCATTCTTACAGACAAAATCTTTTTTTCTGAATGACATGATTTTTCTTCTGTAAATCCAAATCCCTATTTTGTCTTTTTGTTCTTTGTACTGTAGAGCTTGGAAAAGGCGAATCTATTTTCACATTTCAATAATAAGCCTCAACAGCCTCTGTTTAAATACTTCCTGTGGTAAGAATCAAACAACTCAGAGGACAGATTTTCCATTTTAAGAAATACAACTTGGAGTATGAGAACATTGATATTGACAGTTGGCAATTGTCAGAGCATGTTTTCATGATGTGTAAGGACAAAATATTCCTCATGACCTGTGGCTGAGGAAACGTCCATCTGACAAAAGTATATGGAGGATATTGTTTGGGGTCTTAACCACCAGGACTCCACAACCTCTTCTCCCTGCAACCTGTGTCTGGCCCCATATTTAGCCCCTTGGTTGCCCCAATACTAGTGTTCATCCTCTATGCTCACCCCAAACTGGAACCTGAGTCTAGGGGCATGTTTAATTATAGTCACTTACTCCATGACACCACTCTGCTGAGTTCTGGCCTAGAGTGATTCTTCTGGTAGAATGTTTAGAATCGCAAACCTCTGTAATTCTATTTCCTAATTTTCTTTTCTTAGAACTGTTATTTATTTACTTGGCTGTGCTGAGTCATGTGTTTCCCTGGTAACTCAGAGGAAGAAAGTGCCTGCAATGGAGGAGCCTTAGGAGATGCAGATTCGAACCCTGAGTGGGGAAGATCCCCTGGAGAAGGGCATGGCAACCTATTGCAGTATTCTTGCCTGGAGAATCCCATGGACAGAGGAGCTATAGTCCATTGGGTTGCAAAGACTCAGATATGACTGAAGACTTAGCACGCATGCACGCTGTTTTAGTTGCAGCACGTGGGATCTAGTTCTCTGAACCAGGGATTGAACCCAGGCATTAAGAGTATGGAGTCTAAAAAAAAAAAAAAAAAGAGTATGGAGTCTTAGCCACTAGACCACCAGGGAAGTCCTATCTATTTCCTAATTTTCTGCTTGAGACAGTTTTTAATTTTTCTGACCTGAGGAGCCAGGCCTCTAGCACAAAAAGCAGACTTGTTTCGAAATCACATTGAAAAACTGTACTGGTAAACAAGAAAACTTCCTCTTTTAATTATAAAAGTGATATGAACACTGAAAACTCAAATGAGACAAGGGCTGCCTTTTAAAAAATAAAATAGCCATACTTTAGTTCCAAGTGTGGTTCTAAGACAATGGGTACTACTCAACACTCATGTGGGAAAAAGAGCTAAAGAAGTAACAGTTGGAAGTAGATTGTGTAACACTGGATTTGAAAGTCATCCAAGATGTGAGTGTTGTCCTGGAAGGCAAAGTTATGATAGCCCCAAACACCACAAGATAATACTTATTGCAAGTGGTGCTGGAAGAATATGTATGGGAAGAAAACATTATCCATATTTTTAGTTGTTTTCCTTCAAGGGTGAGAGTGTAACAGATACCTACTTGAAAGAGTGATGTATTTTTCTTCCCTTTAAAGTGTGGTGTCCTGGGACTCTCCACTGAATGAACCAGTGGGCTTCAGTGCTTCAGAAGAAGGATGTGTGTGCTGTGTTCAGTTGCTTCCGTTCCGTCAAACTCTGTGCAACTCTGTAGCCCGCCAGGTTCCTCTGTCCATGGGATTTCCCAGGCAAGAATACTAGAGTGGGTGGCTATGCCCTCCTTCAGGGTATCTTCCCAATCCAGGGATTGAACCCGAGTCTCTCATGTCCCCAGCATTGGCAGGTGGGTTCTTTTTTTTTTTTTTTCAATTATTTTTATTAGTTGGAGGCTAATTACTTCGCAACATTGCAGTGGGTTTTGTCATACATTGACATGAATCAGCCATGGAGTTACATGTATTCCCCATCCCGATCCCCCCTCCCCCCTCCCCCCCCACCCGATTCCCCTGGGTCCTCCCAGTGCACCTGGCCCGAGCACCTGTCTCATGCATCCCACCTGGGCCGGTGGTCTGTTTCACCATAGATAGTATACATGCTGTTCTCTCGAAACATCCCACCCTCGCCTTCTCCCACAGAGTCCAATGGCAGGTGGGTTCTTTACCACTAGCACCATCTGGGAAGCCCCTCAGCGGAAGGCTAGGACACACTACTTAATTGCTTGGATATTTATAGGACTCTTGCAAAAAGCAGGCTCCTGGGAGGCAAGGTTTGATGACAGAGGAAGGCTTTCTACATTTTCAAACTCCTTAAAGATTGGTGGCCTGAACTTCAGCTTTCACTAGGGATTGCAGGAAGAGGGAGCAGATGGGCTGAGATCTAGGAAGGATATTGATTGCGCAGGGAAGAACCAGAGATCCCCAGGGGTGAGTGGAGAAGAGGAAGACAGAGGACATGGTCAGATCCATGACTCCTTCCTCCCCGTTTCACGTCTAGGCCTGAAGTGAGGTAGTAAAAACAACCAGGTAAGGTTTCGGGCATATAAGAGAAGCAGGGCTTTCTCTCCATTTTTTCTGGGCACAGGCTGGAATTTCAAGTCCCCTCAGAAAGAAGAGCAACCAGCAAGGTGCATCCAGTTGACAGGTTAGAACAGATGTAGTGGGCGTTGTCGACTCCTCGCCTCTCCAACCAAGACAGAGTTCAGTCATCATGGAGGGACAAGCACAAGGATCTGATCAGGAAAGAGAAAAGACTGCGTGTTTTCCTCCTGGTGACTTTTAGCAGCGAATAACAGAGACTGCAGTTTTGATCCCTGGGTCAGAAAATCCCCTGGAGGAGGGCATGGCAACCCCCTCCGGTATTCTTGCCTGGAAAATCCTATGGACAGAGGAGCCTGGTGGGCTTCAATCCATGGGGTCACAAAGAGTTGAACATGACTTAGTGCCTAAACAACGACACCAAATGAAGAGAAAAATGTCCAGTGTCCAGGGAAAATCAGAAACAGTCTCAGAGAAGTCAAACGGCCAGAGCCCCAGACCTCAGGATCCTTTCCTCATCTCTACCTCCACACATTCTGATAGAGGAAACACTCTGAACACCTGAGCAATCACCTGAAACAAAAGAAGTTAAACCCAAGTAGAATTTTAAACAATAAGGGTGCCCAAGTTATATTTAATTGGCAAATCTAATTGCACTCTTTGCTTGAAACCTTTATAGGTCAAGATGGGAAAGCTTTCTTCATTCCCTAGAAAAATGGAGAATGCCATGCCTCTCTTCTTTTTTTCCCCTCATCTGAAAGTATTGTAGAAATGCTGATTCCTCCAAAGAAAACAAAACTCTAGATGTACTTGTTCACTTTAATTGATCCAGGCACTAACTCCTATTGAGTAAATTCTAAAATTCCCAAAATGATTTCATGTTTTCCACGATCACATCGCCTTGTTGGACTGTGTAGCAAGGAGATCCCTATATCCTTTTCAAGACCTACTTCTTTTTTACTCCTGAAAGGGGAAGTGTTAGTTGCTCAGTTGTGTCTGACTCTTTGTGACTTATGGACTATAACTTGTCAGGGAAGCGCCTCTGCCCATGGAGTTCTCCAGGCAAGAATACTGGCGTGGATAGCCATTCCCTTCTCCAGGGGATCTTCCTGACCGCACAGATTATATCTCAGCTTCCCATTAATAGGTTGGGATCATATGGCTACATTCCAGTCAATGGAATGTGGAAGTGATTTATTTTTTTATTGAAATATAATTGCTTTACAATGTTGTGTCAGCTCCTGCTGCATGACACAGTGGATCAGCTATGTATTATATGTGTCTGCCCTCCATCTTGGATCTCCCGCCCACTCCACCCCGTTATCACCCACCTCAGTCATCACAGAGCACCGAGCTGAGCTTCTTGTTCTATGTAACAGCTTCCCACTAGTTGTCTGTTTTACAGCTAGCTTCTCACTAGCTATTTGTATTTATGTCAAACAATCTCTCAGTTCATCCCACCCACCCTCTCCCCCTCTGTCCATATGTCCACTCTCTACATCTGCATCTCTATCCCAGCCCTGGAAAGAGGTTCATCTGTGCCATTTTTCTAGATTCCACATACATGCGTTAATATACAATATTTGTTTTTCTCTTTATGACTTACCTCACTCCATATGATTCTAGGTTCATCCACATCTCTACAAATGACCCAATTTTATCCCTTTTTTATGGCAGAGTAATATTCCGTTTTATATATGTACCATACCTTCTTTATCCATTCATCTCTTGATGGACATTTAGATTGTTTCCATGTCCTGTCTATTGTAAATGGATGGAAGTGATTTATGTTGCTTGCAGGCCTGGCCCCTAGAACCTCCTATACATTCCCTGTTGTTACGTCCCTCACCTGTCATTCGTGTGCTGAAGATCTAGGTGAGGACTCATTGGCTGGAAAAGCTAATATATGCCTCGATCCCTGAACAGTTGTGTTTGGAACAGAGCCCCAACCTCCACCTGTCAAGAATTATGAAGAATCTGGGATCTTACAATACTCACAGGATAACTGGTGTATCTGCTACTGTTTCATGCATCTTGGAAGACGACACAAAACTCCTGAGTCAGAAACAGAAGACTTTACTATTCCTGGCAAAATCGGTAGCCAGAACTTCATGTTGGTTTGTATCTATTTTTTCTTGTCTCCCAAGTTCTATTCAGGCAACACAGGACATGGGAGAGATGTCTCCACATGCAGTGAGCTACATGATAGGAAAGGAACACTGAGCTTGGGGAATCCACCACTTTTATTGTAAGCAGAATCGAGTCTGCCCTTGTTTGTGGAGAAGGCATTACTCATCTTTCAAGGCTGACACAGTAACTATAACCCTGCGAACGGTCCTGGTAAAGAATGGTAAAGGTCTGACTGAAATCTGCAATGATGCTCAGAGTCCAGGCAGGACTGGATAGGAAACAAACTCCTATAAGGTTAGGCCATTGAGCTCCTGGGTTGCTGTAGTGTTTGCCAGTCCTATCTGATACATGGATTTACCTAGAAAGAACTTTCCTTGCTCATCCCAGAAATTTAACAGTAATTTCTCCTCTTCTGCCTCATTCCATAGATTTTATTTTCTTCATCTGCAGCTGATAAGCAGCCAGGGGCTATATTTGTAGACTAAAGAAGCTATCCATTTCTTTCTAAGGTAACTTTATCTTCAAAAATTATGACTAGAATTCAAGTATCAAGGTTTTGGTTTAATTAGATTCAGTGTTAATTTTTTTATTTAAGCATCTACACTTGAAATATTTGATTAGAAGCAGTTTGGACAAACTGGCAAATATTTTCAAGGTGTCCCAACTAATGAGTCATTTCTAAACATAATAAATAAATACTATTACTTTTATTATACTAGTATTTATATACTAGTGAAATTCCAATACTTTGGCCACCTCATGTGAAGAGCTGACTCATTGGAAAAGACTCTGATGCTGGGAGGGATTGGGGGCTGGAGGAGAAGGGGACAACAGAGGATGAGATGGCTGGATGGCATCACCGACTCGATGGACATGAGTTTGGGTAAACTCTGGGAGTTGGTGATGGACAGGGAGGCCTGGCGTGCTGTGATTCATGGGGTCGCAAAGAGTCGGACACGGCTGAGCGATTGAACTGAACTGAACTGAACTGAACTGATATACTAGTGGTAATAGTATTTGCCTGATTAGTGTTATATTAAGTTTTTAATAGCTATTTCTTTAACTCACAAATGAAAAGTCAAGTGCTAAAAGTATTGTAAAGACAAGTGTCATGGAAAAGAACTAACAGAATGACATTTTGCAATATCATGGGCAAGATCATTAGAATATGTTCCTTCTCCATGACTTACTATGGTGAGTTCTTTTGATGTTTAATGCTGAACTAGGAAAATTGCAAAGAAGATACAGTTTTCAGTGTCCCAGAAAACTGGGACATATTTTACTTTATGTCAAAAGTAAAAGTCATATTTCTGGAAATAATATTTAACATTTAATAATAATAATATTTGTAAGAAGGCATGGCAACCTACTCAGGTATTCTTGGCTGGAGCATCCCATGGACAGAGGAGCCTTGTGGGCTACAGTCCAAAGGGTTGCAAAAAGTCAGACATGACTGAAGCAACTTAGCACGCACCCAATAATATTATTTAATATTTCCACCACTGATATGAATTACAAGTATTTACTGTGTTCATAATGATTGGTTCTCTCTTCTTTTAAAAGTGAAACTGCTGACCTGTCACTGGCAGAATAAGCCATTTGAATGGCTTTCCAGTAATAGAGATAGATCCATACATTCTCAGTGCCCTCCTTTATTTGCCCTATTTAAGGGCAAATTGCACATTGTAGCCTGGAAACACAGAAAGTTGGCCTACCTGGGGGTACTGAACACACAACTTTGACCTGGTTGCTGATACATTAGCACCATTTTCTACTCAAAAGAGCAACCCTGTCACAGATTCAAGATCTCTGCCACTGTAACATGTATGTTCTTAATCAGTTTTCTATTTCCACAGGGTCCCATGCAGGCTGTACTGTGACTATATCACACTGAGTTATATTTCTGTTCAAATAGAGAAACATAAAATATATATTTTTTCTCCTAGAATTGATCATTCTGGGATTTCATGTTTTATATCTGGGTGATGTAATTTATAACTACCTCACCAACTTCCATGATGGATACGTGCTGTGCCAAGACTAGTGACTGTCTGTACTGATATACGGATGGATGCTATTTTCTGAACTGATAGGTTGATGTTTGTTTCCCCTAGAAGATTTATGTTGTCTACTAAATCTTCCATCACCATCTGGTATAATTAATGACTTGTGAAACTTGCCTCTTGTAGCCCAAAAGCCATTGCTTGGCAGATAATGCAGGTGGGCATTCCATGAGATGAACCAAGGTTTTGAACATAAATGTTTCCTCAGCCAGCTGGGGGCAGATATACAAAGAGCCCACCTGGAATTTATTCTCCTTCCCCATTCACTGTTCCAGAATCCCAGAACATGGGGACGCCACTAGATTTTGACTGTGACTGAAACTGAAGCTTCAGTTTACTGCACTGACAGCCTTGTCCAACCTATGTCATCATCCAGAGGTTTTGACATCAGACTTATTTGTTATTTGCTAGTACCTTTGTTTTCTTGTTCTTTATTCACAACTCTTTACATTACTCTGTGCTCTATTCTTTGTCTCATCTCTGACCTGACAAATTGCCATTTTCTTCTGTCTCATTTTTCCCCAGAAATAATGTATGATCATGATAAAACCATTCAAATATTTAAAAGTTTTATAGAACATCCTAGGTGGTTCCAGCGGTTAATAATCCACCTGCCAACACAGGGGACATAAATTCGCTCTCTCAACCGGAAAGATTCTACATGCTGTGGGGCAACTAAGCCTGTGCCCCACAGCTACTGAGCCCCCCAGCCACAACTACTGAAGTGCCTGTGATCTAGAACTTGTGCTCTGAAACAAGAGCAGCCACCTCAATGAAAAGCCTGCACGCTGCAGCTAGAGAGTAGCCCCTGCTTTCTGCAACTAGAGAAAAAGCCTGCATGCATCAGTGAAGACCCGGCACAACCAAAAATAATAAAATAAACAGAAAATAAAATTTAAAATATTATAAAGTAAAAGCCTAATATTATGCAAAAGAAGTAAACATTGTTAATAGGTTGCTTTGTTTCTTTGGATGAATTTTTTATGTGTATGACGTAAATAATACATATGTATTTTGTTTTGCATAAATGGAATCATACTATACATACTATTTTGAATTATTTTTCTACTTAAAATATGTTTCATCTTTTTGAATACATATATATCACTCAATTTTTATATAAGGAAGGTCATTAATTATGTTATATAAACATATATAAAGATATATGTTATATCTCAGAAGTCCTGAGATAAGAAATCACCAAGGCTTTCCTCAGTTGTCATTGGCTTTCTCTTCCTGGTTACACAATGGCAGTCCTAGTAGCAGGAAGTGTATTTTGACATATGCCAAAGCATTGTTTTGAAAGAGGGACTGGCTTTTCTTGTCTCTTTAAGAGTGAAGAAATTAACTGTACTTCAATTAAAAAAAATTAAGAGTGAAGAAAACTTTCCCCCTCACACGTCATTGGTCAGATCACCAAAGACCCACATCGAAGCAAAGAGGATGAGACATGATTGTCAATTGTCTAAGACCAGTTACAGTGAGCCCTAGGAATGACGTGAGAAATGGGCATTCCTTCTGCAGCAAAGAAGGTGAACACAATTGGAGCTCTGCTAATGAGAAAGAATGGGGAAATGGTTGCTGTGTAGGCAGCTAACAATATCAGTAATAGTCTCTTTAACCTTTTTTTCAAAGCTGTGTCAATTATCCCTAAACATTTATTCCTTCTTTTAAATTTGAGAATCTGTTTGTCATATTTTTCTCAAAGTCCACCTGGATTTTGATTGGGACCACGAGGAATTTCTGGATTATTTTTCTTTATGTGTTTGTATACAAGGAAAAATATCTCTACAATCTCAGGTTTTTCAACCATGAACATGGTTATCTCTCCATTTATCGAGTTTGTTTTCAAAGTCCTTAATAGAGTTTAAAACTGTTGTAAAATAACAATTATCTTGTTGGAGGTTTACAGGAACAATATGACAGACTTCCAGACAGTTGCAAGAACAAAGGATTCTAGTGCCAAAATGTTTGCAACAAACAGCCACACCCCCTCCCCCTTTAGTATAAAGAAGTCTGCATTCTAACTCAGGTAAGATTTTTGGGGGAACACTAGTCCATTATCTTCTCGGTTTGCTCATCACTCGATTTATTGGCCTGTTGTGTGGTGAGCAGTATGAGCTTGTATTCAGTTACAAGAGTAGTTGGTTTTATAGAAGAATTCCAGATGAAAATATAGGAAGGATGATAGTGTTATAAATGAACCATTTTATGACTTCTATAGTAATAACTGTTTCAAGCAATAAGCATTAATGGATGTCAAAACGTCAAGAGGAAAGTTGATGATTATAGTAGAAAGATCAGACAAGCACTCTTAAATTTACTTGTTAGTAAATGTAAACATGTCAATATTTCTTGCAAAAAATCTTGGACTTGACTGTAAGTGAGATTATCAATTTAACTTATGGTTTAATGAGAGAAGAGGAGTAGGGGAAAAGTTAGATAGCACCAGGGGGAAGCAAATAGACAAATTCTGAAGGAGGATATTCTACAGAAGAACCATCTTATTTCATCCATAAGTCAATGACATGAATATAAAAGGGAGGGTGACTGTTCTAAACTAACAGTGCATGCTAAGGGGCTTCAGTCATGTCAGACTCTTTGTGACCCCCTGGACTGTAGCCCACCAGGCTCTTCTATCCATGGGTTTCTCCAGGCAAGAATAAGGAGTGGGTTGCCATGCCCTCCTCCAAGGGATCTTTCCAACCCAGGGATTGAACCCACATATCTTACATGTACCTGCATTGGTAGGAGGGTTCTTTACCACTAGAACCACCTGGGAAGCCCAAACTAACAGAGACCTAAGAAATATAACCATCACAAGCCATGTGTGAACTTTGTTTTTGTTCTGTTTCAAAGGAATCTGCAGAAGATATTTTTGATACAATTGAGGAAATACTATTAAAAACAAGTTGTTAGATAATATCAAAGAATTATTGTTGATTCTGTTACAAAAGAAAATAAGATTGTTATTACATGAATAATGCTCTTATCTATGGAAGTACTTGTGATTTTAAATAAGATAATACCAAGAATTTTCCTGAAAATACTATAGCACCAACTCCACCTTCCAACTTCCAACACATACCCCTAGAAAAGAAAACATAACAAAACAAAAATGAAGGAAAGAAAAAGGGGAAAAAAGTAGTTGAAAAAAGTATTTTTTAAATGTTAATATTAATAACAGTTTAATCTGAGAAATATGCAGTTCACTTATACTATTAATTGTACACTTCTGTATGATTGACAACTTTCATCTTAAAGATTTTTCTTTTAAAATTTGAGTGGTCTCTGGGAGATGGTGAAGGACAGGGAAGCCTAGCATGCTGCAGTCCATGAGGTCGCAAAGAGTCAGACATGATTGAGCGACTGAACAACAGAAGATTTAAAATCTAAAATCAAATTATTTTACTTTTGTGAGTTATAACTCCAAAAAATGTAACTCCTAATCAAATTTTCTTGATCTTTGAAAGTCCAAAGAAATTATAATCTAACTTTCTTAAATTAACCCCCTACCCCAATTTCCCAACCTTTTTTTCTGCTTAATCTCAGCTAGGTGCATCTCACTCCAATTGCTTGAATAGATTTAGTGTTTGCTTTTCTTTTCTTTTTTTTTTTTTAAATACAGTGGTCCTTAGTATTATGTTCAGGCTTCTCCTCCAGAAATTCTAATTTCCTTTGCTTGAGAAGAACTAGAGCAGTAGTTCTCAAACTTTTAGGTATCTTAGAATCCCCTGGAAGGCTTAATAAAACACAGATTGCTGGACCCTATCCCCTGGTTTGTACTTGTTTTTTTCTTTTCTTTTTGGCTGAACATGTGGACTGTGGGATCTTAGTTTTCTGACCAGGGATCACGAAGTGCCCCCCTACAGTGGAAGCACTGTTGAGGGGTTCCCATCTGTTGGACTACTAGGGAAGTCCCTGATTTGCATTTCTGAACAGTTTCCAGGTGAACTGGTGGTTTTGAT
This sequence comes from Cervus canadensis, assembly GCF_019320065.1. Taxonomy (NCBI): domain Eukaryota; kingdom Metazoa; phylum Chordata; class Mammalia; order Artiodactyla; family Cervidae; genus Cervus; species Cervus canadensis. The sequence continues at coordinate 31,029,892 of NC_057406.1, read as the reverse complement.
AGCAGTCTGGGAACCAAACCCTGACACTCACTGCCCTGTAGAACTGGCAGTTTTTAAAAAGCTGTGAGTTGATTTTAATGTCAGTCAAGGCTGAGAACCACTGTTTGAAAATCTTCGGCAGGTACTGTCTTTAACCGATGTGGGTGTGGTTCTTTGGGGATCTCAGAAAGTTAAATATGACTCATCTTTGAATGGTTCTTCCCTCATAGCTCAGTTGGTAAAGAAACCGCCTGCAATGCAGAAGACCCCAGTTTGATTCCTGGGTTGGGAAGATCTCCTGGAGAAGGGATAGACTACCCACTGCAGTATTCTTGGGCTTCCCTCGTGGGTCAGCTGGTAAAGAATCTGCCTGCAATGTGGGAGACCTGGGTTCAATCCCTGTGTGGGATGATCCCCTGGAGAAGGGAAAGGCTACCCACTCCAGTATTCTGGCCTAGAGAATTCCATGGACTGTATAGTCCACAGGGTCACAAAGAGTCAGACACAACTGAGCAACTTTCACTTTCACTTTTCATCTTTGAATGATAGGCTACACAGGATAATCAGCTTCAGGGCCCCACACCTGCCCCATCACAAGATTAAAACAAACAAACAAAAAAACAGCCTCCTATTCAAGACCTACACCAAGCAAAATGAGTTCTTAGAACCTAGAACTTGGTAAACTCCAAAGATCGGAACTCTGTAAGTGAATGAAGGAGACTGATGAAGAAGAGAGAACCATGAATGATTTTAGGCTCACCACGATGCCAGTCCATCTAAGCGAGTTTTTTGGATTCCATGGTTTGTCAACGTTAATTTACCAGAGGTAATTATATGTGTGTGTGGGTGTATTAGTTGCTCATTTGTGTCTGACTCTTTGAGACCCCATGGACTGCAGACTGCCAGGCTCCTCTGTCCATGGAATTTCTCCAGGCAAGAATACTGGTGTGTGTTGCTGTTTCCTTCCCCAAGGGATCTTCCCAACCCAAAGATTGAACCCAGGTCTCTTGTATTGCAGGCGGACTCTTTACCATCTGAGCCATGGGGTTTCCTGAGGCAATTATGCTACTGTGCATTTGTTAGAATATTCACCTGTCTATGTTTTAAAATATTTTTTTCTAAAGTTTTTTTTTTTTAATGGGACCATTTAAAAATCTTTATTGAATTTGTTACAGTATTGCCTCTGTTTTATGTCTTGGTATTTTCTGGTCTCGAAACTTGTGGGCTCCTAGCTCTCACACTAGGATTTAAACCATACCCTATCCATCCTAAAGGAGATTAGTCCTGGGTGTTCATTGGAAGGACTTTTGCTGAAGCTGAAACTCCAGTACTTTGGCCACCTCATGGGAAGAGCTGACTCATTGGAAAAGACCCTGATGCTGGGAGGGATTGGGGGCAGGAGGAGAAGGGGACGACAGAGGATGAGATGGCTGGATGGCATCACCGACTCGATGGACATGGGTTTGGGTAAACTCTGGGAGTTGGTGATGGACGGGGAGGCCTGGCGTGCTGCGATTCATGGGGTCGCAAAGAGTCGGACACGGCTGAGCGATTGAACTGAACTGACGCACTGAAAGGCAAAGTCTTAGCACTGGACAGCCAGGGAAGTCCCTGTTGTCGTTGTTCAGCCACTGGGTCACGTCCAGCTCTTTGTGACCCCATGGGCTACAGCACGCCAGGCTTCCCTGCCCTTCCCTGTCTCCCAGAGTTTGCTCAGTTTCATATCCATTTGGACAGTGATGCTGTCTAACCATTTCACCCCTCAATCTTTCCCAGCATCAGGGTCTTTTCCAATGAATTGGGTCTTCACATCATGTGGCCAGAGTATTAGGGTTTCAGCTTCAGCATCAGTCCTTCAATGAATATTCAGGGTTGATTTCCTTTACAACTGACTGGTTTGATCTCCTTGCAGCCCAAGGGACTCTCAAGAGTCTTCTCCAGCACCACAGTTCAAAAGCACCAACTCTTTAGTTCTCTGCCTTCTTCATGGTCCAACTCTCACATCTGTACATGACTATTGGAAAAATCATAGTTTTGACTATACAGATCTTTGTTGGCAAAGTGATGGCTCTGCTTTTTAATAAGCTATCTAGGTTAGTCATAGCTTTTCTTCCAAGGAGCAAGCGTCTTTTAATTTCATGACTGCAGTCACCATCCACAGTTATTTTGGAGCCCAAGAAAATGAAATCTTCACTGTTTCCACTTTTCCCCCTTCTATTTGCCATGAAGTGATGGGACTGGATGCCATCATCTTAGTTTTTTGAATGTTGTGTTTTAAGCCAATCTTTTCACTCTCCTCTTTCACTTTCATCAAGAGGCTCTTTAGTTCCTCTTCACTTTCCACCATTAGAGTCATGTCATCTGCATATCTGAGGTTGTTGATGTTTCTCTCATCAATCTTGATTCCAGCTTGTGCTTCATCCAGTCCCACATTTTGCATGATATACTCTGCATAGAAGTTAAATAAGCAGAGTAACAATATACAGCCTTGATGTACTCCTTTCCCAGTTTTGAACCAATCCTTTGTTCCATGCCAGTTCTGAGTGTTGCTTCTTGACCTGTATAGAGATTTCTCAAGAGACAGGTAAGGTGATCTGGTACCCCCATCTCTTCCAGAATTTTCCACAGTTCGTTGTGATCCACACAGTCAAAGGCTTTAACATAGTCAATGAAGCAGAAGTATATGTTTTTCTGGAACTCTCTTGCTTTTTCTACAATCCAACTGATGTGGACAATTTGATCTCTGGCTCCTCTGCCTTTTCTAAATCCAGCTTGTACATCTGGAAGTTCTCAATTCACTTACCGTTGAAGCCTAACTTGAAGGATTTTGAGAGTATTACCTTGCTAGCATGTGAAATGAGCACAATTGGACATTAATTTGAACATTCTTTGGCATTGCCTTTCTATGGGATTGGAATTAAAACAGTTTTTCTACTCCTATGGCCACTGCTGAGTTTTCAAATTTGCTGACATACTGAGTGCAGCGCTTTAACAGCATCATCTTTTAGGATTTTAAGTAGCTCAGCTGGAATTCTGTCATGTCATCTAGCTTTATTTGCAGTAATGCCTCCAAAGGTTCACTTGACTTCACAATCCAAGATGTCCAGCTCTAGATGAGTGACTACATCATCATGGTTATTCAGGTCATTAAAATCTTTCTTATATAGTTTTTCTGTGTGTTCTTGCCATTTCTTCTTAATCTCTTCTGCTTCTGTTAGGTCCATACCACTTCTGTCCTTTATTGTGCCATTCTTGCATAAAATGGTCCCTTGATATCTTGGAGATATCTTTTCTTGAAGAGATCTCTAGTCTTTCCCATTCTACTGTTTTCCTCTATATCTTTGCATTGTTCATTTAAGAAGGCCTTCTTATCTCTCCTTGCTGTTTTCTGGAACACTGCATTCAGTTGGGTATATCTTCCCCTTTCTCTCCTGCCTTTCACTTCTTTTCTTTCCTCAGCTATTTGTTTCAGCCTCCTCAGACAACCAGTTTGCCTCCTAGCATTTCTTTTCCTTTGGAGTGGTTTTGGTCACTACCTCCTGTACAATGTTATGAACCCCTGTCCATAGTTCTTCAATCGCTCTCTCTACTAGATCTAATCTGTTGAATCTATTCATCACCTCCACTGTATAATCATTATAGATTTGATTTAGGTAATATCTGAATGGCCTAGTGGTTTTCCCTATTTTATTCAATTTAAGCCTGAATTTTGCAATAAAGAGGTGATGATCTGAACCACAGCTAGCTCGAGGCCTTGTTTTTGCTGACTGTATAGAGCTTCTCCATCTTTGGCTACAAAAAATATAATTAATCTGATTTTGGTATTGACCATTTTGGTGATGTCTACGTGTAGAGTCATGTCTTGTGTTGTTTGAAAAGGGTGTTTGCTATGACCACTATGTTCTCATGACAAAACTCTGTCAGCTCTGCTTCACTTGGTACTCCAAGACCAAACTTACTTGTCATTCCACATCTTTCTTGACTTTCTACCCTTGCATTCCAATCCCCTACGATGAAAAGGACATCCTTTTTCTTTTTTTGGTGTTAGTTCTAGAAAATGTTGTAGTTCTTCATAGAACAGGTGAACTTCAGTTTCTTCGGCATAGTGGTTGGGGCATAGACTTTGATTACTGTGATACTGAATGGTTTGTTTTGAATATTAACTGAGATCATATTGGCATTTTTAAGATTGTATCAAGTACTGTGTTTTGGACTCTTTTGTTGACTATGAGGGCTACTCCATTTCTTCTAAGGGATTCTTGCCCACAGTAGTAGATATAATGGTCATCTGAATTAGAGTCTCCCACTTCCATCATTTTATTTCACTGATTCCTCAGATGTGAATGTTCAATCTTGCCATCTCCTGCTTAAGCATGTCCAATATACTTTGATTCATGGACCTAACATTCCAGGTTCCTATACAATAATTGTTCTTTACAGCATTGGACTTTACTTTCACCACCAGATGCATCCACAACTGAGCATTTCCACTTTGGCCCAACCGCTTCATTGTTTCTGGAGCTATTAATAGTTGTCCTCTGCTCTTCCCACATAGCTCAGTTGGTAAAGAATCTGCCTGCAATGCAGGAGACCTGGGTTTGATTCCTAGGTCAGGAAGATCCCCTGGAAAAGGAAATGGCAACCCATTCCAGTATTCTTGCCTGGAGAATCCTATGGGCAAAGGAGCCTAGCAGGCTACGGTCCATAGCGTCGCAAGAGTTGGACATGACTTAGTGACTAAACCACCACCACTTCCCCAGTAACATATTGGACCCCTTTCACCCTGGGGGAGCTCATCTTCTGATGTTCTATCTTTTGCCTTTTCCTCTTGTCCATGGGGCTCTCCAGGCAAGAATACTGGAGTGGACTGCCATTTCCTCCTCCAGTGGACCACATTTTGTCAGAACTCCTCACTACGAGCTGCCTGCCTTGGGTGGCTCTGCACGGCAAGTCTCATAGCTTCACTGAGTCACACAAGCCTCTTCACCATGACAAGGCTGTGATCCATGAAGAGGAGGGGTGTCCCAACCTGTGTACCTTATGGTCTTTCTCAAGAATTGAGGCATTTCAATGGTGGCAATCCCAGTTCTCAGGTCTTTCATGGGTCTCTATTTTTACCTCAACAAGAGTGTACAAAATCTCTTTATTTCCATTGATTCTTTGAATTTGGGCACTGCTATACTTTTGTGAGCCAAGTTGAGTTCATGACCCAGGGGCTGCTGTGACTTCCTCTCATTGATGAAGCGTGTGTGAAACCTACTTCTTCGGGACGATCTTTACCTAGTCTCCATTTACGTTTCAACTAGAGAATCTGCTTCAGCCAGTTCCTGAACTGAGGGTCTCAAAAGTCTGCCACTAGGGGCATAAGGTGGATGGGTGCGTCTGCCACCTGCTCCTCAAGACGTGTTCTGTCAGCCTTTGTTTCATGGCTTAAGTAGCATTTCTTACTCTTATATCATTATTTTGTCAATTGCAGGATATATCTTAGGTATTTTGTTTCCCCTCTGCTCTTTCTTGACCCCTTTCAGAAAGGTTTGGCTGAGATCCTTGCATTTAAACTGCTTTTAAAATTGTACCCTTTACTTCTCTACTGTAGAAAACCCCCCAATTGAATGCATTTTTGTTTTTAATTCTTTCTTCCCAGCCCATATGTTTATTTTCTCATTTGTTCTATTAGAGTTTGCTTTGTGGTGTCTCCCATAGTAAGACAGACGAGTCATTTAAGTTATGGATCTACTAAAAGCATCAACTGTTGAAACAAACCTCATCCATCTTCACCTTTTTGAACTGTCTCATCTGGCAGAGGAGGTATTTTGTGTTCTGTGAACATCTACTGCAGGCCTATTTTTGATATATTGTTGTCCTACCTGGCTCCCTTTTATCTTGGCTCATCTTGTTTGGGTCTTTCCTTAAGAGTCCCAAATTCCATATATTTCTTGGCGTGTCTCTACAGGGCCTGGCTAATGCTTGCATTGTCTACTTAGAGTAAACTTTGTGTTGCTTTGAAACTCATCCAATAATTCTTTGAATAATTTACTCTATGCTTGGTTTCTCCCATCAAATCTGTCCAAATTTTATTTAGCAATTTTGCATACCTTTCCCAATCTTCAAGGGTAATTCTCCCAGTAAATTGCACTGCAGTCTCTCTGCACCTTTAATCCTGTCTCCTGTTGGAGGTCAAAGCCTGGGCCCTTCCTGATGACTGTCTGAGACCTCACCTCTCTTCCTTTGTCAGATTTATTGGGGCTCCAATTGCCCTTTCTGTTATACAACTTGTACATCTCTCTTTTCCAATAGCGGGATAGATATTTTTCTCCATTTTAGGTGTATTTTTGCTAGTCTCTAAAATCTCATTTTCCTTTCATGTTTCTCTAGTATGCCCTCAATCCCACTTACTAAGAAAAAAAATTTTTTTTCCCTTCAGGGTAATCAACTTTTTTCCCTTTCTTTTGATTTTATTCTTCTGTTGTTTCTGTCCTGATAGTAAGTCAGTCAGACTAGGTGGTTGAAATGTGTGTGTGGTGAATGTGTAAAGGACATATTCAGATGCTCCTATTTTATTGAATTTTACATGTCAAGATTAGATGTAAATTCTGTCCATTCCACCTTACTTTCTGAAAATTCTGTTCCTATTATTTTGTTTGCTTCTATTGTTTCTAAAGATATTCATGGTTTCCTCCACTTACTATCTTCTTTCCTAACTCCTTTTTATATTTTCAAGCCATCATTCCCTTCCTTTCTTCCTTTTTTATTTTGTTACTATATCCATTTCATTTTGAGAAGACAGTTTTACTTTCTTTGTCATCTGCTTCCATTATAATTCATTAACTGGACCATGGCTCAGTCAAAAGCATATTTCTTTATTTCCAAACTTGGAAGTATTTTTCCATTATATTTTTGTTACTGACTTCTAGGTTGAATTAAGGTCATAGTATATCATTTTGTGACTTCAAATCTTTTTGTAAATGATTCATGTGTATTTGAAAGAACATGATTTGTAGAGTTTGTGCATATGTTCCACAAGCACTGCTGTTCATCAGGTCAGGTATGTAGGGTGTTCTATTCAAACATTTTATAGCTTTTTTAAAATCTGAATTCTAACCTACTGAAGGAAGAGGTGTTAAAATTTTTCCATCCTGATTGTGTAAGTATTAACTTTCCCTTATAGTTATGTAAAATCTTACTCTCTATATTTTGTGGTTATAAACAGGAAAGTACACATTTAAAAAATTTATAGTTTCTGAATGTTTTATTTTTATGAATAAATGTTTTCCTTTTTGGAATAAAATTTTTCCCTAGAATCTTCAAAAAAAGTTATATAAAAGTGGTGAGCCTATACTCAATGATCAGCTGTAGCTTCTGTAAAATTAGTACATTTTGTAAGGTGCATCTACTGGTGATGGATTTTTTCAGTTTTTGTTTATCTGGGAATGTCTTAAATTCACATTTGCTTTTTGAAAGACAATTTTGCTGGATATAATATTATTGGTTGAGAGTCTATTTCTCTCAGGACTTTGAATATGCTGTCCATCCATGATTCCTGATGAAAAGTCATAGAATGTGTGCATTTATTAATAATTATTTTTAAAATATTCCTCCTTCCTAATTTTCCCTCACCTCTCCTTCTAACATGCCCATTATGTGTATGTTGAGATGCTTCCGGGTTTCCCATAAGACTCTGAGGCTCTGTTCAGTTTTGTTCATTCTCTTTTCTTCCTACTCCTAAATGTATATAATATCAAGTAACCTAGGTTAGAGTTTTATAGTTTTTTCTTCTGCCATTTCAAATCTGATGTTGAGCCCATCTACTGAATTTTTCATTTCAGTTATTTTTTTCAACTCCATAATTTCTCTTTGGTTCTTTGTCATAATTTCTGTCTCTTTTTGGTGACACATGGTTCTCACACTTCCCTTTAATTCTTTAGTCATGGTTATTTTTATTTCTTTGAAAATATTTATAATAGTTTGCTTAAAGTTCTTGTCTAGTACATCCAGTGTCTAGAAATATTCAGGGACAATTTCTATTAACTTTTTATTTTCTGCATATGGGTCATAGTTTCTTGTTTCTCATCATTTTTTGGTTAAGATTTAATACTTAAAATAATAAAATATTTTAATTCTGGAAATCACAGTCTCCTTCTTCCTCCTTTAGGATTAGTTGTTGCTTTTCATTGGTATTATTACTGTTATTGCTGTTTGATAGTTTAGTGACTTTCCTGGACTAATTCTATAAAGTCTATATTCTGCATTCTGTGCAGCAACTGAAGTCAGTTAGCTTATTGCTCAGGTAATGATTTACTACCTACTTCAACAACTATCCCAGCCTTTGCCAAGGGTCTTTGTGTGGATGCGTGCACTGGACATGTTTTCAATGCTACAGCAGGAAGTTCACAACTCCGCCTTGACTCTCTTCCTGCTTGCGCAGAGCCTCAAGGTCTGTCAAAAGTGAGGGATTGTGTTAAACAATTGCCATTTATTGTTCAAGAAATACGCTAGGACAGAATAGCTTGCACAGATCATGTCCTGAGTCAAGTCTTGAGAATGAAGCTTTTTCAGGAAGCTAACAGATATTCCGATACTGACAATTTTCTGCATATGGGACTTTCAGGCAGCTTCAAATCTGTCTGTCTCTGTAGGTTCTCTAGGGTGCTGGTTTTCACACCTGTGACAGTTGTGAGGCTGTTGACTGTCATGGCTACCACAGAGCTGGAAAGGCAAATGAGACTAGAGCAAATTAAAACATCACAGGCTCATAATTACTACTGAGATGCAGCTGTTTTCTTGAACAATATCCCTTGGATTGTTGTAGTAAGTGTTAGTCTCCCAGTCATGCCCAACTCTTTGTGACCCCATGGACTGCAGCCCACCAGGCTCTTCTCTCCATGAGATTTTCCAGGCAAGGATAACTAGTAGTTAATTTCCAGAGTTCTAAGAAAGTTGATTTTGACAATATCTACTTTTATGATGGAGATGATTTTCAGAGATCCATATTCCACAATTCTGGAAGTACTTTTCCCCCATGTTTTGAAATTTTTTCAAAAACTATTTTAAATTTCTGTTTCTCATTGTGCATCTTTCTGGATAATTCCTTCTGATCTATCTTACATTTCACCAGTTCTCTCTCTAGCTCTGTCTCATCTACTGTTTCACTTTCCAACAAATTTTCATTTCAGTGATGATGTTTCTTTGTATCAATGTTGCCATGGCTTGTGAGCAACCTCTCAACTTCAAAGAAGTAAAAAGGAGAAAATAAGTACACATTATGTTCATGAAATTCATTATTAGATTTGTTTTCAATTCTAGAAGATCTGTTTTCATGCTTTTCAAATCTCCTGGTCATTCTTTATAGCTTTCTGATTTCAGATATATTCAAATAAAGCATTTCCCCTAAAGTCAGGAACAAAAGTCTTATGTTTTAAGCATAGTAATTATAGAATTATATATCTGATGACTCTACTATATCATCCTTTTTAATGTCTGTTTCTGCCGTCTATTATTTCTGCTGTTTTGCTGCTTGGTTTCTTCCTGTTTCCAGTGATTTTGGGGGGTGGTTCATGAGTTTTTCCTGTAAAATTATTTTTGGAAGTTCTTTGATGCCCAGGATGAAGATGAATTCCACAGGAAGAATTTTTGTTTTCATTTGGTATTTCCAGGGAAAACTATTCAATATAATCTGAAATAATTTTAAGTCAAATTTTCAACTTGAGGTGTTTTTCACTATCCACAAAATAAGAATAGAATCTAATAATCCATCTAATAATCTAATAATCACTAGTGTTTCCATTTTTCAAGCTCATTCACTGTCTCTTTTGTTCAACTTGAGAGGGTGTTCCCTTTGTTTCCTAGGTTTAGGATAATAGAGTGAGTTGACATTATTTTTACATTTATGGGGTTTAAGGGCTCTTCTTAGTCTCCAAATTTGTTAACATAATGCACACAAGCTGCTTCAGCCAAAACCTTTGTGGTTTAAAAAAATAGAAACTTATTATTTTGCTCATGTCACAATCAGATGTAAGTCAAATGGCTCTCTTGGGTTCATCTCCTTCATAGTCCCTTTCTAGAAATCTTGAACTTTTATCTTAACAAGCCAAGGACATTGTGGATTATGCAAAGGGTCAGGCCTGAAGCTGCATATGTTAAGTTCTGCACCTATTCCATTGTCCAAAACTAGATTTGTGCCTTCAGCATTCCTATAAGTAGGAATGGGAAATATAGTCACACTGTGCGTCTAGGATGAAGAAAGGGGATATATGGCACATACATTGTCTTTGCCTTATTCCTTCCACCCATGACTATACACTCCTATAGGTGGTGAAAACAAAATCAAAAGTTGTCTAGTTTTATCAAATATTCTCAGGGAAAAATGAAGGCTTGGTTTTCCTCTGTGGGTCTCTGCCTTCATTTAGATTTAGACATTGAGATTGCTTACTATCTCCTTTTCTCTTTAGTGACTTTAAGATGAGAGAAAAACATATAAATTGTATGCAGCATTAACAGTTATTTTTAGCTAAAGTAATGATAAAGAAATTCAGCCAGCATGAGGTCGAAAAATGCCATAAAAACATTTTCCACTGCATGGGCTTTTTAGGAATACCCCTAAGCCTGTGATTCCCAAGAGCTTAAATACCCTAAATTATTTGTTTGGAGCTGGTAATCATTAGCGTCTTGTTTTGCAAGTCTAAATAGCACATGTCTGAAGATAGAGTAGCATTACATACAGTTTAAGTTACCTCATCTTTAAGCCTCATACCAACAACTTCAGGAAGGGCTACTTTGTCTTTCTAGGTGAATGAGGAAGACTCTTGGTCCTACCATATATCTACTTACAGCAGAGATGGTGTGCTTTTCCATGAGGCCAAGCATAATTACTCATTCTAGCCTGCATCTATCTGCCTCCCTCATTCTTGGGCATTACTTTGTTCCATTTTTCTCTGTCGCTCTCTTTTTAAATTGGTTCTGCCAGCATGGCTGTGTCCAGGCTTTGTATGCCCAGGGATGAAGGAATCCCACAGTCTTACTGGAGTCTGGATACCACACATCAGCTTTCAGTTTGGGGATCACTTTCTCACCCCTCACTTCTTCCGACTCTTGGTATCTGAACTTCTGATGCATGTTGACCAACTCTGAAAATATAGTTTTTTCTTTGATTAATATCACTCACCTAGGGCTTCGCTGGTTGGCTCAGTGGCTAAGAATCTACTTGCCAATGCAGGAGACATGGTTCAATCACGGATCTAGGAAGATTCCACATGCCTTGGAGCAACTAATCCTGTGCACCACAACTGTTGAGGCTGTGTTCTAAAGCCCAGGAGCCACAACTACTGAGTCTATATGTTGCAAGTAATGAAGCCTGTGTGCCCTAGAGCCTGTGCTCCACAATAAGAGAAGCCACTGCAATGTGAAGCCTGCTCGCTGTAACTGGAGAGTAGCCCTCACTCGCTAGAGAAAAGCCAGCACAGCAATGCAGATCCAACACAGACAAAGATAAATAAATAAAGCATCACTTATTTAACATCCCTCTTTTTACGAAAAAGATGTAGAAAAGGAGAATTCGAACTTCGACTTCTTTGTGAAACAGTTCAAAACTACAGAAGCTGTGGCCTCAGACCAGGGTTTCAGACTACCTAAGCCTAATTATATTTTCCTCACTGCTTAAAATGTCAGTGAGGTAGGGGTATGATGCCATCTTGTTTCTTTCTTAAATTTTTAATTTAATTTTTATTTCATATTAGAGTATAGTTGATTTATAATGCTGTGTTTTTGCTACACAGCAAAATGATTCCATTATACTTATGCATGTATCCATTCCTTTTCAGACTCCACATGTAGGTCATTATAGAACACTGAGTTGAGTTCCCTGTGCTATATGATGTTGTTATTGTTGTTTAGTCGCTAAGTAGTGTCTGATGCTTTTGCAATCCTATGGACTGTAGCCTGCCAGGTTTCTCTGCCCAAGGGATTTCTCAGGCAAGAATACTGAAGTGTATTGCCATTTCCTCCTCTGGGGGATCTTCCCCACCCAGGGATCGAACCATGTCTCCTGCACTGGCAGGCAGATTCTTCACCACTGCGCCACCAGGGAAGCCCCATGATAAATTAATTGTACATCATCGCTGATTACCTGTTTTATGTATAGTAGTGTGTATATGCTAATCCCAAGATCTTACTTTATCCCTTGCCCTCACCTTTCACCTTTGGGGACCATAAGTTTGTTTTCAAAGACTGAATCTGTTTGTGTTTGGTAAATAAATTCATTCAGATGGTTTCTGTTATAGTTTTGAAGATCATCCTTACGTAACAAGATTTACACATGAAATAAAAAATAATAAATAGAAATATTTGACATATTTAAGATTAAAATAGAAAAATTGAACACTTTAGTAGCTTTCTCTCAGTGCCAGGTTTTAATTTAGTAAGATAGATTTCCATGCAAATGATGAAGCTTATAAAAGTCTCAATGACATTTAGTCAAGGTAATATTCTATTTTGCTTCGCCCAGATAAATACAAAGATTTACAAAGAAATTAGGTTCTGTACACATTGGCAATGAAAGTTTCAGGAATCTATTAAATACCCAGTTCAAATAGAGAAACATTTCTAAGTCTCTGTCTTGAAGCAACATATTTTTCTTGAATCTAATTTGTTTGTATAAGTATTAGTGATTCACGCCAGGATTGTCACTAAGGAGAACGATTTTAGTACACATTTGAAAGGAGTTAGATGAAAATATGAATTTATGAGCCAACATAGGAACTGAACTATTTTCCCCATAATTAGCCTTTTATTACCATTTTCAGATACATAATATGTATTTATCATTTACTGTTTTAAGATAGAAAGACTATTTCTTTCATAGTAAGAGGCAGTATTCCTCTTGGATATAGATTTCTGATGCGACTTGACCCTTTTCCTTTCCCTGACATGGATACACCATGGCAAGTCACTTAGCTTTCCTTGGGCCTTGGTCTCCTCATCTACAAGTTGGGTTAAATAACAATAAATCATTTCCTAGAGTTTTGAGTGTGAAGAGAGCTAACATATGTAAGCATTTGGAAGAGCTCTTGGGGCATAGTAAGCGTTAAGTGTTACCTGCTACAATTATTAGCCTAAAAGGCATTTTATTAACTTTATTGTTTCATATAAGTAAACTATTATTACTGTAATAAAAGTAATTTAAAAAATATTATATTCTATGGTTACCAAAGGGGATAGTGGGAACAGAGAGATAATTTAGGAGTTTGGGATTAATATATACACACTACTATACATAGAACAGATAACCAACAAGGACTTACTGTGTAGCACAGGGAACTATATTCAATATCTTGTAATAAACCATAATGGAAAAAGACTCTGAAAAGGGAATATATATATCAATATATACTTGCATATTGGAGAAGGCAATGGCACCCCACTCCAGTACTCTTGCCTGGAAAATCCCACGGACGGAGGAGCCTGGTGGGCTGCAGTCCATGGGGTTGCGAAGAGTCGGACTCAACTGAGCGACTTCATTTCACTTTTCACTTTCACGCATTGGAGGAGGAAATGGCAACCCACTCCAGTACTCTTGCCTGGAGAATCCCAGGGATGGTGGAGCCTGGTGGGCTGCCGTCTCTGGGGTCACACAGAGTCGGACACGACTGAAGCGACTTAGCAGCAGCATACTTGCAGAACTGGTTCACTTTGCTATACACTTGAAACTAGCACAATGCAGTAAACTAACTATAATAAAGACAAACATTACACTCTTACAGACACAAGTCTCCACCTTTTTGGTGTGACATCTGTCACGGACCTGGGTAAGCTTCTCAACTTCTCACTGGGTAGCGTCTTCATTTACAAAACTGAAAATCACACTGGTGTCCACTTGCAAGGATGTTCTGAAAACCCTGAGTCAACATGAGTGAACAAATACCTAAGAGAGTGTGGTGTACAGTAGACATCAACAAATCACAACCATCCCCATATCTTTGTCACAATCACTGTGAAAGTCTATATGACTCCTTTTATTCTAAGTTTTATCTCATTCTGATCCAGTCAAGTATTGAATGGAACTCAGTGATGTATCTTATGTTCTATTTTCAACCTTGTACTTTTTTTTTTGTATTTGTTAAATGCACTACTAGAACATTTTACTAAAAGTAACAGTACATTTCTCGTACAGTTTGGTGAAGTCAGAGGAATATTTTGAAAAATTTTGGCCAGTTCCCCTTCTGATTTTCAGGATTGTGTCTCTGAAATGTAAAAATCAAAATCAAACAACAATAGCAAAAACAAACCCCTGCCAATTCTAGGGGACAGGGAGAAAGATTACAGTGTTTTGAGTAATATAACAAGGTTATCCATCTTTCATGTATTATGCCAACTCTTTAAAAAATTATCTCATTTTATCCTCATAGCTGGGCTTCCCAGGTGGCTCAGTGGTACTGAATCTGCCTGCCAGTGCAGGGGACTTGGGTTTGATCCCTGGATCAGGAAGATCCCTTGGAGGAGGAAATGGCAATGAGCTCCAGTATTCTTGTCTGGGAAATCCCATGGATAGAGGAGCCTGCTGGGCTACAGTCCATGGGGTTACCAAAAAGCTGGACACGATTTAGCGACTAAACAACAACAATTCTCATAACCACCCTATTATTCCTTCCATTTATAAATAAATAAACTGAGTTAGAGGATAATTGAATAAGCCAAATAATTTGTCCAAAATGACACCAGTATTAAATGGCTGAGCCAAAGGAGTTAAATCTATGAAGTCAGTTCTCATAAATGGACTCCTAAATAAAATACTATGAGTCAGAGAAAGGATTTTATAATGGGGTAATTTAATCTTTTTTGACAAGTGATTTCTCTCAGTGGATTCTTGCTTCCTTATGACATTATAATCAGAGAAACCTAGAATAAAGGGAGACAAATATGAAGTAGTAATTTGTGAAATGAACATTCTTCTGGAAGGCTTTTTATTTCACTTTTATGTTTGTTTAATCCTTAACACAAATATTTACAAAATTTTTATAACTATATGTAGAAACTCATTTATGTAGTCAATTAAAATTTCCACATACTTAAACATGGTTGTAATCATAAAGTTTTCATAGGTCTCACACAGCAAATTTTTAAAAATTTTTTGAAGTCTTTTAAAAATGCATTTGAAATAAGGCAAAATTAAAAAGACTTTTTTCTTTGTTTTTATACCCAAACAAATTTTAAATATAGCATGGCTCAAAATGTAGCTTTATCTTTTTGCTCTTACAGAGAGGATTTGCTACATACAAACTAGAGAATTTTTCAGTTTTTACTCTCACTCCCTCCTCCATACTCTTTTGTTAGTAAAAGTTTTATTTATTGAGACACTCTCCATTTTCAAAAATAAAGATTTTGTCTGATTTATTTCATACATAAATCATCTATCCACTTAATAGGCTGAACCTAAGTTTTGCACCTTCGGTGCCTCTCAGAGATGAATAGTATCACCTCAGCCTGAAGACCCATTTAGGAGGAAATCGAATTTACTAACTTATTATCATTCCAGGTAGCGTTAGTTGCTCAGAAGTGTCTGACTCCTTGCAACTCCATGGACTGTAGCCCACCAGGCTCTTTTGTGCATGGAATTTCCCAGACAAGAATACTGGAGGCCTGAGTTACCATTCCTTTCTCCAGGGGATCTTCCCGACCCAGGGATCAAACCCAGGTCTCCTGCATTGCAGGCAGATTCTTTACCATCTAAGCCACCAGATTCCAGGTGAAGAAATACCAGTTTCCCAAGTATTTGAAAATATATTCATGCTGGCAGTTTACACCTAAAGCTAGTTTCCTTTTTTAGCCTTCCCTTTTGCTATCATTTTAAAGAAGTGCCACAGGAATAATTTTACCTCTCCAGTGGAGGCCAGCTGTGCAATCTTCAAAACTGTGGAAGTTTCCATTCCTGATCACAGGATCCGTTCCTCTTCAGAGTTTATGTGGTTGCATAAATCAGGGCTCTCTCACTTGAGTCAGAAACTAATTGCAAATGGTCAAGATCACTGAAAACATCTTTTTTTAAGGCCTTGGAAAAGTCTGGCAGTGGAGCCTGTGGTCTCTTACCCAGAACCTGTGATACTTATCAGAAAACCCCAAACGTTCAAAACTATAAAAGCCACCAGAAACCCAAACAAGTACTTGACCTAAAAATAGACACAGATAAGCATGTAGATGTTGAGAGATACAGATGAGAGTTTTCCAGCCTTGATTCCCTTGATATACTGGACTGGGTAATTTTTTGTTGTGGAAGGCAGTCTTGTGCACTGTGGACTTTGGCAGCATCCCTGTTCCTGGTCTCTGCCACTCTGGATGCAGGTAGTGCCCTATCCCCCAGTTATCACAGCCAAGACTATCTCCACCCCAACATCGCCCAGCGGCACCTGGAGAACAAAATCTCTTTGGTTGAAGACTGCTGACATACATATGTCATAATCTACTTGTACGGTGCTGAATGGAGAATCAGTCACAGTTCAGCTTAGTTCAGTCGCTCAGTCGTGTCCGACTCTTTGTGACCCCATGGACTGCAGCACGCCAGGCCTCCCTGTCCATCACCAACACCTGAAGTTTACTCAAACTCATGTCCACTGAGTCGGTGATGCCATCCAACCATCTCATCCTCTGTTGTCCCTTTCTCCTCCTGCCTTCAATCTTTCCCAGCAGCAGGGTCTTTTCCAATGAGTCAGTTCTTTGCATCAGGTGGCCAAAGTATTGGAGTTTCAGCTTCATAATCAGTTCTTCCAATGAATATTCAGGATTGATTTCCTTTAGGATGGACTGGTTGGATCTCCTTGCAGTCCAAGGGACTCTCAAGAGTTCTCCAACACCACAGTTCAAAAGCATCAGTTCTTTGGCACTCAGCCTTCTTTATGGTCCAACTCTCACATCCATACATGACTACTGGAAAAACCACAGCTTTGACTAGATGGACCTTTGTTGGCAAAGTAATGTCTCTGCTTTTTAATATGCTGTCTAGGTTCATCATAACTTTTATTCCAGGAGTAAGTGTCTTTTAATTTCATGGCTGCAGTCATCATCTGCATTGATTTTGGAGCCCAAAAAATAAAGTCTGTCACTGTTTCCATTGTTTCCCCATCTATTTGCCATGAAGTGATGGGACTAGATGCCATGATCTTTGTTTTCTGAATGTTGTTTTAACCCAAATTTTTCACTCTCCTCTTTCCCTTTCATCAAGAGGCTCTTTAGTTCTTCTTTGCTTCCTGCCATAAGGGTGGTGTCATCTGCATATCTGAGGTTATTGATATTTCTCCTGGCAATCTTGATTCTGGCTTTGTGCTTCAGAATCAGACACAAATAGAAGCTTTTTAAAAAAATCTTCTCTCCGACTTCCTTGGTGGCTCAGTGGTTTAAAAAAAAAAAAAAAATCCACCTGCCAATGAAGGAGATTCAGGTTCGATCCCTGATCTAAGAAGATCCCATATGACGTGGAGCAACTAAACCCTTGCACCACAACTACTAAGCCTGTGCTCTAGAGGCCGGGAGCTGCAACCATGGAAGCCTGCACGCCCTAGATCCTATGCTCTGCAGTGAGAGGCCTCCGCAATGAGAAGCCTGTGCATTGCAGCTAGAACTAGAAGTAGCCCCTGGCCACAACCAGAGAGAAGCAATGAAGACACAGCATAGTCCACCCCCTAAAAACAAAAAACAAAAAACCTTTTCTCAATTTGATATTGCTGATTGGAAATGAGGCAGAGGGGCACTCCCCACTCTTCCTGTTTACCGACGCATTTTTGCAACTAGTTGCCCTATCTACTGGTCCTTCACTCTTACTGCTGGTTTTTTAGTTTGGTTTTTGTTTTTCCAGGAACTTGAATCGTAAATGTGGAAGACGCTTATAAATTGTATTAGCCTGGGTGATTTCCATTAGATTTGGCAGATCCTTAACTCAAACGGACTAACAAAGGTAGTAAATTTATTCACTCAACAATCGGCAAGTTCAAAGGTAGAGCTACAGAAATAGATCCAGGGATGTACATGACACCATCAGGGGCTCAGTTTCTACCGACATCTCGAAGCTCTGCTTTCTCTGGAGTGACTCCTTGCTCAATTCTCTTTGCCTGGTAGTAAGGTCCTTCAGTCATGTCCGACTCTTTGTGACCCCCACCGACTGTAGCTCACCAGGCTCCATGGAATTCTCCAGGCAAGAATACTGGAGTGGGTTGCCATTCCCTTCTCCAGAGGATCTTCCCGACCCAGAGATCGAACCCAGCTCGCCTGCATGGCAGGCAGATTCTTTACCGTCTGAGCCACCATGGAAGATGGACACCAATATCTTAAGATGTACACTCTACTAGTTCAAGTGCAGTAGAAAGAGAGCTTCACTTTCTCAACAAATTTTTTAAAAAGTCTTAAAACCGAGTCTTATTGGCAGTGGTTGGCCCAGGTTGGGTCAGGTGCCCATTCCTGAATCAATCACTCTGGTACGGGAGCCTCAGATGTTTGATTGTCCGTGCTTTGTCTACAAGCCTATTCCAGAAACTCGGATAGTCAGCTTCACCTAAGTGACATGGACAGATATATTTTTTAAGCAGGCATTTTATTATTTTAAAATTTTATTTATTTTTGGTTGTGCTGAGTTCTCTGTTGCTGCACAGGCTTTTCTCTTGGTTGCAGGGAGTGGGGGCTACTCTCCAGTTTTGGTGCACGAGCTTCTCACTGCAGTGGTTTCTGTTTTTGCAGAGCACGGGCTCTAGGCACTTGGGCTTTAGTAGTTGTGGCAAGCAGGTTCTGTAGTTGCGGTTCCCTGGGTACTAGAGCACAGGCTTGGTAGTTGTGTCAGCATGGGCTTAGCTGCTCCACAGCATGTGGGATCTTCCCTGGTCCAGGGTTGAACCCCTGTTTCCTGCACTGGCAGGCAGATTCTTTACCTCTGAGCCACCAAGGAAGCCCTAACATGGACAGATATTAAAGGATGTTTGACTTTCCTGATGCTAGGACTTGAAGAAAAAGAATTAGAGACAGGGAAGATGGAAAACTAAGTTGACCATTCTAAATGTGCTCACTGGAAATTCTAGGAAGAATGTTCTGATGTGTTTTGGTCCACAGTTCAAGAATGTTCTTAACAATTCATCTCAATAGACAATGCATTTAGTAGAACTTCTCAGAATTTGATATATCATCTTCTCTTAGCTTTAATTTATAGTGCTCTTGGTAGCCTCTCTGTATATATTTTCATTGGCATTTTAATTAATACAATTTAATTAAAAGGATTTGGTGTTTTATTTTAATGAAAGAGGTTACTTTCTTATGCCATGAATATATCCATGCCACACTGCACTACTGTAAATGTCAAACGTCTCATATTTTATTGATAGCTTTGGTAAGCTTATAAGTTGATTTTAATGTTTTCAACTTAACATCTATGGAAAAAGCAGTTTCTGCGTGCTTAAAGAATATGAGAACTGGCATCAAAGATACTCATAGGAGAACACTTAGACAATTTCATTTTCTGAGGAACACAGCACTCTTTTATATGCCAGCTCTAAGGCAAAATAATTGACAATATTTTTGCACAGAAGACTTTTAACAGTTTGTTTTAGTGTGCGAGAAACTTAATTCAAATCCGAAAAGCGATGATACTTTATACCCAACTAATGTTTTTGCTTTTGTATCTATATTATGGGAAATGTATTCTGCATAAGAAAGAAATAAAGATCTCATATACCCTATTTCTTCCATTTTATTTTCCCCATTTATCTTGTCTTCCGTTTCCAACTCTACCTCTTCTCCCCCTTTTACACTGCATTCTCCTTTTATCCTGATTTGTACTTTCCCTTTCCTTTCTATCTCTTTCCTTTTTAAAGAACTTTTTATTTCACTTTGACATATAGCCAATTAACAATGTTTAGTGATAGTTTCAGGTGCACGGCAGAGTGAACCAGCCGTCCATCTACATGTATCCATTCCCTGGTGGCTCAGTTCTAAGCCACCTCAATGCAAGAGCCACAGGAGACGTGGGTTTTATCCCTGGGTCATGGGAACATTCCCTGGAGGAGGGCATGACAACCCACTCCAGATTTCTTGGGCTTCCCTGGTGGCTCAGATGGTAAAGATCTGCCTGCAGTACAGGAGACCTGAGTTCGATCCCTGCACCAGGAAGATCTCCTGGAGAAGGGAGTGGCAACTCACTCTAGTATTCTTGCCTGGAGAATCCTATGGATAGAGAAGCCTGGCGGGCTACAGTCCATAAGATTGCAAAGACTCAGACACGACTAAAGCAATTTAGCACACATTCACCCACACATTCACCCCCAAACTCCCCTCCCATCCTATCCCCAACATAACACTGAGCGGAGTCCCTTGTGCCATACAGTAGGTCCTTGTTGGTTATCCGTTTTAAATATTATTTCTGTTCCTTTCTGCTTTTTCCTTTGGATTAGTTTCTTCATCTCTTAACTGTCTATTGAACAGCCTGCAGTGGCTTTACTGAGTTTCTATATGAGAGAATTGCTACAATTATTTAATTCTACTGACTTCAGATTTTTAATCCTCTTACCATTTATCTTTATGGGCCTTTCCAAAAGGTTTTTCACTAGTGAATAATCATATACAGAATTAAACTTTTTATGGTGGCTAATACTGATGGTCCACAGAAGTCTGTTCTCCCCTTATAGTAATTATTGCTGGAAATAAGTGCCCAGGTGCAATAAAATGTACATGGAGATGGAATCTAACTAGGTTTTACTTAATACTTTACTGTAATATGTTGATTTTACATACAGTAAAATGTGCACTTTTTGGTGTACAGTTCTATGTGTTGTGAAAGATGAATAAGGTCATATAATCACCACCACTGGCTTCCATGGTGGGTCAGTGGTAAAGAACCCACCTGCCACTGCAGGAAATGGGGGTCCGATCCCTGGGTCAGGAAGATCCCCTAAAAAAGGAAATAGTAACACACTCCAGGATTCTTGCCCGGGAAATCCCATGGACAGAGGAGCCTGGTGAACCTGGTGTGTCCATAGGGTCACAAAAGAGTTGGACATGACTTAGCGACTAAACAACAACAAACACGGCCATCACAATCAGGAAACATAATAGTTTCTTTACCTAAGAAAAGGTTTCTCATGCTACTCCTTTGTAACCAAGTACCATCCAGAACCCAAACCCACAACCAATGTTCTGTCCTCTAACCCTATGATTCTGCCTTTGCCACAATATTATATATTTGGAATTATACAGTATGCAGCCTCTTGAGTATGGCTTTTTAAATATAGCATGATACATTGAGATTTACTCTTGTTTTTGTGGTATCAATAGCTCTTTTTAAAATATTACTGAGTAATATTCCTTTTTATGGATGTGATAGAGTTTACCACTCACCAGAAGACATCTGGGTTGCTTCCAACTTTTGGCAGTTATAAATTAAGCTACTATGCGCATCCTCATACAGATTCCGAGTGAACATAAGCTTGTATTTTTCTTGGCTAAATATCTAGGAATAGGATTGCTAAATCACACAGTAAGTATATACCTGGTGGTGGTGGTTTAGTGGCTAAGTGTCCGACTCTTAAGACCCAGTGGACTGTAGCTCACCAGGCCCCTCTGTCCATATGATTTCCCAGGCAAGAATACTGGAGTGGGTTGCCATTTCCTTCTCTAGGAGATCTTCCTGACCCAGGGATCGAATCCAAGTCTTCTGCACTGCAGAAGGAACCAAGGAAGTTCAAAGTGTACACTTAGCATTATAAGAAAATGCAAACTGTTTTCCCAAGTGACAGTACCATTTTGCATTCCCATCAATCACATGTGAAACTTTTAATTGCTTTGCGTACTCACCAGCATTTAGTATTGGTAATGGCTTTTAATCAAATTTATATAATTAATCAATTAAGCTATTTAATAGATGTGTGGTGATACCATAGTTTTAAATAAGTATTCATTATTCATAATGAATAATGATGACAAACACCTATGTGTTTATTTTCCATTTGTATATCTATTTTGTTAGAGCGTCTATTTATATCTTTTGTCCTTTTTGAAAAACTGAAATGTTTGTTTTCTCATTCCTAAGTTTTAAGAGTTCTTTATTCTAGATACTAGCTTTTTGTCAGTAATGTGACTTATAAATATTTTCTCAAATTCTGTGGATTTTCATTTCATTCTCTTTATAGTGTCTGTCAGAGGTAGAAATACTGTAAATTCAATGAAATACACTTTATCAGCTTTAAAAAAAAATGACTTAGCGACTAGATCATCAGTATCAGTATCTTGCAAACTTGCTACTCATTTATTTGTTTTAGGTATTTTTTTATAGCTTCCTTTGGAATTTCTATGTAGATAGTCATGTAATCTAAAAGTAGAAAAAATTTTATTTGTTTCTTTCTTATCTGCAAGCTATTTATTCTTTTACTGTTTTATTGCACTGGTTAGAACTTCCAGTGTAATACTGAATAGGAAGGGTGGAAGTAGATATCCTTACTTAATTATTGATCTTAGCAGCAAAATTTTTAGTCTTACCAATAAGTGTTATGTAGAATGTAGGTTTTTCTGAGTATTTTTGTAGATGTTCATTATCAGGGGCAAAGCATTCAATCATTCATCATTTAAGTGGGAGGCAGAATACAGGTTTTTTGTAGATATGTTTTATTAGGTTAATGAAGTTTGTATTCCTAGTTTGCTTAGGGTTTATATCATGAATGGATGTTGAATTTTGTAAATTGCTCACTTTTTGTATCTGTCGAGAAAACTTTGTAGTTTTTCTTGTTTTAAAATTATGAAATACATGGATTGTTATCCTTGAATTCTTAGGAAACAGCCACTTGGTCATGATGTATTATCCTTTTAGCACATTATAGGATTCTATGTGCTAATATTTTGTTGAAAATTTTGTGTTTGTATTCTTTTTTTAATTTATTTTTGATTATTCTTGATGGTTAATTTTATCTAGTTTTTATTTCTTGTAATGTCTATGGTCTTGGTATTAGGTAGTGCTGGTGTCATAACATAAGTGGAGATGTGTTTCTTCCTTTTCTTTTTCCTGAGGAGATTATATAGAACTGGTATTATTTCTTCTTTGAATGCCTGGTAGAATTTGACAGTCAAACATTCTGGATATGGAATTTTGTGTTTTAGTTGTTTCTGTTTAAGTGAGTTTTAGTAGTCTTCCAAAGAATTTTAAAAATTCATTTAAGGGATTATTTTATTTTATCCACATTTCATATTATGGGCATAGAGAAATGGGTGGTGTTTTCTCTTTATCTTTTTAGTGTCTGCTTTGTCTGTAGTAATATTTCTTCTTTCTTTTCTGTCATTAGCAATGTGTATCTTCTCTGTTTTTCCCTGAGAGACCTATCATTTTTATAATTTGATTCAAGTAATTGGCTTTTAGTTTATCTTCTCCTAAAAATTCTAAGTCATAGATTTCTGCTTTTTTTGTTGTTATTTTCTTTGTTTTGAATTCAATTTGGTCTTCTTTTTTTAGTTTCTTTAAGTGGAATCTTAAATGACTAATTTGAGACATTGTTTCTAGCACAAACTTTTAATTAATTTTATTTATATCAAATGTAAATAGTCTAAGCACATTATATATATATATCATCATTTAAGTGGGAGGCAGAATACAGGTTATATTATATATATATAAATATATATAAATATATATAATATATATATAAATATATATATATATATATAATATATATATATATCCCTCTAATTCCTGATTTAGTAGCCCACTACAAATTTTGATATGTTGCATGTTCATTTTTCATGTAAATTTCAAATGTAAATAGTCTAAGCACATTATATATATATATATATATATATATATATATAATCATTTAAGTGGGAGGCAGAATACAGGTTATATTATATATATATAAATATAAATATATAATGTATATATATCCCTCTAATTCCTGATTTAGTAGCCCACTACAAATTTTGATATGTTGCATGTTCATTTTTCAGTTTAAATGACTTTTAAACTTTTCCACAATTTGTTTAACCCTTATGGCATTTAGAAGCAAGTTGTTTAATTTTCAATTGTAGGAGGGAGTTTTCCATATATCTTTCTATTATTGACTTTTCCCTAGACTCCCCAATAAGTACAGCTAAAAATCCTGGACAGCATATCTAAAGCAAACAGAGAAGACTTTGAAAGGTAGAAAGAAGAAAGACTAGGGACGTGGCGGAGTCACTGGCAGAGTGCCTTTCTGGTAATGTTGCTGCTGCTGTTGATTAATATTCCCTGGCCTGGCTGCTGCAGAAGAAAACGTGGAAACACCAATGTAATGATGATTAGTTGCTCAATTGTGTCCAACTCTTTGTGACCCCATGGACTATAACCTGCCAGGCTCCTCTGTCCAAGGGATTCTCCAGGCAGGAATACTGGAGTGGGTAACCATTCCCTTCTCCAGGGGATCTTCCCAACCCAGGGATCGAACCTGGGTCTCCTGCCCTGTAGGCGGATTCTTCACCATCTGAGCAAGCAGGGAAGCCCTTACTTTACCACTAGTGCCACTGAAACACCAATGCGTATAGCGAAAAACCTTTCAAGAAAAACTGACTCTAGCCAAAGGACCAGGAAGGTGGAAGATGAGCAAGAAAAAAATATTTTAGACACTAACAAGCCTAATGCAACCCGCTAAAACCCAGAATAAATAGTTGCCATATGTTCTTCTTCGACTTCACTCTCACCCAACTCTAATGACCCTTCACCTCCTCCCACTGTCCCCATTATCAGTAGAGAACATGGAGATGTGGACTTCAGCGCCCACCTGGGAGTAATACGCAAGTTCCACTTCTCCCCAACTGGCCTGGTGTTAGAACATCTGCTAAATCAGAGGTTTAAATGAGTCTCATGACAATACTCAAAATGTCCAGAATACTATCAGAATCACTCATCCTAAGAATCAGTAAAATTGTAATATATAAGTGTGTGTGTCTGTGTGTGTATTTAATCGCTCAGTTGTGTCCAACTCTTTGCGACCCCATGGACTGTAGCTCACTAGACTCCTCTGTCCTGGGAATTCTCCAGGCAAGAATACTGAAGTGGGTTGCTATTTTTTTGGTCCTCTGGCAGGAAAAAGATTTCTGTTTGAGTTTTTATCTTATTCGTTGTGCAGTGGGCCACCCTTGGGTCAAAGTAGGGTGATGGGGGAGGAAAAATTTTAAAATTCACTATCATACTGATTATTTGATTCTGCTTCCCAATCTCCCTGCTACTTTTTAATTTTCAAAGCTCTCAGGTGGGTGCCTTTGTGTCTTGTCCAGAGTCGTAACTGGGCTATAGTAGATGGACACCATCCTGGCCAGAGTGGAAATCTAAACACATTTTGAAGCTAAGCTGTTAGTCAACCTGCCCTAGGCTTGGAGTTGTGAAAGATCTGTGACAAATTACCTGGGGCAAATCTTACCTATGAAATTTGGACTCTAAAATTTTGACTTTTTTTGGTCTATGTCTGTTTTGCAAATAAGATCATCTATATGTGGAATCTAAAATTTTGACTTTTGAGGAATCGGTAAAATGCATTGAGAAGGAGAGGCAAAATAAGGAATAAGTGGCCAGAAATACAGTCCTCTGATTACAGCAAACTGCTGTCATGAAAATTAAATCCTTGATGGGGCTAAGGGAAAAAAACCATGTCCAGACAACATAAAGTGGTTCTTTAGAAACAAAGGAAAATGTACTGACTCTGTACATTATGAGATTGCACATTATTGCTAGCTGGGAAAAGAAAACTCCTTCCTTACAGGTGACCAGCTTGCCTAAAGGGTCTTGCAAATTCACTCTATTTGTTCCAGCTTGGATAAATTTAAACTCAGTAGTACTGATGGGGAGTGGAAGAAGGATGTGTGAGGAAGGTGCTGAGTTTGCTCCACCTGTTAGGTGGTGATAGAAAAGATGATTGACTTGAGTCCTACGGGAGGGGTCCAAAGCTATATGCTATGGCTAAACTAAATAGCCTTGGGTGATATAGTTATAGCATACTGGTGAATAATGTACTGCAACACTTGTTCTATAGAGCTAGGAAAAATCAGAAGACCAAAAGCAAATCTTTAGGGATATGGTGATTTACAATGTAAAGAACTAGCATTATGGCAAAACCATTATTTGGAAAGTGAGAAACAAAAGAACCATATCAAAAAAAAAAAAAAAAAAACACCACAATAAAACCTCCTAAATGCAAAAACCTATAGTGGCATTACCTATGTACCTGAGTGCATAGTTGGAATAAATACGTTTGTGAATGAAGGGCTTTGCCATTGTGTGCATTCTCTGTTGCTTGATTTTAATTGGTCATATTAATTATGGAGTTTTAGAAATGCCTACATCCTCCTCGCTACTAAATACTAAACAGTACCAAGACTTAAGAAAATAACAAGAAGTTTCAGTTTTAATTTTTAAATGTTTTAAATTTTAATTTAAATATTTTAAAGGATATTAATTCCCAGCAACTTGCTCTGCAACCATCCTCTCTGGTCTGTGAGAATAAAAACAGGTGACTCATGGAGATGAAGTGCTGTTTATTGTGATTAAAGCAAGTAGTTCCACTGATCACTCCGGCTGTGTCACACGTGTGGAAAGCTGCTCAGAAAATGCAGTAAGCTGACTGGGATGCTGTTATAGTCTTGGCTAAGACTTTCTTTACTGTCCCAGTCTTAGAAGCAAGTCACACAAAATTCTCCTTTTTCATAGAAATCACTGGTATACATTCACCATCCTCTCCCAAGGGTTATTGAATTTTCCAGCACCTTTTGACAACCTGGGGAGGTTTAGCCCAACCACAATCAAAGGCTAAGTGAATAGGTGCATTAATGATCATGTAAAGTTTTCCCTCTCAGAGAAGGAAGACCCCAGGATTTGAAAACAGCACTGGTACATATGACCAGTTGAAGATGGTTAATATGTGTGGCTAAGACACAGAGCTGAGCTCATCAGCTAAATGACACAGAGCTGAGTTCATCACCTAAATACTTGGGAATTCCTTGGGTTGGAGACCATGAGAGGCCAATCAAGGCAGGGAATAAACTGATATATTTGCCAAGCCCTGCTAATAAGATAGTCTTCAGGGGTGGCACTAGTGGTAAAGAACCCACCTGCATTGCAGGTTAGACATAAAAGACACAGGTTCAGTCCCTGGGTTGGGAAGATCCCCTGGAGGAGGAAACAGCAACCCACTCCAGTATTCTCTTGCCTGGAGAATCTCATGGACAGAGGAGCTAATAAGATACAGAACTTGTGGGGCACTTTGGGTTTGGGGGGGATACCATTGACTGTTGCTGAGCATCTTGCAAGCACTAATATATTAAATGACAAGAAAGAAATCTGAATGAGATCCAAAGCAAAACCAGGCTTTGAGAGACTTGCAGAGGAGGGTTGTAGCCTCAAATAGTACCATTTGGGTTAGCCTAATGCACAGATTATTGTGGAGGCTTTTACTATCTAAATATTCACGGACTAGTCTCTTGCAGAAGTCTTTAACAGTACCCTTCCCTGCCCAAATGGTAGTTGCTGAAATATTGGATTCCCCTGATGCTAAAAAGAGATATGACTCTTGAGAGATAATTACCAGCCTTTTACTGGGCATTAATGAATATTGTTCCCGCAACTCAGGGATTTAAAATAATTCTGAGATCCGAAATACCTTCATGTCTTGGGCAATGTCAGAATCATGCCGTTCAGGAAGAAGCAGCTCAGAAGAGCTCAGTGTTAAAATGGAAATGATATATATAGGAATATCCCACAGGCTATGGCCCTGGGGATGTATTAATACATTGCATCCATAGTTATATCACCACCCTGCCCTTAGAGCCAACCACGGGAGCCTCCCAAACTGGCAGCTCTTAGTGCTAAATGGGTTGAATCATCGGTTTCTCTTCTTGTTAAAGCAAAGTCAGTTTCCTGATTTACTGATAGAAGTTCCCAAACTGGAGAATGCTTTGCAGTCTAGAAATTTGCCCCGTTTGATCAGTGGGTCAGAAAACCTGGGCTGCAGAAGCAAGGGTGAGTTTGAACAGTGGTCGAAATTGAAGGCAATATATCTGTGGTACAGCAAGATCTTGGTCTTACTAAGATCTTAATGTATAGTCAGGCAATGCTTTGTGGAGAATGTAATTATGAAAATTCCTATAGGAATTCCAAGGATGAATTGAAGTGGCCTATGTAGATGCCAATGAGGAAAGCCCAGTGGGTGCCTCAGAAGGGGACTGGAATGTAGAACTGTCGTTGTCCAGCCCCTGGAAATAGCTACCCAGGTACATGAGCTGAGCTGCATGAAGATGCTCAAGTTATGAAATGTCAGTGAAAACATGACAGATTCCTTTGCCTCCTCCTGAAGCTGCTAATGAACTAAAAGATTGTAGAAAACATCAAGAAGAAAATATGGCTGAAGATGGCTTTGGATAAGAGTCTCTGAGTTCAAGAGCCAGCATTTAGCCAACAAGAGGATGGTAGGACTCTCACGAGTAGCCCTAGCTGGCTTCCAGTGGATCCTACCTGGAGTAGAATGTAATTTTCTTTGGTCTGCGCTTCCCCAGTGACCTCAGCAATGGCTGAGAAGCTCATTTAAGGTATGGAGCACCAGTTACGCATTAGCTGGTCCCCTGAACCAGAGTTCTTTGGACCAAAGTATGCCTTTAGCTGTACAGAACTGGAGTAAAGAAAGGAATCACATGTGGACAGATGTCCCTGCCCACAAGCAGAGTACAAGTTTGGCTGAGAGCTAGAATGAGCAATTAAAGCACCTAATAACAAACCTGGGGGTGATAAGGCAAGAAAAGATGACTGACTTATATGGATGAATGTGTGTTTCATCTGATTATATGGGTAGTAATGGGGAGACACCTTTGGACAAGTTTTTGGAATGTGGATTGGGAAGAAAGGAGCGGAGTTTGATGGACTCACAGCAATTCTGCTTTCTTCCTGTCTCACATATTTTTCTTGTTCTCCCTCATTCAAATGGGCTGGTTTTGAGACTGCTCTTGTGGGTCTGGAAAAGGAAAGTAGTATTCAGAACACTATTTTTTAAAAAAGAAATGTTTTAAAAATTATTTATTTGTTTACTATGGGCTGCACTAGATCTTCGTTGCTCTGTGCGGACTTTCTCTAGTTGGAGCAAGCGGGGGCTACTCTCTAGTTGTGGTGCAGGGGCTTCTCATTGTGGTGGCTTCTCTTGCTGCCGAGCAGAGGCTTGAGGAACGTGGTCTTCAGGAGTTGCGGCTCCCAGGCTCTGGAGCTCAGGTTCAGTGGTTGGGGCACATGCCGTTTGTTGTCCCGAAACATGTGGGATCTTCCTGGACCAGGGATCAAACTTGTGTCTCCTGCCCTGGCAGGCTGAGTCTTAACCACTGCACCACCAGGGAAGTCCCAGAACACTGTTTCAATTGCTTTGAATTTGACTCGGTGTATTCTTAAGGGAACAGTGAATTGGGTGGCATGTCATGTGCTTAAGCCAGGCTGTCTCACTGCCTAGTGGTGGAAAGAGGCTCATCACCCTCACTCTTTCTAACTCTAGTCCTGTTTCCTCAGCCAGGACAGAAGAGGAAACTCTGGCAAGGCTGTGCCTGCAGCCTGCGCTATGGTTAGGCAGGGACTCTCAGCCAGGAAGGCTGAAAAAAGGTAATAAATGGAAGCAAATGGAAACTGCAAGGATGGAAAGGAGTTAGGTAGCTGGGTGATGATGCTAGGAATAGGCATCATCACATTTTTCCTGGGAGAACAATCTCAGTACAAGAGAATCAATACTTGTAGCTGTTTCAGATGTACTGTTGAGTCATGGCCAAGGCTAGGCAAAGCCCGTAGATTTGTTTTCCCCTGAGAAGGAGAACTGGACTGAAGCCATACTATAACATTCATCTGAAGAATGTACTTGGGAAACTTGGAGAAAAGCTTAATCAACAACATCTTATGATGACTCAGTTGAATAAGAGCAGGTTGCAACTGCCATTTGGGTGATGTTCTATTGATGGTGTTTATTGTATTGAATCTTTGGTGGTTTTTAAAAGAAACCTATCTTTGAACTGGAAGAGGTATCACAGGTTTAGCATCTGTAGCTGATACTGTGGCTTGCTGTGAACCAAGATGACAGCCTGCTGAGGCAACTGGGTATGATGGGAGATGATTTGCTGCCTGCCTTAGATATCAGGATCTACTTTGCTCTTTCAACAATACCAGATCTGAATGCAGATAGAGTGCTTTACAAGCCTGTCTTGATGGAATCAGGATGATCCTTTAGAAGGTGAATACTGGTTTGATATGATTATCATATATCATTGGTAAATTTATGCCTGGAACTTCAAAAAGAAAAATTATGGAGAGTTTTACAGTTTACTCAAAATGAACTGTATCTAGGAGTTTCATAGACTCAATGAACACAACTTCTGAATGTAACTCAAACCACAAACATATGGTGGGAAACATCTGTTGTGCCTTAATCAATACTGGCCTCAATCTACTAAGAGGGACTTTTGGGTATGGAGCATTGGATTTGGTACATGAAGACAAGTGGAGATGGGGGTGCCGTCATGATAGAAAAGATTTGTTAAGCTGGAAAATGGCAACTAGTGAGAGAGCTACAGGCTTGGCATTGGGTCTGGAAAGATGATGAAGCAATAGGAGAATGGACTTTCCTTATTTCTAACCTGATGGAGGGCCAGGCTTGATAATATCTCTGGGGGAAGGCATGAGCCTTGACATGTTGCTTACAACAGAATCTGATATACTTAAAAGGGCAGTGCCCAAGGATACAGTGGAAATTCAGGCTAGGAAGGGGGCATTTGCAGAAAAACTGAACCCAGCCTAAGCTATCGCAAGATATCACCGGAAAGTAGGTTCCTTTTTTGGTTCCATTACACCACGGTGCCAATAATTAAAAAGATATTTATATTCCCTGTGGCATATGTTGGTTAGATTTTGACAAGTTAAGGATCATTATTGACCACACAGACTAGCCTGCCCTGACTCCAAACCTTACGAATCTGAATCTGCATTTTAACAAGACCCCCAGGTGAACTGTAGGTGTGTTAAAGCTTGGGAGACACTGGAATAGTGTTTTTTTGATCCTTCTTATGATATAGGATTGCTTCTATTTTGTCAGTAGATCTGAAAGAGTAACTAGGGGCTTTGCCTGGTTTTGATATTTGTGTGTGTGTGTACTCAGTTGTTCAGTCCTGTCTGACTCTTTTGCAACCCCATGGTCTGTAGTCCGCCAGGCTCCTCTGTCCATGGAATTTTTTAGGCAAGAATACTGGAGTGGGTTGCCATGCCCTCTTCCAAAGGATCTTCCCAACCCAGGGATCAAACACACGTTTTTTGTGCCTCCTGCACTGGATTCTTTACCACTAGCGCCACCTGGGAAGCTCTATTATCTAGTGTAAAAGAGATTTGTCAAGTGCCAAATGTTTATCCTTTCCCTTGTTTATCAGCTTCCCTTGTGGCTCAGCTGATAAAGAATCCACCTGTGATGCAGGAGACCTGGGTTCGATCCCTGGATTGGGAAGATCCCCTGGAGAAGGAAAAGGCTACCCACTCCAGTATTCTGGCCGGGAGAATTACGTGGTGTCGCAAAGAACAACTTTCACTCACTCACTCAAATATTTATCCACAATGCCCAGATTAAGTTTTCCTTGCTTCATTTCACCCAAACATCTCTGTCAGTAGATGGTTGGGGACAGCTCTGAGTTTCACTCAGACCACAAATACACGGTGAGAATATCTGTTGTGCCCAAATCAATCTTGGCCACAATATGGGTTTGCTGAGCTGGACATAGCTACATCTAAATCCTCTCCTGGCCCCTTTGACCTCATCTTCCCACATTTCATTTTCATCTTACAACTTGTATTAGAGTTCTCCTGAGACATGGAACCAATGGAAAATACACGCATATATATATAGCATCATGCATATATATATATATATATATATATATATATATATATATATATTCCTATATATAGGAATTGTCTTGCATGATTATGGAGGCTGAGAAGTGCTGTGATCTTCCATCTATTTGCAAGCTGAGGACACAGGAAGAAAAGCTGGTGGTGTAATTCCAGTCTGAGTCTGAAGGCTGGAGAATCAGGGCGGTTGATGGAATTCCAGTGCAAGATCAAAAGACAAATAATCCAGCTTGAGCAAGTAGCAGAAAGATAGAAGGGAAAAATTCCTCCTTTCTCTGCTTTTTGTTCTGTTTGACCCTAAATGGATTGCATAATGCTTACCCATACTGGGGAGGCCAGTATATACTTCACTTAGTCCACTGATTTTGAAGGCAGAAACAGAACAGGCTCTATCTTGAAAGCAGGACTCCATCTTGGGCAGGACTGTGGACTTCGAGCTATATGCCCAGCATCTATGGAAGTGAAAGTGAAGTCGCTCAGTCGTGTCCGACTCTTCTGTGACCCCGTGGACTGTAGCCTACCACGCTCCTCTGTCCATGGGATTTTCTAGGCAAGAGTACTGGAGTGGGTTTTCCTTCTCCAGAGGATCTTCCCAACCCAGGGAATGAACCTGGTTCTCCCACATTGTAGGTTAACGCCTTACCGTCTGAGCCACCAGGGAAGTTATCTATGGAAACGACATACCAACTGGAAAACCAGGCCCCCAGAAGGAAGAGCCCCAGGGCTCTCCATTGCCTGAAAGAATACCCTAATTATCTGTGTAACCGAATAGAATCATGCATTCTATTATGCTTATTGGGGTATGACCACAGGCGTATTGATATTTGTCCATTGTTAACTACCTAGGCTTAAGGCATATGATCACAGATTAACTTTGACTGTATCTTTTTTTTTCCTTTGTTCAGACTAGTTTCAAGGAACCTTACACACTTAGGGTATATAAGGTTTTCACAAAAACTGGTCAGGGTCCTTGGCTAAGAGGAGACTCTGCCTTGGGCCCGCCGGTGTAATAAATTGCACTCCACTATCTGCATTGTCCTTCTGAGTGAGTTTGTTTCCCTGAACCCATGTCTACAACAATTTCAATGCTAATCTCATGAAGAAACACCCTTACAGACACACCCAGAAATAAGGCTTAATTCTGGGCACCCTGTTGGTACAGTCAGGTTGACAAAGAAAATTAACCATCACACAAAGAAATTTTTTTTATTCTCCATCTTTTCTATGTTTATCACTCCAATTCTAACTTTAGGTGGTGTGAATGTAAGAATAATTGTAGAGTTTTATGACTAGAGGGACGTTCAAGATAAGCAGGCATAATTCCCTAATTTTAGAAGAGAGAACTATGTGACCTAGAAAAATTAAGTGACTTTGTAATCTATTATGGGTGGAATTTCATATAGTATACATATTGACATTTAGGATAAACAAATAAATTATGCCAGATGAAGTGGGCAATAGTCTCCAATGGGTCTCATAAAATAGATTATCTTACAAAGTACACAAAGAATCTATTTGAAAAAGACCATGTGATAAAAATCACCTAGGCCACTGAAACAGCATTCAATACAAGTTTCCCTCTGGATGTTTTTACTGACAGGAGCAAAGGTATTGGACTGTGGAAGGCGGCTAGGCTCACCACTATACCATCAACGCCCTAAGGTATTTGAAAGAGAGGAAATGTCTTTGCTTTAGGCTCTGAACTTGGGAATACAGACTTGTCTTGATAAACATTTGTTTTCCTGTTTCACAAGCACTTTGTATAACATAAAAGTCTGTCTTACAATATGCTAGCGGAATTATGGATAGACAAAGTCACGAATACCTGTTTTATCTCTATTAATACACAAAAGAAGATTAGTGCCAAAAAGGATGGGGTTTAAGCAGTGTGTGAATTGGGACTGTGTCTGTTTTGTTCATAGTTGTATTTTTATACCTACATAGTGGTTTGTCCTTAAAAGATAGCCTTTTATTTGTATTTGTTGTTACCTAAGTCATTTAAAATTTACCTGAGGAGGCAAATCATGTAAATTTAATATATAGGTGGGAAGTGTAAGGTATAGTTCAGGCCAAGGCAAAAAAGGAGAGACGACCTCAACCAAAGTAGGTTACCTCTATTCAGGCAAGGAGGCGCGACAGTTGGCCTAACAACCAAACTGAGGCAAGAGGTATCAGGGAGGCTTCACATTGAAAGGGAGGCTTGTGGAAGCGATAAGGGAAACTTTAGTCAGGTGGGATATTTTCGGTATTCTTTAGTTAAGATGGCATTTGTACTTGGGCAGGGGCGTAATAAGTCCTCTGAGCAGGGGGTGATAAGTCCCTGGCAGATGTAGGGGGTGGAAGATTTCTGGACAGGGGGTGAGAAGTCCTTGGTAGATACAACTGGCCTGGAGCATCAGGGCGGGACCTAAAGTTCAGTTCTGTTTTCTCAGAAGTTAGGTGATTCAGCAAGGGCCTTTGAGACTGTTGTTTTCTTTTCTAGGCCCGAAGACTCCTTCAGGAAGACAAAATGAATATTCAAACCATGTTGAAATTGTTCTAGAAGCACTGCTAAAAGAGGTTGATAGATCTGGGCATAAAATCAACCAGGGGAGATATGACCATGGCTTAGAATATTGTGGGGAGAAATGAACATTCATGAAAAAGATGGGATTTGAAAATGGGCGAGATCTACACAGGCAGAATGTTAAATAAAGCTTGTATAAACAACGTAAGCACAGGAGAAGCAGGAACATTAATAGAATGACCTGGTTGGAGGCAGAGTCTTGCATGGGAATACAAGTCTGAGAATAATGATTGGTGAGATTATGATGCATGCAGCCTACTCGACTATGGATTTAGACACACATACATGGAAACTGGGGGTCCTTGTTTAATGGCAGGATGACACAATTAAGAGTTTCTTAGAAAGATGAGCATGTCAATAGTCTACAAGATGGAGGAGCAAAAGGACCGCAGGCAAGGATTAGTTTAGGAGATAAAATCAGAGGCAGATTCTTGGGAGCAACTCAGGAAGATTGGATTCTAAAGACACACAAAGAATTAGGCGAACTTAGTACCCATTAGATAAGATACATTCACTAATGCTTCATTCTTTCTGCCTGTAACCTAGGGACTTTCAATTTTCTTAAAGAAAGATGAATATCATATGTGGAGTTAATCAATAATATAGTCTTTTCAATATGAACAGATTAACACATTTTTATTAGCAATCTCTGAAAGTATGGGGGAAGAACAATATCCCACTACCCTTCAGTTCTGCTGCTTAGGGTTACTCCAGGAGGGAACTACCCCTTTTTAAAGTTTTTCTTAAGATATTTCTAGGCAGACCTTGAAAAAGAATAAAATGTAAATTGTTGAGCCTCTATATGTCTCAGATTGCTCCTTTGAAAAATGGGGATAACAACATATAAGCACCCCAGGAGCTGTCCTGAGGATTAAATGAGTTAAAACATGTGAAATGTCCCACAGAGTGTCTCAGGAAGTCTTCGCTCCCCTCCCCCACTCTTCCTCCTTTTTATATTTACTGCACCTGAAGCCATTTTTGAAACAATGCAACTGTTATACCTAAATGGCATTCCATCCCAAATATAGTTTGTTACAATTGTATAGTATCAAAATGATTAACTATCAGTTCACAAAATTTTGATGTTCCATGACCAGATTTCTCAGACCACCTCAAAAGTACATACCACTTGAAGGAAAATGTATTCTTTTTTATATACCATGGGCCAGGCCTTCCTCTGTTCATACTCTTAGTTCAGTTGCTCAGTTGTGTCTGACTCCTTGTGACCCCCATGGACTGCAGCGCACCAGGCTTCCCTGTCCATCACCAACTTCTGGAGCTTGCTCAAACTCATGTCCATTGAGCCAGTGATGCCATCCAACCATCTCATCCTCTGTTGTACCCTTCTCCTCCTGCCCTCAATCTTTCCCAGCATCAGGGTCTTTTCCAATGAGTCAGTTCTTCACATCAGGTGGCCAAAATATTGGAGTTTCATACTTTATTCTTTATTTATTGGAGTCTCATACTTTATTCTCTTGTACTCTGTGGCACTAGACCCTCTGGGGTTTCATTCCACCTCTGGGACCAATCCATTTCTAACTCTTCTACAGACTCACTGTCTTCTATCTGACTGCCTGAATGCAGAGTATTCATTTCTCAATCCTGGACACTGTTTTCTCCTCTGTGTTTTCCTTCACTAAACAATTTCATCTAGGTCAGCCTTCTCATGCATGCATGCTAAGTCACTTTAGACTGTAGCCCACAAGGCTCCTTGTCCATGGGATTCTCTAGGCAAGAATACTGGAATGGGTTGTCATGCCCTCCTCCAGGGGATCTTCCTAATCCCAGGACTGAACCTGAGTTCTTACAACTCTTGCATTGGCAGGCGGGTTGCTTACCACTAGTACCACCTGGGAAACCCCATACAGGTCTACAATTCCCAAGTATATATTATGCCCAAACCTCTCCTCTGAGCTCCACATACAAATGGGTCCCTGCCTAGAAGATATTTCTCCTTGGATTTCTCAAAGGCACCACAAATCCACATGTCCAAAACAAAACTTAAGTCCTCAGATCCAACTTGCTCCTTTTCTAGTATTTGCTCTCTTTAAAAATAGCACCTTTTATTATTTAGCCAGAAAACTATGAGTTACTCTCAACATATATCACTCTCATGTCTGTTACCAAATTCATCGCCAGTTGCCATCAATTTTACCTCCTAAATATTTCTCTAGTCAATCCTCTTTTTTTTTTTTTTTTTAAATAACTATTTGTTTATTTGGCTGTGCCACATCTTAGTTGCAGCATGGGGGATCTTCAATTTTTGTTATGGCATGCAGCATCTTTTAGTTGTGGTATGTGAAACCTAGTTCCCAGGGAACAAACCAGTGCCCCCTGCACTGGGAGGGAAGTGCCCCTTGCAATGGACCACCAGGGAAGTCCCAGTTCTCTTCTTAATCTCCGCTGCAAACATCCCAGACTCAACGATCTCCCTGAATATCCTTTGGCTCCTCTACTGTTTATTAATATTTTCTTTCTTTTAAGAATTTATTTTCTATTTTACAAAGTGAATAAAGACGTCAGGTAGTAGCTTAAAACAGTAAATGAATTTAAAAAACAAACACACAAATAAACAAATAAGTGCTCCCTGCTCCATCCATTATTTCTTATGCCACAGCGTAAATCACTTTCAGCTTTTTTTGTTGTTGTTTTATTAGATAATACTCCATATTTCTATATAATGTGCTTATGTTGCCTTTTCCTGGTCTTAAAAAGAAGATTATGATTATATTCTCTCTGAGGATTTTGTTATTTTACACCCCCTTTATACCTTACCTTTAATATCTTCATAGCCCCTTTTTTTGGTTAAATTAGTATTTATTATTTATGTTATTAAGATTATGGATTGAGTGTATGAAAATGTTTCTTTTCTTGCATAACTTCTTACTTTGATCAGGAGTTAGTTATTATATTATTTTCACGTTGGTTTAGTTTTTTATGTACCTATTTGTATTTCAACTCCAAACTAGTTAACACAAGTGTCTAATCTCAACACATTCAAACATAACAGGAGGTCACTCAGTTTCTTTTTCTTTCATTTCTTTCTTATTTTTCTTCTTCTTCTTGTTGATTGATTTATTTATTTTTTGAGAACTCCTTTCTCAGACCCTCTGTATTCCGGGTCCAGTTTAGATTGGCTACTCTCTTTCCTTCTCTTTTCCAGTTCTTTACGGTTTTTTTTTTTTTTCTTTACAGTTTTAACTGAGCATTGTTCTCCTCTCTTAACATATTATTAATAGTTATACTTCTTTCTAAAAATTCTTTGTTACCGCAGAGATTGCAACACACACTTTGAGTTAATCTCAGTCCCCCTTTAAACAATGCTATGGTGATTCGCATGCAGCGCAGGAACCGTAGAGCAAGTTTCCGGTTCCTCCCTCCTGATCCTTCCTATGACATTGCTGGCATTCACTCTACTTATGCATCTGCTGTAAATACCCTGTAAATTGTTACTGCTATTACTTTTAGCAATTATCTTTAGCTAAAATAAGAATAAGAAAGATAAAAGATTTTCATTGTACCTTCATTTATTCCTTCTCTGATGCTCTTCCTTTCTTTCTGTAGCTCTGAGTTTCTGACCTATAACCATTTCCTTCTCTCAAAGACCTTCTATTAATATGTTCTGCAGGGTAGATCTACTGGTGATGAATTCCCTCATTTTTTGTCTGGGAAAGTCTCTTTAATTTTCTTTTTTCACTTTTGAAGAATACTTTCACTGAGTATACAATCCTAGGTGAGTGACTTTTTTTTTTCTCTCAACACTTTAAATATTTCACTACATTATCTTCTTGCTTGTATAGTTTCTGATGAGGAACTGATTGTAATTCTTATTCTATTTCCTCAGTGTATAAGGCAATTTTTCTCCTTGTTGACTTATTTCAAGATTTTATGAGAAAATGTCTTTGATATCTGTAGTATGTGATGTTTATATGAAGTTTTTTTGTGTGTATATTTATCTGGCTTGGTGTTTGCTGAGCTTTCTGGATCTGTGGTTTGGTGTCTATTATTACTTTTGGAACATTCTAAACTATTATTACTTCAAGTATTTCTTCTGTTCCTTTCTCTCTTAGTTTTCTTTCTGGTATTGCAGTTAAAAGTATTTAACACCTATAAAAAAGTTGTTTTTGGTTGTTTGTTTTTTCTTCTAGTTTTATTGAAATATAATTGACATACTTCACTGTATAAGTTTAAGGTGTACAGCGTAATAATTTGACTTATATGCATCATGAAATGATTATAAAAATAAGCTTAGTGAACATCCATTATCTCATATAGAAACAAAATTAAAGATATAGAAAAAATTTTCCTTGTGATAAGAACTCTTAGGATTTACTCTTTAAATCATGTTCATGTATAACATATAGCACTGTTAATTAAATTTATCATGTTGTACATTATATCCCTAGTATACTTATTAATCTAATAGCCACAAGTTTGCACATTTTAACCACCTTCATCTAATTCTCCTCTCCCCTACTCCAGAACTGGTAACCAAAAATCTGATCTCATTTTATATGAGTTTGTTTGTTTTGAGATGTAACTGATCTATAACATTATGCTAGTTCCTGTTATAAAACATAGTAATTTGATACTTCTGTACATTCCTTTACAAAATGATCACCTTGATAAATCTAGTTACAATATGTCTCCATACAAAGATATTGCATAATTATTGACTATAATCACCACAGTGTACATTTCATACTCATGACTCATATATTTTGTAACAAAGTTGTATCTCTTAATCTCCCTCACCTATTTCTTTCCTCCCTTGACCCCTTCCCCTCTGGCAACCAACCAACTGTTCATTCTTCATATCTATGACTCTGTTTCTATTTTATATTTATTCATTTGTTTTTTAGGTTCCATGTGTAAGCAAAATAATATAGTATTTGTCATACCTTTATGATTGATTTCAGTTAGCATAATACTCTCTAGGTCCATCATGTTGTTGCAAATGGCAAGATTTCCTTCCTTTTTTATTCCATAGCATATATGCATATATATTACATCTTCTTTATTTATTCATCTATCAGTTGACACTTAGGTTCTTCCATATCTTACCTTTGTAAATAATGCTGCAGTGAACATAGTGGTGCATATAGCTTGTCTAATTGGTGTTTTGGTTTTCTTCAGATATATAGCCAGATGTGGATTTGCTGTATCAGGCTGTAGTTATATTTTTAACTTTTTGAGGAATCTCCATACTATTTTCCATTGTGACTGCATCAATTTATATTTTCACCAGTGGTGCATGAGGGTTCTCTTTCCTCTACATCCTTGCCAACACTTGTTATATGTAGACTTTTTAACAATAGCAATTTGACAGATATA
Organism: Cervus canadensis; assembly: GCF_019320065.1. NCBI lineage: Eukaryota > Metazoa > Chordata > Mammalia > Artiodactyla > Cervidae > Cervus > Cervus canadensis. The sequence goes on along the minus strand of NC_057406.1, from coordinate 30,990,137 downwards.
AGTTGATATCTCATTGTGGTTTTGATTTGCATTTCCCTGACGACTAGTGATGTTGAGCATCTTTTCATATGCTCATGGGCCATCTCTGTCTTCTTTGGAAGAAAAGTTTATTCAGATCCTCTTCCCATTTTTTAAAATTGAGTTACTTATTTGTTTGGTGTTGGGTTATATGAGTCTTTGTATATTTTGGATATTAATTCATTGCCAGATACATTGTTTGCAAATATCTTCTCCAACTCAGTAGATTGCCTTTTCATTTTGTTGATAGTTTCCTTTGTTGTGCAAAGGTTTTTAGTTTGATGTAGTCCCATTTGCTTATTTTTGCTTTTGTTTCCCTTGCGTGAGGAAACATCCAAAAATATATTGTTTAAGACTGATGTGAAGGAGAATACTGCCTATATTTTATTCTAGAAGTTTTGTTTGGGTCTTAGATTTCAAGACTTTAATCCATTTTGAGTTTACTTTGCGTATAGTGTGAAATGGTAGTGCAGTTTGATTCTTTAGCATATAGCTCTCCAGTTTTCTCAATCCCATTTATCGAAGATACTGTCTTTTCTTCATTGTATATCCTTGCCTCCTTTGTCATCGATCAATTGCCCACATAAGTGTAGGTCCACTTCTGGTTTCTCTATTCTGTTCCAATTAGTCCATGTGTCTGTTTTTGTGTCAGTACCATGCTGTTTTGATTATTGTAGTTTTGTAGGATATTTTGAAATCAGGTTGCATTATACTTCCAGCTTTCTCAAGATAGTTTTGGCTCTTTGGGGTCTTTGGGCTTCCACACATTTTAGAATTAGTTGTTCTACCTCTGTGAAAAATGCCATTGGTATTTTGATAGGGAATATGGTCATTTTAATAATATTAATTCTTCAAATCCAAGAAAACAGTATATCTTTCCATACGTTTGTATTATCTTCAATTTATTTCATCAGTGTCTTTTGGTTTTATGAGGACAGGTCTTTTGCCTCCTTAGTTAGATATATTCCTATGTATATTGTTTTTTATGTGATCATTAATGGGATTGTTTACTTGATTTCTTTCTGATAGTTTGTTGTTAGTGTATAGAAATGCAACAGATTGCTCAACTAATTTTAGTCACAACTTTACTGAATTTACTGATGAACCCTCACAGTTTTTTGGTGGCATCTTTAGAATTTTCTATGTATAGTAGCGTGTCATTTGCAAACAGTAACAGTTTTACTTCTTCCCTTCCATTTTGTATTCCTTTGACTTTTTTTTTTTTTAATCCAATAGCTGTGGCTAGGACTTCCAATACTATGTTGAATAAAGTTTGAAAGAAAGGGCATCCTTGTCCTGTTTGCTCTTAGGGGAAACGCTTTCAGCTTTTCACCACTGAGGATGATGTGAGCTGTGGGCTTATCAAATATGGCCCTTATTGTGTTGAGTTATGTTCCCTCTATGCCCACTTTATGGAAAGTTTTTTATCATAAATGGATGCTGAATTTTGTCTAAAGTTTTTCTGCATCTATTGAAAAACATTTGGCTTTTATTTTTCAATTGGTTTGTGTGGTGTATTACATGGATTGATTTGCAGATATTGAGCCATTCTTTGATCCCTAAGATAAAACCCACTTTAACATGCAGTTTGTTCCTTTTAATGTATTGTTGAATGCAGTTTGCTAATATTTTGTTGAGGATTTTCCACCTACATTCATCAGTGATATTGGCCTGTAATTTTCTTTTTTATGGGATCTTTGTCTGGTTTTAGAAAGTGATTTAGAAAGTAAAACTCGCTCGGTTGTGTCCGACTCTTTATGACCCCACAGACGGACAGAATACCAGACCACCTTACCTGCCTCCTGAGAAATCTGTATGCAGGTCAAGAAGCAGCAATTAGAACTGGACATGGAACAACGGACTGGTTCCAAATTGGGAAGGGAGTAAATCAAAGCTGTACATTGTTACCCTGCTTATTTAACTTTTATGCAGAGTACGTCATGCGAAATGCCAGGTTGGATTAACCTCAGATATGCAGATGACACCCTTATGGCAGAAAGTGAGGAAGAACTAAAGAGCCTCTTGATGAAAGTGAAAGAGGAGAGTGAAAAAGTTGGCTTAAAACTCAACATTCAGAAAACTAAGATCATGGCATCTGGTCCCATCACTTCATGGCAAATAGATGGGGAAACAGTGGAAACAGTGACAGACTTTATTTTGGGGGGCTCCAAAATCACTGCAGATGGTGACGTGACTGTAGCCATGAAATTAAAAGACGCTTACTCCTTGGAAGGAAAGTTATGACAAACCTAGACAGCATATTAAAAAGCAGAGACATTACTTGGCCAACAAAGGTCTGTCTAGTCAAGGCTATAGTTTTTCCAATAGTCATGTATGGATGTGAGAGTTGAACTGTGGAGAAAGTTAAGCGCTGAAGAATTGATGCTTTTGAACTGTGGTGTTAGAGAAGACTCTTGAGAGTCCCTTGGACTGCAAGGAGATCCAACCAGTCCATCCTAAAGATCAGTCCTGGGTGTTCATTGGAAGGACTGATTATGAAGCTGAAACTCCAATACTTTGGCCACCTGATGCAAAGAGCTGACTCATTGGAAAAGACCCTGATGCTTGGAAAGATTGAGGGCAGGAGGAGAAGGGGATGACAGAGGATGAGATGGTTGGATGGCATCACTGACTCGATGGATGTGGGTTTGGGTGGACTCCGGAAGTTGGTGATGGACAGGGAGGCCTGGCACACTGTGGTTCATGGGGTTGCAGAGAGTCAGACAGGACTGAGTGACTGAACTAAACTGAACTGATCATTTGTTTATTCATATTTTCTACTTCTTCCTGGTTCAGTCCTGGGAGAGTGTATAGTTCTAGGTATTTGTCCATTTCTTCCAGATTGTCCATTTTATTAGTATATAGTTCTATGCAGTAATCTCTTATGATCCTTAGTAATATTTCCGTGGTATTGGTTCTAACTTCTTTCATTTCTGATTTTATTTATTCAGGCCTTCTCTTTCTTTTTCTTGATGAGTCTAGGCTAAAAGTTTATAATTTTATCTTTTCAAAGAAGAAGCATTTGGTTTCATTGATCTTTTCTATTTCTTTGGTCACTATTTCATCATTTCTTCTCTGATCTTTATGCTTTATTTCCATTTACTAACTTCTGGTTTTGTTTGTTCTTTTTTCAGTTCCTTTAGGTATATGATTTGATTTTTATTTGACATTTTTTCTTATTTCCTGAGGTAAGCTTGTATTGCTATAAACTTCCCTGTTAAAATTGCTTTTGCTGCATCTCTTACATTTTGCATCACTGTGTTTTAATTTTCATTTGCCTCCAGAATGTTCTTTCGTCTTTGGTTTCTTCAGTGATCCATTTGTTGTTTAGTTGTATATTGTTCAGCCTCCATATACTTCTGTTTTTTACATTTCTTTTTCCCTTGTAGGTAATTTCTTGTGACATAAAATAGTCAGAAATATTTTTTCTTTTTTATTTATTTTTTTGCCATGCAGCATGTGGAATATAAGCTCCCTGACCAGGATTGAACCCATTTCCCGTGTGTTAGAAGCACTGAATCTTAACCACTGAACCACCAAGGAAGTCCCAAGATTCTTGATATGATTTCAACTTCCTTCCATTCACTGAGACTCGTTTAGTGTTGTAGCATGTGATCTATACTGGGGAATACTCCATGTGCACTTGAAAATATTGTGTGCTCTGCTGCTTTTTGGATGGAATGTTTTATATATATGTAAAGTTCTTCTGGTCTAAAGTGTCATTTAAGCCTTGTGTTTCCTTATTATTTTCTGTTTGAATGATCTGTCCACTAATGGAGTGGTAACGTCCTCCACTATTGTTGTGTTACTGTTGATTTCTCCCTTTATGCTTGTTAATATTTGCTTTATATATTTAGATGCTTCTATGTTGAGTGCCTATATATTTATAATTCTAATATCTTCTTGGGTTGATCCTTTGATCATTACACAATGGCCTGCTTTGTCTCTTATTACAGTGTTTGTTTTATAGTCTATTTTGTCTTATGTAAGATTGCTACCCCAGGTTTCTATTGATTTCGATTTGCATGATATAATTTTTCCCATCGCCTCACTTTCAGTCTGTATTTGTCTTTAGATCTGAAGTAAGTCTCTTTTAGGCAGCATACATATGTGTGTATCTTGTCTTTGTATCTATTCATCCATTGTATGTCTTTTGATTAGAACATCTAACCTATTAAAATTTAAGGAAATTATTGAAAGGTACATACTTTTGCTATTTTTTATTTGCTTTTGCTTTGTTTTTGTAGCTCTTTTTTATTCATTTCTTTTTCTTTTTCTGTCTTCCCTTGTGATTTGATGACTAGCTTTAGTATTGTGTTCAAGTTCCTTCCTTTCTATTTCTGGTTTTGTGTGTGTGTGTGTATCTAATATAGATTTGTGGTTTGTGGTTACCATGAGGTTTATATACAGCAATCTCTACATATGTGTGATTAAGTTCCTGATCTCTTAAGCTCAAATGCATTTTAAAAATCCCGTATCTTTATTTCCTCCCCCACTTTCACTGTTTTTGACATCATATTTCACATCTTGTTGTTCTGTGTATTCCTTAACTACTTGTTGTGGAGATAGGTAATTTTACTACTTTTGCCTTTTGATCTTCCTACCAGCTTTATAGGTGGTTGATTTACTATCTTTCCTACATATTTGCCTTTACAAGTGAGTTTTTTCTTCTTGCAATTTTCGTATTTCTAATTTTGGCTTTCTCTTCTTTTGCTTAGAGAAGTGTCTTTTAACATTTCCTGTAAAGCTGGTTTGGTGGTGCTGAACTCTTTTAACTTTTGCTCGTTTGTAAAACTTGCAATCTCACCATCAAATCTGAATGAAAGCCTTGCCAACCAGAGTATTCTTAGTTGTAAGTTTTTCCCTTTCATCATTTTAAATATATCCTGTCACTCCCTTCTCGCTTGCAAGTTTCTGCTGATAAGTCAGCTGATAGCCTTATCAAAGTTCCTTTGTATGTAACTTATTGTTTTTACCTGGCTGCTTTTAATAGTCTCCCTTAGCTTTAACTTTTGCAATTTTAATTACAATATGCCTTGGTGTGGTCCTTTTGCGTTGATCCTGTTTGGGACTCTGTGCTTATTGGACCTATATATTTCTTTCCCATATTAGGAAAAATTTCAGTTATTATGTCTTCAAATATATTCTCAGCCTCTTTATCTACTTCAATAATATGAATGCTAGACTGCTTGATGTTGTCCTTGAGTTCTATTAAACTGTCCTCGTTTCTTTTTTATTCTTTTTTTCTGTTCAGCTTCAGTGATTTCCACTACTCTCTTCCATCTAGTTGATACATTCCTCTGTATCATCTAATATACTGTTGATTCCTTCTAGTGTACTTTTTATTTCAGTTATTATATTCTTTATCTCTTTTTGTTTTTTCTTTATATTTTTAACTCTGTTATAAACCTTCAACTTCTCTGTTTGTCTAATTTTCTTTTGAGTTCTTTGAACAGCTTCAGTGGCTCAGTGGTAAAGAATCTGCCTGTCAATGCGGGAGACACGGGTTCAATATCTGATGTGGGAAGACCCCTTGGAGAAGGAAATGCAATCCACTCCAGTATTCTTGCCTGGAAATCTCCATGGGCAGAGGAACCTGGCATGCTGTGGCCCATGGGGTTGCAAAGAGTTGGACATCAGTTTATCGACTGAACAACCAGCAACAACCAACAGTGATTATTACCTTATGCTCTTTACTGGGTAGATTTTTTATCATCATCATCACTTTACTTAATTCTCCAGGGATTTTATCTTGTTCCTTATTTTGGAACATATTCTCATGTTGCCTCATTTTGCCTACGTTGCTGTTTTTATTTCTATGTATATGGTAGGTTGGCTGTTTCCCAGTCTTGGAAAGGATGCTTTCTTTTGGGAGACGGGGAGACGTCCTATGCATCCAACAGTGTACTCCCCTCTGATCATCAGAACCACGTACTCCAGCGGTGCTCCCTATGTGGTCCGTGTGTGTTCCTCTGCTGTCATGGGCTCACTACTGTGAGCAGTCTGCTAAGTGTGGCTGGCCCTTGGTCCACCTGATTGCCAGGCCTTGTCCTGTGTAGAGGTTGCTGCCAGATCATAATGTGGCTTGCCACAGAGCCCTACCATGTCTCAGAACTAGTGCTGGCCCACTGGTGGTTGGAGCTGGGCTCTGTGGCAGAAGCTGTGGGACCAGGGATCCTGGATTTAATTTTGTCCTGGTGGTGAATAGGTCCAGTTCTTGGTACAGCTCGATATGGTGTTAGAGATGTCCCAAAGCTGTTGGATCCCAAGGCAGCTGGCTAAGGAGTTTGAGGTGTCTTGGAGCTGGTGTTGGTCTGCTCGTAGGCAGAGCCAGGTTCTGGGGTCTCTGGTTGCAAGGCCGTGAGGGTCCTGGAGCTGGTGCTGGCCCTCTAGTCAGTGGGGCTAGTTCCTAACACTTCTTACTGTGAGATCAGGAGTGTCTCAAAGCTTGTGCTGCCTTTCTGGTGGGTGAGATCAGATCCTAGCATGAGTGGCTGAGGTGTCCAAAGTGTCCCAGAGCTGGTGTTGGCCTAGTGGTGGGTGGGTTGTGTCCTTACATGCAGACTGCAGGGCTCCCACAGTCCTGAGGCTGGTATCTGCCTGTTGGTCGTGGATCTGTGTCCCTTCCTGCCTATCTTCTTGGCAATAGGAGATCCAGTGCTGGTGCCAACATTGCAATAGGTGGGGCCAGGTTCTGGCATGAAAAAGCTAAAGGGAATATTCCAAAATGTTGATTTCCAGCAACATTTTTCTCATGGTAGAACAAGCTTCCACAAATTATTGTCACCAGTGTCTTTGTCCCCAGGGTGAGCTCCAGTTTCTTCTTGCCTCTCTGGGAGGCTCTCCAAAAGCAGAGGTGAGTCTGTCCCAGTCTCCTTTCACATTATTGTTTCTGACCTGTGTCCTCAACCATTTGAGACTTTGTGTGCATTCTTTAAAAGTGAAGTCTCTATTTCCCACACCCCTCTGGATCTCCCTTCCCAAGAGTAAGACCCATTGACTTTCAAAACCAGATGTGCTGGGGCCTCATCTTCCCAGTGCAGGACCCCCAGGCTAGGGAGGTCTTCCCCTTGTTCCTTGGGAAGAACCTCTGAAATTGTAATTATCCTCTCATTTGTGGGTTACCCATTTAGAAGTATGGGTCTTGGCTATATCATGTCTCCACCCTTTCTGCCCACCCTTTTGTGGTTTCCTCATTATATCTTTAGTTGTAGAATATCTTTTCTGCTAGTCTCCTGGTCTTTCTCATCAAAAGTGTATTGTATATAATGGTAATTATATATATGAATATAATGACCAGGGGTTGCAAAGAGTCGGACATGACTGAGTGACTGAACTGAACTAAATAATATATTGTATATAGTTTTAATTTTGGCCTGCCTGTGGAATGCGAATTCGATCTTCCTACTCCTCAATCTTCGTCATCCTCCAGGAAATGCCTATTTAACACCTTTTGAATTAACTATTTTCTATCCCACATTTTACTTTGGGAAATTTACTTAGACCTGTCTTCTAGCTTGCTGATTCTCTCCTCAGCTATGTGCGGTACTGATAAGCTCATCAAATATATTTTTTGTTTCCATTATAGTGTTTTTGTTTTCCAGCATTTCCATTTGATCCTTGCTTAGAGGTTCTATTGCTCATCTTACATTAGCCACTGGTCTTGTGTGCTATTTACCTTTTTCATTAAAGCTTTTAACATCTTAATCACAATGATTTTAAATTCTCTGTCTGATAATTCCTACACTTGGGTCATATGTTCTTTGCTGGGTCTAGTTCTGATGCTTGCTTTGTTTTTCACGCTGTTTTTTCTTTTCTTGTCTTGTAATATATAATGTATAATTGTCTTGCCTTATTATTTTTTGTTGAAAGGCAGGCATGATGTATTGAGTAATAAGAACAGACATAATTAGGCCTTTAGTGTAAAGTTTTGTGATAATTTGGCTGAATTTTTGTCCATGTTTAATGTTTGTAGTAGTTCCAAAGTGCCATAGGCTTCAAATTGCTCTGACATCACTTGTTTTAACTCATCTATTGACTCGGGGCTTCCTTTAAGTGTTTTCCTCAGAGAGAATTTGCATCTTGTAACTTTTCAGCTATATCCTCTGCTTAGAAACTTATTAGTCTGGTGGTAAGGGGTTGAAGGGGCTTCCCTGGTAGCTCGGCTGATAAAGAATCCGCCTACAATGCAGGAGCCTGGTGTCCAATTCCTGGGTCAGGAAGATCTCTTGGAGAAGGGATAGGCTACCTACTCCAGTATACTTGGGCTTCCCTGGTGGCACAGATGGTAAAGAATCTGCCTGGAGGGCACGAGACCTGGGTTTGATCCCTGGGTTGGGAAGATCCCCTGGAGGAGGGCATCACAACCCACTCCAGTATTCTTGCCAGGGGGATCCCCATGGACAGAGGAGCCTGGTGGGTTACAGCCCATGGGGTCACAAAGAGTTGGACATGCCTTAGCAAATAAACACAGCACAGCACAAGGTATGGAAGGGGGCAAAGGTTCCATGATATTATGATCAAAGACCTGTGTCCCTGGGCTGTGAACTTCACAAATGTTACATGGTTTTGTTTTCTCAGCTTAACTGAGGCAGGAAGATGCCTGTGGGTTAAAATGGGAGAAGTGCTCTTCCTCTAGATGGGATAGAGATATGATAGGACTTTGCTATCAAGAACCTTCTGAGCATATTTTACAATGGTCACTCTTCTCTACCCCTACCAGAGCCTTAAAAGGATCTTTCTCAGTTTTTTACCCTGAGAACCTGGTGGGATTCCTGGAGTTTAAATTTACAAAATAGGGACCCACCTCATTATTACTCCTAGGAGTTCCTGACTCTTGCTAGTCCACATTCAACTTCCAGAAATTCCATCTTTACCAATTCCAAGTTATGATGCTTTGTTCCTACCGGTTTTTGGCTCCACATCTACTTCAAATAAACAGATCTCAGCTCTGGTTTTGGATCTGCCTGTGTCTCCAGTCTGGTGGTTTTCCTTGTGACCTCAGTTCTCTGATGGTGCAGGAGAAGTTGATTTACAGTTTGTTCATCTTTCTGGGAAGGATGGGAGTTACAGCTTCCAAGTTACTTCTGAGCTAAAACCAGAAGTTATTAATTGTTCTTCTCTGATCTGAGGCTATTTCTCTAGGAATTCCCTTTGCTCCCTGCTTGTATGAGAACCTTGGATTTCTGAATCACTAATTCATTTTTTTCTTGGTAGACTTATTTTAGTGGACTCTTTCCAGTATCTTCCTAGGAAAGAGTGCCCAGGAGTCAAATTTTTAAGACTTTTGAAAATTTGAAATCTGCATTTGAAAATTGCAGATTCTACCTTCAGATTTGAGTCATATGTTGACTCTACTTGAGGCTATAAAAAAATTCCTTAAGAATTTTGATGGCCTAACCCCATTTCCTTCTGGTTTCCAATGCTGTTTTTGATAAATCTAATGACATCATTATATCCAGTCTTTTGTGTTAAAAAAAAATCTTTCACAATTTTTTCTTTCTTTCTTTCTAAAATTTCACTGTCATATATCCTTTGTTGTGGGTCTTTTTTATTCCTTATGTTGAGTCCTTGATGGACTCTAATTTTAGGACTTTTTAAGTATGTCTTTGAAAATTTTCCCCTAGTTTTTTTCTCTTCCATTCCTATTATTTTGGATGTTTATTTTTCTGCTTGAGTCTTTTCTTTTTTGCTCTCTTTTATCATTTTGATCTACTTTCCGGGAGATTGCCCCGATTTTGTGTTCCAACTCTTCTATGAATTTTGTGTGTATGTGTGTGTGTGTTTACTATGTTTTTAATCTGGTCATCTGAATATGCCTTTTCCCCCCCTTGCTTCATAGATTGTCTCTTAACCCTGTTAAGATTTTATTATAGTTTTTATTGGAGATTTCCCCACTCTGGGTTGATTTTTTTTTTTTGTATTTTTTTTAGATCCTTGACTCCCCACTCTTATTTAAGATTGAAGCCTAACAAAGAAGCCAGTGGGTCTGTGTGAGTTGACCCTATCTACTGATGGGATTCACCACAGAGTGTGAGGTAGGGATATGGCTATTTGGATGGAGACCTCCTGCATATATCACAATCTGTAGGTCTTCTTCTTCGTGCTGGCCAGTCTCTATAGAAAGTTGATCTCTTATGTTAAGCCAGGCTAGAGGACACTACTGTTCCTAGAGACATTACTTCCTTCTAGAGACTTTCAAACAAACCTCTTATTTTCTTTCATCCATTACCTGCATCTTCAGAGGTAACAGGTACTTCTAATTTCTGAGCCTTTGAAGAACTCCATCGTGCCAGTTAGTTTGACTCTTGTTGGCTTCAATCTATACTGCTCCATCTTGTGTGCCCCACCCCCTCCCCACAATATCACCTGAAGGCCCAGAGTTTCCTCAGTTCTGATAAATCAGTTATCACTCTTCAACTGCTTACCCACTTGTGAACTTCTTGACATCATTTTTGTGCTTATGCATCCTTTCCTTTTCTCTTTTTTTTTTTTTTTTTTTTTGAGTTTATGCCTCTTTTATTCCTTTACCATCTTTTAGTGGGGTCACAAGAGGGAGTGAAAATAAGCAAATGCATTTATTCAGAGTCTTTCTCAAATTACAACCCTATTTACTTTGGTATTGTAACTGGTTGTGAAAAGGGCATGTTTTTGGCTTTTGTCTCTTCATTCCAAGTCATTCTGACAACAAGAACTTGAGAGGAGACTGAAAAAAGGATGACATTTTTGAATTTTTAATCTTCTAATGAGATACTTCTATGTGACTATTAATATTTCTCTACACACCATTAGCGTTCAAGCTAACTTGTAAATTGCACCTGACCCATTCACTCTGATCATCTTTCTGCATTTTGGTCTCTCTTGACTGTTCAATGAGAGGAGCTCTTTTTCTCTCCCTTCTCCATGGCTTCAGTTCTGTGATGGATGTATCTTAGACCAGCTTTCACAACTCCAATGTCACAAAAGTACTGCCCATCAAGTTTACTTCTGATATCACGTAGTTTTGCCCGTGGTGTTTACATAGTGTTTACTGGTCCCGTAAAAGACGTTTATAGAGCAAACCCTGCTTGCTCTATAGTTCAGATGCAGAACTATAAAACGACACCTAAACTGCCTACTAAAAGTTATATAAGTCAGAGAGCTAAATATCAGGTAAAATATTTTATTTAAAACATTAAACATGGGGGTTTATACCTTTCCTTAAACAGTGCTGCCTTAGCAACAGCTAGAATAAATTTGAGATGCTCAGATTTATCAATAAAGTATTCAAGCAACAATTGTTGAGTATGTATGTGTTCAAGCCTGAGATGGCACCTGGAGGAATATGAAAAAAAAGTAAAATATTGTTCCTGCTCTTCCCCAGACATTGATCCTCTTTTGGATGAAAAGCATAGGCTTGTCATTTGATACATGAGACCCAATACTCTTACTGCCCCGTTGCTGAGACAAAGCTACATATGAAAAATGCTAGCAACACAACATGACACATCTAAATGTTTAATCATCTGTCAGAGACAGGCAATGCTACATACATTCAGATCAGGAGGTCAAAGGGAATAGAAGCAGAAATCAGAAACGTTGAATGAGTTCCTACTCACGAAGTCTGTGTTTTAGGTGATCTGGGAACACATAGAGGGAGAAATCCCTAGCGCCTTGGATTGGCCTTCAATGATGCACCGTATTCGCATGGAGGGAGAAAAAAAGATATCCCATACGAGAAGTACATGGACCACAAAACACAGTGACAAAAGAGATGCTTGTGTGGCTTGGAAGGTGGGACGGGCAATGGTCTGCCCAGATTCAAGTGTTCATGCTCCAGAGAAGCAGGTAATGAAGCTGGATTGTAGAGAAATAGAATCTTAGTTTTCAGAAGAAGGAAAAACAGCACATTGCATCACAGAAGCCCCTCAGTTTAAGGCACAACTTTGCTGCATTTTTAAATGATGTTAAATAGGGAAACATTCACACAGCCCCTTCATAACCAAACCATATTTGTGGTTGCTGTCCTATTGATTTGTAGCCCTTAAATTGGAATAGGAGTATCCCTTGGACTAAGGGGGAAAATAGAGAAATTGGGATAGTCTGAGTTCGATTTAAATCACTGGAACAAAGGAGGCATATGATTTATCCAGTCTGGCAACTATGGGACACATTTCCCTGGCCCCTTGGACCGCCCCCGTTCCCCGAATCCCCTTCCCAGAGCAGAAGAAGGTTGGTGGGGTACTTTGCCGGACTTCAGGTAATCATCATTTCAAAGACTCTGGATTAGGCTCCACTGTGGAAGATGTAACTTTGGTATTTCGCGCTTTTCGTATCTCTTGATCTGCCTAAAGTAAGTAGGAGGGATTTCTGGGGCATGCTTGCAGGCGGAGGGCAGTGGGCCTTGGAGGAAGGATGAAACTTTGGTGGTGATTTTTGATAAATAACTTTCCATCAACTTCTCAAATCCCATCTCTCAGTAGATAAAGATGCATCAGGCCACCTAACAGTCACTGTAGATTTGCGGGACGCGGTGGCCAAAGTGGGCTTGAGCAGCTGAAGCTATGGCCTTAAACTGTGATCTGCTGACGACAAAGGCGACCCCGTTAGCAGGCTGAGGGATTTCTTTGTCCCTGCACACTTCATGCTTGACACGATGCCTAAGCAAACAGAACAGGCAACCGCTAGGAGGTAGCCGCGCTATTCGCCCGGCCGCCAGTGGTAGCAGACACTATGGGTCTCTGGACTCCGCCGGCGCAGGCGGGTGGCGCTTGTCTAAGGTCGGGGTTGCGATAAGCTGGTCGGTGGAGCTAGAAAGACGTCGAGGAACAGACGGCCCTGTCGTGTAATAGGGCGAGAAGGCGACCGCGCCTCTAATGCATTGTCACGTCCCGAGGTCGGCTCGCTCGGCCAGCAGCCGCCCTCACATCTGGAAGCGGCAGCACCTTTCTCCGCAGGGCAGAGGCGAGGCGGAGGACCCCGAGGTGCAAGCACCCCCTCGTGCGCGCGCGCGCGCGCGGCCCCGCGAGCGTGTGTGCCCGCCTGCGCGCGCGCACAGAGACCGCGGGAGCCGCGACTTCGGGACCGGGGGATGGGGGTGGGGGCCCAGCAAGGACTCAATCTCCGCCGGCCTCCTCGCGCCTCACTGCGGGTTAATAACCAACCAGTTAGAGAGAGCCGAGGGTGACGGCGGCGGGGTGATAGCCCCGGCGAGCCGGCTGCGTGTCGGAGGGTCAGGCTATCCGCCAGCCTTGGCCACGCTCAGGGATTTCAATATATACATTCGGGTGGAGGGGGGGTTATTATTTATTGTTTTTATTTTATTGTTTGCCTCTACCTCCGGAGGGACCAGAGCGGGAGAGGGGGGTTCGCTCTCCAGCCGAGCATCGCGGATCTGAACGGGTCAAAGGAGGCAATTTCGCGGGTGGGGGAAGGAGGGGAGACCTTGATTTCCACCAATCCCCGGGCGTGTGTCTGCGAAGTCCCGGGCGCCGCGGAAGGCTGCGGCGCGCCGCTGAATTCACTGATGAGAGCGAGTTCTTTTCTTCTCCGGGAGGGGTGGGGAGCGGGGGTCCTGGCAAGCCAGGAGGAGAAGCCCGGGGCGGGCTAGCGGTCCCGGCCGCCGTGGAAATTTCCAAGGACTTGGCGCGTCTAGGGGGAGGCGTGGGGCGGCCGGGCGGGGGGGGGGGGGTGCTGGCGGCGCAGCAGCGCGGGAGGCGGGGAGAGGCGGCGAAGGGCGCAAGAGCATCGCTCGGAAGGGGACGCCGCGGGACAGATGTCTGGGAGGGAGCTGAGCCTCTCCTCGGACCCACGCCGAGGGCGACGGTGATGCTGCAGAACCGGCGGGAGCAACACCCCGCCGCCGCCCCCCCCCCGCCACCCCGCGCTCTCGGAGACCCCGGCGCCCGCCTTCTGCAGGGAGAAACGACCATGGCCGTAGCTCGTGACTTGCTCCCCGGCCACTTACCCTAGCCAGACATCCTTGGAAAAGTTGCATTGGAAAAAAAAATCTTTGCGCTGACCTTTGGGGTCCTGGGTGCCCAAGGAGCGGGCGTCCCAGTGCGTGCAAGAAAGCGGAAGGTGTGTGTGCATGGGGGGCCGGCGGTGGGGGGACCCTCCGCTGCCGCTGCGCCTAGCCTGGTGCTGAGGCTCCGGCCCTCGCCCCCAACCCCCACCCCGGGACCCCGGGGCTGCGATGAGCCCCTGCGGGCGGGCCCGGCGACACACATCCAGAGGGGCCATGGCCGTCCTGGCGTGGAAGTTCCCGCGGACCCGGCTGCCCGTGGGAGCCAGTGCCCTCTGCATTGTGGTCCTCTGTTGGCTGTACGTCTTCCCTGTCTATCGGCTGCCGGACGAGAAGGAGATCGTGCAGGGAGTCCTGCAACAAGGCACTGCGTGGAGGAGGAACCGGACGGCGGCCGGAATCTTCAGGTACTCCTGCCCTCGCGGCTCCACCCCACTCGTGTCCTTTCCTCCCCCGGGGCGCCGAGGACAGGGTCACCGGCGAGGACTGCCTCGCAGCGCCCCTTTCATCCCGATCTTCTTCTCCTCCTCCCTTTCTTTGTCGTTCCCCAGCCTGGAGACGGTAGTCAGGGGGCCCTTCCCCAGCCCTTAATCCCGAGAGATGTGCGGACACCTGCCCTGGCCCTGGAAAGTCTTTTCGCCTTTCTTCCCAAGCCTAAGTGGTAGTCAGCGATTTGCCGATGACCTAGGAGAAGAAGAAGCTAGGCTAACTTTGTCCCTTGAACTTAATGAGGATGCATCTCGGGCTCTGTAGAAGTTCAGAGCAGTGGAGAACTAGAAGCAGGTACCAGGCATCTTCTTGGGGTTTGGTGAATGGTTGGTTAGAGAAGTCACTAACGAGGGAGTCGTGGACAGTGAAAACATGGACACCCAGCCTGGCTCCGCTGCTTTGTGCACTGAGCCCATAATAAACACAGGACACTCGTTGATAACCCTATCTGCTAAAGAGTCAGGGACTGGGTGATTTTTATTGGGGCTTTATCAACTTTCTGATAATGGATATTATATCCTCATTGTACCCCCACCCTCAAGCTAAATCTTCAGAAGGAGGAGTTAATTTCCCCCAAGGTCATATACCTTTGCGGGGTCAGAGCTGGAATTTTTGTCACATAAAGCAATTTTGCTCGGCTTACACGGTTTCTGTCTTCTGGTGACCGGGAGATGTGCTTTAGGCAGGGAGTTGAATTCAGAAAACACACAAAACTAAAGTCAGCTTGGAAATCAGAACTCTGAGGATCACTCAGAGGTCGAAGTTTCCCTTCCTTTCTGGGACGTTCAGGTTAAGGGGCTAAAAATGAGTTCTTGGCAGGAGGGACTGTGCGGGAAGACTGGAGGTGAGGCAGAGAGCTGCTTCCCTTTTTTTCTTCTCGGTCCTCCTGGTCATGTTGAAGGGACACCCTGGTGCTTCTCCCACGGTCAGGGGCCCCTTTCACCTTCAGTCCCTTCAGCTGAAGATGCTGCGCTTGGCTCTTCCTGTGATGGTTGCGATCTAGGGATATGGAGGGGGTAGAAGTGCTCTCCTATGGGGAGCAAAGGCTTATAGGGCCAGGTGAGAACCAACTGAAACAGTTTCACAGCTGTTACAAATGCTCAGAAACATCTGTAAATTAAAAAAGAAAACAAACAAACTTTGAAAACATATGGTTTACCTCCGTTTCTCAGACCTGCTCCTGGAAAGAAGGTCAAAGAGGTAACAGCCAATCCTTGCAGGGAAAGGCAGCGGAATTCTCTAAACTGGGAATTTCCTTTGCTCTCTTTATAGACTTCTGCTATCAGTAAGTTTAAAAATAACCCCACTCCCCTTAAAAATATATAAGAGCTCATTTTCTCTCACCTTCACGGTATTGATTGTTCTACTCAAAGGGCATAGCGTGCAGCAGTTCTTTGCTCTAAAGACCAAAATCACTTTCATTTCAAGTAATAAAAGGAAATTAGTTCAGAACTTCCCATTCGTTTGCAATGAATGAGCCCATTTTTTCTATAGGAGGAGCAAGAATGAAGCTCTGTTAGAGACTGGATTTCTTTTGCAGGACATCATCAAGAGGAAAATGCTTCATTTTCTGAGAAGCCGAGGCGGGTTGTTCCTGAGACACACTTGCCTCTTGCTGTCTGTAGCCTGGGGTGATCTTCACTGTGCTTGGCTGGCATGTGGGCTAGTCTCTCTGTGCAGAGAATTACTTATGAAAATCCACATGAATTTGAGCAGACTCAGGGAGATAGTGAAAGACAGGGAAGTCTGGTGTGCTACAGTCCATGCGGTCTCAGAGTCGGACACGACTTAGCGACTGAACAACAACAACAAATGAAAACTGTGTGAACACTTATCCCTTGAAGTTAGTGTTTATAAAACTGTGTAAGAGGTACCGTTGAATGCAGGCTGCTTGACTCAGGCAGTAAAGAATCTACCTGCAATGCAGGAGACCCGGGTTCGATCCCTGGGTCGGGAAGATCCCCTGGAGAAGGGAATGGCAACTCATTCCACTATTCTTGCCTGGAGAATCCCATGGACAGAAGAACCTGGTGGGCTGAAAAAGAGTGGGCTTCAGAGTCGAATCCTGAATTTATAGACTGCCATGACTAGGTAAACAGCAGAGTATCTTCAGCAAATTACTCTATCTTTTTGAGTTTTAGTTTTAGTATGAATAAATGGAGATAATAACATCTACCTTGAAGAGCTGGTTTAAAGTTTAAATAGGTAAAAAAAAAAAAAACCAAACCATTGACTGCCCAGTGTCTGGCACATATAACCAGTCAATAGTATCATTCCAGTTGTTATAAATTGTAAATTGTAAGTTGTAAATGTTACAACTTAAATAAGGACACTTGGCCAGGCCAGAAGAATTTGGAATGTTTCACCTGGCAGATTTGCAAAGAATCATTATTGGTCCTTATACCCCCACTGCCCTCCCCTGCTTTACACTGAAGCTAATAAACAGGGAGGAGGATTTTGAAAGATAGTCAAAGTATCATTGTTTGCTAAGTCTTTTTGTTTTTTACTCTGGATGTTTAATTGATTTTTTAACATCTGGATAGTTAGTACGTAGATAGTAATGGTGTTGTTCAGTCGCTCAGTCATGTCTGACTCTTTGTGACCCCATGGACTGCAGCACGCCAGGCCTCCCTGTCCATCACCATCTCCCGGAGTTTGCTCAAATTCATGTCTGTTGAGTCGGTGATGCCATCCAACCATCTCATCCTTTGTTGTACCTTTCTCCTCCTGCCCTCAATCTTTCCCAGCATCAGGGTCTTTTCCAATGAGTCAGTTCTTTGCATCAGGTGGCCAAAGTATTGGAGTTTCAGCTTCAGCATCAGTCCTTCCAATGAATATTCAGGATTGATTTCCTTTAGGATTTGACTGGTTTGATCTCCTTGCCGTCCAGGGACTCTCAAGAGTCTTCTCCAGCACCACAGTTCAAAAGCATCAAATTCTTTGGTGCTTATCCTTCTTTAGGGTCCGGCTCTCACATCTATACATGACAAAATCCATAGCTTTGACTAGACGGACCTTTGTTGGCAGAGTGATGTCTGTACTTCTTAATACACTGTCTAGGTTTGTCATGTGGTGGTGGTTTAGTCACTAAGTCATGTGTAACTCTTGTGACCCCGTGCCTGCCAGGCTCCTCTGTCCATGGGATTCTCCAGGCAAGAATACTGCAATGCATTGCCATTTCCTTCTCCAAGATATCTTCCTGACCCTGAAATCAAACCAGGGTCTCCTGCATTTCAGGCAAATTCTTTACTGACTGAGCTATGAGGGAAGCCTTGTGAGCTACGAGGTTTGTCTATGTTTGTTAAATATGAAACAGGTCAGCCAGAAGCCTTTGTTGTGTCAAGGAGACACAACTTTGGCAAACAGGTATCTGTGTTTTCCAGTCTGACATATCTTCTGCACAAATATAAACACATGTGCATAAATGTACCGTGTACATTTATGTGTGGGGATACATACATGTTTATTCATAAACCATGAAATGATGTATGTATATGTATTGACATAAATACATATATTCATATATGTATGCATGCATGCTAAGTCTTTGTGATGCTATGAACTGTGGCCCACCAGGCTCCTCTGGGTTTCTCCAGGTGAGAATACTGGAGTGGGTTGCCAATGCCCTTCTCCAGGGGATCTTCCTGACCCATGGATGGAACCCACAGCTCCTGTGGCTCCTGCATAGTAGGCGATTCTTTACCACTGAGCCACCGGGGAAGCCCATATTCATATATACACACATGCAAATAATTGCAGCCAGTCAGTCGACCCATATTTAATGAGTGACTACAGTGCACCAGATTTGAGTTAGGCCCTCGAGGATAGCAGTGGACAAAAGGATGGACAGCTGCTTTCTCTGAGACAGCTTACCTCCTCCTGTGTGGTGGCTGACAAAAACATATGAGGAAAGAATGTGATGGTTTAAAGTCTTATAAAATACTATGAGGACAAAAGAAAGTGTTTGCTTAGGTTTATAAGCATCGGAATTTCAGATTCCATTTTGCCTTTTGTGCTTCCACTTACTTTTGTGATTTTCTTCTCCAAGCTTAGAACTTGTTACATGCCTGACTCCTTAGAGGGAAACTTTGACAAATCCCCTGGGAGGATGGGGAGCAGCAAGAAAGCAACCAAGCTTTAAGAGTTTTGCTAAACAGAAAGGTTCCCTCTCATCCACATAGTGGTAGAAAGATACATAAATCAGTTCACCCTACCATAGAAACTTAAGCTTTCTAGGCAACTCTTGCTGCATCTGATTAAATAGTCAGGTCGCAGGCTCTGTGTTGAGTGCTCAGTTGTGTCCTACTCTTTGGGACCCTGTGGACTGCAGCCCTCCAGGCTCCTTTGTCCATGGGATTTCCCAGACCAGAATATTAGAGTGGGTTGCCATTCCCTTCTCCAGGGGATCTTCCCTGATCCAGGAATTGAACCCATGTTTCCTGTATCTCTTTCATTGGCAGGTGGATTTTTTTTTTTTCCTCAGTTGGAGGCTAATTACTTTACAATATTGTAGTGATTTTTGCCATACATTGACATGAATCAGCCATGGGTGTACATGTGTTCCCCATCCTGAACCCCCCTCCCCATCCCATCCCTCTGGGTCATCCCAGTGCACCAGCCCTGAGCACCCTGTCTCATGCATCGAACCTGGACTGGCTGGTGATCTATTTCATATATGATAATATACATGTTTCACTGCTATTCTCTTAGATCATCCCACCCTCACCAGCAGGTGGATTCTTTACCGCTGAGTCACTTGGAAGGTCCTTAAGTAGCATGAGGAGAGTGGCATTTGTCTCTTCTGTCAGGTCCTTACCCACTGTGTATGTTCCTCAGAAATAAGCTTCTGCTCAGGGTTTATGTGCAAGGCTTTATTCTTGGCTCCTGACGTGGTAACAGTGACAACAAAGCCAAAGAATTATTAGGCCCTTGTTATGTGCGTGGCACTGTGTTCAGTCGCTCAGTCATGTCCGACTCTTTGCAACCCCATGAACTGCAGCACGCCAGGCCTCCCTGTCCATCACCAACTCCCGAAGTTTACTCAAACTCATGTCCATTGAGTCGGTGATGCCATTCAACCATCTAATCCTCTGTCGTCCCCTTCTCCTCCTGCCTTCAATCTTTCCCAGCATCAGGGTCTTTTCAAATGAGTCAGCTCTTCTCATCAGGTGGCCAAAGTATTGGAGTTTCAGCTTCAACATCAGTCCTTCCAATGAATATTCAGGACTGATCACCTTTAGGGTTGACTGGTTGGATTTCTTTGCAGTTCAAAGGACTCTCAAGAGTCTTCCCCAACACCACAGTTCAAAAGCATCGATTCTTCGGCGCTCAGCTTTCTTTATGGTCCAACTCTCACATCCATACATGACCACTGGAAAAACCATAGCCTTGACTAGACGGACCTTCATTGGCAAAGTAATGTCTCTGCTTTTTAGTATGCTGTCTAGGTTAGTCGTAACTTTCCTTTCAAGGAGTAAGCGTCTTTTAATTTCATGGCTACAGTCACCATCTGCAGTGATTTTGGAGCCCAAAAAATAAAGTCTGCCAGTTTCCACTGCTTCTCCATCTATTTGCCATGAAGTGATGGGACCAGATGCCATGATCTTAGTTTTCTGAATGTTGAGCTTTAAGCCAACTTTTTCATTCTCTTCTTTCACTTTCATCAAGAGGCTTTTTAGTTCCTCTTCACTTTCTGCCATAAGGGTGGTGTCATCTGCATATCTGAGATTATTGATATTTCTTTTGGCAATCTTGATTCCAGCTTGTGCTTCCTCCAGCCCAGTGTTTCTCATGATGTACTCTGCATACAAGTTAAATAAGCAGGGTGACAATATACAGCCTTGACATATTCCTTTTCCTATTTGGAACCAGTCTGTTGTTCCATGTCCAGTTCTAACTGTTGCTTCCTGACCTTCATACAGATTTCTGAAGAGGCAGGTCAGATGGTCTGGTATTTCCATCTCTTTCAGAATTTTCCACAATTTATTGTGATCCACACATTCAAAGTCTTTGGCATAGTCAATAAAGCAGAAATAGATGTTTTTCTGGAACTCTCTTGCTTTCTCCATGATCCAGCAGATGTTGGCAATTTGATCTCTGGTTCCTCTGCCTTTTTTAAAACCAGCTTGAACATCTGGAAGTTCTTGGTTCACATATTGCTGAAGCCTGGCTTGGAGAATTTTGAGCATTACTTTACTAACGTGTGAGATGAGTGCAGTTGTGTGGTAGTTTAAGCATTCTTTGGGATTGCCTTTCTTTGGGATTGGAATGAAAACTGACCTTTTCCAGTCCTGTGGCCACTGCTGAGTTTTCCAAATTTGCTGGTGTATTGAGTGCAGCACTTTCACAGCGTCATCTTTCAGAATGTGACTCCACTAGCTTTGTTCATAGTGATGCTTCCTAAGACATTATGTTAAGTGTTTTAAATATCCTGTCTGATTTAGTTCTCCTAAGAACGTTATATGAATGGGTACATTACTACCCATGTTTTACAAAGATGAATGTGCCCTGGTTCCTACCATCAAGGTACTTGCTGTCATCCTATGCGACAGGCATATATGTATATAACCAACCAATGACTTGGCGATAGACCTGTTAGAGACAGCATAACAGAGTGAAAAACTTACAGATTGTGAGACTGTCAGCACATGCTTGGAATTCGCTGTCTGGTTGTATGGCCACTGGTAAGTTCAACTCTCAGAGCTTCACCATCCCTGTTTGTAAAATGGGGCTTGTAGTCATTTCTTACAGGTTTATTGTGAAAATTACCTGATAGCGTACAGATAGCACTTAAAAGGATGTTGCTTGCTTCGTACCTCTGTTTAATAAGTGATCCTTACAACAATCGAAATACAAAGCAAAGGGCTGGGGAAATTCACAGAACTTGGCGCTTGATTCCGGGGAAGGAGGGAAGCTGAATGGAGTGGTATTTGTCCTCAGGCTTGAAGGTTGTTAGGATGGGGGAGTAGTGAGGGAGGGCAAAGGATGTTCCGGGCAGAGAGGACACCAGTAATGAGAGCGGGCAGGTGGCGAAGGGTCCCGTGCATTCTTCCTGCCTGGAAAGGCTTTAAGTTGCTAGTCTTTAAGTCTTTAAGCAGTTATAGCTTTCTGCACTTTCCTTTCTGTCCTGGTTTTTAATCTATGGTTTCTGGAAGCTTTGGGTGTTTTCACAGCTGCCCTGGTGAGTACAGAAGGGCATGGGGCAGTGGAGGTGAGGGGATGAGAGGTGGGGAGCAGACGTCTATGCATATGGAATGTAGGTTCCCATGTTTGTTAAGTGTGGAATTTGTGGAATTCACTGCAAAGGTCATTTAGGAAGAAGATGGTTTAATAAATTTGGTGCTTAACGAAAATAAGCTGCCATTATGTTGCAGATTCACACGTGAAAAAACTTGACCAGCAATGACCGTGGTGAGTTCAGTTTAGTCAATAAGTCGTGTCTGACTCTTTTGACCCTATGGACTGTAACCCTGCAGGCTTCTCTGTCCATGGACTTTCTCAGGCAAGAATACTCAAGTGGATAGCCATTTCCTTTTCCCAAATAGCAAAAAAGAGTCATTAACATTGCTTGGACTCATGGTATGTATCAGCTCCTGTCCTTAGGGCTTGTATTGGTTGTCTTGTTTTTCCATAGCTATTTGATAAAGTTCCCGTTTTATATTTGTACGTTCTTTGGTTTACAGTTGAGGAAATGGAGGTTCAGAGAGAACCATTAACAAAGTGATGGTGTTGAGATTCCACCTAGAGCTATTAGACTCTAAGCCTATGCTTGTTCCCTGATAATCTTGGGGAAATGAAACATTGCTGATGTGTCTTATGATCTGGCCATGATTACTTTTCTGCCATCATCTTTCATCAGTATTCTCCTTTATGATTTAGTCAGATTGATAAAGGTTACATACAGTCCCTGAAACAAGCCAGGCTGTTTTGGTTTTGGTTGTACCATCCCTTCTACCTGGAATCTTTTCTTTCAAGACCATAAGGCCCAGCCCTCACGGCCAATCCTTCCTCCTCTCTCCATAGTGACTAACAGTGGTTAAGAACAAAGAATGCGAAGTTAGCTGTGTTCAAATCCTGATTCCACCCTCTGTTTTGTTCTTGAGCTAATCAGCCTTCATGGTCCATTTCCTCACATGTAAAGGCTGGCTTTTTGTAGAAGTGTTTTGAGCTTTAAAATAGACAGTGTGTTGAAAATGCTGAGAACTGTTTCTGGCATATAGAGTTGGCCCTTTGTGTCCACAGTTTCCGTATCTGTGGCTCCACCTCAACGGGTTGAACCAGCTTCGAGTCGAAATTCAAGACCTGCAGTTGGCTGAATCCTCGGATGCAGAACCGTCAAGTATGGAGGGCAGACTCTACTAGCCATTGTACATAAGGAAGTTAAACATTGGGGAATTTGGGGAGCTGGGTGGGGGTGGGAGGGTAGGGAGTTGGGATGGAGTCCTGAAACCAACCCCGCGAGGGTACCGAGGGCCGAGTGTAATAAGTGCGTAGTTCACATTGACTTCCCTCAAGGCAGCTTTCCTTCCTTCTCCCCTAGGCGGTGTTAGACTCTTCTTTAAAACAAACCAAACAAAACCAACAAGAAAACATTGTGCCTGTTATTGCATTTTTTTCCTCTGACCCACAATATCTACTACTGTTTCTACCACTGCTACCATAGAAGGTGCTGGAACCACAATCGTGAACTTAACAGAATCCTTACTTTTCCGGAGATTTTTAGGCTGATGAGGGGAGACACAATAAATAAATATATAAGTATCTGGTAATTTCTCAAGCTGTATTAAAAGTACCAGTTTACTTGTCTGCCTCTTCTGCCAACTCCTTCATGTTTGTGTACGTGGAGCTGAGCATGGTTACCGGCACACTCGTTTTTCTTGAGTTACTGCGTGAATGAACATTTTATAAAGGAGTGGGCCCAGTTAGCCAGTCAGTTAACCAGCAAGGATTTATTGAGGTTCGACACTCTGCTTGGCGATGTGGGGTCAAAGGAGTAGACAGCATCCTCTGTAATTTCTAAGAGTTCTTCCTCTAGAACAATTTCCTAGTCTCAGCACTACTAACACCCGTGTGTGTGGGTGTGTGTGTGTGTGCTCAGCTGTGTCCGACTCTTTGTGACCCCATGGACTGTAGCCCACCAGGCTCTTCAGCCCTTGATATTCTCCAGGCAAGAATACTGGAGTAGATTGCCATGTCCTACTGCAGGGGATCTTCCCCACCCAGGGATCAAACCTGTGTCTCTTGTCTCTCCTGCAATGGCAGGCGGATTCTTCACCAACTGTGCCACCTGGGAAGCCACTAACATCCCGGGCTGGATAATTCACTGTTTTAGTGGGTTGTCCTGTACATTGTAGAATGTTCAGCAGCACCCATGTCTTCTGTCCTCTGAATGAGACAACCAGATATGTCTGCAGACTTAGTAAAATGTCTCCTGTGGGGGGCAGAACGGCCCCTGGTTGGGAATCACTACTTTAGAGAAACAAAACCAATCCAGTTGACAGGATTTAAGAAATCCAGAAAACATCATGCAATTAACAGTGAAATGCAAACTGCACACTGTGAATGCTCTGACTACCAACAGAGGAGGGAGTGAATGGTACCTTGATAGATGGCCAGGTCTTGGTTAGGGAAGGGTAGGGAACCCCGGGACGCATTTGAGGAGATTTATGATAAGCATCTGTGTCTTTTGAAAGCTTGTATGTGACCTTGTCAGTCGCCCCCTTAGACCTTGGCGAGAGGAGCCCATGCTTCGTGTCCTATGTTTTGGGGAAGTTCACTTTGCTCTTTTCTAGTCTCACCCCTTTTCAGTCAGGCAAGGCCCAATGGGGTCTTTGCAGCCTGCCTGCCCTCAGGGAGCGTTTCCCCCTTCTCCATCCTGAGGGTGGCTTGTCCCACTGCTGTGTGCACGCCTAGACCCCCAGACAAGGAACAGCTCTTTGCAAGCGTGCGAGGCTGTGAGAACAACTTGCCCATGGGATTAGGGGATTCATGTGTACACATGTGGGGAGAAGGTCTCCGTGTGTTGCCATGTTTATATGAAATGCCCTGGGATTTGAGAGGCCTAAATTTGAATCTGGCATTCCAGGTTGTCATATAGGTATGTTTGTCCAGGGAAAAGATTAGGAGAGAATATATATTTTACTTGTTAGTTAATGTGATTATAACTTTTAATTAAATATTAGACACATTTGTAATACCTTTGTCTTCTGCCTTGCAGCTAGGGTCTTTTTTTTTTTTCAATGTGAGAGCCTATTTGTCTTCATTTTGCAGAGGTGTGTTTAGGAAGCTAGTTGGATCAACTGGATAATTGGATATGTTAGTCTAGAGCATGGCCAGTTTGTCTTCTGAGAGAGTTCTGTTTGGAAACCAGAGCTGTTGTATCAAACTAAGAACATGCAGGTTGGAACCTGCTAGAGGAGGCGACATAAGCTTCCCACTGGGAGGGCAGGTACCTCCGTCAGCATCCAGTTCCCATTTTGGGGAGGTGAAACCCATGGTCGAATTGATTGATGTAGGACAAGGTTTTAATACACTCAAAGGCGAGTCCAAGATATGTTACTTACAGATCTAAGAAGCCAGGGGGCGCTGTGAGCTGGGGGAGGGGCTGCCCTCCATCCCAGGCTAGGAGCGGGAGGTAAGAGAGCATGTTGCTCTAGTTCAGTGGCTCAGTCCTGTCCGATTCTTTCCGACCCCATGGACTGCAGCACTCCAGGCTCCCTTGTTCTGCACTGTCTCCCTGAGTTTGCTCAAACTCATGTCTGTTGAGTTGGTGATGCCACCCAACCATCTCATCGTCTGCCGCCCCCATTTGCTTTCAGTCTTTTGCATCATCAGGGTCGTTTCCAATGAGTGGGCTCTTCGCATCAGGTGGCCAGAGTATTAGAGCAGGGTAACAAGCATCTACTACTTATAAGGTGGTTGTGAGGGGGGGAGGGGGTCTGGAACTTTTCACAGGCTTAAACTCTTAAGTGGTTATTTTAAAAGGTGCCTGGGAAAAAGCAAAGAGGGAACTTATGACAGACATCCTAAACTTGAGTCCTCATCAGAATGTCCAGACTCTTGAGTGTGAGCAGGGTTATCATACTGTAAAATGCCTAGGCAGCAACTTAGTAAAACAATTTCTTTTTTCCTCAAGGGTCATTTTTCTCATCACAGCTGTGAATCATTTTGGAAGTGATGCTATGTATCACTAATGCAGTCCTTAACGATGAAGTCGATCTATTTACAGGAAAATCTTTTTTAACTTTTTCATTCTGTTTTGGCTCTTCTGGGAGAGCTGTGTGACCTTGGGCAAGCTGCTTAACCTCTCAGTTCCTTTGTTATGTCATCTGAAAAATGGTGTACTTTGCTAACCCACTTCCCAGGTTTATGATGTTAATTAAGGGAGATAATTAGTGTACAGTCTGTAGCCATCCTCAACCTGTCTTGGCGAGATGACAAAATGATTGTTCCCACCTGGAAAGAATCTGGACTTCAGAGCCCCAGAGAATCAGGTTTTAATCCCAATTCTGTCATTTATTAACTTTGTGACCTTGAAGAATTTATCTGGCTTTTCTGAGCCTTAGCTGTGGGTGGCAGTTTTTACTGTGAGAGGATTAGGTGCTGAATAATTGCTAATTATTAAGCCATAATGATGAGAAATGCTGCTTCCTGAGACACATCCTATGCCTATTATTACACTTTTAGTTAATAGAATAGATGACAATAAAATGTGACCTTATGATGTCGTTCTTCCATAGTGTTAGAATGAAGGCTGGCTGTAAGATGGCCAGGAGAACTTTAAGGGAGAGAGCAGGCCCTCGGCGTAAATCACCTGTTCATTCATTCATTCAGTCATTCCTTTATCTACGTTTAGTAAATGCCTCCTGTGTGCCACTTAGGTGCTGGGATACATGATGAAAGTTAGACATGGTTTATGATTTTATAGAATTTACAGTTGTATCAAGTGTCATTAGTTAAGTCAGTGAGAAATTGAGTCGTGTGTTCCAAGGGTGAGAGTTTGTTTTAAGTAATCATGCTGAGTTTTGAAGCAACCAATTTTCTCCCCTTTCTGTTGGACCGTCTTCCGGCTATGGCGCTGCATGAGAGGGAATCAGCCAAGACCGTAAGAGCTGTGTCACTCCTTTAATTAGGTGCCAGGAGGAAGCTGAAATGAATTCAGAGCTACAGTTCTCCATTATTCAAGGCTTAAGTAACAGACTGCAAGCCAGAGATTTATTTCCAAGTGAATGTAATGAGAAAGGGCTTGTTTTGAACAAAGTGCTTGTTTCAATTATTGATAAGACAAATGTATACATGATTTTTATATCCCTCATGCTTATTTAAAAAATTTATAATGTTTATTATTGGTCTGATTTTGGAAGTCAGAGATACCGACTGTAGGAAAATTTTAAATGTAGGAAAAAGAAGAAAACAATCACTCGTAATTCCGTCCTTCAGAGGTACTCACTGTGAACAGTTTTTTTGTGTGTTTGAGTGTGAATGTATAAGTAAATTGTATGTATTTTGTATATTTGGTTTTATATCCCTTTAAAATCATTCAGTGTTATATCTGTAGCATTTTCTCATATAATTAATTTTTAACTTGCAACCTTGTGATAGTTTTGTGGTTTTCATTTTGGAAAAAGATTATTTACCTATGTTTTTTAAAAAAATGTTATTGGAACAAATTACTTTCTTCAGAAGGATCCTTAAAAAGATATTGACAGGATATGTTAGATTTTTTTTAAATTTCTTCATATATGTGGTGAATAGTGAATGTGTTGCTTACTCGTGTCTGACTCTTTAAGCTATAGCCCGCCAGACTCGTCCTGTCCATGGAATTCTCCAAGCAAGAATACTGGAGTGGGTTGCCATTCCCTTCTCCAGGGAATCTTCCCGACCCAGGAATTGAACCCAGGTCTCCTGCATTGCAGGCAGATTCTTTACCATCTGAGCCACAAGGGAAATACTGAATATGGAAAATCAAAAAGCCTCTTTAAAGAGTTCTTCTTTCTCAAAGTTGACATTTAATGATAAGAACAATACTGTTTTTATTTGTGAAAGTGACTGACATGTATTCACCCAAAGAGAAACATTGCTAATATTTTGGTATATGTTCTTCTAGACTATTCATTCTATGCCTGTGTGTGTATACAATGAATTTGGACAGTACATTGTGAATATTTTTGTAGTAACAGTATATGTAGCTCTATATCATCCCTTTTTAATGGCTGTAAGATTTTCCTTTTTTGGGAGTTAGTTTATTTAAGTAACCCACTGTTATTGGATATTCATGTGGCAGTTTCTCACCTGTGTAAATAATGCTTTTATGAACATCCTTGTATAATGTTAAGTATTTATTTATTTTCCAAGTACAAATTTCTAAAAGTGGTTTCTTGGTAGTTTTCCCCCACTACCATCAGTTCTTTATAACTGGTTTGTTTGGTTGTTCATAGGAAATTTGACTTCAGCTAAGGGCAGATTTGAGGTTTCCTCCATTTCAGTGTGGATAGCAATTGTGTAAATAGTCAGGCATACAATGATTGTTAACATTAAATGATGAAATTCCCCTTAGGGAATTTTCAAGAAGCCAAAGCAGCTAAGAAAGATTCCCACAAAACTGGATACTTACAGTGGCAATCTTCCCTTACTGAGCATTGCAGGCCTATTAATAGCTATGAGGAATTTATTTAGTGCAATAGAGCATGTACCTTTATCTGCCATGGTTATCCTTCCCATTAGCATGGTCTGTCACGTACTTTTAGAAAGCAGTGCCTTATTTTGTAAATAAGTCCATTTGTATTATTTTTTCAGATTCCCCATATAAGTGATATCATACAATATTTGTCTTAGTATGATTGTCTCTAAGTCCATGCATGTTGCTGCAATAGCAATATTTCATTCTTTTTTATGGCTGAGTAATATTTCATCATAGAAATATGTATGTGTGTGTATATACATATATACATATGTATATATATCACATCTTCTTTGCCATTCATCTATTGATGGACACTTAGGTTCTTGGCTATTGTAAACAATGCTGGTGTGAACACTGGGTTTCATGCATCTTTTTGAATTTGAGTTTTCATACTTTCCAGCAAGCAGACTCACAGACACAGAAAACAAACTTATGATTATGAAAGGGGAAAGGAGTGGAGGGATAAATTAGGTGGATGGGATTAATATTAAGATGCATGCTACTATTTATAAAATAGATAACCAGCAAGGACCTACTATATAGCACAGGGAACCATATTCAATATCTAGTAATAACCTAAATACAAAAGAGTCTGAAAAGAATATATGTATGTGTGTGTGTGTATACATATATATATACACACATAGACACACACAACTGAAGCACTTTGCTGTATATCTGAAACTAACACAACATTGTAAATCAACTATAGTTGTTTTTTTTTTAAAGCAGTGCCTTTATGAGATCATTTGTATCATTTTCCCACGACTTAAGCAGTTAAATAAAACTGTGATTTAAAAGGGAAAACGGAATTCCCTGGTGGTCCAGTGGTTAGGACTCTGCCCTTTCACTCCCAAGGGCTCGGATTCAGTCCCTGGTCAGGGAAATAAGATCCTACATGCTGCGTGATGTGGCTCAATAAATAATAAATGAAAAGAAAAGGGAAATGAACTTTTGCTTCATTATAGAGATTTCAAGGAAAATTGCAACTGTGTTAAATAAAGCAATTGTATTTTCTGACTCTGTTAAGAGTTTTTTTCTTGTTTATTGAAATTAAAACTCTTGAGCTTGAATCTGGAGCAGATCATACCCATGTGAGTGGAGGGTGAAGGTGCAGTAAAAAGGCACAAAAACCCCATGATGATATTTGGTTGGGTTGAGTTTTTGAAGTTGAGTGATGATGATTGAGTTGACATTGCCTGTCATTCCTGCCCATGTCCTTGTCCCCTTGCACCTTTTTGAAGCAACTTACACATTGTTGCTTTGGTGTTTTAGGGTCAGAGATTGAGTCTTGTTTTAATTCCCTCACCACAGTCATTACAAATTTAAGAAGTATTTGTTGTCTGAATGAAGATACTGCATTGTCCACAGCTGTCTGAATACCTTTCAAGGGTAGTTTCTTTTGTTGCCTAATATTGATTCCTTGTCATAAATATTCACTCCCAATTCATTCATTCACTCCTCCACTCATTCCCTCCTTTGGCAAATATTTCTTCAATGCTTTCTATGTGCAGGGCACTGTTGCTAGGCCCTGGGAATAAAGAAGTTAGTCAGAAGGACATGGGCCTTCCTGCAGAGAACATAGAAGCACACAGTATTTATAGGAACAGCTATGGTCTCCAAAAACCCTCTCAGTTTCTTTTGTGGAGGAAAGCCAAATGCAGAACTTTCAGAACTGAGCTGTGTGTGTCTGTACTCAGCGGAGTCCAGAGAGGGCCCAAGTTACTCTGGCCCACTGAGGTTTTGACCTGCGTGGGGAGATGCATCCAGAGGTCTCCATACAGTTCAGTGGTATAATATCTTTCGACTCTGGGTAAACTATGCAACATATGAGATGCCAGAGAAGAAAAGCTCTTTAAAGCATTGCTAAAAGATACATGAAGGGAAAGCACAACAATCACTGATGGAGTAAAAGAGATGGAGTAGCCAGCTGGGTTGGATGAGCAGCTGATCTGCCCTCCTCCAGCCAGGCTGCCATAGTGAGAGGGAGCTCAACAGGACTCAGAGAGGCAGGAAGCAGGAGGTCTCCAGCGGGATTGGGGAGCCTCAATTTGGGGGTAAAAACATGGTCATTTTATTCTTTTCCTGGTAACTGCTCCAACTATGCCTTGTCAGATCTAGTGCTTGACCCTCACCCTTACTCCCCTTTAGGATGCCAATGGATCTGTGACCAACCTGGCCAGATTTTATCAATTTACATCCACCTTGATTATTGGGATAGTCTTATTCTGGTATTTAGCTGAGTTATGTTGCTTTTAAAGCACAATGAAAACTCTTGTGTATCTACCACCTCTGCTAGCTTTGAGGGCTTCCCAGGTGGCACTAGTGGTAAAGAATCCACCTGCCCATGTGGGAGATGGAAGAGACTTGGGTTTGACTCCTGGGTCCAGAAGATCCCCTGGAGGAGGGCATGGCAACACCGAGTCCAGTATTCTTGCCTGGAGGC
Source organism: Cervus canadensis (assembly GCF_019320065.1). NCBI lineage: Eukaryota > Metazoa > Chordata > Mammalia > Artiodactyla > Cervidae > Cervus > Cervus canadensis. Next base: position 30,959,501 of record NC_057406.1, on the reverse strand, counting down.
TCCCATGGACAGAGGAGCCTGGAAGGCTACAATCCATAGGGTCACAAAGAGTTGGTTGTGACTGAGTGGGTGAGCACACATGCTTGCACGAATCTCCAGTGCCTGGGGTGGGAGTGTGCAGGGCACCCTCTGCTGCAGAGCCCCAATCCATGCCCTGCCTGAGAGCTACTCCCCTCCCACTGTGCTGGGAGGGTGAGACTATTTCACAGTCCTTCTGTTGGTGACTGCTGCTTTTCACGTGAACCCTGATGGGCTGCGCACATCTTTTTTTTCTTTTTTTTGGCCATTCAGTTCAGTTCAGTCGCTCAGTCGTGTCCGACTCTTTGTGACCCCATGGACTGCAGCACAACAGGCTTCCCTGTCCATCACCAATTCTGGAACCTACTCAAACTCATGTCTGTCGCATCAGTGATGCCATTCAACCATCTTATTCTCTGTCGTCCCCTTCTCTTCCCGCCTTCAATCTTTCCCAGCATCAGGATCTTTTCCGATGAGTCAGCTCTTCGCATCAGGTGGCCAAAGTATTGGAGTTTCAGCTTCAGCAACAGTTCTTCCAGTGAATATTCAGGACAGATTTCCTTTAGGATTGACTGGTTGGATCTCCTTGCAGTCCAAGGGACTCCCAAGAGTCTTCTCCAACACCACAGTTCAAAAGCATCAGTTCTTCGGCACTCAACTTTCTTTATAGTCCAACTCTCACATCCAGACATGACTACTGCAAAACCCATAGCCTTGACTAGACTGTCTTTTGTTGGCAAAGTAATGTCTCTGCTTTTTAATGTGCTGTCTAGGTTGGCCATAGCTTTTCTTCCAAGGAGCACCATATGCAGGATCAGATGCCTGACTAGGGATCGAACTCATTCTCCTTGCAGTGGAAGTGTGAATTCTTAATCCCTGAAGTGCCAGGGAAGTCCCTGCCCATATCTTTTAAGAGCGAATTGTCCCTGTTCCTTTGCTTGCTGGGAAGTCTTCTAAGGTGGAAGAAAGATGCTATCCTTGTCATACCAAAGGGAATTTCACCACCTTTCAGCCTCAGCCTCACGATATCTTTTCATGTCTATTTCTTCTTCCCAGACAGCACAGGACCAGCACAGCAAAGCCTCTGGAATGAAGTGACAGTTTCTTTTTTTAATGCAGACCCTCAGGGCCTTGATAAGTGGTTCTTTTGTTCCCCCACCCCTCTTCTTCCCTCGTTGGCAGGGAGGGAGAGGGATGTCTAGCCTCTCTACAGAGTGGAGAAGCAGTGGCATCATGCAGAAAGGGGACTGCTCACTCCTCCTACGCCTTCCTAGTGTGGCTCAGTGGCATGGTACCAGTGCTGCTTCTCTGTCAGGTCCCATCACTTACAAGACTCCTAGAGAGGTGGCTGCTCCGACTTCTGGCAGTTCCTGAACTTAGAAGATGGGGAACTTATAACCCATTTTGGTCTCGGCTTTGGGCAGTGATCCTAATTCCCAGGTAGAAGAAAAACCTTCATGTTTTGTTCTCCTTGTCCCCTGGATGAGTTTGTGCATCCTTCTAAAACTCAGTCATTGTGTATTGTTTCTTAAAGGAGCTTCATGGCCCCAGGAACAGCGAAGTGTTCAACTGAGTTGATTCACTTTCATCCTGAGCAGGTGATCAAGGTCTCACATCACAGAAGGCATCCGTGCTCCCCTCCCTCTCATTTTGGGGGTTTACCACGAGTGTTTCCAACTGTTGCCTCATAGTTTAGGGTCCCTCTTCTACTGCTCGTTGGTTCTCATTTCCTGTTCCTTTCATTTATAAGCTTTGTTGTTGTTTTTTAAAAGCTTTTTTGTTCAGTCACTCAGTCGTGTCCAACTCTTTGAGACCCCATGGACTGTAGCACACCAGGTTTCTCTGTCCTTCACCATCTCCTGGAGCTTGTTCAAACTCAGGTCCATTAAGTCAGTGATGCCATCCAGCCATCTCATCCTCTGTCATCCCCTTCTCCTGCTGCGCTCAATCTTTCCTACAATCAGGGTCTTTTCTAATGAGTCAGCTCTTTGCATCAGGTGGCCAAAGTATTGGGACTTAAGCTTCAGCATCAATCCTTCCAGTGAATATTCAAGATTGATTTCCTTTAAGATTGACTGGTTTGATCTCCTTGCAGTCCAAGACTTTCAATAGTCTTCTCTAACACCACAGTTCAAAAACTTCAATTCTTCAGCACTCAGCCTTCTTTATGGCCCAACTCTTACATCCATACATGACTACTGGAAAAACCATAGCTTTGACTAGACAGGCCTTTGTTGGCAAAGTAATGTCTCTGCTTTTTAATAAGCTGTCTAGGTTTGTCATAGCTTTTCTTCCAAGGAACAAGTGTCTTTTGATTTCACTGCAGCAGTCATGAAATAAAAGCTTGGGGAGTGTGAAATGAAAATATCTCCTGCCGCATCAATAAATAAGAAATGTCACAGCCATCATCGAATTCTGACCTCCAAATGTGAATGAGGGCTCCCTAAACTACGATCCAGTGGATGCTGTCACTCACCAGGGTAATTGCTGAGGAGTTGGGGGAATGCAAGGAGCAAGATGAACAAGGAAACAGAATTGGCCCCAGATAGCTGAGGTGCATATGAAAGGAATGAATTCAGTGAGCCCAGAGGCTTGAATCTTCCCATACATGGAATGCTAAATTCCTTAACTTGATACCTGATCTTCGATGTTCAGACTGCCCCGCTCCCTTTGTTGCAAACTGGAATATAGCCTGACTTCCTCTCCTGCCTCCTTGGAGCAGTTTTATGAGAGCTACTGACATCCTGTCTCCCTGGGTGGGAGTCCTGAACATTCCCACCAAATAAAATAACTGTACATTCAAGTTGTGACTATATTTTTCAGTCGAGAGGGCACAGACCAGCAAGTGTGTTGGCTTAAGCCAATCCAATGGAAGGATACCCCTCTGGATACCCCAGTCTTGACTATCTTGGGTGCTCCCTCTTCATCAAGGTAGGGGAGAATCCCCACTAGTGCCTCAGCAGGGTTCTCTGACTCCAAGTTTTCTCTTTTTCTCTCTTTTTTATAGACATATAGTTGATTTACAGTGTTGTTACAGATGTGCAGCAAAGTGATTTATATATGTATGTATATATAATATATATCTACTATATATCTATATATTTATCTCTCTATCTAGATCTATATCTATCTCCCAGGTGGTGCTAGTGGTAAAGAACCTGCCTTTCAGTGTGGGAGACATAAGAGACATGGGTTCAATCCCTGGGTCAGGAAGATCCCCTGGAGAAGGGAATGGCAACCCACCCCAGTATTCTTGCCTGGAGAATCCATGGACAGAGGAACCTGGCAGGCTACAGTTCATGGGTTCACACAGGGTCAGACATGACTGAAGCAACTTAGCATAAATATATATATGTATGTATATATGTATATATACACACACACACATATATGCATATTATTTTCAGATTCATTTCCCTTAAAATATCATTAGAAAATGCAGTATCTAGTTCCCTGTGCTATACAGTAGGTCCTTGTTGGTTATCTATTTTGTATATGAGTAATGTGCGCATGTTAATCCCAAACTTCTGATTGGTCCCTTCCCCTTCCCAGTTTTTTTTCCTTTTTTCTGATGATGGCTGTGGTGTGGTAGTATTGGGGCCCTTGACTGCTGATGAATGTGCCCCAAGCCCTCCTGGGGGACTGAGCACATGTCCAGGGTCACTTTTAACTCAGAATATGGGTTACTTAGCATCTCTGTCTCCAGGTTTGGACTTCAACCATAATTCCAGCATAAAATCCCACTGAAAATCTTGTTACAGAAAAAAATGAACTTGTAGATAAGCCAGAAGATAGCTCCTGGTGTATCAGATTTCAAGATTTAGAACTTTAAGCAGTCTGAAAGATTTTCTTTACATTTTAAAAATAGAGATGCAATATGGAAAATTAAGTTTATATTAATTAGCATTTATTGAGCACCAGTTACATGCAAGCACTGTGTTAGATGCTCTCATGCGCAATATATCCATCTAACCTTGGATTTTAAAATCAGCTCCATTTTTTTAAACAGTAATGCTGATATTTTTAGTAGTATTGTCATTATTTATTTTGTGTCTGCCATATGCCAAGCCCTGTTCTAAGCACTTTACACAGTGTTATCATTTAACATTCACAAATGCTCTGGGAGGGAGATATTATTGTCCTTATTTTATAAAGAAATAGGCTATGAGTAATTACTTGCCTAAGTCCACTTAGACTGTAGGTGGTACTGAGAGCTAGCATTTAATGAATGCTTACTATGTGTCAGATCCTCTTTTAAATACTTTTATGCGTGTTACCATCATCATAGGAGGTTTGTAAGTTAGTCCTTCCTCACTCGGGAACAACACAAATTTATTATTTTACATTGCTACAGAAGAGAAGTCCAACAGGGGCCTCCTGTCAGTGGGCTTTGACCAAAGTGTCAGCAGGCTTCATCTCTTTTTGAAGGTTCTGGAGGAGGGAGCATTTCTGTCCTCCTTCGGGTGGTGGGCAGCATTCACTTCCGGGTGGCTGAAGGATGGCGGTCACCATTTCTTTGCTGGCTGCCCACTGAAGACTGTCTTCAGCTTCCAGAGCTTGTGTGGTCTTGCTTAGTCACTCAGTTGTGTCTGACTCTGTGTGGCCCCATGGACTGTAGTCCACCAGGCTCCTCTGTCCGTGGGATTCTCCAGGCAAGAATACTGGAGTCGGCTGCCATTCCCTTCTCCATGGAATCTTCCCGATCCAGGGATCAAACCTGGGGCTTCTGCATTGCAGACTGATTCTTTACCATCTGAGCCACCAGGGAAGCCCCAAAGGCCACCCTTATTCGTTGGCCTGCTCCCCTTCTTCCTCCTTAAAACCCCCCAGGGACTTCCCTGGGGCCGCAGTGGATGGGAATTCACCTGACAATGCAGGTGACTTGGGTTTGATTCCTGGTCTAGGAAGATCCCACATGCCGAGGGGCAGCTAAGCCCAGGAGACACAGCTACTGAAACCTGCACCCCTAAGGCCTATGCTCCATCCTCAGCGAGAGAAACCACAGCGATGAGAAGCCTGAGCACCCCAAAGAAGGGTAGTCCCTGATCGCTGCAACTAGAGAAAGCTTGTGTGCAACAACAAAGGCCCAGTGCAAGCAAGTAAATAAGTAAACTAAGAGAAAGGAAAAATTCCCAAGAGCTGGTTGGGTTCCCCATCCCACCTCCCACCTCCTGCCCATGCCTTTTTTAAGATGATATTTTTAAAGAGCAGTTTTAGGTTCACAGCAAAATGGAGAAGGTTATAGAGATTTCCTATATATCCTTTCCCCCACATATGAATAACGTCCTTCATTATCAACATCCCCCACCAGAGTGGGACATTTATTGCAACTGATGAATTGACCTAATTACCCAAAGTCCATAGTTTAACTTATTAGAATTCACTCTTGGTGTTGTACATCCTACAGGTTTAAATAAATGCATTATGACATGTATCCATCATTATAGGATCATACAGTGTACTTTCACTGCCCTATAAATGCTCTGTCTATTCACCCCTGTCCTTTCCTCCCAACCCCTGGCAACCACTAATCTTTTACTGACTCCAGTTTTGCCTTTTCCAGAATGTCCTATAGTTGTGTATATACACATATATATGTATACACACACACACACACACACACACATATATATATATATAACATCATATAGTATATGAGCTTTTCAGATTGGCTTCTGTCTTTTAGTAATGTGCATTAATGTTTGTCCATATCTTTTCACAGCTTGGCAGCTCATTTCCTTTTAGCCCTGAGTAATATTCCATTGTGTGACTCTATCACAGTTTATTCATCCATTCAACCAAGATGAAGGGCATCTTGGTTGCTTCCACATTTTGGCAGTTAGGAATAAAGCTGCTATAAACATGTGTGTGCAGATTTTTAAGTGGACATACGTTTTTAAACTTCTGTGGGGTAAATATCAAGGCATTTGATTGCTAGATTGTATGGGGTGTGTGTGTGTGTGTGTGTGTGTGTGTGTGTGTGTGTGTGTGTGTGTGTACTCGGTTGCATAAGAGTATGTTTAGTTTTGTAAGAAACTGTCCAGTTGTCTTGCAACTGGCTGTACCATTTTGCATTCCCAGCGGCAACAAATGAGAGTTCCTGTTGCTCCACACCTTCACCATTGTTTGGTGCTATCAGTGTTCCAGGTTTTGGCCCTTCTAGTAGATGTGCAATGATATTTCATTGTTTTTTTAATTTGCATTTTCCCTATTGCATATGATGTGGAGCATCTTTGCCTGTCTATTTGCCATTTGGTGAGGTGTCTGTTAAGGTCTTTGGCCCATTTTTTTTTCAATGTGAGATCTCATTGACATGTAACATTATGCTAGTTTCAGGTATACAAAATAGTGATTCAGTATTTGTATGTATTGTGAAATGATTACCACTATAGGTCTAGCTAAAACCCACCACTGTACATAGTTACAGAGTTTTTTTTCCTTCTTGTGATGAGAACTTTTAAGCTCTACTCTCTTAGCAACTTTCAGATATACAGTACAGTATTACTAACTGTAAATACTAACTGACTTCCCCGGTGGCTCAGCCAGTAAAGAATCAACCTGCAGTGTAGGAGACACAGGAGACTTGGGTTTGATCCCTAGGTCGAGAAGATTCCCTGGAGGAGGGCATGATAACCCACTCCAGTATTCTTGCCAGGAGAATCCCGTGGACAGATGAGACTGGCGGGTCACAAAGAATCGGACACAACTGAAGTGACTGAACTCAGCACATTGCTCACTGTAGTCACTGTGCCATATATTATATACCCAGAATTTATTCATTTTTAAAACTGGGAATTTGTACCTTTTGGCCTCCTTCACTTATTTCACCCACTTCCGCCCCCAATCTTTGGCAAATAGCAATCAGTTCTCTGTATCTATGAGTTGGTTTTTATTTTTTGTGGTTTTTTTTACATTTAAGAATTGAGTTATTGTTTTCTTGTTGATATATTTTGGATAAGTCCTTTCTCAGCTGTGCTTTGCAGATATTTTCTCCCAGTTTGTGGCTTATCTTTTCATTCTCTTGACACTTTCTTTCACAGAGCAGGAATTTTTAATTTTAATAGAGTCTAGTCAGTCATTTGAAAATAATTATCAATTATTTCTGTCATGGATTGCACCTTGGTATTGGATCTAAAACATCATTACTACATCTAAAGTCATCTAGGTTTTTTTCTATGTTATCTTCTGGGCGTTTTATAGTTTTGCATTTTACATTTAGGTCTGTGATCTATTTTGAGTTATTTTTTGTGGAGAGTGTAAGTTTGTGTCTATATTAATTTCTTTTTCAGGTGGATGTCCAATTATTTCAGTACCAGTTGTTGAAAAAGCTGATAGTCCTATTTTATTGATGGAGAAACTGAAGCCAAGAGAGTTTAAGGACTTTACTGGGGCTTATGCAGTTAGTAAGAAGTCTGTCTGGCCCTAGAGCTCGTGGGATCTAGGGTTCTGGGGCTCCTTACTATGCTGGATGCCCCCTTTGCTGTAGAACCAATATCAACATTCAGGGCTTTCAGTTAAAGCCTACTATATATCTCGTGTGTGTGTGTGAAAGTGTTAGTTGCTCGGTTGTGTCCGAGTCCTTGCAACCCTATGGACTGTAGCCCACCAGCCTCTTCTGTCCGTGGGATTCTCCAGGTAGGAATACTGGAGTGGGTTGTCATGCCCTCCTCCAGGGGATCTTCCTAACCCAGGGATCAAACCTGGGTCTCCTGCGTTGCAGGCAGATTCTTTGCTCTCTGAGCCAGCAGGGAAGCCCGTATCTCCTTATATTGCAGTTTTAACAACGGAAAGAATCTCAAATGGTAAAATTTCCAGTCTGTGAAGGTGAATTATCACTTGCTGTATCTTTACTTTTATTAGTATCCAAGACTGTTTTTATCTGCCCACTTTTCAAGGATCGTGCAAGTCAAGCAAAGATCTTGGGTTCAAGCCAGTGCGAAGTTGCCTCCTTCCTTCTCTCTCTGCCTAACATCTCTTATTCATCCTAATGGCTTAGTTTTAGGATTGGTTTTATTTTTTCCCTTTCTTGTCTAGCTGTCGTAGCTTACTTTCTTAATTCTCATTCATGTCTCTGAGATGGATGCTAAGAAGTGATACCAACTATGCCATGGTCAGGGAACTGAAACCTATAAAACTGAGAAACTGAAGTGGGACAGACAGCCACGTGGAGACCTTTTCTGTGTGACCTGAAAAGGGAAGTCACCCTCTCTCTTTTCTCTCTTGCTGAAATCCCCAGGGATTTTGGATTTCTCTTTTGCTGTCAGTCTCTGTGTCTGCAATGGAAGCCATGTGATAATATTTTGAGTTATTCTAAAAGATAATGCATCAATCCAATGTGTAATTTCTGCTTTTGAGAATTCTTTATTAAGGTAATGCATTTTTATTGTAAAAGTTAAAACTCACACGTGTGCATTGAGCAAAGAGAAAAGTCTTCTCAGTCTCATTCCCTGTAGGTAAACAGTGTTAATGTTTTGATGTGTATCTTTTCAGCTGTTTCTTCTATTTAGAGTATAATTTAGTATCCAAACTGGATACGTGTGGTAAAGTACTATCACTGTTCCAGGACAGTAGCAATAAAACAGACTATTTCAAGCAAGCTGGAATGTATTGAGACAACCCCTCTACTTTATATGTGTTTTTACTCATATCTATGTAAACACCTAGATATACTCCATATATGTTATATAGTGATGGCTTCTAAGAGGGCTTCCAATGCTCCCTACATCCTGCTCTTCATGTGTCATCCCCTCCTTTTGAGTGTAGGCTGGGTTTAGTGACTCACTTCTAGAATAGAATAGATTACTGTGGAAATGATGGTATGTCATTTCCAAGATTAAAGTATTCTTTTTTCTCTCTCCATTGGGGTACTTGTTCTGGGAGAAACAAGCTGCCATGTTGTAAGGACACTCAGGCAGTTCATGGAACTGGGGTAAGAAATTGGCAAAGAGTACATGTCAGGGTACTGAGGTGTCTTGTCGACAGCCAGTGAGAAACCAAGCCCCCCAACAGCCACGGAAATGAGCTGGGAAGTGGATCCTCTGGTTTTCAGTGACTGCAGCCAGCAGCTTGACCTGAGAGACCCTGAGCCAGACTCACATAGCTCAGACACTCCTGACCCTCAGAAACCGTGTGAGAAATATGTCTTTGCTGTTTGAAGCTGCTGACTTTTGGAGTGACTTGTTAATGTAGTAATAAATAGTGAACATATTTATTAAGTAATAATCAGATCACATAAAAATATTTTTAATAGCATCCATCTTTTTCTGCCCACAACACATCAATCAGTTGATACCTATTTAGTATGTGTAGTACAAAGCAGTACTGTCTCATTAAACAAAAAGATGGAGAGAATATAAAATTGCATTTTAGAATTGACCATGGTGGGTTCTTTCCTTCTTTTTAAAACCAGGAGCTACTTAACATCCTGGAAATAGGTGTTTCTGCTCCTCAATTATCTCCACAGCATAGTCTTTTTTTTTTTTTTTTGATTGAGAAGATTTACATTGTAAAGATACCAGTTTTTTCCAAATCTAAGGCATATGTGTAATGCAATTACAACCATGTTATCAATGCTATTATCTTTCTTTTGTAACTTTATGAAACTATTCCAGTGTTTTGATAGAAGGGTAAATAAACAATAATGAAATTATGGGGGGAGAGAAATAGGTATGACTGGTGAGAGCTACACTGGTCTTAAGGGTGTGTGGTGCATATGAGGAGATGGACCAGACTGGAAACGGAGCCAGGGAAAGACACGGCAGGACTGACACCCAATCATGGTGGCACAGTTGTGGCTTCAGTCTTCCTTTAGAGACGAATCTTCAGGGTTACTCTCCGGTCTGTGGGGTCAGGGGCGGGGTGCGTGATTCTTGAAGGCTGAGGCAGTATTAATTGTCCATATCAAATTTAGGCTGGGGAGGGCTGCTTAATAGATATCATAGGTGCTCAAGTCCCCTAAGCCACCCTTTCTCCCCAGCCCAGATGGAGAAATGATGACGTTTCACAAACAGATTAAGCAGAAAAATACAGCTAATCCTGAGCTTAAGTGTTAAACCCAGTTCAATTCTGGACAGATTAAAAGTTTACATGTTAACTAGTGTTAGTTGCTCAGTCATGTCTGTCTTTTTGCAACCCCATGGACTGTAGCCCACTAAGCTCCTCCATCCATGGGATTTTCCAGGCAAGAATACTGGAGTGGGTTGCTATTTTCTTCTCCAGGGATCTTCCTGACCCAGGGATTGAACCTGGGTCTCCTGCATTGCAGGCAGACTCTTCTGATTCCAATTCCTGTTGTTTTCTTCTCATTGTAAACAACGCTATGGTGGCCTCATTGGTAGGAAAACATAAAAATGGTGACAAAAGTCAGTTTTTGTTTAGATGTTGAGGGTAGAGAAGACCTTTTTTGCAAGAATGAAAGCAGAAGGAGAAGATGGTCAGTTGCCAGGGATGTTTGTACCCTTGAGGCCACCACAGCCTTGTTTACAATGGGAAGAAAGCAGTAGGAATTGGAATCAGATAGAAGTGGGAAACAAAGAAACCTTGGTTCAGTCATACTCTGGGGTGTCAAAGAGAATTGCTCACAAGATCATGAGATCTTCTTAAAAGGAAAGCATAGTGGAAGAAAGCATTGTTGTTGGTAAGTCACTAAGTTGTGTCTGACTCATTCTGACCCCATGGATTGTAGCCCACCAGGCTCCTCTGTCCATGGGATTCTCCAGGCAAGAATACTGGAGCAGGTTGCCATTCCCTTCCCCAGGGGATCTTCCTGATGTAGGGATTGAACCCATGTCTCCTGTGTCTCCTGCATTGGCAGGCAGATTCTTTACCACTGAGCCACCAGGGAAGCCCAATAAAAGTCAGCTTTTTGCAAAAAAAAAGAAAGGGTTTTTTTTTTCTTTCTTTCTGTAAACACAAGAATCAGGCAATCAACTTCACCAGTTTTTTTTTCTTTTTTCTTTTATGGTTTTTAAACCTTCTTATCATGATTCCAGCAGCCTAGGATATTTTCATCTGGTATTTTTCTGATTTAACTTTTTGCATTTAAATTTTAGATCTGTCTGTGACTTATTTTAGTATAATGAGGTAGAGATCCAGTATTTTCCCCATATGTTCTAGCATCATTACTTAAAAACAAAACAGAAAACTTACCCTCCCCGCACTGATTTGAAATGTCAAGTTTATCCATGCTAAGTAATTCTATATGTGTGGGTCTGTTTTGGAAGTTTCACTTTCCTTGCAAAACTCTGTCTCAGTAGTTCTGTTTTACAATCCTACTGTCTCAATTACTGTAGCTTTATAGTAAAGGCTAGTCATCATTTCTTTGTAGTTCTTTCATATTTTTCTCTTACGTACACTTGAGATTGCTTTTGAAGTTCAAGTGATTCCTGTTGATATTTTCATTTGAATTTCATTAACTGATATGTTACAAAATTGACATTTTCTACCCAAGAGTAAGATATGTTTACTTACATATTCAATCCTTCTTTTATTTCCCAATACAGAGTAATGTTTTCTCTTAGATTCTGTACATTTCTTACTGAGATTGTTCCTAGTTATTTTATGTTTTAGATGCTTGTTTTTTTATACCCACTAGTATCTTCTTTTCATAGTTATTTCTGTGATTATTTTTTGATTAGAGGAAAGTTATTAATTTTTATTTCTAACAATCTACCTTATTTAAGTTTCTCAAGTGTTTTTATTTTCAGTTTATCTTCTTTGGGTTTCCACATATGCACTTGTATTTTTATATATAAATATTATATATAATAAATATATATATTATATATATAAATAATATATTATTTTATAATAAAAATGCATTATTTATAAATAATGATTTGTTTTCTAATAGTTACCGTTTCTGTCTTGTTCTTTAATGGGCTTGCTTTTGGTGTTTCTTCAGTGGATTTGGTGCTGGATTCCTTTCTCCTTCTTCTGTCTCTCTCTTCGGTTGAATCTTGTCCCTAATCACTTTCAAACTCTGGGACCTGGGGCAAGTTACTGACTCGCGAAGAAAGTGGAACTGAGAGGTAGTGAATGGCTGAGCCAGGATTCAAATCTCCAACTCAGGACTCACTCTCTAAGCACCATCTCTCAATATGGCCTCAAAAATGATTTTGGAAGCTTGTTTGCTCCCCATCTCCCTCTTCTCTTCCTGTTCCTTCTTGCCTGCCTCTCTGTCTCCCTCCCCCCAACCCCTGTCCACTCTCCCACTGCGCCCCCCCACCCCTCCCCTTCCTCCTCCTCCGTATTCTTCCTTCTCCTCCTCCTCTCATTCTCCCCCTCCCTCTCTTCCCCTCCCCACCCCTCCTCCTTTTCATCCCCTTCCTCCTCCTTCCTCATCCTCCTCGCATTCCTCCCAGTCTCTCCCACTCCTTCCCTTTCTCCCTCTCTTTTTCCACTCTCTCCCCCTCCCCACTGCTTATTGCCTATAGATCCTGTAACTCTAGTCACCAAACCTCATCCCAGATTGCATCGTGTTGGAATAGTGGTGGTGGGATTCTGCAGTTGATATAATAAACATCCAGATAAACCATTCTGGTGACTGGAAACAAGATGGACCTCTGACTTGAAGAAACAGCAGATTTCATCATATAGCATCTCTTTTTGAGGGCCTTTGGGAGAAGTTGGTTGGTTTGTTTGCCCCAACCATTTTCATCTTCTCCAGATTATTCAAAGTCATTATTTCTTCACTCCTTCAAGGACTCTTGCTGCATATTCTCCCCTTAGACTTCACTGCACAGCTCACTGTGAGAGGCTTACATGAATCTGGTTTCTGGAAATGTCATTATTTTAGGAGGGAGCACAGGAGGGAGGGCGGGAAAATAGTTTAGATTTTTGTGGGGAAATGGAAAGCAAGAGGCAAAATAGAAGTTCTGTTCAGAAGAGAGGAAATTGGTGATAGGTTTGAAACGTCGGTATGTGTTAATTTTGTGTTTTTTTCTCTCTGCACATGTCCTACTTTAGAGAGAGATTGGCTGCTCTGAACCAAGTTTTTTGTTAATGAAGCACTGGTTTATCATAAGTGGTTGGGATGGGGCTGGATAAGGAGTAGGAAAAATGAGAAAAATAGCAACTTCTTACTTGCAAGTGATGGAATTTCAGCTCTGCTTAGTGCATCTTTTATTCAGCAAATTATTGTTGATCTCCTACTATGATGACGACTTTGAGGAGGGATACAGAGAAAGGGTAAGGCATCGTCCCTGACCTCCAAGTGCTTGTAGGCAGTGGGTCAGACAACTCAGGGATGGTACTTGGTGGTAGAGAAGAACCTAGGCCTAAAAGACGAGTGGGATTTGAATTGGCAGAGAAATAGTAATAGCACCCTCTGCGACTAAGAAATGCTTTCTGGTTGTGAGTGAGTGCTGAATGGTTGGTCTCAACAGACTTATGTAAGTGTGAGAATGAGGGAAAAGCTCAAGCAGTTCGGATGGGGTTCAATAGGCGTGTGAGAGCCACTGTCAGATCCTGGATGTGGAAATTACTCAGTAACTGTGATCAGCAGCAGACGTCTGCTAGTGGCGTGGGGGCAGACTGGCAGAGGCAGGAATGTGAGTTAAGAGACTGGCATGCCAAGAGCTCGATGTCAAGTGCAGAGATGGAATTGGCATAGAGTGGAGATCTCAGAGACCTGGGAGATGCTCAACACATACACACGAGGGGTACTATGTATAAAGTAGGTAACCAATGAGAACGTACTGTAGAGCACAGGGAACTCTACTTAATGCACTGAGGTGATCTGAATGGGGAGGAAGTCCGAAAGGGAGAGGGTACATGTGTATTAGGCTGATTTAGAAACTAACGCAACATAGTAAGGCAACTATACTTCAATAAAAATTAATTACAAAAATGAAAGACCTAGCAGAAAACCCTCTGGATCGAAAAATGATTTGCTAGGGTTAATGGAAGAAAAGGAAGATATAGCAAATTTAGATTTGAGCCTCAGGTGCTACTATACAAATCTGGACCAATGGACCAATTTGGCATTATCTGCATACTCTCCTCCTGAGTCATGGAGTCTGCACCGGAATCAAATTTTCTTCTGCTTCTTGAGCCAGTTATCATTCCATCTTTCTTTTTTAAATCTTTGCCCCATTTTAGATGGGATTCTCAGTGCGTTCCCGTAGCTCTTTCTTCAGTTATGTGTTGACTCGTCCTTAAGTGATCCTCTAGAAGATCCTCCAATGAGTGAAAAGTCAAAGCTCTCACCATGATGGCATAAATAGAGGGGCAGTTAGGAACCTCTGTTGGGAGACACACAGGCTGGCTTCCTTTTCTGTCTTGGATACTGTGTTTGAGAGCTCTTGGATGAGTGAAGATCTACAGCGAATGCTGGGACCAGTGATCATGGGCTTCCCTGGTGGCTCAGTGATAAAGAATCCACCTGCCAATGCAGGAAACACGGGTTCAATCCCTGGGTCAGGAGGATCCCCTGGAGAAGGAAATGGCAACCCACTCCAGTATTCTTGCCTGGGAAATCCTGTGGACAGAGGGGCCAGGCAGGCTACAGTCTGTGAGATCACAAAGAGGCAGACACAACTGAGTGACTGTAAACAACCACCACCAGTGATCCTGGAGGAGGGAAGGGGAGAGTATGAGGCTAGGCCAGTTCCGTGTTAGTCACTTGGCCGTTCGCTCTGTTCTGGTCCATGTGCTGTGGATGTTCGTGCACTAGGTGGGCCTGAGCTAGTAGGGTCTGGATGGATGGCAGGAGCAGACATCTTGGCATATTTATGCCCTTCCTTTACCCATCTTCTGATAAACCAACTCAGTGCACTAAGGATCACAGGGCACTTATTCCAAATGCACCCCTTTCCCTTCAACACACTCAAACATAGACACATACACACACACGCACATGCCCACGTGAAGCAAATACTTTTTCACTAGACAAACATTTAATAAAAATGAAAGTCTCTAAATTTGCATTATAAGCGCTTTCCAAGGCATAATCAGAGCAGATCTGCTGATGCCAGGTATCTGACCACAAATTGGTAGCCCATATGGCCTAGGACCTTCCTGCTGGCAACACATGCCCTTGGCTTCATGGACATTCCTAGCATATTCCAGATATAAAAGTACCTGGTGAGAAGTTTAAAGTACTTTCCATTAAAATTGAAAAATTGAGCTTAGGCAGACATTCATCAATTTTGGTACAAATTCGTTTACATTTCAATAATTCTCTTTTGTTGTTGATCATCAGGGCTGTCTGGCTTAGTAGTCCATTTCCCTGAAATAGGGTGACATTTGTGGACAAGTGGTTACCCAAGTCCTTTGGCACAGGCTGGAATTCTCTTCTCATTTTCTGCTCCCTTGGATCTTGTCCCATTTTCTCTTCCTGATGGTTTCTGTGTGGAAATAAGTCCTCCATCATTTGTTCTGCATTTTTCCTATTTTCTTGTTGGCAGAACTCAAGTGTGTTTATTTGGTAGTTTTAATGCATGAAGTCTTCTTGTCCTTCTTTGTAACCTAGTTTACTTTATGTTGAAAAATGACTTAAAATTGTAATAGTAATAATGGTTAATTAGTTTGAGCAATGTAACAGGTTCCCCAAAAGGAATTTCTATGATTGGTCTTGTTTTGTTTTCTCTACTTACCTATGTGGTAGATACTGTTTTACTTATATTTCCAGTTGAGAAAACAAACGCAGGCTTAGAGAGTTTAAGGAATGTGCCCAAGGTCTCCTATGTATTAAGAGTAGGACCAGCATTCAAATTCAGGTTAGCTGGCTTCTGAAGCTTACTAGCCACAAGCTATAACTATACGAGCACATTTATGGTTGGTTCAATTTGAACTGTAAATAACAGAGATATGTCTCAAATTAAAGTTATTTGAAAATTATAGCATATGACATGGTCAGTGTAAATACTCATCTCTACCTGCCAAAGAGTTAGTCTAATAATGAATGAGAAACTAAAGTTGTTGGCTAAACTAATCAAACGTTCTGCTTAAAATTTTAAAGGACCTAAAAATTGAAAAGAATATAGGATACTTGGTTTAGCAAGGTTTTTTTAATTTGCCCATGATTATTTCAATGCTTTTTAGGAATTCAGGTATTAAGTTATTTCAAACAATTTTTTTTTCCCATTTCTGTCATGCCCTTACTTGGTTGGCATGCCATATACAAACATCATCTGCCTTTTGGTTAATCCAGCAAACACTAAAGTAGTTTATATTTACAAACAAGAGCAGTAGCCGTTGAAAATCACAGCCAGTTCGCCACAACACTGATGATGCACTTATATGACACGTCTTTTCTAGCAGTTGTGGGAATCTCAACGCTGCCTGTGTCAGGCACAAAGGAAGCATTGTTCCACAGCCAAGTGTGGTACAGCAGCCAGGCTTCTCTGTAGAACGTTGAGTGGGAATTCCTGATACACTCTAAAAGTGTCATTCTAGTATTTGAAGACTAAATTTTTCATAGCTCTCAGAAGTTAACTTGGTAGATTGTTGGGAGGTGGTGCTTTGTCATATAGTAACATCAGACTCTGGCAGAGAGATTTATTATTCATCCGTTGGAACTCAAGAAGTGTCTTACTGTTTATGTCACTTCTTGTCCTATCCCTAAGACCTGTTGGTCTAGTATCTTGGCCAAAACGGAGGGGGAAGGAGGTGGGAGTTTAAAGCTGATTAGTTTAATATTTGTGCAGAGAAGAGTGAGGATCCTACTAATATTAACCCTTTACCTTTGTAATAAGCAGTAGAATTTAAGAAATATTTCATCAACTTGAGTTTGATTTAAGCACCCGTAGGTCTGGTGTGTGTGGTGTGGTTACCAGCATCAGTATTTGTCAAATAGTTCAGTTCAGTCACTCAGTCATGTCTGAGTCTTTGTGACCCCATGGACTGCAGCATGCCAGGCTTCCCTGACCATCACCAACTCTCAGCTTGCTCAAACTCATGTCCATTGAGTCGGTGATGCCAACCAACCATATCATTCCTCTGTCATCCCCTTCTCCTCCTGCCTTCACTCTTTCCCAGCATCAGGGTCTTTTCCAGTGAGTCAGTTCTTTGCATCAGGGGGCCAAGTATTGGAGTTTCAGCTTCAGCATCAGTCCTTCCAATGAATATTCAGGACTGATTTCCTTTAAGATTGACTGGTTTGATCTTGCAGTCCAAGGGACTCTCCAGAGTCTTCTCCAACATCACAGTTCAAAAGCATCAATTCTTCAACAGAATGAAAACCACAATCACAGAAAACTAATCAAACTGATTGCATGGACCACAGCCATGTTTAACTCAATGAAACTATGAGCCATGCCGTGTAGGGCCACTCAAGATGGGTCATGGTGGAGAGTTCTGACAAAATGTGGTCCACTGAAGAAGGCAATGGCAAACATTCAGTATTATTGCCTTGGGATCCCCATGAACAGCAATTGCCAAATAGTGAAGTGAAAGTCGCTCAGTTGTGTCCAACTCTTTGCGACCCATGAACTATACAGTTCATGGAATTCTCTAGGCCAGAATACTGGAGTGGGTGGCCTTTCCCGTCTCCAGGGGATCTTCGCAACCCAGTGATCGAACCCAGGTCTCCCTCATTGCAGGCAGATTCTTTACCAGCTGAGCCACAAGGGAAGCCCATTTGCCAAATAAGCAACAGAGGAAGAGAGTAAGCAACTTGTCCAGCATCATACTTGCTAATCACTCTCCCTTTTGAATGTCATTCCTCTTCTTTTTGTTGTTGTTTAGTCGCCCAGTTGTATCTGACTCTTTGCGACCTCATGGACTGTAGCCCACCAGGCTCCTCTGTCCGTGGGATTTCCCAGGCAAGAATACTAGAGTGGGTTGCCATTCCCTTCTCTAGAGGATCTTCCTGACCCAGGGATTGAACCTGCATCTCCTGCATTGGCAGGTGGATTCTTTACTACTGAGTCACCACAGAAGCCATCTCTCCTTTTTGCTGGTGGCATAAAGTTTAAACATATTAACTAGCCATATAAAGTCCTTCATAATTTAATCTGGTCCTCACCCACTTTCTAAGTTCATTCTCCTGTGTGAACTAATACATGCTTATTTGCCACGTATATTTTGCCTTCTCAGAGTGCTTGTGGCTCTGTTCATTGTGTTCAGGGTTACTCAAATTTAAAAATTAATGGACTAGAAAATTACCAAAGAAATTAAGCAGTGGACATTAATAAAGTGGATAATTTTGTATTCTGGCAAGTAAGGAAATTATAAAATACCACCATTTCATTAAAGACTTTACACATTGCCATCAAAATGTGTAAAGGACAGGGACGTCCCTGGATGTCCAGTGGTTAAAACTCCACTCTCCCAATGCAGGGATGCAGGGGGCATGGGTTCAATCCCTGGTTGGGGAACTAAGATCACACATGCTGTGTGGTGTGGCCAAAAAAAATAAATAAATAAAATTTGAAGTAGAAAGGACGTAATCTCAGGAAAAAAGGCTGCTAATTAAAGTAATATACGAAAGCCTCGTTCATTGCATGTATTTTCCTCATTTTACCAGAGATGGATGAAGAAAATGTTCTGGACTGGCCCTGGCCTGT
The DNA here is from genome assembly GCF_019320065.1 of Cervus canadensis. Lineage (NCBI taxonomy): Eukaryota > Metazoa > Chordata > Mammalia > Artiodactyla > Cervidae > Cervus > Cervus canadensis. Next base: position 30,940,974 of record NC_057406.1, on the reverse strand, counting down.
GGAATTTAGGAGCTTGGTGCTTTTGTACATGCTGTTTTCTTGGTCAGAAAATCTCTATTTTTCTCATGCTTCAAGCCTTCGGTCTGTCTGGCTAAATCCTCTTAGTCCTTCTATTCTCAGCTTACGCGCTGACCTTAGAAAATCTTTTTCCATCTTCCTCCACCTATTCTTTCCCACACAACCCAACCCCCCAGTTATCTCTCCTCAGTGGTGTTCTGTGCATCCTCCTCCAGACACTGATAAATGGTGCTGAGGTTGTTTATCTGCTGCTGTCTCTTGAGGAAGACAGTGAGATTTCAGAAGAGAGAGACCCATCTTATTCACCTTCATTCATAAGATTTAGCATATAACCTTTGCACACACTCAGTGTGAAATAAGCATTTAATCAATGAATAAGTGAATGAATGAATGCATGGCTATCTGGGTACCCTTTATGCCCTTGGCTTGTGTCTTGTTCATCTTTCGTGACCTGCAATTTCAAGCACAGAGGATTTATTCAAACAAACACAAGCACTCATTGAACTGAATTAATTTATGGATTTTTGACCTCATCAGTTCTCCTATTTTTCTTTGTCAAGGAAAACTAATTACATTCTCCATTATCAGAGTGTCTGGGGAGAGTCTGCAGCTGCTGTCTAGAGTACTTCCACAGGCCGTAATGCTTCTCTCAGCGTTTTGGTCAGTTTGTCTTTTTCTTGTAGTCGGTTCACTTTTGGTTCACTATGTCAGTGATCACATTTTTATGCATTTTTATGGCAAAGGAATGTTAAGCCATGCTATAAAGGAGGTATGGAGAATATTCAGCATTTGTTGTAGTCTGATCTTTCTAAATCCACGTGGGCTTATGATACTTTTCCTTTTCGTTATTATCCTTCAAAAAATACATACCTTCTTTTGCCTTTTAAAATTTTTGTCAAAATAATTTATCCAGAAAGGATAGCCACAGCTTGTCTTGAGACTCAGGAGTGATGCAGGCCCCTCTTTGGGGACATACAGTCTCTAGGCAGTAGGAGGTCCTGGGCTGAGCACTTTCCCCGCTCACAAGATGGCTTTGACTCATGCTATTTCACTGGCTTGCTCAGTCGCAGTGGGACCCATTCATCGACCCTTCTCACAGGGACGCTCTTTGTAAACAGCAAATTACTGAGAGCTCTTCTCTGAAGTTGCGCATCCACAGGAAGCCCAGGCTTCAGTCTGGGCTTGGCTCTATGCCTTGGAAGAAACATTTGCTCCTCTTCTTGAAACTCTCTTCCTTTGCTTCCCATGGCATGCCCTTTTGTTATGAAAATACCCCTACTTTATATTGTCAGAATAATAATAACCACAACAGCTTATGAGCACTTCCTATGTACTAAGTACTTTATATGTCTTATTTACAATCCTTTCATTAGTTATCAACTAAATTTTCCCCATTTTATAAATGAGAACATTGAAACCAAGAGTGTAAAGTAGTTTGGCCAAACTCTGCAGTAAGTGGCAGAATTAAAGTCGTGTGATCCCAAAGCCTCTGTTTTTTCCAGCACTGTGCCTCCTTCCTCATCAGGTGACCTGGGTTTTCTGCTTCTGCTTAATTCTTGTAAAGAGAGATAAAGTACGGGATTGTGTTGAGAACTAAATGAGGTAGCATCTATTTGAAGGACTTGGCCTCGTGTCTTGTGCATCATAAGAACTGAATGCTTTTCTTGTGGTGGTGGTTCAGTAGCTAAGTCGTGTCCGACTCTTGCGACCTCATGGACAGTAGCCCGCCAGGCTCCTCTGTCCATGGGATTCTCTAGGCAAGAGTACTGGAGTGGGTTGCCACTTCCTTCTCCAGGGGATCTTCCCGACCCAGGGATTGAACCTGGGTCTCCTGCACTGCAGACTGACTCCTACATTGCAGGTGGATTCTTTACTGACGGAGCTACATAGGAATGCTTTTCTTAATTCCTTCTTTTTCTCTATGTCCTCCTTTCTCCATTAGCCCAACCTTGCCCCCCAATTTTAGATATCTCCTGATGGTCTGCTCTAGATTTTTTCTCTTTTGTAGCTCTTGACGTGATATTGTTAGTTTTCTTGGGTTGAGTGTAAGGAATGTGACTGTGATTAATTCCTTCATTATTATTAGAATCAAATAAAAGTACTGGGAACCAAAGTTTGAGCCTTAGGACATAACCACATTTAGGTGATGAGAGGAAGAAGTGCTATTTTGTCAGGAAAGAGAGAAAAAGCAAATAGGAAGTGGTTAGGTGGGTTGATAAACTGTTTTGGATATCCAGGGCAGAGAAACTTATAAGAAGAAAGCAGATGGTCAACAGTGCTAAATGCCAGAGTGGCCAGAATGAGTAAGGAATGAGGAAAGGCCATCTGATTTGGTTTGGTCATTTGGATATATTTCAAGACATTAGAGAGGGTAGTTTCAGTCAAGTTGATGCACTGGAGGCAAGTGAAAAGGTTAACAAAGAAATAGAAGCAGTGAGTGCATTGAGATATTTTGTTTGTAAAAGTCCTCAGAGAGATTTTAGCATATCTTAAAGAAGGAGGCATTTTGGGGGGAATTTTTCTTTCGTTAAGGGCAAATATAAATATTTTTATGGCCAAAAGCTAAGGACTTAGATAAGAAGGAGCCTTGGAAGAAGCTGGAGAGAGGGATTAAGTGATTAGTCAATCTAAATTAATTTTAAAGAAAATCTGAGAATATGGCCTTAAGATCACAAGGAGAAAAAATATTACTTACACTTTTCTCAGTGTGGATGTACTGCTTTTTAGATTTCAATTTCCTTTTTGTCCTTTTAAATATTTTTCAGATTTTCTATAACAAAAACTTATTACTTTAAATTTATAAGAGCTTTAAAAATTAATCAAATTTAATCTGATAAAGTAACAAAATGGTAAATATAAATACATAATGTGAATGAATAAAAATAAATATGAAAAAATGTGATAAATTGATAAAATAATAAAAATGATAACTTTCAGAGCACTACAAAGGTATAGAAACGTATAAGATGAATAATAAAAGTCCCTACATGTCCTAATAGTCCATTTCCATTTCTTTAAAGCAGCCATCATCAGAATGATTTTCCCTGGCAGCCTTTTAGTTTTATACACATACATTTTCAAATCAGAAAACATTGTTAACAATCACCAGTAAAGAAGCTAAACTGGAAAAGGTAAATACCGCCTGGCTTCTAGTTTTCTGACCTATCTTGAAAGACTAATAAATAATAATAAAATATAAATATGAATAAACTTGTAAGAATGAAGAAAATGGAAGAGGAGACAATGGCAGACAAAAGACATCAAACAATTTTTGGAGATAAGAAGCAGATGGCCCAGTCACGTCTGACAACGTGTAGAAGTACAGACATTTGAAATACAACAGGGTAACCCAGCAAGAAGGAAACCAGTTTATGTTGCAGAATTCCTGATAGACTCAGCAATTAGAGGTGAGTGCCGGTGACACTAAAAGCAGGAAGATTGATTGAAAGTGTTCCTGATCTCCCCTTACCCACAGACACAAGGAGCTGCCTTTGTCCATGTGTTAGATGACTAGAGATGAGACAGAGAGATTCTGCACCTGGGACATCAGCTGCGAACAGGGGAATTAAGGGAAAGGTTATGCTGGAGGCATCAGCCTCCTCTTTCCCCTTTGCTCTTAGAATGTTGTCAACCAGGCTTATGTTGATTGGCCAAAAAGTTCGTTCTGGTTTTTCCATAGTCTCTTTTTGGCCAGTGAACCTTTTGGCCAGTCCAGTAACATCAAGAAATTGGAAGATTCCTCAATGGGAAAACTGACGAGTAAAAGAGAAAAAGAGATGGATACTGACATTTAAGGATCCTTTCATGAAATGACTGGGTCCCTATTGGATCATACTCTGATGAGGCTCCGGAGAAGGCAATGGCAACCCATTCCAGTACTCTTGCCTGGAAAATCCTATGGATGGAGGAGCCTGGTAGGCTGCAGTCCATGGGGTTGCAAAGAGTCGGGCATGACTGAGCGACTTCACCTTCACTTTTCACTTTCATGCATTGGAGAAGGAAATGGCAACCCACTCCAGTGTTCTTACCTGGAGAATCCCAGGGACGGAAGAGCCTGGTGGGCTGCCATCTGTGGGGTTGCACAGAGTCGGATACGACTGAAGCGACTTAGCAGCAGCAGCAGCAGCTGCTGAGGTTCAGCAGTTGGTAATCACACCCAAACATCTTTTATTCATCACTTTAGTACATTATTTTTAACTGTGAACTCGTATAAGTCTGTAAATATTTTTAGAAAATCTCTAACATGAAAGAGACCAGTGTAAACCAACAGAAAAAACAATACATGAAACAAATGATAAGGAAGCAGAAGAATATATAACAACTGATATGGTTATGATTCTCACAAATTACATTGCATTAACAAAGGTTAGGAGGCTATGAACAAAACTTTTTGAAGACCAGAAAGAACTTTTTGATGTTAAAAATGTGGTAGTGGAAATTAAAAGTTGAGTAGGTAGATTTGTAAAATAATGTTTAGAAAATAATTCCATCTTGAAATAGGAAAGAAAAATAAGACAGTGAAAAAATGGGGAAAAGGTGAGAAGTTTGATATGGAAAGAGAAGTATAGAAGAAAGGGAGGGTAAAAGTTATTAAAGACATAATATAAGATTGTTTCCAGGACACGTTTCCTGATTGCAAGGGACTACCAAGTGCCTAGCACAGTGAATGCAAAAGACCTATCCAAGCCATATTATTGTGAAGTTTCAGAATCCCTAGTTTAGGATCTTAAGAAGATGAAAAATGATTAAAATCAAATGATTAGAGATAAGAATGATCCCACATTTCTCAACAAAAACACTGGAAGCTAGGAAACATGGATAATGCCTTCAAAGTCTGAAAAAAAAATTCTAAATTGTAATTTTACACCCAAACTAAGTAAGAGTGTTTTCAACATTCAAAGAGTCAAAAATGTACTTTGCTTGCACCGTTTCTCAAGAAGGAAATAGAGTATACCCAAATAAGAAAGTACCAAGAAAGAGAAAATACGGATAAAGGAGCTGAATAATACAATACAGAAAAGCAGTGAAGGCAAGTTTTCAAGATGACAGGTGTTTATCAGAGCTAGAAAGAAAGCAGCCCAGATTGGAACTAGAGGGCAAAGGGTTCCAGAAGAGATGTTCCCAAGGAAAAAAATCAAACTGACTGATTTCTTGATGTGTTTGGCAACACTGACAAAAATTTACAGTTCTTTGAAGAATTAGAAGGGGAATTATTGGAAGGCTCACGTTATTAATAAATGAAGCTAATGAAAGAAGTTAGGCAACAGTTAACTCCAGGAAGAGCAAATTTTAGAAAGCCTCCAAGACAGGAAATACAGTGATAGTACTCAGCTATTAAATCATACTTAGAGACTCATAATACTGTAATAAGGTTGGTTACGATAAAATGTTTTATGTAATTCTTTAGGGAATGTGGAATGAAGAGAAGTCTGTGCATGTTTATTTGGGGTAGGACTGGAAAGTGATATCTTCATCTTCCATAGTTCAGTCAGTTGATAGTACAAATAATTAGAAAATAAAAATAGCATTATTTGAATGGTAATCAGAAATAGAAAAACCATTGCTTTTTAATCTGGATATCTTTGTGGAGAATATGAAAGGGAACACTTGTTTTTGTTGCCTTATAGTAGTTTAAGCTCTGTAAATATTTTGTGTAACAATATTTTTTGAATCAAGAGGAACCTCATTAGTATGGAATTAAAAGTAAATACTTCTAAAAATTTATCCCAGGAAAAAAATCATGTATATGTTTACAAATCTAATAATGCAGATGTTTACCACAGTGTTGTATATAGCATCAATAAATTGTAAACAGACTAAATTCCCATTTCTAGAGAGCAAGTACTGAGCATTTTGTTTACTGCTATGTCTGGAATCTCTGATGCATGCTAGGTACTCAATAAATATTTGTTGAGTATTTACTGACTAAGGGAGTAATTAACTAATGCATAGGAAGAATGCACACAAAAATCTGTTAATAGTGATTCTCTCTCCCTGGAGGGATAATGTTTTTTTGTACTTCCCTCAGTTGAATGCAGTCTTGTTCGTCTCTAAGCACTGAAAGCATTGAGAGTAGGCTTATCTGGTCTCTAGTTTTCAGCTTCTTTTTCTCTTTTATTGACAAACTAAAAAAAATTTTTTTCCTTTAATCTATCATTTTTCCTTCTCTTTTTTCAATTGTTTCTTTATCCACTCTATCAAATGACTCATTCCATCTACACTTGTAATATCCTTTATTTTCTCACTGCTTTTAGCTTTTAAAAGTCATCTCTACTTTTGTTTCCATTTTTAAGCATATGCTTCTCCTTAACTGTTGCTGTCAACTTTCTCAATACTTTTCTATCTAGATAAGGTCAATGATATCCACAAAACAATTCAAAATTGAGTACAAATGTAGTGAACCTAGCAACAAGAAGAGGAATGATAGGTGAAATGAAAGTGCCTGCCTAATTGTTTTCACAAAGCGTTGCGGGTAAACTGAGTTGATACATTTGACCTGGACAACAAGGTGTATACTCATCTATGGAAGTTTATAGGGTGGACAGTTGAAAATAGATACTAGTTATGCAAATAGCTGACTTGTTTGTGGTTTGATTTGATACAGAGAAAGAAAATGTAACTCTAACTCCAAGGAGAAATCAGCTAACACATCCCTATGTCTCTTCCCAAATACTTGTTCCTTTAACCATACGTTTAATGGAAACTGGATGATGGTCAGTTGAAGGCTGTTGACAACCTGAATGGCTGATATTCAGTGCTGAGTAGAGACCCATATGTTTTAGGCAAGCAGGTGGCACAGTTAATATTCTGGTAAGAAAATTGAGAATCCCTGGTTTGTGCTGTTGCACAGAATTCCATCCTGTGAAAATGGGTCATAATGCAAAAGCCAAAATTTTTCTCTGAAAATAATTTTGAATATGTTCAAATACCAGAATGGTTATTCACTGAAATGCCAGGTGTGTGTGCCATAAATCATAGAAGGGACAGCCATGGTCTGGAAAAATTTTAGGACTAATGCTCCAGTCCTGCACTGAAGGCAAAGCTGAGGTGAATCCAACAAACTTGACTCCTGGGCTTGAACTTCTACAATTTACCACTCAGGTCATCTTATGTTTGTTGGTTCAGTTTCCTAGTTTAGAAAAATCTGTATAGTTTGGAAGACTTACTTGGTTTCTATCACATTTGTCTCCTTTTTGTTTGTTTTGCCTTATACTAACTTCTCGCCATCTACACTTGTAATATCCTTTATTTTCTCACTTCTTATCTTTCACAGAAAATAATCTCAGACCTAGGTGTTATTAGAATAAGAAAAAAAGTGGTTCTGAAGAGAGATGTTTTTATTTTATTTTCAGCATAATGACTTACATGCATCATGAAAGGATTATCACAATAAGTTTAGTGAGCATCCATCATCTCATAGCTACAACATTAAAGAAATAGAAAAAAAATTTGTCCTTATGATGAGAACTCTTAAGATTTACTCTTTTAACCTTTATATATATCTGTGTTAATTATGTTTATCATGTTGTACATTATATTCCTAATATTTATTTATCTTGTAACTGGAATTTTGTACGTTTTGAAGAACCTTCATCCAATTGCCCTTTCCCCACTCCGTCGCCTCTGGAAACTGCAAATCTGGTCTCTTTTTCTGTGAGTTTGTTTTGTTTTTGAAGTATTATTGACCTACAACACTATGTTAGTTCCTGTTACACAACATAGTAATGTGATATTTCTATACATTTCAAAATGCTCACCATGGTAGGTCTACTTACCATCTGTCACTACACAAAGATATTACATAATTACTGTCTTCCCCATACTGTACATTATTTTTAAAATTTCATCTTTTATTGAAGTGTAGTTGATTTACAGTGTTAATTTCAGGGGAACAGCAAACTCAGCTACATATATATTTATATATACATGCATGCTCGGTTGCTTCAGTTGTATCCAACTCTTTGTGGCCCTATGGACTGTAGCCTGCCAGGCTCCTCTGTCTGTGGGTATTCTCCAGGCAAGAGCACTGGAGTGGGTGAAGTCGGTTGCCTCCAGGGGTCTTCCTGACCTAGGGATTGAACCTGCATCTCTTATGTCTCCTGCATTGGTAGGAGAGTTCTTTACCCCTTGCGCCACCTTGGAAGCCCATATACATACGTAAGTACATATACTTAAGATTCTTTTTCCTTATAGGTTATTATAAAATATGGAGTATAGTTTCCTGTGCTGTACAGTAGACCCTTATTGATAATCTGTTATATGTATAGCAGCCCCACACTGTACATTTCATACCTGTGGCATTTATTTTGTTACTATGAGTCTGTACATCTTAATCTCCCTCACCTATTTCTCTCCTTTGCTGACCTTTTCCCTTCTGGCAGCCACCTGTTTGTTCTCCATATCTATGAGTCTCTTTCTGTTCAGTTACATTTGTTCATTTGTTTTTATATTCCATATATAATTGAAATAATATAGCATTTGTCTTTCTCTGTCTGAATGATTTCACTTTTTAGCATAATACATTCTAGGTCCATCCGTGTTCTCACTAATGACAAAATTTCACTTTTTATGGTGGAGTAATATTCCATTGTTGGAGAAGGAAATGGCAATTAGCTCTGGTATTATTGCCTGGGAAATCCCATGGACAGAGGAGCCTCATGGGCTGTAGTCTATGGGGTTGCAAAAGAGTTGTATATGACTTAGCCACTCCACAACAACAATATTCTGTTATATATATACACTACATCTTCTTCATCCATTTATCCATCAATGAGCACTTAGTTGCTTCCATATCTTGGCTACTGTAAATAATGCTGCAATGAACATAAGGTTGCATATAGAGCACTTTTAGAATTAGTGTTTTCATTTTTCAGATAAATGCCCAGGAGTGAAATTGCCGGATCTTATAGTAGTTCAGTTTTTGACTTTTTGAGGAATCTCCATATGGGTTTCCATCATGGCTGCGTAAGTTTACATTCTCACCAACAGTGTACGAGGGTTCCATCTTCTTCATATCACCGCCAACACTTGTTATTTGTTGTCTCTTTGATGATAGCCATTCTGACAGATGTGAAGTGATATTTTATTGCAGTTTTGATTTATATTTCTCTGATGATTAGTGATGTGGAGCATCTTTTCATGTGCTTGTTGGCCATCTGTATGTCTTCTTTGGAAAAATGTCTCTTTAGGTCCTTTGCCTGTTTTTTAATTGGAATTTTTAATGTTTAGTTGTATGTGCCCTTTGTGTACTCTGGAATTCAACCCCTTATCAAATATATTTTCTCCCATTTAGTAGGCTGCCTTTTTGTTTCACTGATAGTTTTCTTTGCTATGTAAAGCTTCTTTTTTTTTTTTAGTGTGATGTAGTTTCCTTTGCTTATTTTGGCCTTTGTTTCCTTTGTTTAAGGAAATATTGCTTAAGACTGATACTGAAGTACTTAGTGCCTGTGTTTGCTTCTAGTCATTTTTTTGATTTCAGGTCTACATTTAATTCATTTGTAGCTTATTTTTTATATAGTGTGAGAAAATAGTCCAGTTTCATTCTTGTGCTTGTAGCTGTTCAGTTTCCCCAACACCATTTAATGAAGAGGCTGTCTTTTTCCCATTGTTTATGCTTATCATCTTTGCCAGAGACTAATTGATCATTTAAGTGTGGGTTTGTTTCTGAGCTCTCTATTCTGTTCTATAGATCTGTGTATCTGTTTTTTCATCAATGTTATGCTGTTTTGATTACTGTAGCTTTGTAGTATAGTCTGAAATCAGGGATACCTCCAGCTTTGTTCTCTTTTATCAAGATTGCTTTGCTGTTTGGGGTCTTTTTTGTATTCCATACAAATTTTAGAATTGTTTGTTCTAGTTCTGTGAAAAACACCATTGGTGTTTTGATAGTGATTACACTGAGTCTGCAGATTGCATTCGGGTGTATAGTCACTTTAACGTTATTAATTCTTCCAGCCCATGAACACAGTATATCTGTTACTTTGTGTCATGTTCAACTTCTTTTCATTCTGTCTCACAGTTTTCCAATTAAGTCTTTTATCTCCTTAGTAAGATTTATTCTCAAGTATTTTATTCTTTTTGATATGATTGTACATGGAATTTTTTCTTGATTTCTCTTTATGATCATTTATTTTAGTTATTAGAAACACAACAGATTTTTGTTTATTGATTTTGTATCTTGCAACTTTGCTGAATTCCTTGATGAGTTCTATTAATTTTTTGGTGATGTCTTTAGGATTTTCTATGTATAGTGTCATGTCATCTGCAAGCAGTGACAGTTTTACTTCTTCCTTTTTATTGGAGTCCCATGATTTTTTTCTCCTTGTCTGATTGTTGTGGCTAGGAACAAAAAGAGGGAAAAAAAATCCAAAAATAGTTTGTATAGTAAGTCTTCTCATACTTAAGTTTGATGTTAAATGATTATGAAAGGAGTCAAAATTAGAGGGCTTAATCAAGTGAAATTTCTCTGGATAAGAGAGAGAGGTGATGGAGAAAAGGTCAGCTTTGGGGCAGTTTAGAGGAGATGATAGAATTGTATCCAGGGGCGAGACATATTCACTGGGAGACTTTATGAAGTTTCTGTTGTGTGGTGACCCAGCCCCCTCCATTACAACTTCAGTAAATTCCAAATATTTGTATGATTTTGAAGTTGGATTTATTCTTGATGGTCTGTGGATGATGCCACAAGAAGTTTGGTGATAGGACAGATTCTGCTCCCTTCACTGGAGTAAAAGTCACGTACACAATCTGACCTGATCCTCCTTCCATGAGCCTCTCTCCCTAACCCACAGTCTAGCTTCGTTGGTTTTGTTCATGTTTTTTGAACATACCAGGGTCACTCCTGCCTTGAGACTTTTGCACTTCTTTGTCCTCCCCAAGTGCTTTTTCTGGGATATCCTGGATATCTATATGACTTACTTTCCTCACCTGCTTCTGAGTAAACTCAGGTACCCAGTGCAGACTTACTTAGCCCCCCCTGTTGAAAATTACACCCCACCCCTTAGCCACATACTTTATTTATCATTTGTCTGTCTTCTCCGTTAGAATTTACAAGGGCAAAGTATTCCCACCTCTCCTTTTCCCAGCTCCCATTCTGGAGCTGTGAATAGTGCCTGGAATAGTGCTGGGCACATAGAAAATACTCCATAAATATATATATATATAAAAATATATATTGAGTGAATCAAATAATGAATGCTAGTCAAAGGAGTCTTGTCAGTTTCAGTTACCAAAAAAGCAAACAGGTGATTCTCAAAGGATAATATTAGAGTTTTTCTAGTTGTATAGTTGTGTAGATAAATAAGCATAAGTAGGAAGATTGCAGGCAAGCACTTATTGAGATTCTTCCTGGAAAAATGTATGCTCTTCAGTTCAAATAATCATATGTACTTGTTAAGCACATTACAGAACAAATATGTATTTGGGAAAACCAGATCATCTTTGAAATACTTGTTTTCCAAAAGTTCCTTCCTTAAAGTCTGCTCTGCCTGTGGTAGAGAAATGCAAATTACACGTGGCATAAATTGACCTCTCTTCGGAGTGCTTTTTCCTTATTATGCAGTCATTTCAAATGTGAAGAATAAAATGCCGCTAAATAAAAGATTGCTTGCCATCTCAAGTAGTACACAAGAGTCTTTTATCCCTGTTTTTGTAGTCCTGGCAAATTATACAGAAGATTAATCTTTGAGAAGCGTTTTTATTATATCTGTGGTAAACATTATTTTAAGCAATAATCTCATGAAAGTAATTCTCCTCCACACCATTCAAGAGAATTTTGCAGAGAAATAAGGTGAATACAGACCTCTCCCCTATATTGAGGGGGTATTTTGAATCTCTTATGTCAGGGATGTAGGCCATCTAGGGGACTGTGCTGTGGACAGAAGATGTGGTCTTTGCCACAGAGATGGTATTGTCACCACCTGCAGGGCCCTGCTGCTCGTTCACTTCAGAGCAACTTCTTCTAGTGCTTGTTCCAGATCCTGGACTCTCAGTAAAAAAAAGTGACTCCTGATTTTTTAAATTTGCTTCAGAACAGGTGGTTTAAGACACAGATGTCTTTCCGTTTGGGCAAAAAACAACTTCAGGGTGGTCCAAACTCTACCTGCCGTAATCTCTGTGAAATCTGTGATTTACATATATAGAATAAGAAACTTGTCTGATTTCTCTTAGGCCATTAGATTCTGCACTTAAGAAAGGCCCTCTTTTATAGGATGCTCTGCTTATCTTCTACTCTTAATGGAGTGAACATATAATTTATCATCCAAATAGGGACATGTTTGGGGATGGAAGGGGGATAACTATTAATAATTATATCTAGAAAGCAATCATAACCTCAGCTCACAGGAAACAAGCAGAATCACATGGTCCCTGACTGTTAAAGAGAATGAAATGAATACCTATGGAAACCATGTAATATGCTAAGCATTTTATATATATTACCCCACTTTCAAAACCATCCTCTGATGTGGTTATGTGGGCACATTTTTAGCAATGAATCTGGGCTCTGTGACATTAACCCAAGGAGTTAACATATACTAATGTAAAAGGAATTTTAAGAACTCAGTACAGTTTACAATAAGAACCATTGATTGAACAGAGGAAATGCATTAGATACACATTATGGCCAAAAGCCAAATGTTAAAATCAATACTTGACTGAAGTTAGAATAGAAAGAACTTTTTGGAGGCAAGATTAAAATCTGAAAACTTATCTAACATTTTAGAAGTCAAAGTTTGACAGTGGTGAAGGAAACAGAATTTATCGGCGCCATTCACTGATGGAGCACTCCCGTGGTTCCAGGGCTGCAGGCCTGTAATCCCAAAGGCGTGCTCACTTTGATCAGAGTAATGTTCATTAGTGCCCAGTGTAAGGAACTTGGGATTCACCCATCATCGAACCTTAAAAATCCTGAATCTGCTGCTACTGAAAATGTTTACTCACCTATATTTTGTCAGGCTTTTGTCTTTTGGTCTCCATAGACTAAAACTGTAAAGAATTGACTTCTTCAATTTGAATTTTGACGAGTGGGAACAAAATGTGCATTGAGGTCCTCTTGACTCTCTAATTTTTTTTTTTTCTTTTCTTCCTACTTGGAATTTATTCATCCAGTTGATCAGCATATATTAAGCACTTATTTGGTGTCTTGTCACCATATAAGGAGATGGAGACACAGCAGTGAACGAAGACAAAAGTCTTTGCCCTCAAGGAGTTTAAATCATGGGACTTGGGGAGACAGACAATAAGTAAAACTATAGATAAAACGTATAACATATAGGGACTTTCCTGGTGGTCCAGTGGCTAAGATTCCATGCTCCGAGTGCAAGGGCTGCCTGGGTTCAATCCCTGTTCAGGGAACTAGATCCCACATGCTGTAACTAAGACCCAGTGAAGCTAAGCAAATAAATATTAAAAAAAAAAAAAGCATACAGCATGTAAATAGTATTAAGTGCTTTTAAGAAGAATAAAGCCATTAAGAAGGATACGAGGAATTCTCTATCATGACTGCGTCATGATGATTTCTCATGATGTTTGTGGGGTTTTTTTATTTTCATGAAATTTTTAGGGGCAGATTTGGCATTTGACAATCTTGCATATGAAGAGTTCCCAACTAGGGCTTTTTTTCCCTGAACAACTCACTATCTAAATGTAATTAAATAACTAAAAATCAAATATGGTTCTTAAAGGTTATTTTGTTTAATATTTTGAATGCTAGCATATCAACTAATTATACAAAGATTTGGATTTTCATGTACTCTCAATTCTGTGATACTGTCTTATATTATTATGTAGAATTTTATAAATATTTATTGGCCAAAAAAATGCAGTGTTTTCCTTAAAGTTATGTTTTAGGCACACTTAATATTTCCCTTAACTGACAATTTATTCTCTTCTGTAATCAATAATCCTTCATAACTTTTGTATGTAAAATTAATCATTCACAATAAATTTATTACTGCAGCATTTTCCTCTTGCAGTATTAAAGACACATTTATTTATACTTCACCTGATGGATAGAATTTCAACATAGAAAGCACAGAAGGAAATCTTCACTCCAATTACTCCTAGGTTGCTTTTAGAATTTTAAATCACACACTCAGTTATAAACAGTAAACTTTTATGACATTTCCTGTTTGGGCTACTTCAATACCCTGTTTAGATAGGATGATGAAGGGCGTGATCACAAAAGCCTTTGTCACATATGTGTTCAGGAAGGCCAGAGCTGGCATCGAATCAGATGTTTAGCTGAGTCTAAAGCTGAACTCTTTAGAGCTGGAACTCTTCTTCAAGTTTGCTTTCTCAAATTCAGTTCTTCCGCAGGAGGGGCACAATAGTGTCAGTCACTGGAGTGGGAGCCTCCCAGCCTTCATCGTGTCTGGTGACTAGAGCAATGAATATGGCATCTAAGAGATCTTAGCAGGATTCACGTTGCTTTGTTGTTCAGTTGCTCAGTTGTGTCCGACTCTTTGCAACCCCATGGACTACAGCACACCAGGCTTCCCTGTCCTTCAGCACCTCCTGGAGTTTGCTCAAACTCAAGTCCATTGAGTCGATGATGCCATCCAGCCATCTCATCCTCTGTTGCCCCCTTCTCCTTTTGCCTTCAGTCTTTCCCAGCATTGAGGTATTTTGCAATGAGTCGGCTCTTCGCATCAGGTGGCCGAAGTATTGGCGCTTCCACTTCAGCATTTGTCCTTTTAATGAATATTCACAGTTGGTTTCCTTTAGGATTGACTGGTTTAATCTCCTTGCTGTCCAAGGGACTCTCAAGAGTCTTCTCCAACACCACAGTTCAAAAGCATCAATTTAGCGCTCAGCTTTCTTTATGGTCCACCTCTCACGTCCATACATTACTACTGGAAAAATCATAGCTTTGTCAGCAAAGTGATGTCTCTTCTTTTTAATATGCTGTTTAGGTCTGTCAAAACTTTTCTTCCAAGGAGCAAGCGTCTTTTGATTTCATGGCTGCAGTGACTGTCCGCTGTGATTTTGGAGCCCGGGAAAATAAAGTCTGTCACTGTTTCCATTTTTTCCCCATCTATTTGCCAGAAGTGATGGGACCAGATGCCATGATCTTAGTTTTTTGAATGTTGAGTTTTAAGCCAGCTTTTTCACTCTCCTTTTTCATCTTCATCAAGAGGCTCTTTAGTTCTTCTTCGCTTTCTGCTATAACAGGGTGTTATTAACTGAGTGATTGGGTTTTCACTCTTATTTGTCTATTAGACTCTCAGTCTTTCGGCACAGTAAGCCAATATGGTCCTTTTGGCTTTGTTGATATGCATGGCTTTCACTGGTAAGCTATGAGAACCTGAGTGAGTTTTTAGCATGTGGCTCCTAATTACGTAACTTCACAAAGCAACTATAGTGTCATTGGTAGGAGCTCTGCTGAAGCTTGAATTCAAATAATAAAAACCACTTGTATTTTAACTCCAATACTCACCTTACACTCAACTGGTAAAAATTAATAATCTGAAGATTTAAACTTGAACATAAAAATGGACTTACTTTTACCATTTGAACCCTGTGATTTTATTGCCTGCCACAAAAATTGGGCTTCCTAGGTGGCACTAGTGGTAAAGAACAGGCTTGCCAATGCAGGAGACATAAGAGACATAGGTTTGGTCCCTGGGTTGTGAAGATTCCCTGGAGGAGGGCATGGCAACTCACGCCAGTATTCTTTCCTGGAGAATCCCATGGACAGAGGAGCTTAGTGGGCTATAGTCCAGAGGGTCACAAAGAGTCGGACACAACTGAAGCAACTTTGCTCGCAGGCAAAAGAGAAGCAAAGAATAGGCAGCATCAGTGCCAAGCATGAAAAAGGGGGTGGGAATAAAAAATTACTAAACATTCTAAAAGCTGGCATGTGTCTTCTCCCCAGGATCACCTGCAGGTTGGCAGGAGGTGAAGCTCAACTTTCTTTTCCCCCAAACCTAGCAGTGTTAAGCAAGAGCTCAGTAAAAATCATTGCTACCACTACCCTGATTCCCACTCCTACTGCTGGGAGAACTATTTCCACTTCTGCTTTTGCTTCTGTGGTTATATAGCCATATAGCTGGTGAACTTGTGGGGCCCTTCTCAGGCTTGGGGGGGTGAACACACTTCTACATTGTAGTCTCTTTTCAGCCACCCTCTAGACAATGGGCTTGACAGATGGAAGATGCAGAGGCATTCTGGATGCAGGATAGAGGGAGAAGTTCATAAGTTTATAAGAGAAGTACTCCCATACTGCAAATGGTGCTATGATTATTATGAATTTGAATTCATAATTCTTTCTTGAATTTTTTAAAGTATTTGTATGCATGTGATGCTTTCTATTTTTGTCTAGTGTTTGGTTTTCCTCCTCAAGGTATAGTTGCCCTGAGCATGATGATGCTGCAGGAAAAGGTGTGGATTTGAGTCCGTCTAAACAGACAATTTGATCGCTAATTAAGCAAACATTTATTAACCTCATGAACTTGACTTGAGCAAGTCTCTTGGACCGAGCTTCAGTTTCATCATTTGTAGATGTAGGATAATATAATCAGCTCTATCTTAGTTTTTTATGAGGATGAAAAGAGGAAGCCAGTATAAAGTGATATGTAAGTGGCTAGGACACTTACATATCACTCTACACTGATAAAGATTAAATGGGGTCTTGTTATGTAGCTGGGACAAGTTTTTCTTCTGAATTTTCTGTAGTACTTTGTGCTGAATGGCAAGTTTAGCTTGGTTTGGAGGCGAGAGCTATGGTCTGGCTGAAAGTAAGTACCAAACATGAAGTGAAAAGACCTGGGAGCAAAGCCAAGCTCCACCCTGCTTCACTAGTTATGTGCCCCAAGTTAAATTACTGAAAAAAAAAAAAAAAATCCTAAAGCCATGTAACTCCAAGGTCACTCACTGTGTGAGTTAAGTAGAGAAAGATCTAGGAAGGCACTGGCTTGTTTGGCTGGTGTTTAGAAAGCATTTCTTTAGGGAAGAGAAAGGTAAGGGTGAGTCAGAATAGTCCTGAATAGTCAGCCTTGCAGAGAGGAAAGAGCATGTCCCTCAGTCGCCCTAATACCGTTTCCTCAGATGTGAATTGGGACTAATAATAGTTAGTGCTGGTCGCTCAGTCGTGTCTGACTCTTTGAGACCACATGGACTGTAGCCTGCCAGGCTCCTCTGTCCATGGAATTCTCCAGGCAGGAATACTGGAGTGGATTGCCATTTCCTTCTCCAGGGCGTCTTCCTGACCCAGGGATTGAACCCAGGTCTCCTGCATTGCAGGCAGAATCTTTACCTTCTGAGACACCAGGAAAGCCCATGTATTCCCTTAATTATCTCTTAGGACCACTCTAAGAACTGAAAGGTATTCCATTTCTGGTTATTTCCATTTAACCAGAAAAGGATTAAGGGCTCAAAAAGTCTCCTCACCTCACAAAGTTCGGAGTCATGCCTAAGATAATTCTCCTAATTTTTATTTGTTATTTTATTTCATCACTGATTGTGCTGGGTCTCGTTGCTGTGTAAGGGCTTTCTCTAGTTTCCCCTCTGCAGTTAGTGGGTGGCTACTCTAGTTATGGTGCATGGGCTTCTCACTGCATTGGCTTCTCCGGCTGCAGGGCACAGGCTCACTTTCCCCGAGGCATGTGGGATCTTAGTTCCCAGACCAGGGATTGAACCTGTGTCCCTCACATTGGCAGGTGGACTCGCAACTGCTGGACCACCAGGGAAGTCCGCCATTCTCATTTTTAAAGACAGTCTTAAGCCATGTCTCGTTCTGTGTTAACTGACGATAGTACCCAGGGTGCTCTTTTGAGAAAATGAAGGCAATTCACTGTAAAATTTCCTTGCCTCTGTTCAGGCTGCCTTTTGGGTAATGAAACACAGTAAGAATTATTGATCATAGAGGAGGCAAGAGAGGAGGGGCACTTGGGGGAAAATGGGATGATGATGTCGGAGCAAGAGGGACACAGATGCTAGCAAATGTGAAAGAAGAAGGCCAGCTTCCCCAGACCCCAACCCTGTCCTTTCTGCTGAAATCTTTGTGAAGTTCCCCAGGTGCCAACCAAAAAGCACCAGAGAAGGCATCAGGTGGCGGGAAGAACCCCAGGCTGTGATTCGGTTTATTTGTCTCTGCGTTGAGCTTGAACTTGGACTACATGCTGCACCTGTATGTCCTTGGGGGAATTCCCAAGAATACTTTCTGAGACCATTTCTGAAGCCCAGTAACCTTCTAGGGTTATACAGTTAGTAAGTTGCAGAACCAGGTTTTGAACCCAAGTAAAACCCTGCAAGTCCTCATCCTCAGATTTCACATCCAAGGATTCAACTGATGGGTGGATAGAAAGTATTTGAAAAAATTAAAAATGCCAAAAGATCTAAAAAGCAGATTTGAATTTGCTGCACATTGGTCACTATTTAATGGCATTTACATTGTCTTTATAATTATTTACATAATGCTTGTGTTGAATTAGGTATGATAAGTAATCTAGAGATGACTTAAGGTACAGGGCAAGAAGTGTGTAGGTTATCTGCAAACACTGCTGTTTTATGTAAGGGACTTGAGCATCCTTGGGGTCTGGTATTTAGGTGGAGGGGGGTTATGGAACCAACCCTGTGAGACCAAACAAGACTATATTCCAATTACCTGCCATTTTCAGCTCCAAGCTTGGGTACTGCTGGTGGCTAAAGATGTCTGAGCCGGCAAGTCTACTTGGGGGCGCCATTCAGAAGTGGTTTATGTCAGCAGTTTGTTTTATTGGTCCTTCTAGAAGTGGGACTGGGAAATAAGCTCTTTTATTCCTGAAAGCTCAGTGAGGAAACAGAGTTGGTTTCTGACAGGCTTTGAATTTGAGGAGAATGTGAAGACTGGCTTGTAGAATAGTGCCCTCCCTGTGAGGGACCAGCAGAGGAACAGCTGTGAGCCATCCCAGGGGGGTGTGTGGGTGAGACCCAGGAGACCCTGGTGTTTCAGAGATAAAGGGAGTGAGGAAGGAGGGAGACTTCTCAGCTCCTTCCTCTGCTCAGCTGTGTCCCACCCTACTGAGGGTCAGACCAAACAAGAACCGGAAAAGCTCACGAGATTTACCAGTTGGAATGCAGGTTGCTTTGTCAGTGCCTGAAATCACATCCCTCATCTCATTCATTTTCTGTTCCCAGAGATTTCCCAGGGCTCATTCTTGGATCACATCCTCAGTTTTGGGGGGTGTACCTTTTTAAGGCCAATCTGTGTATGTCCTACTCTGTACAGCTCTCCTAAAGTCCCTGATCTCTGAAAATCACCTCTTGATGGTTACATCACCATGAAGAGATGTTAGCCATCCAAGCCTTGGATATTTAAATCCATCAGTCTGCAATTACGATGATTATTTTTGCTTTCAGACACATTTCAGCTGCATATGAGAGCTGATACTTTCCTTTGTTTCTGTTTAGTTATATCAGTTTCAGGTGTACGGCCTTATAATTTGGCATCTGTATACACTACAAATTGATCACCCCCACAAATCTAATTACCATCCATCACCAGAGGGGAAGAAGAGAGGTGACCCCCTTCACTCACTTCATCCATCCCCCAGCCTCTTTCCCTTCTGGTAACCACTAATCTGATCTCTATAACTCTGAGTTTGTTTTTGTTTTATTTTGGTTTTTCATTTGCTTTTGTAGATTCCACCTGTGAATGAAATCAGTCTTTCTCTGTCTGACTTATGTCACTAAGCCTGATACCTTCAAGGGTCATCCGTGTTGTTGCAGATGGCAGGATTTCGTTCTTTTTCATGACTGAGTAGTATTCTATGGTGTAGCACATCTTCTTAATCCATTCGTCCATCAATGGGCACTTAAGTTGTTTTTATATCTTGGCTATTGTAAATACTGGAGAAGGAAATGGCAACCCACTCCAATATTCTTGGCTGGGAAATCCCATGGACAGGGGAACCTGGTGGGCTACAGTCCTTCAGTCTGTGGACTCGCAAAGAATCGGACACGACTGAGCACGCACATGATTACGTGATTGTTAATTCAGTTGACCCTTGAACGATATGGGTTCGAACTGCCATAAGGTTCACTTCTACATGTTTGTTTTTTTTTTTTTCCAATAAATACATATAGTACCACACAATGTGAGGTTGGTTGAATCCATGGATGCAGAACTTCAGATATGGAGGGCTGACTGTGGGACTTGAGCATCTGTGGGTTTTAGTATCTGAGGCAGATCTTGGAACCAGTTCCCTGCAGATACCAAGGGACAACTTTAATGCTGTAGTGAGCATAGGGAGTGCATATATCTTCTTTTCAAACTAGTGTTTTTTTGTGCGCATGTGATAAATACCCAGAAGTGGAATAGCTGGGTCACATGGTAGTTCTAGTCTTAATTTTCTCAGGCATCTCCATACTGTTTTCCATAGTGGTTGCACCAATTTACAATCCTACCACCTGATGTCTTTTCTTCTGAAACTTTTTAAAACATTGTGAAATATTCCAGTCATGCATTCTGATGGCTGGAAGGGTGAATGAATAGTTGTCTAATCACCCTGGAGACACAGATGCTTTTGTGAGCTGGTGCTGAGGTAAGGCTGCACATCTCTGTGGGAATGACAAGTGAATGAGTCTGCTGCTCACTTAACCTGCTGTTCTTTTCTCTCTCTGTTTTCTCTCCTAGGAAACAGATGGAAGACTGCTGTGACCCCGCCCATCTCTTTGCTATGACTAAAATGAATTCCCCCATGGGGAAAAGCCTGTGGTACGATGGGGAGTTTTTATACTCATTCACCATTGACAATTCAACTTATTCTCTCTTCCCCCAGGTTAGTAAAGAGTTTACTGCCTTTCAATATAGTTTCTTATATGTCTTGATATCATAGGAAAGGGGTCATTGACCTTTTCTTACTAATCGGAGCTACTTCTTTTCATCTTCTTTCTTCTAAAAAAAATTATTTATTTACTTATGACTGTGCTGGGTTTTTGTTGCTTTCTCTCATTGCTCATCACCAGCTCTAGGCATGCAGGCTTCAGTCATTGTGACTCACAGGCTTAGTTGCCCTGTGGCATCTTCCCAGACCAGGGATCAAACTTGTGTCCCCTGCCTTAGCAGGCAGATTCTTAACCACTGGACTGCCAGAGAAGTTCGTATTCTCTTCTTAATTATAAATTCTTCCCTTTATAACTGTCATGTTGTGTGGGGGGTGGGGTGGGTGGGGAGAAGTCAAATGGTGATACAGGGGCAGCAGTAGGATAGTATAGAATAACAGATTTCCTAGAGCTTCTGATTTGAGTCGTATGAGACTGGAGGAGGCAAGCAGAGAAGGAGGCGAGGTCAGGGAGTTGTGGAATTCTAGTGTTTTGAGGTTGGCTGTGGAATGATCTTGAAGATTTGCAATACTGGAATGTTTTCTTAAGGCTGGTATTGCTCTTGGGGAGTGGGGACCATATGGTCAGAGGTTGCTTCTTAGAGCTTGTGAATCTTAATGCTGTGGTTAGATTACTGCTCTGAAGTGGAGGAGTGGTGGAGTGGTGGTGACGGAGAGAGAGTATCTGACCACTTTTGAAGTGGTCTAAATCAAGCTTTGCTCCCTTAGTGTTTTCCCCTGTGGTTTTCCAAGCACTGAAATCAAATGTTTTATTAAAGTAGATCTATGTAGCAATGGACTTTCCTGGTTGCTTAGTGGTAAAGAATCTGCCTGCAGTGCAGAAGACACAGGAGATACGGGTTTGCTACCTGGGTTGGGAAGATCCCCTGGAAGAGGGCATGACAACCCACTCCAGTATTCTTGCCTGGAAAATCCCATGGACGGAGGAGCCTGGGGAGCTACAGTCTATGGGGCTGCAGAGTCAGACACAGCTGAAGCAACTTAGGACAGCACAGAGCATCTATGTAGCAAGTTAGGGGGAAAGAAAGCAAATCTTTATTTCTAGGGAGCCCTAGAAATCATTAGGTGAATGGTGGAGTAGGAGTCATGAGGTGGCCCCTGAAATTACTTAGAACAAGAAGTTGCCGCCATAATTGTGGTTTAGAAATTAGAAGAACCCAGTGGCCACTGCCATTAGCAGAAAGGGGCCCCAGAAGTTGTTTCAACTCACCTCATCCCTCCAGACCTTCTTCAAGTGCATCTAATGGGTAAGATTAATTTGCATCCAGAACACTAGTTGCAGAGAATCCAAGAGGGGCAGTTTTTTTTTTTTTTTTTTAAAGCAGTCGAGCTTTAGCAAGAAGCAAGAAAAGGGTGGAATTGAGGTTGAGTAAGCCAATTTGCAGTATCTTCTTTGTGCAAAAACTGATACCAACTTGTTATGAAATAAAGATGAGATAAGAAAGCAATCTCCTTTAACAGCTCATCAAATAGAAAAATATTTAAAGAAATCCAAAATAGGATTTTATAGATGAAGGCTTTCAGTCATACTAACTGACTCTGTGCTAGGAAATAGATTTGAAGAAAAGAAATGATTAAAGAAATACAAACTAACCTCCCATCTTATCTGTAAGTTGCAGCAGTAAGATAGCAGGAAACATTGTCCTTTTCAAGTGCATGAGCATGAATTCTGTGTCTCTCCCTGCCAGCTGCGAGATCAAGGAACCATCCCTGAATAATAAAGGAAAAGTGCTTTTTTCTTAGAAAGAGTTAAGCCGTTCTATCACTGTGTGTGCACAGTCGTTCCAAAGGCCTGAACCAGTTTAATGGGTGGACTTGAAAAAAAAAGTTACATATATATTCTTCTGATGAGATTCTGAAATGACTAATTAATTTATAGAAACCCTGGAAAATCAGTTTGCAGCAACACAAAGGGTATATATCCCTGGGCCCTCTTATTTCTTAGTGAAAGAATTCTAGTTTGTTATCAGGAAGCTAGCTAAATTGTCAGTTAATTGTTAGGCTTCATTCATGCTTCTGGTGGGAAGAAAGTGGCATGTGCTCATTAGGCAGAAATGCAGGTGAGTGAGCTGGGCTCCATGTTGTCAATTGAGTATAACATCTCTCCTTTCCCTTTATTTCAGCAAAATAATGCTATATCACTCCTTCTCTACCTGAGATGTATAGCTTTATATTACACTTTTAATTATATATTTTAATGTATTTATTTTAATTACATGTTATATGTCTCCCCTAAAGGCTCAATATAAGTTAGCCACAGTTATTATTGGCATTATTCCTTTGCCCATTTTTATCCACTGCTTTTATTGTTGTTGCCGAGGTGCAATCCAAGATTATGTGTTTGATGTGGAAAGTAATAGGTCCTGAATCAAGGTTGGAGGGTCCACAGAGGCCCTGTAGAGATGGTGTGTATTTTGTAATTACAGCTAGTGGCTTCTTATTTGTACATCTTATAACATCCCATGGCTTTATTATCTGCTGCTGTTTAGTCACCAGGTCATGCCCGACTCTTTTGCGAACCCATGGACTGTAGTTCACCAGGCTTCTCTGTCCATAGGATTGTCCAGGCAAGAATACTGGAGTGGCCGTTTCCTCCACCAGAGGATCTTCTTGATCCAGGGTTCAAACCTGCGTCTTCAGCGTCTCCTGCTTGGCAGGCAGATTTGTTACCACTGAGCCACCTGGGAAGCCTGGCTTTAATTCATTCAGTTTCACCTCCTATGCCATTATCTGCATAATTATCTATCACAGTTTTCCAAAATTCTTTATTTGCTGACCTCAGTACTATCTTGTGAGGTTTCGTGGAAACTCATTTTTGTGCCTTGTACAGTGCTTTGCACTCAGTGTAGATGTTCATTTCTAGCTGCTCACGGTTGCCAAGATCTCCTTGGAAACATCCCACCTGGGCTGGACCACTGCTCTGCTCTGGCTTGATCTACAGGAGACCAAGCAGGACAATCTGATGTAGTTGTTTCCAAATGGCTCTATAAATGTATTTTGATGAGATACTTCTTGATTATTATTATGTATGAGGTGGTACAGTGATAAAGAATCCACCTGCCAATGCAGGAGCTTCCGGAGATGTGGGTTCAATCCTTAGGTCAAGAAGATCCCCTGGAGTAGGAAATGGCAACTCACTCCAGTGTTCCTGACTGGGAAATTCCATGGACAGAGGAACCTGGCGGGCTATAGTCCATGGGATCGCAAAGAGTTGGACACAACTGAGCATGCACGAATGCACCCTTTAGACATGAAAGGCTGAATTTTAATCTTTATGTGGGTTTTCTAGAATATTCTTTGTGTGTGTGTGTTTGGAGGTGAAGGTGTGTTGGTAAGTGTTCCCACTTTGAAAATACTTCAGGATCCCTCCATCCCCTGGTTGGAATCAACTCCTTGCTCTGCCTGTCTCTTTGAAGCCTGTATGGTCCATATTTGTAGACAATACCAAATAAATACTATTTTGGGGCTTCCCTAGTAGCTCAGCTGGTTAAGAATCCACTTGCAGTGCAGGGGACCCCGGTTCGATTCCTGAGTTGGGAATATCCGCTGGAGAAGGGATAGGCTACCCACTCCAGAATTCTTGGGCTTCTCTGGTGGCTTAGCTGGTAAAGAATCCTCCTGCAATGCGGGAGACCTGGGTTCAATCCCTGATTTGGGAAGATCCCCTGGAGAAGGGAATGGCTACCCACTCCAGTATTCTGGTATTCTGGGCTGGAGAATTCCATGGACTATACAGTCCATGGAGGTCACAAAGAATCGGACATGACTGAGCAACTTTCACTTTCCGTTGGCTTAAAACATATTTTTGCCCAGAAAGAGCATAAATTTCTTTGGAAATGAGTGAGGAAGTAGCAGGAATGTTAGAAACCACAGCCGTGCTAATATAATCTGAGAAATATTTTTCTTTGGTGTAATAAAAACACGGTCAGCCTACCATTCCCTTACATTGTGCTGTATAGTCACGTGATATACATCACAAACTAGATGAGTCATTTTTCCTCAAAATATCCACTCAAGGCCGTGTGTAAAGAATCATATAATTAGTGCACCTCAAACAGACACTCATTTCCAGTTTCTCTGGTGGCCATAGGCTTCCACTTGGCCTGGATCCACCATACCCTTGGCCCGTGGGAAACCCAGCAGGACATGTTGAAACAGTTTTGTCAAAATGACTTTGTTAAAATGAAAATACATATTTTTATTTTCCTTCCGAGTAATGTGCTTAACAGAATCCTCCGAGCTTCTGGACATTCACACAGCAATTTTTTTTTTTTCTCCTAACAAAATTTAGATTCAACTGTACAATCTATGGCTTTCGGTAATTCAGCTTTTTTACTTACCAATATGATGGGAGTCATTTTCCAAACACGTACCGTTTCAACTGAAGGAAACTAAAGAGACTAATGTTTGGCGGGCATAGATCTTTGCCAAGCCAGTGTTGGTTCATACTGTCAGACTTGTGTTTGGCTAAACTTTGGACCTCTTATGATTCCCTGTGGCTTTATTATCAAATTTCTCCAATTCTGACACAGGGGCTTAACCAAATAAGTACTTATTTATCTCAAGCAGTAATTTGAAATTAGGTGAGTAGTTCAAGGCTGGGTGGTGGCCACACAGTGCCATCTACTTCTCAGACTCCTGCTTGAAGAGCCTTAGCTGATGGCCAAGTAACCCAGTTTTGATCCAGGATCCCTGTAGGATGGAGAGGAAACAGAAGAATATGGACAGACTCCTGCTGACGTGCCAGTGATCAGGACAGAATCTCATGGCTGTGTCTAACCAAAAGAGACGCTAGGAAATTTTAGTATTTCAGCTCTGGACAAATGCACTCCATGTGCTGACCAGTGCATGCGTGCTAAGCTGTTTTAGGACTCTTATTGACCCCATGGACTATAGCCCGCCAGGCTTCTCTGTCCACGGGATTCTCCAGGCAAAATCACTGGAGTGGGTTTTCATGCCCTCCTCTAGGGGATCTTCCCCATCCAGGGGTCAAACCTGTGTCTCTTATGTCTTCTGCATTGGCAGGCAGATTCTTTACCACTAGCACCGCCTGAGAAGCCATGTGTTGATCTGCACTATCTGTCTTAGTTTTTTCACGTGTTAGCTCACTTTATCCTCATAGCAACTCTGTGATGGTTACCATGGTCTTCATTTCATAGGTGAAACAGAACTGAGATGGGCTAAATAACTTACTCATGAATCTAGAGATTGCAAGTGGAGGGCTGACATGTGAAACCTGGCCCATCTGATTTCCAATGTATTATTGTTTATTCTTTTTTTTTCCTTCTTGAAAAATCATGGGTTCTGGTGATTTATTGTTAATTTATATCAGTCATCTTGAAACCATTTTAAGTTTTTTACTTCCCTTAGATGATTATTCTGAAAGGAAATGGAGAATTTCTTTTTGTTATTTGAGAGAGAAAAAATAGAGTACAGACATGCAGGGTCTAGGATTTCCTGCAGCACTGTAGTTTCCCTTTGACTTTGAGTGCCTTTATGGCCCTCTTAGGAAGGAGAAATAAGACTAGTCCCTTTATTTTGATTGCTATTAAATGGGTTCTTGGGCCCAATTCCAATGTGTGTGACTGGAGACTTCCCCACACCACCAAGCAATTCTCAGACACCCACTGGTGGTCTTACAATTCAACTCAATTCTGACACTACATACCTGGAATTAGCATCAGATTCCAAGGACTAAGAGACTCAGGTTTGATCCCTGAGTCAGGAAGATGCCCTGGAGAAAGGCATGGCAACTAACTCTAGTATTCTTGCCTAGTATTCATGGACAGAGGAGCCTGGTGGGCTACAGTTCATGGGGTCGCAAAGAGAAGGACACAACTGAAGCGACTTAGCATGCACACCAAGGACTCAGTCCAATAAGACTGCTGTCCACTTCAAACATCAGTGGCAAGCCCAGGTTATGGCTTGTGCTTTTGACTGACTGACTATGCATTGGAGATTCCAGTGGCTCCCTCCAGCTCAGACTGCCAGTCGCAAGTCCAGGTCTTATCCTGATTGACTTCTGACTGACCCTCTATAAATCAGAGGTTCCTACGACCTCCTTCTTGCATTCTGTGAGTTTGCTGGAACTGTTCACAGAACTCAAGGAATCCATTTATTCACTCCATTACTGATTTATTACAAAGGCTATTAGAGGATACAGATCAACAGCCTGATGAAGAGTTACATAGGGCAATGTCCCCAACAAAGGAGCTTCTGTTCTTGGGGACCTTGGGGCCTTGCTTGGTGGCAAGCGGAAGCACCCTGTTTCCACAACCTGGAAGTTCTCTGAACCTCATCCTTTGGGTGTTTTATGATGGTTTTATTGTGTCAGCATGATTGATTAGCACACTGACTATTGGTATTTGATTCAACCTCTAGCCATTCTCCTCTCCCTGGAAATCCAGGGACTGAGACTGGAACTTCCAATCCTCTGTTCATGATGAGTTCCCTTGACAACCAGCCCCCCTCCTTAGGTGGGTTCCAAAAGTGACCTTCGTTAACATAAACCCAGTTGTGGTGTGAAGGGGCTTGTTGTGAATAACAAGACACCCATTTCACCTTTATGGCTCTGAAGGAGTTTCAGGAACTGGGGACAAGAGACCAAATATTATAAAAGATGCTCCCTTCACTCATATTACTCAGGAAATTCCAAGGGTTTGGGGAGCCATAAGGCAGGAACTGTGGATGAAGACCAAATATCTTTCAGAAACATATTTTGGTCATCTGAATGACCAAATATATTTGTTCCTTATAAATCACATCACATCTGTCATAGAGAAATCCAGGTTCTCAGAGGGAAGCACTTTATTCTTCGTACATTCATACTTTATTATAGGAATCCAGAACATGATTCCACTGCCATTAACTACCTCAGGGCATTTATTCTGTCATCATTGGTTGAATGCCAGCATTAGAGAAATATGTAGGGAATGGAATCTAAAGATCTGGGTGTTAGACCTGGCCTTTCTAGGATGGTATTTGTCATCTCAGGCAAGTCATTAGTGGTTGTAACTATTCTTAGACTGAATTTTAGAATTTTCAATTTGGGATTGATAATACCTGGTGTTCATATTTCAGTGTTCTTATGAGAAACAAAGTTAAAAGGAGATTAGGGATGTAAAAGTACTTTGTAATGAATGCACAATGCAAACATATAATAATGTTACTTTATTATCTTTTTAAGCATTTATGGCATGTAAGCATTTCTTAGGAATTTTGGTAATAGAGGAACCAATGGGGGAGTGGAAGCACTAGAAAAGGGGTCAGTTTTCCATGCTGGTGAGTAGTGAGGCGATAAATCTGTTGAGTCTGGGATTTAGGGAAATATAAAGGAATGATGGAGAATGCCTCAGACTCAGGCAGTCAGGCATTTGTATCATTATAGTTGGATAATAATGATGATATGCTGAAATGTGATGTGAGAAATATGCAATGTGAGAACCATTATTAATTTCTAGTGAATTAAGATTCTGTGTCTAAACAGTGGGTTAGCTACTGTTCCTCATACTGTTCTATAACTGAGAAGATAAGGAGAGTGGGTCATCCCAGGATTTCCACATGTCTGTTATCCTCAGAGGAGAGGAAGGCACAAGATTAGAAGTGAGTTATGGGTGAATCTAGAGTCTGTTATTTAGCGTGAAGTAAGTCAGAAAGAGAAAAAACAAATATAGAATATAGCACGTTTATTGGGGCTTCCCTGGGTGGCTCAGAGCTAAAGAATCTGCCTGCCAATGCAGTTAATGCGGGTTTTATCCCTTGGTTGAGAAGATCCCCTGGAGCAGAAAATGGCAACAGATTCCAGTATTCTTGCCTGGGAAATCCCATGGACAGAGAAACCTGATGGGCTACAGTCCATGGAGTTGCAAAAAAGTCAGACATCACTTAGTGACGAAACAATAACACCACATATATGTGGAATCTGGGAAAATGGTACTGATGAACCTATTTGCAGGACAGGAATAGAGACACGGAAGTAGACAACAGACTTGTGGACGCTATGGGGGGAGAGGGTGGGACTCATTGGGAGATGAGAACTGATGTATATACACTACACTACCATTTGTAAGATATAGCTAGTGGGAGCCTGCTATATAGCACAGAGAGCTTGGCTTGGTGCTCTGTGATAACCTAGAGGGGCGGGATGGGGCGGGGGTCTCAAGAGAGAGGAGAGATATGAATACATATAGCTGATTCACATTGTAGTACAGCAAAAACTAACAACATTGTAAAGCAATTATACTCCACTTAAAATAAATATAAAAGAAAAAAAAAAAGAAGTGAGTTGCCCCACAGAGTAGTTGAAGATAAACTGAAGGATGTGTTTGTCTTTCAAACTTAAAAATAATTACAAGTTAAGATCTTTCTCTAATGAAAACTGGGCTTCCCTGGTGGCTCAGATGGTAAAGACTCTGCCTGCAATGCTAGGAGATCTGCACTGGATCCCTGGGTAGGGCAGATCCCCTGGAGGAGGAAATGGCAACCCACTCCAGTCTTCTTGCCTGGAGAATCCTATGGACAGAGGAACCTGGCAGGCTACAGTCCAGGGAGTCGCAAAGAGGGACATGATTGAGCAACACTTTCACTTTTCTAATAAAATTATCATAGGTTGTCTATGGTTGAAAATAAAATGAAAATGAAATGTAATGAGTGGTCTATCTTGCTATGGTGTGGACCTTTCTAAAATGTTTGACAGTGGATAAAATTTAGTGCAAAGACTGATCATGGCTCAGACTTACAACTTCCTGGAAACAGTTGAAAAGCCTGCATGGCACCAGTTACCACTGAGTCAGATCTCATCCGAAGGTCTGATGGGAGCGATAACTCTTTTCAGGAGGTTTGCATGTTCCATAGAACATTTTCTTTTTAGGTTTGGTTGACATGACAGGGTGTTTTTCCTGCAGAGAAAGCTGGTATCTGTTTTTCATCAGCTGGTGTCTTTATCTTGGTCCTTCTTACGGGCCAATGTCCAGATGTAGAGAGGCATTTCTGATTTTGATTTCATTTTGAGCTTTTGTTTTCATACCAGGAAGCCTCCGTTTCTTTTTTGCTCTTGATGTACTCATTTGCAGTTCTTAACTCTATTAGGGATCTCTTAACTGCATAAAGATACATTTGATTAACTTAGAGCATATCAACACTGAATTTTCTCTGACTTAATTAATTTGGTCAGGGAATAAAAAGATACAGAATGAGTATGGAGAACATTTTCTTAATGTTTGTATCTGTTCAAATCAATTTACTCTATTCTGCTAATTGGCCTGCAGTCTTTAGGTCCCTTGGGAGCTGGTGCAATGTTCTTGTCATCCTTCATGGCCTGACACACCTTCTTATCTGCAGGTCAGAACTTCAGGGTAGACTTGCCTGACAAGGTGAAGAACGGGTAGGGAGGGGATAGAATAGGGAAGTGAATTTAGCTATGGAGACTCAAAGGAGGTCCAGCCAGTAGTAGCCAAGTAGATTAAGATTCTCAATCTAGTTAACTGTTGGCAATAACCAGGAGATAATAAGAAGCAAAAGAAAGACAAATACCCTTTGATATCACTTATATGTGGAGTCGAAAAGATGACACAAATGAAGTTATCTACAAAACAGAAGCAGGCTCACAGACATAGAAAACAGACTTGTGGTTGCCAAGGCAGAGGGGGAGTGGTGAAGGGATAGAGTGGGAGTTTGGGATTAGCAGATGCAAACTATTATATAGAAAATGCATAACAAGGTCCTACTGTATAGCACAGGGAACTATGTATTCAATATCTGTGATAAATCATAATAAAAAAATATGAAAAAGAATGTATATATAACCAAATCACTTTGCTACACAGTAGAGATTAATACTATAAATCAACTATACTTTAATAAAATAAATTAAAAAGGAAACGAATGGTTACCAAGAGGGAAAGGGAGGAGAGGGAAGGTTAAATTAGGAGTTTTGGATTAACATATACACACTTCTACATATAAAGAGATAAACAACAAGGACCTATTGTATAGCACAGGGAACTATATTCAGTATCTTGTAATCACCTGTAATGAAAAGAATCTGAGAAAGAGTAGATGTATATGTGTACCTACATCAAATTGTTGTACAGTTGAAAGTAGCACAACATTGCAAATCAATTAGACTTCAATTTAAACAAGAAAAAAAAAAAAAAAAGGTGTTCCACTAGTGTGATGCTCTTTCCAGAGAGCCATATTCAACTGTCACTGATTTCAAGTTTCCAGCCACTAGGCTAGACGTTTTGGCAACTGGTGGCTTCAGGGAGGTACAGACCAGAGAAGGGCAGAGTCCCATCCTTCTAGAGACTTGGGAGCTGATTCTCTAATCCAGGCAGGGACCCAGGGGGATAGGATGGACGTTTGCAGCATGGAGATTGTTAGGACTTGACCAAGTCATAATAGCCCTCTGCACCAAGCTGCAAAAACAAGGAGCATGTGATTGAGGCCCTCTCCAGGTCCAAGTTCAAGTTTCCTGGCCACCAGAAGCTCCACAGCTCCAAAAAGTAGAGAATTGCTGGCTCTTTACCTTTGCCACACCACCAAAGTTTCTGGTGTCCCATGGGCTGCTGCCCCACACCGTATTATGGGTATTGTAAGAAAAAGCCATACCGAAAGTCTCCCTTTTGCCAAGGTGTCTCAGATGCTAAGATCTACTTCTTTGACCGGGGGTGGAAGAAGGCAGAGGTGGATGAGTTCCCTCTCTGCGGCCACATGGTGTGAGGTAAACATGAGTAGCTTTCCTTCGAGGCCCTGGGGGCTTCCTTTATTTGTCGAGCAAGCACATGGTGAAAAGCTGTGGCAAAGGTGGTTTTCACATCCTGGTGTGGCTCCACCCCATCATGTCCTCTGTATCAATAAGATGTTGTCCTGTGCTGGAGCTGATAGGCTCCACACACGTATGTGTGGTGCCTTTGGAAAGCCCTAGGGTACAGTGGCCAGGGTCCACATTGGCCAAGTCATAATGTCCATCCCCACCAAGCTGAAGGACAAGGAGCATGTGATTGAGGCCCTCTGCAGGGCCAAGTTCAAGTTCCCTGGCTGCCAGAAGAGCCACATGTCCAGGAAGTGGAGATTTACCAAGTCTAATGTGGATGAATTTGAAAAAATGGTGGCATGAAACACTGTCCGTATGGCTGCAGGTTCAAATACATCCCTCTTGTTGTCCAGTTCCTCAGTCATGTTTGAGTCTTTTCGACCTCATGGACTTTGTGACCCCAGCTCACCAGGTCTCCCTGTTCCTCATCATCTCCCAAAGTTTGCCCAAGTTCATGTCCATTGCATCAGGGATTCCATCCAGCCATCTCATCCTCTGATGCCCTCTTCTCCTTCTGCCCTCAGTCTTTCCCAGCATCAGGGACTTTTCCAATGAGTAGTCTGTTCCCATCAAATGACTAAAATACTGTAGCTTCAGCTTCAGCATCAGTCCTTCCAAGGAGTGTTCGAAGTCAACGGTGTTGCTGCTGCTGCTAAGTCGCTTCAGTTATGTCCGACTGTGTGTGACCCCATAGATGGCAGCCCACCAGCCTCCCCCGTCCCTGGGATTCTCCGGGCAAGAACACTGGAGTGGGTTGCCATTTCCTTCTCTAATGAGTGAAAGTGAAAAGTGAAAGTGAAGTTGCTCAGTCGTGTCCGACTCTTCGTGACCCCATAGACTACAGCCTACCAGGCTCCTCCATCCATGGGATTTTCCAGGCAAGAGTACTGGAGTGGGTTGCCATTGCCTTCTCTGCAATGATGTTGATTTCATCCCTAATCCTGGCCTAATCGGGACAGTTTTTGAGAACAAGGCAGAGGCACATTTCTAGAACTGAGTCTGAGCTGGGCACCAGGAATCTGGAAGAGCAACGTGGGACCGTGTTTTGAAAATAAGACAGAGGCCAAGTTACCAGCGTCACACCACAAGGCCGGAGTCAGAGACCATGGGTAACTTGATGGTGGTTCCCACAGCTTTGGGTGGCTGCCTCCCCAGATCATTTCCCTGAAGCCAGGGCTGGTCCACATTTCCCAGGGCTCAGGCCAAGTCTGCAGTGGCCTGAGTGTAGGTTCAGGCTGAGAATTAGGCTTCATAAAGAATAATTTTCTAGACAAAATATTAAGTTCTTACCCTCTCCTGGGTCACCTCTGTGGAGACTGCCAGTACAGAGGACACAGACGCTCAGTGAAGGAGAGAATCTGGGCAGATTGTTAACCAAGGCAATGCATTAGCAGTTTGTCTGAAAAATATGGCACTTCCCTGGTGACTCAGATGGTAAAGAATCCGCCTCCAATGCAGGAGACCCGAGTTCGAGTCCTGGGTGGGGAAGATCCCTTGGAGAAGGGAATGGCTCCCCACTCCAATATTCTTGCCTGGAGAATTCCATGGACAGAGGAGGCTGGCGGGCTAGGTGACGGGCTAAGTGTGGTGAAATTTAGGATGGATAGGGTGTGGATCAAGATTCGCTGACTGTAATGGAAACATAAGTGCTTCCTGAGGATAACCAACATTTTATACTCTGAAAACTATTATACATAAAATTTTTCTTGATACATTTCATTTTTCCTGTCTTCTGAGACTCAGACTTTTAACTCTTTGCTAAGGAAAATAAAAAGGTGCTGAGCAGAAAGACAATAGCAAAGTAAATTCATTCGAGAATTTTTACTCTGGGTAATCTGCTGTTAATGCACTGGCTAGCAGTTCCTTATAAGTATATGACTATTTTGCTTAAATTTTCCTCTTCCTAGGGTTCAGTCGACTCTAATGAGTTGGCCAAAAGTTTCATTTGGGTTTTTCCATACCATCTTACAGAAAAACCCGAATGTACCTTTAGGCCAATCTAATACAATTTGGGGTCTTATCTACTATTCAGATGATAGCACATTCACAAAGTATTGTTATTCTGGAACCATAAAACATGTACATTTCCTAATTGTTTTTTCTTGTTAAAGCCTGACATAGATGTTGACTGTTACACACAAGGTCATTAAGAAATGAAGTAACTGCATTTGGCAGGTGCTTCCAGATGAGATGGAGATTGTTGGAGTTCTTCAAACCTGAAGGCCAGTGATATGTATGGACTCCAGGGAAAAGTATAGCATTTCTTTTTTAATAAAATAAGCTTGAATCTTAATTTTATTTGTATTTACTTGTTTATTTACAAATATCTGTTGGTCCTGTTCAAGTGTCATTTTTTTTTAAAGAAGTATAGCTGATTTACAGTATCATGTTAGTTATTGGTATACAGCACAGTTGTACGTATATATACATCTATGTATACATATGTATTTTTTTTTCATATTCTTTTCCCTTATTACAAAGTATTGAGTATAGTTTCCTTTGCTTTCTAGTAGGTCCTTGTTGATTATATAAAAAATATAGTACTTCTATGTGATCCATAAAATTTAGTACAAATTGAGAACCAACAACATATAATCAGAGTTGAGTTAAAGTTTAAAATAAGGCTTTGCTGCCCCAGAAATTCCCTTTCACATGTGTTGAACTTGCCACCAAAATGAATATGCCCTGTGCCAGCAAGACTATGCTTTCCTAAAATTTGGGTACTTCTGTATAAAATAGAGAGCTGACACATTCGTTCAACAGGCATTTATTAAGCAATTTATTTCTGTTGTGTACTAGGGACTGGACTCACTCCTGGGGAGATGGTGGTGAGTTAAAAGAGACCCTCTCTCTCCCCTTATTTGGGTCCTGTCTCAGTGTCCCAGAGGCTCCTTACCTTCCACATGTTCAAAATTTAACTCCCTCTTTCCCCACCAGCTTCTCTTTATTCCCTGCTGCAGGAAATGATACCATAACCCACTCAATCACTGGAGTTGTACTTATGTTTGAGTCCATCCTCTGTACCAACCACATTTCCAGTGCCGTTTCCTTTTGTAAATCTCTCTTGACTCCACTCCCTCTTTCAAGACCTCTCTGCCACTGCAGTAGGTCAGGGTTTGTCATCTGTTACATGGGTTCATTCGAGAACTTTCTGACAAGTTTCTCTCTAACGAACTTGCCTCCCTGCAACGCCCTGCACCCTGATGCCAGTGGCTGTGGTTACAAAATGTAAATGATTTGTGTCACTTCTCTTAGGCTGCTCCTCTCTGCTTGCCATGCAAGCAAACAAAAGCAAGTGGCCAGACTGAACACTCGCTAAGCCTCCTGGAGCAGAGTCAGAGCAGGAAACTCATGGAGAAGGACAAGTAGCAGCTGGCAGACACTCTGCTGCCTTTTCATGATTAAAAATGATGAGATTCTAGATGTTCTAGACTCCAGGAGAGGGACCCTTAAGCTAGGCTGGCATAGTAATCATCTAATTAGGAGTGCTAACCCTTCCCCTCATGTGATTCAAAAACTGTGGTATTTTTGTACTAAGATACAGCAGAGCTTGACTTTGGCTTGGTTTATCAGCTCAGTGTTTGCAGGTGATGGAAAGCCCTCTGTAGTCATGACTAGCAGCCAGAGGACAAGCCTTGCACCCATGGGTGAACGACATAGCTTGCCAGAAAAGGATTTATCAATTGGCTCATGGATAGGTAAGAGTTGGCCTCTTCCCTGGCATGAGGGGAGGGCTGAGATCCTGCCTTGCTGTTGGCCCGGATTGAGGGCCTTCAGTGCCAGACCACTGCTGGCCTCAATGGTGCTTTTACCAGAGGCCACTTCCTTTTAGACTGCAAGCACTCAGTCTTGGACAAGTTAATCCTGCCTGATTACCACCTATAGATAAAGGTGGTAAAGGTCAGACTTCATTCAGTGGCACACAGGCCTTCAATATCTGAACTCTTGGAAGATATAAGATGGTATCAGCTTGGTAATAGCCATCCATCTTCTTTCCCCTGCTGCTTATTACTTTACACAATTGATTCTCAAACACGGGTTTGAAGTGCATGGGACCACTTATATGCCAATTTTTTTCAATGGTAAATGCTAAAGTACTACTTCATCTCCTGTGGGTTGAAACTCAGGTTCAGAACCATGAATACAGAGGAACCATGTATAAGAAGGGCTGATTATAAGCTAACATGAGAATTTTTTTAACTGTGCAGAGGATTGGGCTCCCTAACCACCCCTCCCCCTACATTCAAGAATCAGCTGTACTCTGTGATTACCATGTGACTTGCATTTCCCCTCAAAAGTTGTGCTTTTTTATTCCCTCTGCCCAGCATATTCTTCCTTTCATTGTCTGATAAGTTCTTCTTTATCTTTCAAGATCCAGCTAAAGCATCTTCGTATGTGTATAATCTTCCCAGTTTCCTCTCCAAAATCTCTGTTGCCTGCCATGTCAATTAAAAATCTGTTCTCCCCCTCCTCTGCCCTGCCCAAATTTGTGTATATCTCTGTCACTGTGCTACTGAATAGCTAGTTCACATGCTTTCTGCATACCAGAAAGCTTCTGAGGGCAGTATCTAGACAGGGCCTGGCACGTAGCAGGGCAGATGGTAAGTGAAAACAAGCTGAATTAACGATAGAAGGGGGAGTTGTTCTTCCAGAGCCTTTGCAACCACATGTCTGCAGCTTTATTCTTTTGGAAGAAGATGCTGCCTGTGCTGGAAGGACCCAGGATCAGTCCTGTGAACCTCACAATACTGGTAGAAGGAAAGGGAGTGGGTGTTAACATGATCCACGTTGTGTGGGATGTGGCATGTCCGAGATCACTTAGGGTTTCATTCTAGTTTTGAGACGAACATGATCATACAGTTTTAAAGTTAAGCCACGGTTTTGGTGCTGGACATGTAGTTGTTAAAATAAGTCCCCTACATATGAATGAGTTTTGTTTCAAGGACTCATTCATAAATCCAATTTTTTTTAAATCCAACAAAGTTAGCCTAGGTACCCAACTAACATTCGACTATATAGTACAGTACTGTAACAGATTTATAATACTTTTCACCCAAATAATACATAAAAATACAAAAATAAAAGCATTTTTAGTCTTATAGTACAGTACCTTGAAAAGTGCATTAGTACAGTCCAACAACTGGCATGGGGGCTGGCATCGAGTGAACGGGCAAGAAGAGTTACTGGCTGGAGGAGGGAGAGGAGGTGAGCGACTGTAGAGCTGAAGGGTCGTCAGCAATAGGAGACAGAAGACAGACTGCAATTTCACTGATGCCTGACATTGATGAAACGCACATTCACATCTTTGGAAATTTGCAACTTGAAGGTTTGTATATAAGGGGATTACTGCATTTTATTTTAGTTTGTTTTGCTATTATTAAACCAGTTTTCAACTATATTATTCTTGAGAGATTGTTATTGGATAGAGCTGAAGGGCATTTGAATGTTCGTGAAGATCATTTCTTTCTCTATCACATCTCTCTTCCTTATTTTCCACCATTGCCTCTCCCCTCCTGTTCTAGGTGACAGTGGCCTCTTGCCCAGGATTTTATAGTAGTCCCTTATTGGCCTTCTTCTATCTAATCTGGCCTCCGCTCTAGTTGGTTTCCAAATTGCAGCCTGAGTTGCTATTTTAGAATGCAGATCAGATTGTGTCATCCCATTGTTTAAAATCCTTGATCAGCTATCCCACTGATTTCAGGATAAGACAGACTTCTTAGGCCCACAAGACTCTGCCTACTCTTCCCTGCCTGGGGCTCTAACATCAGTTTGCATGGTGTTCGCTCTCACCCTTGACTCTTCACCTTTCTGGCTTGCTTTCAGCCCCTAATAAATACTATGCGCTCTCTTTCTATAGAGTTTTGTGACAGTCTGTCCCTTTCCCTGGAAGGCTCTTATGTTCTCTTATCTGGTTCACTCATGTTAATCCCTTGGATTCTGTTTGAGTATCAGTTCCTCCAGGTACCTTCCTTCAGATGCCTCTCATTCATCACTTCAGATTCAGTTGTTTAAGTATTTGATTCAAGGCTGTCTCTCATTTGAGATAGTATTCACTGTCCCGGGGACAGTATTTAATTTGGGAGGATAGGGAACTCTGTGGTACTGTTACTGAGTCCCAGCTTGTACTGCTTGCCACACGACAGGCCAGTCAGTGGAGAGATGAGATGTTTGGACAAGGAATCATGACTTTATCCAGAAAACCCCCAGACGGAGAAGATGACAGACTAGTGTCCCAAAGCTCCATCTTACCCCAATTTGGATTCAGGCTTCTCTACTAAAAGGGGAAGAGGTATGTCTGGTTGTTGCAAACTTGGATTGGTTTGCAATGTCTGGTTGGTGCCAGAATCCTTTTGTCTTGGGTTGTCTCCGCAGGTCAGGTAAATATGCAAGATACAAACATTATTCTCTAGGACATCCCTTAAACATCCAGGAAGACAAATGTTATTCTCTGTTCTTCAACTTTTTATCTCTATATGAATGAAAGTTTTTTAGCTTTAAAGGTCAAGCCTGGTAGGCAGAGCTTTGAGAAAGGGCTATTGTGTATATTTCAGGTTTGTTCTCTGTTATAGTATCTCAGTTATTACCCTGAAGCTTGGGACACAATAGAGGTTCAGTAAATTTTAGTGGAAGGAATGAAACAGCTTGGTTTTACTGTGTAAAATCACCAACTGTAATCTTGGTAGACCTCCCAGCTAGGTGCGGCATATATATATGCAGACGTATACACACACACATACATATTTTTATATAAGAAACTTGGAGTTCATTATCACAGAGCAGAGGGAGAGAGCCCCACATTGGATGCAGTCACTTGGGAAACCCCTAAATGATTGTCTGAGACTGAAGCCTGTAAGAGAAGCCTGGTGGTGATGCTCAAGGAGGGTTGAACAGCCCAAATAGACATTGAACCCCTATTGTAGCTACAACTTTAGTGCCCTTAGGTGGTTATTTATCAATACGGGGTCTCAGGTGTTGCAGTGAAATCAATCTTGCAAGATACCAAAATGAGGAAATTGCTCCTCTTTCCAAAGGTTTAAAATCACTGTCAGTGATGTCAGCTCAGCCAGGCTCTGCCCTCTGCCCAAGCAGAACTAAAGGGCAGGAGCAGTGATGGGACTAGAAGAGCAGGTGTCCCCTGGGTCTCCTCCCTGCCTGGAGCTGGCATCCCCAGGCTCTAGGCCCCCATGTTGAGGTCATCATGCTCTCTTCTTCAATCTTCCAGCCATCAGATATCCTAGCACCAATTTTCCTGCAAAACAAACTTGTGGGATTTGTATTTTGAAATGACGGCTCTTACAATACCACCATCTTTTCAATTAACATACTCCTTCCCTGCTTGTTTTCAAGGTATCTTGCCTCAGCTGCTGGACGGAAACATTTTTTAGTCTTTGTAGCACTACAGAGCCAAGATATTTAGGAAACAAACCAATCAATATAAACCAATATAGCTCCAAAACAATGTCTTGCCAGAGACTGTAATAATATTTTAGCCCCTTGGAACTCTAACAAGGAAAAAGATTTCAGCCAGATTATAGACACTAAACTAATATGTTGAGTGTGCAGTTAGAAAAATCATCTTTTGACTTGAAAACTTCATGACGTTTCTGGGAAGTAGTAAAAGCCATCAATTAAGTAACCCTCTAAGACTTCTTTTTCAGATTGTAATCCCATTTCATGAGAAAGACCTTGCAGCTAAAGTAGTAGAATGCTCTATAATATTCAGAAGGAAGAAGATAGAACAGATCAAAAATTAAAAGTCAATGACAGGCATTAAGTTCTTAAGGCATTTTATCCCTTCATTGCTGACCTTTCCCTTAAGGAACAAATAGAGGCAAGGAAAGGTTTAGAACATGAAGATTTAGGTCCAGAAAATTAAATCATGGTGAGGATTTGTCAGCTGTGAGGTGGATTAAGTGAGGACTAGGAGACCTTGGGGGCAGGAAAGGCAAACTGTTATCATATTAATAAAAAAAATAGTGGCATTAAAATGTAATGGATAATGTCATGTCTTTAAAAAGAGAGTGCCTGAAGGAAACTCGGGTGTTATGTTTTAGTTTGTAAAACCACTGGAATCTTGGTGAATCACGCTTGCAGATAGTGGAGAGAAGTTGTAAGCTGAATAGGGCAGGAGTGTGTAAGCTATGGGGATAGGCAGAGCAGATATGGGGAAGTGGGCACTGGAAAAACAGTGGAAAACAGGGAGGAGATCAAAGCAATGTAGTTATTGGTTACGACCAGTCCATCCTAAAGGAAATCAGTCCTGAATATTCATTGGAAGGACTGATGCTGAAGCTGAAACTCCAGTACTTTGGCCACCTGATGTGAAAAACTGACTCATTTGAAAAGACCCTGATGCTGGGAAAGATTGAAGGCGGGAGGAGAAGGGGTTGACAAAGGATGAGATGGTTGGATGGCATCACCGACTCAATGGACATGAGTTGAGTAAGCTCCAGGAGTTGGTGATGGACAGGGAAGCCTGGCGTGCTGCAGTCCATGGGGTCGCAAAGAGTTGGATACGACTGAGCGACTGAACTGAACTGAAGTGGTTAATTAAGGTTAGTAATGGCTAATATTTACTGAGTAATCTTGAAGTGCCAGGCTTGGCAGGTTTTTAAATTATCAGCTCATCTAATTCTCTTAATACCTCTCAGAAGGTACTTTTATTTTCATTTTATAGGAGAGAAAACTGAGACTGAGGTTCAGTAAAAATCTCAAGGCCACACAGTTGGTGGGAGAAGCTCTGACTCTTGTCATTTTTTTGTGTGTTACATCCTCCATGACTTTTGAGTCTTTTCCATGACCTGGACACTTAGAGAATGATGGACAAATAATATAGATGTATTACATTACATGTATAAATATGCAGTCTGTATATGTTATTCTTCTGTCTGCAAAGTTTTCTTCAGTTAGGATGTGTTTGAGAAGTGCTGAGGGTTAAATTGGCCAACCTTGAACTTTCTATTGCCAGTGCTGCTGTGGGGTTGGCATTATGTTTAGTACACTTGAAAAGAAATCATTCTAGCCTTGAAAATCACCCTGTCAATGCACATTTTTTCTCACTAAGTCAGTTAAGGGTTATGTGAGCCAAATGGTCCATCAAAGCTGCTGCTGACAAAACAGTGAAAGCTTCATTTACTTGAGAATCTTATTGGTAAGTGCAAAAAAGAAAAAAGAATTCTGTGTGTCTCTGGGAAATGAAAGACATCATGGAACTATCCTACAGCACATGAAAGGCTGCCATAAATGCAGGAGAGACAGGGTAGAAGTGAGGAGTGTATGCAAATGAAGATGGCCAAACAAATAAAAAAGAGACATAATGGAGTTTCAAATATGTTTCAATTTACTAATTATGACTCTACAACAAGCATATATGCAAATAAAGCAAAAAGTATAAGCTGCTTATAACTCCTCTACAAGTTCCTTAATTGCAATACTTCTATTTAGGAGAAGAATAATGTTGAACATATTTTTGTTATAATTCACTGTTCTTATTTTAAATTAGAAACAATAGGTACATTTATTTAAATAAATGTATTATTTCTAATTTAAAGTAAATTTATGAAACTGTTACCTTTTAAGTAAAATGTCTAATAAATATTCATGAAAATCAAATATGTTAAATAAAATCTATGAAAGAGTGAGTTAATTATATTTTTTAAATTGGTGCCTAGATGGTAAAGTGTCTGCCTGCAATGTGGGAAAACTGGGTTCAGTCCCTGGGTCAGGAAGATCTCCTGGAGGAAGGCATGGCAACCCATTTCAGTATTCTTGCCTGCAGAATTCCATGGACAGAGGAGTCTAGCGGGCTATAGTCCATGGGGTCTCAGAGTCGGACACAACTGTGTGACTAACACACACTTAACACACACACAGTGAAGTGTAGATATACTGTACAGCTGTAGTTGGCTGAGAACTTACCATGTGCCAGGCGTTTTGCTAAATGTTTCATCTGGTAAAGGTTTTATCATCTCCATTTTACATGTAGAAATTAAGGCTGAGAGATGTTAATGTGATCCAGGTCTCCCAGCTAGAAACTGGTTCCAAGCTGAGTCTGGATTTGAATTTAGGCCCACTGATGCAAACTGTGAATATATCCATTTAAACTGCACTGCTTTTCTTCAGATTAAGTAACCGCCACAGAATGATTACAACACAATAAACTCTCTCCCTTAGTATGTCTGGGAGAGATAGCTGTAAATATATAAGGAGAATTCCGTTGTGCTTTTCTTATGGAAATGAACGAATACTTGCTCAGTTGCTAACTTTTGTTGATATGACCCAAGTTATTTTCAATGTAGGGTACACTGGTGTCAGTGAACTTGGTACAGTTTTTTTCTGGTGAGAAATTTCACGGTGTATATCAAAAGCCTTAAATATGTGCTTGTTATCTGACCCAGTGATTCCGTATAGTAAGGATTTACTTTAAAATAACTGATCAAGTTCTCAAGGTTATATGTACCAGGTCAGTATATATATATTCCTCATGTGGAATTCTGTGTGTATGGGTTAGGAATGACAGTCCATGAGGAATTCTGTGTGGAATGGGTTAGGGATGACAATCTTTCTGGAAGGCAATCTTGAAGAGGCTCTTGCTCGATGCTTTACATAAAATTAAGCCAACTTGATTGTTTATACAAAAGGAGAAAGAAGAATGGATTCATCTGTTCTTCCCCATGCACCTTCCTGGATTTGCCACAATCTGAAGATGTTTATAGCAGTGTTATTTGACATAAGTGAAAAATTAGGAACCACTTAAAATACTCATGGGGCTTTCCAGGTGGCCCTAGTGGTAAACAACCCACATGTCAATGCAGGAGACGCCAGAGACTCCAGTTCGATCCCTGGATTGGGAAAACCCTAACGGGAGGAAATGGCAACCCACTCCAGTATTCTTGCCTGGAGAATCCCATGGACAGAAGAGCCTGGCAAGCTATGATCCATGGAGTCAAAAAGAGTTGGACACGACTGAAGCAACTTAGCACTAGCACTAAAATACTCACAGTAAGAAATTGGTTAAATTATGAGCCACCTATCCAGTCAAATAATATCCTGGCATTAAAATAATGCCCATGATATCTTGTTAAATAAGGTATGCACACTTGTTAAATAAGCTTGCATGTTGCAATAGCAGGGATAAGATGATCCCATTTTGGTTAGAAAACAAACAACTGTTTGGAATGAGAGGCTTCAGCCACTAAAGTTGAGAAATCACAGTGGGTAATATCTGAATATGACAATATTATTTTAAAGCAAGGCTTAGGGAGACTTCTCAAAAAACTTTCCATCTGTTGTCAATTCATGTCCTGAATGCTTCACAGACTGCCTTCTGAAAGGACCTGTTTCTTTTCTGGGCCTGAAAAGGGGAAGAGAGTCTTCCCCAGTTTTTGGCTAAAGGTTC
Organism: Cervus canadensis; assembly: GCF_019320065.1. NCBI lineage: Eukaryota > Metazoa > Chordata > Mammalia > Artiodactyla > Cervidae > Cervus > Cervus canadensis. The sequence goes on along the minus strand of NC_057406.1, from coordinate 30,897,923 downwards.
TCTAACACATGTATTTCCCTATGTATTTCTGAATAACTGAAGATTGACTCTCGTCTCTAGCTTCCTGTGCTATGTGCTATGCTGAGTTGCTCAGTCGTGTCTTTGACTCTTTGCAACCCCAGGGACTGTAGCCTACCACCACCCTCTGTCCATGGGATTCTCCAGGCAAGAATACTGGAGTGGGTTGCCATGCCCTTCTCCTCTCGCGTCCTACTCTGAATAAATATAAACCTGCTAAGGCCCTCCCTGGGTTCTAGAGGAAAAATTGCCATCCAGCAAGCCAAAACTGGCCCTCGAGTATATTTTGTTTGGCTTTTACTGTTTTTGTTTTTTTTAAAAAGCCATATGAACTATACGATCAATATTAAAGACTAGATTTCATATAAAAATACGGATTTTTCGTTTTCCTTAGAAAAAACATCAGTATATCTGGCAGCACGGGGTCCCAGTGCCCATCAACAGAGTATGGATCAGTTCCTGATCTTTTTTATTTGATCAGGTGTCCTCCGTTTACCCCAGTCCTCAGCACTCCCTATTGTTTTCCTTCCATTCTGCTTGTGCTTCCAACCTGGATTCTGTAGATGTGGGATTTTGCAACTTCTCTATGCTAGACTCTTTTTAGCTCAGCTGCGTATCCTTAACCTTTATACCAGTGGTCTGAGAAAGTTAACAGATTTGCTTCATTTGCTTATATTCTTGGCATTTCTGGGTAGGTAAATCAATCATGTCAATGGACATGGGTTTGAGCAAGCTCTGGGAGTTGGTAAAGGACAGGGAAGCCTGGCCTGCTGCAGTCCATGGAGTCGCAAAGAGTCGGACACGACTGAGCAACTAAACTGAACTGAAATCAGTCAATCAAATGAAAACATCTATATATACTGACCACAATAAGTATGTAGATGCTTTCATTGTACTTACTGTGATCACTGTATAATGTCTGAGGACGTTAGGAGTTATAAGACATACTTTATACTCTTGGGTGGCATATTCTCCATTTGTGGAGGATGATTGTATACATACAATGGAGGACAGGAATTAATACCAAATGCCTAGTGTCTAGAGTGTCTGGTTCGAGGGAGTGACAGCTCTGTAGGTTTTTTGGTGGCAGTGGGAAGGACTGTGGATGACGATCCCAGAAGATGAGATTGGTCAGGGGAAGTTTTAAGGAAGGAAGACCTTAGCCTGTATTTGAGAGTTGGCAGAATCTGGAGACTCACAATCTTTATCGTGCACATGAACTTTATAGAACTTCAGCTTTTCATGGGCTTCCTGCCGGGGTCCAGCCTCGGCAGGATCCAGGGGTACCCTCAGGATGAACGGCGTCTGCGAGAGAAAGAGAGAGAGAGACAGAGAGAGACAGAGAGACAGAGAGAGAGGGACCAGACGGGGGGTGCAGCAGAGTCTGGCAAATCTTTATTTTTTACCATAGCTTTTATATTCTAAGTTAGTACATTTTTAAGGGGAAGATAGTTTAATATTACATCAGCTTATCCTTCACGAAACCAGGGTGTTTTCTGCATACTTCTTTGTGAGAGTCTTGTACATTATCTTCTGGCCATGGGGCCTATTGACATTTTATGACCTAGGTGAATGCAAAGCCATTTCCCGTAATCTATTCTTTGTTGAACACAAAGGTCAGTCCTTTTGCAGAAGTTATCAGTTAAATTTATTTAAAAGGTTTACCACACACAGACTCTGCAACTCCTGTGAGGCAGCCCCTGTTTAGCATTCCTGGTTAAAATGAACAATTCTGAACTCTTATTTTTCTAAATCTTTAACTATAACCACTTTTAGAATAATATTTTATGTTCTCTAGTAGGGCTTCCTCACCCCCGAAGGGCTCTGTGCCTATTAGAGCCTTTATGTGATCAGATTCTTTATGCTGTGTATGATTAAGGTGTTGTGAGCAGGCATGTGCGTTAGTACGCATTTGCCAAGCAGGCTAGAATGCCAGCAAAGGGGTCTAAATTGAAACACTCCTTTCATCCTGGATAATCTTATAGGATACCACCATCCGGGGGACATATTGATTAAAGTTCTAGGTTGATTCTGTTTGGAGAGAGATCGGGGAAGGCCTTCTTCCTGTGTCATAGAAATTAGGGAGTAGTCTAATATAGCAAGCATCAGAGAGACAGAGATCATCTTTAAGGTGAGCGCCGGGGCAGCTTTTCGAAATCCCTGAGGTCCTGATCTGCCTTGCTTGTCAGGTCTTCTCCTCATGACCTTGTCATGTGTGGGATCTCGTGTTCCGGCTCCCAGCATCTCCCCCTTTTTTATTTTTTAAGACAGCCAGATGGATCTCAGTCGCGAGCTTCTGAGTGTTCTGCCGGAGAGTTCTGCAGGGAGCTGGGAAAAGCCAAGCGGCCGTCTTGGATTTTCCATAGCCCTGACTCTTTGATTTTCAGCTACCGTTCACCCATTTTTAATTTTTTGATTTAGAAGTAGACTGTTGCCATGTTTTAAGGACATTAAGATAGCACAAGTCTAACAGTGAGAGGTTATTTTTTGTAGAAGCAAAATGAGCTTTTACATGTACCATAATCTTAAATAGCACTTATTTACTTTACTAAAGTAACAAAAGATTTTAAAAACAAATATAAATCACTTAAAGGCAAAGAAATTCATAATCTGTTATTGAAAGATTCATTCTAAGAAAACTTCGTTCTCTTAACATAGAGTAGACTAAATTTCAGTCTGTTACCAATTTACTAGATAGCAACAGACAAAATTTATCAGTTAATCTTAGAAAAGTCTTTTTTATAAATCTTGAGGAACAAGCAGTATTTTTTTAAAGGCTTGAGAGTGAAACCATACAAGGCATGTTTAAAATCTAATTAAATTGTAATTAACAAAGTAGCCTGGTCATTGCTGTGACTTGTAACACTTTAACATGATAACTAAAATTATAACTGACAATATTTTACCAGGACATATCAGATTTTTATGAATTTCACATATTTTCTAGGATAGCTATATAAGTAACATCAACCATACAATATAACCTGAGAAGATTTATCACTCCTCCAACAATATTTCCCATGCAATTTAACATGTCAAATGAACTCAGGTAGTTTAATAGCTCTTTGGGATGTCTCAGGGGCCCTCTGAAGCATCCCAAAGTCAGCTAGAAGTCAAGCTATTTAGGCAGTTTTGTCAATAAATATCAAAAGGGTTTATAGTACTCTGTCAGGTAGAATCATATAGATCACTGTGAAATAATATATTTACTTAGCCAAAGTAAAAAAAATATTTTAAAGGTAAACATAGAACAGATCACTTCAGAGGTAAAGAAACTTAAAATCCATTATCAAAGGCAGTTCAGCATCTCAAGAAAACTTTTATTTATACACAAAACTCTTTCCCTGGGGTCTAGTTTCTATAAAACCTTTTTATCTCTTTCTGTACCCATTTGTTCTCCCATCCTGGAACAGCCAACTATAAGTCAGACTTACTTCCTTTTTCCTTCATAAAATGTAACTTCATTCCTCATACCTTCTTTACTGAACACACACATCTTACTTTCCTTAAGCAACCAAGAATTGACTTTTATATTATATTATCATTCTACAGATTGGTGAACATAAATACCAGTGACAATTTCTAAAAAAATTTTAGTGAACATCTCAGGATGGCATCAAACATTACTCATTAATAGTCCAAAATCTATAGTTTCTCTGTAAGGGGAAATTAGTGTTCAGTAATGAATGTTTCAGAATCTTTCTTTTGAATGATGTAGCTATTCAACAAATCAGTCACTTAATTTAGCACAAGCCTAGAAATTCAGGTTACCAAAATCTAAAGGGACTGTTTTAGAGAGACATTTCTAAAGTATGATGATTTTTAATAGTTTATCTAAAAGCTCCTATCTCATTTACATTTTTTTTGAAGTTTCTTTACTTGAGGTACTTTCCTTGCTGACAAACTTGTAACAGATATTACAATATAACAATATTTAACTTATAATAAACCTAGGCATAATGAAAATATTTTACTTGATGTTAATTACTCTAAGACATGTCTATATTAGATAGGTCAACAAACAAACATTAATATCAGGTATTTAATACTGAATATTTCCCAGTTCACCTGAACCTGGAATTTATTGTTTAATTTAGAATTATTTGATTTGTAAGCGCTTACCTTTCTTTAAGCCAATTAAATAGAGCTTATTTACAAATTAACCTAAAAAATATTACCCAGAGACAAAGACATACCAAGACATATTTAGACAGACACAGTACAAGATCTAGCTTCATTTTTAAAGTTTGGTCATGAATTAGATATTACAATATAAAATTTACTAGTTTATAAAGAAGTTGAAATAAATAAAAATTTTTAAAGGTTTTTTTCCCTTTTCCCTCAGTCTCAGGAGTTAAAGATGGTCTAGATAAGTGATTGCTGAGAGCCCTGGTCTCAAGGCACAGGGAAAGAAAATCAAGTTCTAACAAAAAGCAAAATGGCCATCAAAAATCACAACACAGAACACAGAGTTAAAACACACACATATAAACCTAGCAGTCCTCATCAGACACTCCCTTAAATACCAGAATACAGTCTCTCAGAAAACCTCCTATAGAGACACAGAACTTTAGATGTCCTCAAAGATTTTAAGAGGAGGAAAGGAAAAGAAGGAGGAGGAGGAGGAGGCGGGAAAGGGGGGCAAAAGGGGTGGCCTTACAGACATCTCCTGCCACCTGCAGACACCCAGGCGTTACAGGACTTTTCCCTGGGCTTCCAGAGAAGGGAGGACTGGAACTCGGCCCCTACCAGAAACCAGAATTTGAGTTCTCTGCCAAGAGGAGGTGATCAGTCTCCAGTCCTCAGCGCGAACTGAGGCCCTTCGACCAGATTCCTGCGTCCAGGAACGGGGGGACTAGAAAAACGGGAAGGATAGGAAGGGCTAAGGAGAGGACAGAGAGAGGGAAGGGGAGAGAGGTCAGTAAAGTCCCTTGTTCTTTACTAGTCGGGGCACTCTGGTCAGTTGTCCGCATCAGGAGGAGACCAGGGACAAAAGGGTCCCAGTTGCGGCCGCTGGGTCTGGTCCATTGGCAGGCAAGCTGGCCCCTGAGTACCCCGAGTGGTCAGGATGTCAGTCTCAGCGAAGAAGAGTCCCTACCAGTTGCAGGAAGAGGGACCCCTTCCAGGGCCTGTAACTGGGCTGTTATAAATGAACTGTCCGAGGGGACACATGTGCTGACAAAGCAAGAGATCTCATCGGAAAGGGCACCCGGGTGGAGAGCAGGAGGGTAAGGGAACCCAGGAGAACTGCTCTCTTCTGGAAAACAAGGACATTGCTCCTGTACAAATGTGAAAAAAGATTGAACACCAGCCTTTTTTACTTTAGTACTTCTTTTATTTAATAGCTGCAATATAACCCCAATAAAAAGCTGTCTTTCCTTTAACTCACTGTTACCCATTTTTGTTATTAATTAGAAGAAGAAAAAGGAGAGTATCTTAATCTTAGAAAAGAAGGAACCTTAAACATACCCACCTTCCTTACCCTACCTTTCTTATGCAGGGAGGCCTGTAGCGCCCTCGTGGAGTCCTGAAGAAGAAACCTGAAGCCTACCCATTTTCCTCACCCTACCTATTTTATGCAGGGGGGCCCGCGGCGCCCTAGTGGGGTCCTAGCCATCCCGAAGACTGAACAATGGTGGGGGGGGATTACCTTCGGGTTCCCTGTTCGTGGTGCCACTTGCCGGGGTCCAGCCTCGGCAGGATCCAGGGGTACCCTCAGGATGAATGGTGTCGGCGAGAGAAAGAGAGAGAGAGAGACAGAGAGAGACAGAGAGAGAGACCAGACTGGGGGTGTGCAGCAGAGTCTGGTAAATCTTTATTTTTTACTGTAGCTATTATATTCTAAGTTAGTACATTTTTAAGGGGAAGATAGTTTAATATTACATCAGCTTATCCTTCACGAAACCAGGGTGTTTTCTGCAACTTCTTTGTGAGAGTCTTGTACATTATCTTCTGGCCTTGGGGCCTATTGACATTTTATGACCTAGGTGAATGCAAAGCCATTTCCCGTAATCTATTCTTTGTTGAACACAAAGGTCAGTCCTTTTGCAGAAGTTATCAGTTAAATTTATTTAAAAGGTTTACCACACACAGACTCTGCAACTCCGGTGAGGCAGCCCCTGTTTAGCATTCCTGGTTAAAATTAACAATTCTGAACTCTTATTTTTCTAAATCTTTAACTATAACCACTTTTAGAATAATATTTTTGTGTTCTCTAGTAGGGCTTCCTCACCCCCGAAGGGCTCCATGCTATTAGGGCCTTTATGTGATCAGGTTCTTTATGCTGTGTATGATTAAGGTGTTGTGAGCAGGCATGTGCATTAGTATGCATTTGCCAAGCAGGCTAGAATGCCAGCAAAGGGGTCTAAATTGAAACACTCCTTTCATCCTGGATAATCTTATAGGATACCGCCGTCCGGGGGACATATTGATTAAAGTTCTAGGTTGATTCTGTTTGGAGAGAGATCGGGGAAGGCCTTCTTCCTGTGTCACAGAAATTAGGGAGTAGTCTAATATAGCAAGCATCAGAGAGACAGAGATCATCTTTAAGGTGAGCGCCGGGGCAGCTTTTCGAAATCCCTGAGGTCCTGATCTGCCTTGCTTGTCAGGTCTTCTCCTCATGACCTTGTCATGTGTGGGATCTCGTGTTCTGGCTCCCGGCAGCTTCCCTTGTGTCTCAGCTGGTAAACAATCCGCCTGCAATGTGGAGGACCTGGGTTTGATCTTTGGATTGGGAAGATCCCCTGGAGAAGGGAAAGGGTACCCACTCCAGTATTCTGGCCTTGAAAAGAGTCAGACACGCCTGAGTGACTTTCACTTTCAGTTTTTCACGCTGTACTCAGTGATTCAAGAGGGCTGAGGTGGGACCAAGAATATTGTTGTTCAGTCGATTAGTAGTTGTGTCTGACCCTTTTGCGATCCTATGAACTGTAGCCCACCAGACTCCTCTGTCCATGGGATTTCCCAGGCAAGAATACTGGAGTGGGGTTGCCATTTCCTATTCCAGGGGATCTTCCCGAACCAGGGATCTAATCTGCATTTCCTGCAATGGCAGGTGGATTCTTTACCGGTGATCCACCAGGGAAGCCCAGGACCAAATATCAGTTCAGTTCAGTTCAGTCAGTCAGTCGTGTCCGGCCAAGAATACTCATCGCAACTCTGCAGGGCAGGGTGATTCTGATTTCCCAGACAAGAATACTGGAGTGAGTTGCCATGCCATCCTTCAGGGGGTTTTCCCAGCCCAGGAATTGAACCCACACCTCCTGCAGCTCCTGCATTGCAGGCAGATTCTTACCCATTGAGCCATCTTTTATATATAGCAGTGTGTATATTTCAGGGCTTTCCAAGTGGCTCAGTTAATAAAGAATCCGTCTGCAATACAAGAGATGCAGGCAGACACCAGTACGATCCGTGGGTTGGGATGATTCCCTGCAGGAGGGACAACCCACTCCAGTATTCTTGCCTGGAGAATCCCGTGGACAGAGGAGCCCAGCAGGACTACAATCCAAAGGGTCACAGAGAATCAGACGGGACTGAGCATGCATGCATTCCTGTATAAAACAGATATGTAATAAGAACCTACTGCATAGCACAGAGAACTCTATTCGATACTCTGTGATAACCTATATGGGGAAAGAATCTTAGAAAGGATGGAGACATGTACATGTATAACTGATTCAGTTTGCTCTACACCTAAAAGTAATGAAACTTTGCCAATCGACTATACTTTAATAAAAAATTAATAAAAACATTTTTTCAAATGAGGAAATCAGCGGGGAATATTCTCTTCCAGAGTAACTGGCTTCTGAGCTTCCTACCTCCCCTAACTGTATTTTTTTTTTAAATCTGTCATCCTTACTTGTGAGAGAAAAGGAAAAGTTGTTTCCAGAGCACCCCTTTTCCCAGTTTTGCTCCCTTAGTCATCTCCCAGGACCTGCCCTCCCACAAACCTCCAATCAGCTAAATTTTACAGCCTCTAAATTCCATACTCACATCCTTACCTCTGTTTATTTCATCCTCCCCGATTCCTTCAGGGTGGCCCATGTATGTCAGAATCACCCTGCCATGCTTATTAGAGATGAGTATTCTTGGTCCTGGGCTTCCCTGGCGGATCAGCAGTAAAGAATCCACCTGCCATTGCAGGAGATGCCGGTTCGATCCCTGAGTCGGGAAGATCCCCTGGACTAGGAAATGGCAACCCCACTCCAGTATTCTTGCCTGGGAAATCCCATGGACAGAGGAGTCTGGTGGGCTACAGTCCATGGGGTCGCAAAGAGTAGAACAGGACTGCAGCGACTCAGCATGTGTATTTGTCAACCCCAATCTCCCAATTTTCCCCTCCTTTTTCATTTTTAATGGAAATAGTTCTATATGGGACAACACTGGTTTTTTTTAATTAATTGAATAATTAATAGTTAACTAGCAGGCAGTTGATCTGGTTTTGCTAGTTCAAGTGCTTAATCAGTTAAATTGGATTAACGGTTTAGCAGTCTGCTGCATTACTGAGTTACTGTGCACTATTTATAGTTGAAAACAAAACAGATGTCTTAATTCCTACCATATTTTAGTGGAATAAACATTGAACTGGGGATCAGGGTTTTTGCCCCAACACATCATATGGTAACTGGTTTATGGTTGGTTGTCACTCAGTAAATACTTGCTACATTCCCTTAGCTGAAAGGTGTTTGATGTTTGTGGTTCTTCATTCCTGGGGGAAAAAAGGAGTTTGATTAGGTTAGTAGTTTTCTGCAGTATCAAATTCCTTGCTGTGTCTCAGTGTTACTTTCAAAACTGAGAGAGACCAAGAGGTCAGTTGGAGAAGGAAATGGCAACCCACTCCAGTTTTCTTACCCGGAGAATCCCATGGACAGAGCAGCCTGGTGGGCTATAGTCCTTGGAATCGAGAAGAGTCGGACACGACTGAGCAGCTAACACAAGAGGTCAGTGGGGGAGGATGCCCACCTTGACCTCAGAACAACATCTTCTCATGTGTTTTCCTATTTCTTTTTCTTTTTATGGGGTCTTTCTTCATACAATCTTGTTTGAAAAACAAGAGACTTCCATTTCAAAGCAAACAGAATAACAACATCAACAGTAATAAGTTTAAAAGTCTCTGAAGTATTGAAGAAGTGATTTGATTCAATTCCACACATATTTACAAGCCTCTGTGCAGAGCTTTAGTACCTAATTCTCATGACTCATTGAGCATAAATGAATTATGTTTTTCTCTTCTGCTTTAGTTTTTGGAGTATTTCCTTGAATTTGTAGGGGATCTTACCGGGCAGAAACCTGCAGACACTTCATAAATATTAACAGTGAAAAATAATTTGCTTGGTAGATAATAGAGTAGGGAAGTTGTGAGCAGGAGAGAGGAAGAGGCCCTGGAGCAGCAACAAACGTGTGTGCTAAGTCACTTCAGTCGTGTCTGACTCTTTGCAACTCCATAGACTGTAGCCCACCAGGCTCCTCTGTCCGTGGGATTTTTCAGGCAAGAATACTGGAATGGGTTGCCATTTCCTTCTCCAGGGGATCTTCCCAAGCCAGGGATCAAACCCACGTCTCTTATGTCTCCTGTATTGCATTGGCAGGCAGGTTCTTTACCATTTGGACAACCTGGGAAGTCCTCAACAAAAGTATAGGGAGACAAGAAATTCAGGCTCTACTGGAGGTCAGCAGCTGTAAATAAAATGGTGTGGAGAAAATTTGGGGTGTGAGTATAGATGATGTGGTTTGAGAAAAGGATGAGCAGGGACTTCGGCATATTGACGGGTCCTGAATGTCTCAATGAAGATCTCAAACATTTTCGCCTGTGAATAAAGAGCAGACATATATTGTACTTTTTTTTTTTTTGATAGGGAAGTGATTTGCGCTAGCCTTTGTTTATATGAAGATTTACTGTGGGATAATTGCTACACACATTTAATGAGCATTATTTGATGCACTGTGAACACCTGTGATACCATTACTTTTGTCTTAGAAGAATAAGTAGTGTTTGCGAGTGAAGGAGGGATGGTAGACAAGAACCAGAAGCTGACTAATAGTAACCAGCCACTGTAAAATTACTTATGAGGGTGGAAAGAAAAGGAATATAGAAGAGCTTTTGCAGAGTTACACGTTAGGTGATATTGAGAGACACGCAAACATTACTCCCAAGATTTCTGGGCTGTGCTGCTGAGAAAATCTGAGTTGATTAAAAATAACTTACCAATCATTTATCTTGTACTAGCTAGACATAACTCATTTAATCCTTACAACTATACAAGGTGGGTACCATTATTACAAACGAAAAGGCTAAGACACTGATGTTAGGTAACTTGCCAGCAGTCACAGAAGAAACATTAAGCCAAACTTGGATGCAGGCAGGCAGGCAGGCTCTAGGGTAAGGCTCATCGACAGGAAGATGTGCTGCCTGTATTTGAAGAAAAAGAAGCTTTTGGTGGTACTTTCACCTTGTGAGTGGAGAAGACAAAAGTCTCACCATGATACAGGGTGTAGCTTCCTCTGTGGCATCTGTCACTTTCTGCTCCATCACTAAGAATCACTGGCCACAACCTTTGTAATGTGCATGCCCTTCGTATTTCCTTTCCCCTTGGTTTTGAGAATTTTTGAAGTGTGGCCAACCTCTGGCTTAAAGTATAGGGACAGCCTTCCTTACAGCTTTAGCATCCGTTCGTCAGAAACTACATCATTAACAAACTTAACCAGGAATTGAGTATGAAATGTTCAATAAATCTGCCAAATGCCATCTTGTTACCTACAGTGAGTTTGTGTGCCTGACACACAGTGAGTCCAAACAAACCCAAATGTTGCAGTTTGAAACAGAGAAAGTTTTATTTCAGAGCCATGCAAGGAGACAGTTTGTTTATGCCCACCCCCCCCGCCGCCCCCACCCCGCAAACTGGAACTCCTCAAAGAGTTTCAGCAAAGTGGTCATGTATGGATGTGAGAGTTGGCCTACAAAGAGGGCTGAGCACAGAAGAATTGATGCTTTTGAGCTGTGGTGTTGGAGAAGACTCGTGAGAGGCCTTTGGACTGCAAGGAGATCCAACCAGTCCATCCTAAAGGAGATCAGTCCTGGGTGTTCATTGGAAGGACTGATGTTGAAGCTGAAACTCTAGTATTTTGGCCACCTGATGTGAAGAGCCGACTCATTTGAAAAGACCCTGATGTTGGGAAAGATTAAAGGCAGGAGGAGAAAGGGATGACAGAGGATGAGAAGGTTGGATGGCTTCACTGACTCAATGGACATGAGTTTGGGTAAACTCTGGGAGTTGGTGATGGACAGGGAGGCTTGGTGTGCTGCGGATCATGGGGTCGCAAAGAGTCAGACATGACTGAGTGACTGAACTGAACTGAACTGAACTTTTAAAGCAAGTTGAGGGAGGGATGTGGTTAGGTTGCTGCAAACTTTTGGGTGTCAGAATTCTTTGTTCTTTCAGCTGTTTACATAGGTCAGGTCATGATGTTCCTGTAAAACTGCAATGAAACAACAGTTATTCTCTGTTCTGCAACTTTTTATCTCCATATGAATGGACTCTTTAAAGGTCAGAACCCTGAGAATAAGCCATCCTGTAACGTTCTTTTACAAAAGACGCAAAGCCAGAATGACTAAGCATAAGAAAAGGAACAGATCTAATATGGAGTTGGATTTGTTCTTTTCTATTATAATCTAAACTGATGTTTTATAGTTGGCTTCCAGAATTTATATCCAGATATGTGAAAAATACATAATGCAACAATTGAAACCTAAACTGATGTTTTATTTTGTTGTTGGCTTCCAGAAGTTATATCCAGAATAATGGATAGGTGAAAATACATAATACTCCTTAGAATGCTTCAGTTCAGTTCAGTTCAGTCGCTCAGTTGTGTCTGACTCTTTGGGACCCCATGGACTGCAGCAGGCCAGGCCTCCCTGTCCATCACCAACTCCCAGAGCTTACTCAAACTCATGTCCATTGAGTTGGTGATGCCATCCAACCATCTCATCTTTTGTTGTCCCCTTCTCCTCCTGCCCTCAATCTTTCCCAGCATCAGGGTCTTTTCAAATGAGTCAGCACTTTGCATCAGGTGACCAAAGTATTGGAGTTTCAGCTTCAACTTCAGTCCTTCCAATGAACACCCCGAACTGATTTCTTTTAGGATGGACTGGTTGGATCTCCTTGCAGTCCAAGGGACTCTCACGAGTCTTCTCCTACACCGTAGTTCAAAAGCATCAGTTCTTCAGCACTCAGCTTTCTTTATAGTCCAACTCTCACATCCATACATGACTACTGGAAAAACCATAGACTTGACTAGACGGACTTTCATTGGCAAAGCAATGTTTGGGCTTTTTAATATGCTGTCTAGGTTGGTCATAACTTTCCTTCCAAAGAGTAAATGTCTTTTAATTTCATGACTGCAGTCACCATCTGCAGTGATTTTGGAGCCCCCCAAAATAAAGTCAGCCACTGTTTCTACTGTTTCCCCATCTATTTGCCATGAAGTGATGGGACCAGATGCCATGATCTTAGTTTTCTGAATGTTGAGCTTTAAGCCAACTTTTTCACTCTCCTCTTTCACTTTCATCAAGAGGCTCTTTAGTTCTTCTTCACTTTTTGTCATAAGGGTGGTGTCATCTGCATATCTGAGGTTATTGATATTTCTCCTGGCAATCTTGATTCCAGCTTGTGCTTCATCCAGGCTAGCATTTCTCATGATGTACTCTGCATATAAGTTAAATAAGCAGGGTGACAATATACAGCCTTGACATATTCCTTTTCCTATTTGGAACCAGTCTGTTCCATGTCCAGTTCTAACTGTTGCTTCCTGACCTGCATACAGATTTCTCAAGAGGCAGGTCAGGTGGTCTGGTATTCCCATCACTTTCAGAATTTTCCACAGTTTATTGTGATACACACAGTCAAGGCTTTGGCATAGTCAATAAAGCAGAAATAGATGTTTTTCTGGAACACTCTTGCTTTTCCGATGATCCAACAGATGTTGGCAATTTGATCTCTGGTTCCTCTGCCTTTTCTGAAACCAGCTTGAACATCTGGAAGTTCATGGTTCATGTATTGCCGAGCCTGGCTTGGGGCATTTTGAGCATTACTTTAGTAGCGTGTGAGATGAGTGCAATTGTGCGGTAGTTTGAGCATTCTTTGGGATTGCCTTTCTTAGGGACTGGAATGAAAACTGACCTTTTCCAGTCCTGTGGCCACTGCTGAGTTTTCCAAATTTGCTGGCATATTGAGTGCAGCACTTTCACAGCATCATCTTTCAGGATTTGAAATAGCTCAACTGGTATTCCATCACTTCCACTAGCTTTGTTTGTAGTGATGCTTCATAAGGCCCACTTGACTTCACATTGCAGGATGTCTGGCTCTAGGTGAATGATCACACCATCGTGATTATCTGGGTCGTGAAGATCTTTTTTGTATAGTTCTTCTGTGTTTTCTCGCCACCTCTTCTTAGTATCCTCTGCTTCTGTTAGGTCCATACCATTTCTGTCCTTTATTGAGCCCATCTTTGCATGAAATGTTCCCTTGGTATCTCTGATTTTCTTGAAGCGATCTCTAGTCTTGTCCATTCTATTGTTTTACTCTATTTCTTTGCACTGATCACTGAGGAAGACTTTCTTATCTCTTTTTGCTATTCTTTGGAACTCTGCATTCAAATGGGTATATCTTTCCTTTTCTCCTTTGCTTTTCGCTTCTCTTCTATTCACAGCTATTTGTAAGGCCTCCTCAGACAGCCATTTTGCTTTTTTGCATTTCTTTTTCTTGGGGATGGTTTTGTTCCCTGTCTCCTGTACAAAGTCACGAACCTCCATCTGTATTTCATCAGGCACTCTGTCTATCAGATCTAGTCCCTTAAATCTATTGCTCACTTCCACTGTATAATCATAAGGGATTTGACTTAGGTCATACCTGAACAGTCTAGTGGTTTTCCCTACTTTATTCAGTTTAAGTTTGAATTTGGCAGTAAGGATCTGAGCCACAGTCAGTTCCTGGTCTTGTTTTTGCTGACTGTATAGAGCTTCTCCATCTTTGGCTGCAAAGAATACAGTCAATCTGATTTTGGTGTTGACCATCTGGTGATGCCCATGTGTAGAGTCTTCTCTTGTGTTGTTGGAAGAGGGTGTTTGCTATGTTCAGTGCATTCTCTTGGCAAAACTCTATTAGCCTTCGCCCTGCTTCATTCTGTACTCTAAGGCCAAATTTGCCTGTTACTCCAGGTGTTTCTTGACTTCCTACTTTTGCGTATATAAATATTTGGGCTTCCCGGAGGCTCAGATGGTAAAGAATCTGCCTGCAATGTGGGAGACCTGGGCTTGATCCCTGGGTTGGGACTATACCCTTGAGGAGGGCATCACAACCAACTCCAATATTCTTGCCTGGAGAATCCCATGGTCAGAGGTTGTGGGCTACAGTCCATGGGGTTGCAGAGTCAGACTGAGTGACTCAGCACAGCACAGGACAGCACATATAAATACTCAACATCATTCAGTTTCCAGAGATGCAGCCTCTGTAGCAGGACTATTAATAGTGAACTAGTCTTTTTATAATCATAATTTTATTAGTGGAATGGGGAATACAGATCTTAGCAACAGCTTTCTGGAAATTCATTTTGTGTAATTGAAGAACAGTTAACCTTTTTTAAATGGAAGGGATGTGCAAATATTCTATCATTAGTATTTATAAATATATATCCCCAGGCAAAGTTTTGGGTAATGCTTTTTTAAAGAGTTCAATAATTAAATATCTGTAATGAGAAGCATTTGTCTCTGAAATAAATTGACTAATTACTAGATCTTTTCATCATAAAAATGCTTAAGCATGCAAAGTTAAAAAAAAAAAAAAAACAGCTGAAATTTTAATTTTGACTTCCAAGGGCCCGGTTAAATAAAACTGAAAAAATAAATACCGGAAAAGCTTATTTACTTGAAATAACCAAAGCTGCTTTTGATTCAGCTGCATCTGAACATGTATCATTATTTTGCGTGTTTATCTGGGTGCCATACTTGCTGGGAATTTGCTTGTGGGAAGTTGGCAGTCTCTAGTTGAAATAATACAGTGGGGTACAGAGATAAGGAGATGTGCATCTGAAGAATATGGTTGGAGGGTTGGGGGCTTAATTGACGGACTGGTTAGAATGTAATTAGGTCCTTGAGCAGGGCAGTGCGATTAAATACGTCAAGGAGGGCATAATTAGATGGGTGGCTGAATGGTATAATTACATTCATAAGAGGGGGGCTGTAATTAGATGTGAGGCAGGGGGTGTATTTAGATGCTTAGGCTGGGGATATAATTAACATAGGGATGAGAAATTAAATTATGTGTGTGGGTGAAGCATAATTATATGTGGGAGTCCGTGTGGATATGTGGGTGAAGGTACATAGAAATGAATGGGTTGGACTGCAATTAGGTGTGAGTTCATGTTCTTTTGGACAAAAACTTGATATTTTCATCAAGTAAGGGAAAGCACATGTTTTGACTTCATGAGTAATAGCAGCTGACATCTAGTGACAGCCTTTCAGGCCATTCTAAAGGGCTGCAAATCAAAACCCCCTGTTTTTCTATTAGGACTTGAGACCCACATCCAACAATGACATTGATTGTTCTTCTTAATCATGGCACTTGACGGTGTTCTAAGTACTGAAAGGTTTGGTAAAATTTCCATCTTAAAAACACAACTGCATGACTAGGAGGACTTACTTTTCCTTCCTATTAAAGAGGAATTTGAAAGGTAACAAAAGAAAAGATTTCCCGTGAATTCTGATGTGTTAAAATAGAAATGCCAACTCCTCTAGCTACAAGTATCAGCATTAAGTTACGTGCGTAACAAAACCAACAAAATTTAGCTTGACAGCCTCATCTTTTTTGTTTGTTTATGAAACCATGTTTATTCAAAAATATTTATGGCATTTCTCCCCTTTCCACCAAGTATAAAAGCAACAAGGTGAGGAATAGAGGTTATAGATGAAATAGTAATAGAGGGATTGAAGAAAGCTAGAGGAAGAAGAATCTAGAGCAGTGGGTAGGTGAAGATCACTCAGTGAGTCTGAGAAACTTATATTGAATCAGTGAAGTATGGTGAGAGTTATAATAACCTGAGTATCCTGTATTAAACTTGAAACAGTAGTGTCTTTTGTTGCCATCTTCAAAAGCAAGAGAGTATTTTAAAATACAAGTTCAGAAGCTGACTTGCTTAACTATAAAGCCATAAGTAAAAGCACAAAATATGCCCCAGGCCTTTAGGTGGAAGAAAAATGTCACAACTCCCAGCACTATGGTAATTCTAGTTTGACCTCATAGGGTCAGACACTCTCTCACTCAATACAAAGGAGGACCTAGTGATGTAAGCCTGACATCTCCTCAAAGAAGGTGGTCTTTTTTCCTTCTCTCACTTTCCCTTCTCTCACTTCCCTTTGATTATAAAATTGTAGTCCACTTAATCCTGGGGACAGAGCCCCCTTGCCTGCCAATTTGCATCTCTCACAAGCATCATATATTAATACATCTATTTCTTGTTTATCAAAAACATACAAGTTTATTGCTTACAGAAATTTCTTGATACTAAAGTATTTTAATTGGCCACTAGTCTGCTTAATCTGATTCAGCCTGTTACTCAATTTTCCTAATGCTGGGTACCCCAGAGCTGCTTCTCACCTGTTGAGGGCCTAAGTTATTTCTGGTTGAACTTCACTGTGGAAAGAATCTAAGTGGGACACTTACAGGATTTCAAACTTTTTGACTTCCTGGTGTTCCTACTGCTGCTGCTGCTGCTAAGTCGCTTCAGTCGTGTCCGACTCTGTGCGACCCCATAGACGGCAGTCCACCAGACTCCGCCGTCCCTGGGATTCTCCAGGCAAGAACACTGGAGTGGGTTGCCATTTCCTTCTCCAGTGCATGAGAGTGAAGTGTGAAAGTGAAGTCGTTCAGTCATGTCAGACTCTTTGCAACCCCATGGCCTATAGTCCACCTGGTTCCTCCATCCATGGGATTTTCCAGGCAAGAGTACTGGAGCCTAGATCTAAGGTTGTGCATGCATGCTAAGTTGCTTCAGTCATGTCGGAGTCTTTGTGACCCTATGGACTATAGCCCACCTGGTTCCTCTGTCCATGGGATTTTCCAGGCAAGAACACTGGAGTAGATTCCTAGGCCCTCCTCCAGGGGATATTTCTGACCCAGGGATGGAACCCGTGTCTGCTGCAGCTCCTGCATTGGCAAGTGGGTTCTTTACTATAGTGCTGCCTGGGAAGCCCCTGGCTTTCAGGTTAGTTATATTTATTACTTCAATGTAGAGACATTACAGCCTGCATCCTAGTCCTCAGTTTTGTCCTACCATGGTTCCGTAGAACACTTTTTATTCTTTGATTCTGAGTTTACATCAGTGTGTGATGCTAGTTTTTTATCCTTAATGCCTAAAAGTTACCCTCTCTCTCCAAGACTATTGTAACTTAATTTTCAATCAGAGGCGCTCTTACTAAAATCTTCTATATTCCTGTGGGAATAGTTACCACAAACATTTTTTAGCCCAGTTCTTTCTATATTAAATGGTTTGCGTGTTTCTTTTTTCCCATGCCTGTCCTTCTTCCCCTCTTCCCAAGGCCAGCTCAAACTCCTAAGAGTTTTAGAGACTGATGGTGGTTAACTCAGTCCTTCATAGAGGTAGTGTTACTTATCATTCAGGACTTCTAGTTATGTCTGTGAGATGGAAGATGAGTAGGTGATCGTGGTCACTGTCTTACTACTTTGTTGTCTTGCGTGGATTGCCCATGAAGAGGAGGAAGAAGTGAGGCATTTGGCTTTGGAAATGACTTGTTAAATAAGGCTTTTAAGGGCTTCCCTGGTAGCTCAGCTGGTAAAGAATCCACATGCAATGCAGGAGACCCCGGTTCGATTCCTGGGTCGGGAAGATCCCCTGGAGAAGGGATAGGTTACCCACTCCAGTATTCTTGGGCTTCCCTTGTGGCTCAGCTGGTAAAGAATCTGCCTGCAATGCGGGAGACCTGGGTTAGACCCCTGGGTTGGGAAGATCCCCCGAGAAGGGGAAGGCTACCCACTGCAGTATTCTGGCCTGGAGAATTCCATGGGGTTGCAAAGAGTTGGACATAACTGAGCGACTTTCACTTTTCAAATAAGGTTTTTATTCACTTAATTATAAAATCCATACCTGGATCCTCTGGAGCTATTTACATAAGGCAGAAAGAACCGGGTTTAAGTTCTTCAGTTTTTAATAGCCTTTGTCAAAAGTCATATTCTCAGCCAGGAATATTTTCATAGCTGGCATTTGTGGGTTTTTTTTCTGAAAAAGTCTTCCAGCCTGTAACAAGTCTTTTTACCTTCATTTGTACCATAAAACATCAGCGACTCTAATTGTTGTCTTTTTTTTTTTCAATCTTCCTAAGATTATCTAATAGGCCGGGAATCTCAACTGTCTTTCTTATGCCTAAGAACTTCAGTCCTCAGGTCCCAGCGTCATTTCCTCAGAAAGATTTTTTTCTTAATTTTATATAGCACTCTGTACTTTCCTATTTGTTAAATTTTGTGTTTCCTGTTTCCATGAGCAGGATATATGTCTGTTTTGTTCATCAGTCCCTTTCCAGAATTCATAACAGCTCCTACTCCATAATAGGGCTCAACAAATAATTGCTGAATTAAAGGCAACTCAGGCATCAGAGCTATTTAAGAAGAGACACAGACAGTGTAGGCTATGGACTGTGATGAGGATAAGGTAATCTCAGAAGCAAGATTCTGAATGGCTTCATTAATTGACTCTTTAGAGAGTGGTGGAATTTGTGTTTGTCTTAAAGTTTGGAGATTAAATTGTATGTCCATTATGGCAGAAGATTTAAATAGACATTTTTCCAAAGAAGACCTACAGATGGCCAATGGTCACATGAAAAGATGTTCAACATTGCTAATTATTAGAGAAGTACAAGTCAAAACTATGGTGAGGTACCACCTCACGGTGGTCAGAGTAACCACCATTAAAAAAATCTACAAACAGTAAGTGCTGAAGAGGATGTGGAAAAAAGGTAACCGTCCTACACCGTTAGTGGGAATGCAAATTGGTGCAGCCATTGTGAAAAGCAGTGTGGGGATTCCTCAAAAAACTAAAACTGGAGTTGTCATATGATCCAATAATCCCATTCCTGGGCGTATGCCTGGGCACAGTGATAATTCAAAAAGATACATGCACCCCTAAATTCATAGCAGCACTATTCACAATAACCAAAACTTGGAAACAGCCTAAACGTTCATCGAAAGACAGTGGATAAAGAAGATGGGACAGTGCTCAGCCATAAAAAAGAATGAAATAATACAATTTGCAGCAATATGGATGGACTTAGAGATTATCATACTAAGTGAAGTAAGTCAGAGAAGAACAAATATATGATATTGCTTATATGTGGAGTCTCAAATATGACACAAGTGAACTTAGTCTACAAAACAGAAACAGATTCACAGATGTGAGAACAGATTTGTGGTTGCCAAGGGGGAGGGGGAATGGGGAAGGAATGAAGTAGGAGTTTGGGATTAGCAGATGCAAACTATTATACATAGATAAAGAACAAAATCCAACTGTATAGCACAGGGAACCATATTCAATATCTTGTGATAGACCATAATGAAAAAGAATATAAGTAAGGAATGTATCTATATGTGTAACTGAATCACTTTGCTATAAAGCAGAAGTTAACATTGTAAATCAACTGTATTTCAATAAAATATATTTTAAAAATAAATAAAATAATATATCCATTATGACATTAAGGAAATGCCACTGTTTAAAGTAGATTGGATGCTCAATGGAACTTTTTGGAGTAGATATAAATAATTACCTTACGGAACAAGTTGTTGATCATTTCATCTATTCTTAGTTCGTGTGTAGAGCAGTGAGCAAAAAAAAAAAATATATGATACTTGGAATGATTCATACAAATATGTGCATTTAAAAACTCATTGACTGGGCTTCCCTGATGACCCAGTAGTTGAGTCCACCTTGAAATGCAGGGGACACCGGTTCAGTCCTTGGTCCAGGAAGATCCCACATGCCGCAGACAGCTAAGCCTCTGCGGCACAGCTGCTGAGTCCGTGTTCTGGAGCCCAGGGGCCACAACTACTGAGCCCACATGCTGTAACTGCTGAAACCTCTGCATGCTGGAGCCTGTGCTCTGCGACAAGAGAAGCCACTGCAATGAGAAGCTGGTGCACTGCAACTAGAGAGTAGTCCCTGCTCTCCCAAGCTAGAGAAAACTCATGCACAGCAACAAAGACCCAGCACAGCCAAAAGTAAAACATAAATAAATAAGAAAAATAATGATTAAAAAAAACCCTCTTTGGTCAAAGTAGTAGATACACCCTCAAAGGGCCAATGATAAAAAAAATGCTTTGTTTAAAATCTATGGGGAACCTTTGAAATTGAAAGCCTCTCACACAAGGATAAACTACATGTAATAGTAGTGGTCCAGCAATGTAATGATATTTTTTCTCCGGAGAATTTAGCTTTTTAGTGTTTAGTAATATTACTAATCTCATTTATATAGGACTTCAGAGTTTTCTAATAATTTTCAACACCTAACTTGATTTTTAATTTTCATAATCATACTGAGAGACAGATGGAATGGTTATCATCATGCCTGACTTCCAGTGAAGCACTGAGAGTTTGAGGGGTCTGACGAACCATAATCTGAATCCAGATGGTTAATATAATATAGTCATTGAGAAGATAGCCACTAACAGATGGGACAGTGATAGGTGAAAAAACTTGGACAAAGATTTATAAGGTGAATTGGTGGTCATGCAATATTTTGAGCCCATGGCTGTAGTCAATTTGCCTAATCCAGTCTTTCATTTAGAGTGGTATTTTAAAGGTTAGCATGAGGAGTGTTGTGGCACAGTACTATGTTCTCAGATCTGGTAGATATTTTCTTACATGGATGCAAGGAGATACCTTTGAAAAGAAAGAGTGAAGTTAGTACTCTAATAAAAATACTCCTTAACAGAATTATAATCTTTATGTGGAAATGGATTATCCAAAACATTATCAGTTCTTTCTATGTGGATGCATATGTGCTAAGTTGCTTCAGTTGTGTCCAACTCTTTGTGACCCTATGAACTGTAGCCCACTAGGCTCCTCTGTCCATGGGATTCTCCAGGCAAGAATACGGGAGCAGGTGCCATGCCCTCCTCCAGGGGATCTTCCCAACCCAGGGATCGAAATTACATCTGTTTTAGTTTCCTGTGTTGGCAGGTGGGTTCTTTACTACTAGCACCAACTGGGAAGCCCCCCTTTCTATGTAATATGCACCAAACGGAGAACACCTTGTTCCCACATCATTCTAATAAGCATTGATCATTGCCAAGTTGAGATATTCTGCATCTTAAATAGAACAATGATAGTATTATCTCAATTAGTTAAAACAATTTCACAGTATTTTCCTTATCAAGTCTTTCCTTTTTAAACTTTGGTGAGCTGTTTTGTTTGCTGTTGCCGATGCCCTGAAGAGTGCACTCAGGGCACTGGAGAAACAGTTATTGAAATGAAATTGCTGTGTGAAGGCCAGCATTGACCAAATGAAGAGGAAGTAAGCAAATATTACCAGCTCACACTCATAAATGGCTTCCTCCTCAACTAGGCTTCTGTTCAAAGGCTTTGAAAAATATATATATTTATATACATATACACATACAGAGGGGCTTCCCTGGTGGCTCAGTTGGTAAAGCGTCTGCCTGCAATGCAGGAGGCCTGGGTTCAATCCTTGAGTCGGGAAGATCCCGTGGAGAAGGAAATGGCAATCCACTCCAGTATTCTTGCTTGGGAAGTCTGATGGACAGAGGAGCCTGGTAGGTTACAGTCCATGGGGTCGCAAAGAGTCAGACACGACTAAGTGGCTTCACTTTATACATACAGAAATATTACATGTGTATGTGTGTGTTCAGTCTTGTCCGACTCATTTGCAAACCCATAGACTGTAGCCCACCAGGCTCCTCTGTCCATGGGGTTTCCCAGGCAAAATGGAGCGGGTTGCCATTTCTTCCTCCAGTGGATCTTCTTGATCCAGGAATCAAACCCACGTCTCTTGAGTCTCTTGCATTGGCAGGCAGGATTCTTTACCACTAATGTCACCCCAAATAGGTAAACACCATAGAAAATAGGTAAATTTTCTGCCATAAAATCATCTGTGTTAAGATAGACTTTGAGAATCACTCTTTTACCATGTATTCCCCCAAACTCATGGAATCTGAGTATTCTGTGGCTTGAACAAGTCAGTAGACCTTGCAAGGAAAAGGAAAAAGGTGAAAGAAGAGGGGGAAGGATAACGGGGGAACCACCATGCTGGTGGCTTGGTGAAATGCTTTACCTCTGTCGTTTCATGTAATCCTGTGCAGCATGTTCCCTCTTTAGAGACAGGAAGTGAAGTGTCAAGGAGTCCCACAGTCTGGAAGTTAGGAGGTAGTATTTTACCCAGGTTTATGCTGCTACCACTGCTTTCCAGAGTTGCATGTTCTGTGCCCAGATTCTTGTTCAGAAAACTGAGATTGCCAGTCGGTCTGGTCCAGGGACTTTTCCTTAACAATGGGGGTGGGGCGGGGGTCGGGAAGGGAGGCTTAAGTTGGCTTTTACAAAGCAAACTAAATATTAGTTGAGCATGAGCGAGACCACACTTTTCACATAAACTATATACAAATAGCTGCAAATATCCACATATTACTCACTGTGCTCAGATCAAGCTTCCGTTCTCACTTCTGAACCAGATCTGTCCTGGTGAAGGTTGCCATTGACCTCTGTGTTCAAAATCCTGTGGCAATTTTCAGCTCTTATTTTATATAATCTATCAATAGCATTTGCTGCAGTTTTCTCCGCTTCTTCTTCAGTATCTTTAGATACTTAAAAAAAAAACCAAAAACTTACTTTCCAAGACAGGTTACTTTCCTGTTTTTTTTCTCCCATTCCATTGGCCACTCCTTAGTCTCTTTTACCTACTTCTTCTCAGTCTCCTAACTTCTTTCTTGTTGGAGCATTTGGAGATTCAGGTCTAAGACCTCCTCTCTTTCCTGTCTAAGCTCACTCACCAGGTCGTCCTCTGATTTTAAATACCAATTGTATGCTCATCACCCCCAGCTTTCTATCTTCAGGGGAAACCGGTTCCCTGACTGTATTCTCCTATATTCAACTGCTTCTTTGACGTCACCACTTAAATGGCTAATGGAGATTTCATACTTAACATACTTAAAAGTGAACTCCAACTCATCTCACCCAAACTTGCTTCTGTGTTATTATCCATGTCACAGTAAATGGCAAGTCCATCTTTACAGTTGTCTGAGCCCCAACCTTGGCATTGTTCTGGAGTCTTCTTTTTCTCATATCCTATTTTCATTGCAACTCCGGTCAGGTCTTCCTCAAAAACATCTCCAAAATCTGCTTACTTCCGACCACCCCCACTGCTCTGACTCTAGCCCAGGCCACCATAATCTCTAGCCTGTCATTTCAGGAGACTGGTCTCTCTCTTTCTGTGCATGACATCTTGCAGCCTATTTACACAACAGCAGAGTGATTGTTCCAGGATATGACAGAATGCCACTCCTTTGCTCACCCTACCTTGACTTGATTCTCATCTGAGAATAAAATTTAGAGTCTTTACAGTATCCTCCAAAGCCCATAGAATTTGTTCCCCAACCTTCCTACCATCTAAGTCTCTGATCTCTTCTCCTCTGTCCCTTGCTTACTCATCTCCAGACACAATGGCCTCTTTCTCTTCATTTAAAACCCAGGAGTGTCCCTCTTCCACATCTGCCCCAGCGACTGCCCCAGGTGCCTATAAGGCTCACTACCCCCTCACCTTCAGGGATTTGCTTCCATATCTCCTGACCACCCTAGTTCAATGGCAGGTTTTCTTCAAAAGTATTTCCTGATTTTCTCATGCCAGTGATTTCTTTCTCTCCACCATATGATATTCTGTTTATTTTATTCATTTGCCTTTATCTTCCATTTCCCATTAGAATCTGCCCTCCTTGTGAACAGGGATTATTATGTCCTGGTCACCCAGGACCATACTTGGAACACAGTAGGCACCTAGTAAATATTTGTGGAATAAGAGAGCAGTTAACTTGAGCATAAATACCTAAATCTACATCTAACATATTACAGATCTTACTCGAGTATTTCTAGTATTGATTCAAATCTTCCTCCCTGGAGTGACTGAGAAAAATGCCACATATCGTCCTGGCTTATCCGGGAGAGTTGGGAGTACAGCCCTTTGCCTGACCCTCCTTCTCTGTATCCTGCTCTGGAGATCACTGGACAGACTCCGGGAAGTCTTTTCCATCTGCAGGCATATGCTTAGACACTGCAGTTTCAGTGCTGTATCTTCATCACCTTTATTGTCAGAGCTCCGGCTGTTCCTTTTACAAACTAGAAATCAAGGAAGTTAAATTTCCTTCTTGGGCTTTGCTGAGTGCCCCTTAGCTCCCAGTGACTGTATACTCCTGGATTTTCATTCTTCTGCTTTAATTATTTATACCTATGTGCATAGGTCATATAATCATTTATTCTTTTGGTGTGATCCATATGATGCCCTCAGATTCATCAACAGTGGTGACTTAATATGGACCTGGTTATTTTATATGGATGTAAGGTCTTCCCCCAGAGACTGCCAGCCACTGTGCCTGGTTTCAGCAAGCAGGAAACGCTGTGCTGTGGTTCTTGCTGACCCAGCTAAAAGAGACTGAATGTCACATTTCACTTCCAGGGGCTGTTGCTGGGTTTTGATAGTCCCTGGTACTATAAATAGCACTCCAGGGAACATTCAGGTACATGGGACATTTTCTTTGCAGTCCAGGTCAATGTCTGCAGAAAGTCACATGCTGCCTGGTTAGACACAAGTCACTTGCCCCTGAGTCGCTCCTAAGTTCTAGACAGACCCTACTCAGAGTGTGCATTTGCTCATAAACCCTGCAGTCGCTCTCAGCATGCTTCTGCACCTCTGTTGATGCTGCCCTCCCTGCCTGCAAAATCCTACTCATCCTTAAAGATTCATCTCAAGTAAGAAAGTTCTCGCTAAGTCGGCTTTACAGATGTGCCTTCTCGTCCCTCTCTGGCTTCCCCACAGGTCACCCTCACAATACAGTCTGTTACATAAGCTTATATATTCACACGCTCCTCACATCCCAGACTGTGAATCCTGAGACCTGTGATTCACTGTCTTTGGGTTTATCCCCAACAGTTAGCACAGGAAACGCTCAGCAAGGTTTGTTGAGCGAATGACTGATTGTATGAACGAATGAAAGTGCGTCCAAATAGGGGAGTAGAATTCATTTGAGTTTGTCCCCAGCTTAATGCCTTTGAAAAGAATCCAGTGCCTAGTGGGAATTTTTCCATTTTCCTTAGCAGTCACTCCCTATTATATGCATGGCCAGTTTGATACCCCAAATGTGGTTGTATTGAAATCCACTTCAGGGAGTTAAAAAAGAAATGTTTTTATTTCAAAGGAACGGGCTAGTTTGCTCCTCGCAGGCTGCCTGGCCTCTTTCTTTCTATGCACTCTTTTCACTCTGCTCAGTCTTCAATCAAATTCTCCGGTCAGGTCTGCTGTAAACAATGATTTGGTGAGCGTTGTGTGTTCTCTGTAGTGAAAACCCGCCTTGTTTTCTGTTGCTAGGCAACCCCATTCCAGCTGCCCTTGAAGAAATGCGCGGTGGTGGGAAATGGTGGGATTCTGAAGAAGAGCGGCTGTGGCCGTCAAATAGATGAAGCAGATTTTGTCATGCGGTAAGAGAGCTCCCACAGCGCGGCCTCTGCCTTCTCTCCTGTCCCTCCCCTCCCGCCAGCCCCCGGGGGCCTTTGGAGACCAGTCACTGGTGATTAATCAGCTGTAGCGTCTCTTCACCCTCCCTCCAAGTTCACATACAAGTGAGTTGAGGAACGGGCCCCAAGAAAGCACAAGAGAAGAAACACTCATACAGTATACTAATGCATATATATGGGATTTAGAAAGATGGTAACGATAACCCTATATGCAAAACAGAAAAAGAGACATAGATGTACAGAACAGACTTTTGGACTCTGTGGGAGAAGGCGAGGGTGGGATGTTTCGAGAGAACAGCATCAAAACATGTATATTATCTAGGGTGAAACAGATCACCAGCCCAGGTTGGATGCATGAGACAAGTGCTCGGGGCTGGTGCACTGGGAAGACCCAGAGGGATGGGATGGGGAGGGAGGCAGGAGGGGGGATCAGGATGGGGAACACATGTAAATCCATGGCTGATTCATGTCAATGTATGGCAAAAATCACTACAATATTGTAAAGTAATTAGCCTCCAACTAATAAAAATAAATGGGAAAAAAAGAAAAACTCAGAGGTCAAGAGGAGATACCCAAAGTGGAAACACTCATCTTATTTTAGATGATACAGTTGGGTGACTCCAACTTTGAAACGTATCCTTAAGACAGATTCTCAATGAATAAATGATTTCATTAGTTCGTTTCATTCTGCACACTTTGCTGCTTTGTTTTTCACAAAAGCGTTTGGAAGTAGTGATGGAATTCGGAGAGGCAGTGGATCTGTGCAGGACTAGGAGAACTGGAAGGAAGGAGGGGGAATACACTTTGAACAAAGTGGCAGCTTAGTAAGGGGACTGAGTGGAGTGGTGACCGTACTGGAAAACAGGAGGTTCCTGCAGGGATGTGGAAAGGGACTGCTAGGACACACCCAGCCGAGGATAGAGACCGTGACACTGAAATGGTGCCAACCTGCACCGTTGGGTGATTTTGATCAGAAGGAAAGACAGTGAGTGATCAGGTGGACACAGGCTTAGGATTGTCTCGGGGAGAGGGGACAAGGGGGAGGAGGGACTGCATGGCTGGAGAGAGCGTGAAGGACACACTTTGGAATCTGAGCTGGAAGGAAGTTGGCCCTGAGAGGCCTGGAGAAAGGAAGGGGCGCAATGGGGCCGTATGATGGGGCCATTCAGAGCCGAGGGAGTGGAAATGTGAAAGATAAAAGAAGATAGAAAAATGAGAATTAGTGTCAAAGAATGGCCTGCTGGAACATGTGACTTCTTGAGACTCTGACGTCAGCTTCTCTGGGATGAGCAGACATGCTGTAGACAAAGAGGACACTTGTTACTGAAGAAATGTAGGAGCTTGGAGGCTACTCTGGGAAGGGTCTTACATGATGGCCCCAAAGTCTCCTTGAAGTGGGAATAAGTGAGGCATTGAGGCTTTGTGTTGGTCGCTGAGTAGCCCGCCAGACTCCTCTGCCCGTGGAATTCTTCAGGCAAGAATACTGGAGTGGGTTGCCATTTCCTTCTCCAGAGGATTCTCTCAACTCAGGGATCGAACCTGGGTCTCCTGCATTGCAGGCAGATTCTTTACCTTCTGAGAAGGCTCTGGGGCCAGAATGACTGATGCCTCAAGCAACACAGAGGGCGGAAAGCTGAAGGGGGCTGGAGGTTGGGGTTTTGTGTTCACTTTTAAGAATAATAAGGATAAATAAATAATGGTCTAAAGTGACCAAAAAAAAAAGGTAGCTGAGGGGACACTTAGACACCTCTGGGCTCTGAGCTAAGTGGAGTAGGGGAGAGTAAAGCTTGTCTGAGAGCGTTTTAAGGAAGCCATTTCAAGGGGAGGGTCAGGTTCCTTCTGAGAGAGCAAGGATTGGGCTCCTCAGAAGACTTCATCTTACTGGTGAAGCCTGCGGCAGAGGGAGAATCCTTTTCTTTCTTTCCTTTATGGAGGTGCCCTGCCCTAGTTTTTCCAGTGTGAGACTGTGTTTTTCTCTCCACTGTAATGATTAATTTTTGCAATAAAAATAGAAGACAAGAAAGATAATGAAAATAGAAGAGAGGAGAAGAGGAAAATGTACTTCTCTTAATTCAGGTCAACATCTGCTTAGTGAGTACCTGGTCTGTATTGGGTCTTCACTGAGGTTGGAAACGGTACGTTGGACAGTTCCATCATGGACTTAGAATCTGGAGCTGTGTCATTGCCAAGGTCAGGGTGGCTCAGAGGTAAACGGTGAGTGAGTGGGGTCCTTCTGTGGGGAAGGGGTGTCTGGACAGAGCCCTCTGTCCATTCCACTGTGGGCACAGGCCGGCCTTTCCAAGCTCTAATGTGGGAAGGACACCAAGGCTCTGCAGGGTTGTGGCCATGGGTGAGCATGGTGAGCTGGTAGCTATAGAAGCGGAGACGATCACCTGGAGAGCAGAGTGTAGGAGGAGGGCAGAGGCACCGCTCCATGACACTGGCGTTAGGGGGGCTCTGAGGGCAAAGAAAACTCAGAGGAAGGACCAGCCCTTGCCACAGACTTGCTCTGTGACCCACAGCGCACCATGGTACCTTTGCTGCAGCTCAGCTTTCTGATAATCTCTGTGCAGAGGTGGCTGCAGGCAATTCCCTAAGCCTTTCCATTGTGGAAACTCTGATTCTGTGATAATGTGACTATCACACAACTGTAACACATTCACGTAGTCTAGTTTGATTTTTCACATTGCTCTCGAGTATAAGTTGACTTGCTTTTTCCAGAAACTTTGTAAGGAAGAAGAAGTGGAAATATTATATTCACAGATTCAGGAAAGTTAAGTGATTTTAAGATCACTTAAAGTTATGTGATTTTAAGACGTCTGCAATGTAGAAGGAGGCAGTACAATAAATGTGTTTTCTTAAATTATTCCTGAGCACACATGTGTGTGTCACCACATTTAGGAAGATGGATATTTTTTAAACTTAATGTGCAGAAGATCAGTCTTAAGCATCTTATGGGGTTATCCATATTTATTTATTACAAATACACAAGACTACATTTGCATTGTATACAATCAGTGTTGATATATTCACATTCAAAATTAATAAGTGCCTGTGATTAGGGTGCACAGCACAGGATTAAACAATGTTCGTGGGATATTCATGGGATGATGAGGGAGATAAGAATGAAAAGAATTCAAAGAAGGCAGCATCAAAACTAAAGGTATGTGTGCATGTACCTTTTGATTCAATTTCAAGAATGGTGCCGTTGTCATAACACATTTGAATCTTTAAAAAGTTTTATTTATAGTTCATGGCAAATAGATGGGGAAACAATGGAAACAGTGACAGACTTTATTATTTTGGGCTCCAAAATCACTGCAGATGGTGACTGTAGCTGTGAAATTAAAAGATGCTTGCTCCTTGGAAGAAAAGCTATGACCAACCTAGACAGCATATTAAAAAGCAGAGGCATTACTTTGCCAACAAAGGTCCGTCTAGTCAAAGCTGTGGTTTTTCCAGTAGTCATGTATGGATGTGAGAGTTGGACTATAAAGAAAGCTGAGCACTAAAGAATTGATGCTTTTGAACTGTGGTGTTGGAGAAGACTCTTGAGAAGCCCTTGGACAGCAAGGAGATCTAACCAGTCCATCCTAAAGGAAATTGGTCCTGAATACTCATTAGAAGGACTGATGCTGAAACTGAAACTCCACTACTTTGGCCACCTGATGGGAAGAACTGACTTATTGGAAAGACCCTGGGAAAGATTGAAGGCGGGAGGAGAAGGGGACAACAGAGGATGAGATGGTTGGATGACATCACTGACTCGATGGACATGAGTTTGAGCAAGCTCATTGGTGATGGACAGGGAAGCCTGGCATGCTGCAGTCCATGGGGTCACAAAGAGTTGGACAGACTGAGTGACTGAGTTGAATTGATAGTTTATGGGGCTTCCCCAGTGGCTCAGCAGGAAAGAATCTGCTTGCAATGCAGGAGACATGGGAGACACGGGTTTGATCCCTGGGTCAGGAAGATCCTCTGGAGAAGGAAATGGCAATCCCCTCTAGTATTGTTGCCTGGAAAGTCCCAAGGACAGAGGAGCCTGGCAGGCTACAGTCCTTGTGGTCACAAAGAGTCCAACACGACTGAGTACACACACACACAAAGAATTTATAATATGGGAATAATTAAATGTTGATTAATTGTAAATTATTCTTATTTGACCACTTATGGATCTATTTATACATGATTGATTAATACACATTTTGGGGACATCTTGAGAAAATTGAGATAATAACATATATTCAAAATGAAACAGTTAGTGACTATGATTAGAAACATGTATGTCTGATCCTAGATTATAGGGTACATGGACCATTACAGTGAAAGATGAGATCCCAAAATAGCCTTACCTATACACAATGGTGTACCCTATTACAGTTCAAGATGTTTTCCAGAATTGTAACAATGCCATAATTTCCTTTGCTTGGACATTTTCAGACACATCTTCTAATGCTAAAATGTACCCTCTCATATTTCAAAGTAAACATTTGCTCTGTAACCAAAAGTGACACTTTAAAAAAGTAATATCATTAAATATCATTTATCTTGAAGTTCTGAAAGACAGAGGTAACAGTGATTATATCCTGGCGAGAAATTGGGTGGCTCAGGAATATGAGTGAAGACAATATAATTTTGGTGCCTGTGAATTATACTCAATTATATGTGTTTTATGTATTGAAGTATACATATAATTTAAAAAGGAATTTTTAAATGTATTCTATTCCTTTCTACCCATTCCCCACCCATCTCCACTTCCCACTTCAAAGAATTTTCATTTCTCATCAATTCTGTGGCCACATCCTCTATGATCCCGCGCACAGTTACTAAGACACTTCAGCCAGTAATATCCTTTCATTGTGCCAATAAGCAATAAAGCAAAGTTTGGAACATGTTTACACAATTATGCCTTATAAGAAACAATTTGACGGTATTAAATGTGCCTTTTATGTAAATCTGTGTAATTATCAATTTAGGAGTTGAGCTAAAATTACAGTATGCTTTTTTTTTCCCTGAGAGCTGCAGGGAGATATCACAGGCATTCATACTTGAAGAGAACGTTTACCCAGAAGAACAGTTATTTATACCAGAGTACAATGGCATTATTTTCCAGAAATGGATGTATAAATATTATCCTTATTGTTTTAAACATTTCGCTGTGTTGTAGAATTTGGCATTTAGTCTCTGGAAGTGTATTTCTGAGGTTTTGCTTTGTGATAGGAGGTGTCTGTATAGTCAAAGGTGTGATTTTTCCAGTAATCATGTACGAATGTGAATGTTGGACCATAAAGAAGGTTGAGTGCTGAAGAGCTGATGCTTTCAAACTATGGTGTTGGAGAAGACTCTTGAGAGTCCCTTGGACGTCAGAGAGATCAAACCAGTCAATCCTAAAGGAAATCAACCCTGAATATTCGTTGGAAGGATGGATGCTGAAGCTCCAATAGTTTGGCCACCTGATGCAAAGAGCTGAGTGATTGGAAAAGACCCTGATGCTGGACAAGACTGAAGGCAGGAGAAGGGGATGACAGAGGATGAGATGGCTGGATGGCATCACCGACTCAACGGACACGCGTTTGAACAAACTCTGGGAGATGGTGAAAGACAGGGAAGCCTGGTGTGCTGTAGTCCATGGGGTCACAAAGAGTCTGACATGACTGAGCGAATGGACAACAAAGAAGGTATGAAGGGATCCAGACATATGAGCCATAGATCAACCTCCAAGGAACACACAGAAAAACAAAGTTGTTATTCATGAGCACCAACTCCTTTCATTTACTGATGATAGAATAGGTCGACTGCACTTCCTAGCAATAGAGTTTACAGTTTTAATATAGTGAGATTGATTCTCAAATGTTATGAAGGGCCATCAAGATTGAAGGGGAAGTGATGAATTAGGAGTTTGGAATTAACATACACACACTGCTATATATAAAATAGTTAACTAAGAAGGACCTACTATATAGCACAGGGAATTCTACTCCGTATTCTGTCATAACCTAGGTATTTGAAAAAGAATGGGAATATGTCAATATATATGTATAACTGATTCCCTTTGCTGGAAACACTTGAAATTAACAGAACATTGTAAATCAACTCTATTCCAATAAAAACTAAAAAAGCTAAGTAAATAATTATATTCATCCAAGAAAAGAGAGAAAAAGATGCTCGAATTCTACCCTGCGTTTTATCCTGGGAGTCCTGTTCATCTTGGCAGAGATCAGTTGAATCCCAAGGTCAGCACCATGGTCAGATGAGCCTGGCCATTATGAGTAAACTCATTCCCCAGCACAGTCCTCAGAAACCACATGGATGTGATGTGGACGCCTCAAGTAGGCTCTGAGACTCGGCTTCCCCCAGGCTTCTCACAATACTCATTGTGTTTGTTTTCAATGGGCACTCAGCGAAAGTCGGCAACTGGCTGACTCATTACTTTGTGGGGAGCTGTCGGAAGAATCAGGATCTTATTACCAAAGAGCAGATGAAAGGAAGATTCCAAATCAAGTGAGACAAATTTCTACCTCAGATGTCCTGATGTGGTGGGAGTCACAGGGGTAAATACAAGACATCAAGGAACTTGTGCTGATCAGCTGAGACGATTTTCAGACAACCCCATGTCCTGGGGGAAATTTGCCCGGGAAATTTTAATAGTTGGGAAATGGCTGGGGCCTTGATATTTGTAAGATCTCTAACAACAAATAAATGATGCTTTACTTTGCTGAAATAGTACAAAGTTAGAGGTGCTCTGATGGTTGGAGTCAACTTAGAGATATGGCTGGAGAGGAGAAATCAGGACTCAGTAATAAAAGAAAAATCCAGTGGAAGCTATAGACTCATTTGGGGTGGTCATAAGTAATAAAGATGTATTTAGTTATATTTATACGATCATGGCAACCCACTCCAGTATTCTTGGGGCTTCTCTGGTGGCTCAGTGATAAAGAATCTGCCTACAGTGCAGGAGACTCGAGTTCCATCCTTGGGTTGGGAAGATACCCTGGAGGAGGGAATGGATTGTTGACTAGAGAATTTCATGGATGGAGGAGCCTGGCAGGCTATAGCCCCTGGGGTCGCAAAGAGTCAGATGTGACTGAGTGACTGAGTTACCAAGATATGATATGTCTGATATGGGATATTTTTGAGCTTTTACTATGTGTGAGGCATCAAGGTAGGGACTTTTTAATACATTTCTTACTTTAATCCTTACAACCAGCTTATTGGAGAGGAAAAGTCATTATCCTCATTTTGTAATGGGGAAACTGATGCAGATGTCATAACTTAGATAACAGCCCACTAGTAGAAAGCCATGAGATTGAATTTGCAGTTGCAGCATTTTCCATTGTAAGCATTCATAAGACGTTGCAGTCAAGGAGAGCACCCAGGGCAGGCTGGTGTATGTGGGAGGGAGGAGGGGTATTTCTTTTCCCAGTACTCTTTCCCTTGTCTAGACTGGGATGGTGGAGAATCACTGCATTTTGTTGGATGACAAAGCATTTTCACTGGAAGTCAACCATACGTTGGGCATGCATGCACTGATTTAGGTGGCAGAGTTTGCCTCGAATGTACTCTTATAATTTAGAATTTGGGAAAAGAATGAAAAACAGAAGCAATTCTTCCTTTTATCTTGAGGCTTGTTTGTATCCACAGAGAGGACTATAGGTCCTGTATCTTCTAGGACAGGGGTCCCCAACCTCTGGGATCTAATGCCTGATGATCTAAGGTAAAACTGATGTAATAATAATAGAAATAAAGTGCACAAAATGTAGTGTGCTTGAATCATCTGGAGAGCATCCCTCCCACCCAGTTTGTGAGAAAGTTGTCTTCCAAGAAAATCAGTCCCTGGAGCCTAAAAAGGTTGGGGACCACTGCCCAGGGGCCACACCCCCAGACGCTTATTTCAAGTCTAATGCACCCTGACTTATCACCTCAAAGATATTTTGAATGGAATAAATTCACTCCAGTTCTATCTCTTTCCTTTAGTAGATCCCTTACCTCTCTTGCTGACATTTTCTTTCTTCTAACACAGAAATAGTTTTTATGACAACATTCTGAAGATGCTATAATAGTCATCTAACTTCTATTAAAGGGAAGAGGTGACAAAAATCATTTATTTGTGAATTGAGCTAGATTTAGTAAGTTCCTATTTGCCATGATACTTGACTTGTTTTAAAAGTATGTAAATCATTCTGAAGAGCTTGTTCTCGTTTCTCTAGATGCAATCTTCCTCCTTTGTCAAGTGAATACACTAAGGATGTTGGATCCAAAAGTCATTTAGTGACAGCTAACCCCAGCATAATTCGACAAAGGTAAGAATTTATGACTTCTGCTTGTGAGGAATTAGAAAGAAGGCTTTCAGGGTATTTAACATCTTAAAGACAGTGAACATAAATCAGTTTGGGAAACAAAGACAAAAACCATCTGGACAGGCAGGAAGGATGAAGGAGGGAATTGTAAATAAACTCGGCAGGATCAAGGGAATCCAAACACTGTTTCACGCTTCCTCTGGGTTTCTGGTTTGTGCCTTTAGAGATGGTAAAATCCAAACAGTGGATCCACTGTTTTGCTCAAAGAAGTAAGAGTATATCATATTTACTCATTACTACTACTTTCCAACTTGTTGGCTTCAGTCCCAACTCATTGATTGGCATTGATTGGTGAACTGAAATCAGATGGGTTTTATTAAAAACAAAGAAATGACCACTTTGCTGCATCTGCATGCGTGAAAATAGCAATATTGTGGGAGTGTAGAGGAATGTGTGATTATATATCACAATATAGTACATCACATGATATCTGGTCAGATTTGGGGGAGGAAATGGGGAATTCCTGCTCTAGTATCGATTCCAGAAATCTTGGCAGCTGCTGTGGGAGCTTCTGGGGGTCAGTCTCTAGCTGATGAAGCCCAGCGGTGAGCTGTGAGCTGTTTTTCCAAGGACTGCTCATGTGGAGACACTTGATCTCTGTGAAAAGAAGAGCATCACCTTTACGCTGGCCATGTACACCAGCAATTAAGGGTGAAATATCCAGCCAGTCTGGGCGCAGGCACTTGTCACCTAAGGAAGTCTTATCCGAGTGAATAGCACTTGTGTGTCACTCGATAAACAATGCTGCACTCCTTGCTTCGGTTCTGAAGTAAGTATTCCCATAAAATAAATGTTCAGAAACACACCAAACAATTTTTAATTTGACAGATACCATGAAATTACACTTCCAAAACGTACCATTTACTTCCTCTTCGATAATGCATCAGACTGCCTGTTTTCCAGTGTTGAAAACATTATGTGCTATTCATCTTTTAAGTTTTTGTCAGTTTGTTGAGTTAAAAATGATACGTTATTTTTTTACTTAAAATGTGTTGTTTTCTGAATACAAGAAAGCTGAGTGGGTGTTGACTTCGTATTTTTTTATTCTGTAAATTGCCTATATTTTTTGCTAATTTTGTGCTTTTTTCTTTTTACAAACTATTTTCCTGTTGATTTATAGGAACGGTTTATATTATGTATGTAGCAAATATTAATGTTTTCTTCTAACCTGACACATATTGTTTAATTATGTTCTGTCAGAATTCAACATTTCTATACAGTGAAATTTGTTCGTCTTTTCCTTTAAAAATTTTTTCTGTAGACAGTCTTCCTTACCACATTGCCTTCGATGAGAAAATATTATCCTAATATTTTGAAATTTATTAATTATTGCTAATATTTTACTGCATTTATAGTTTTATTTTTTATTAAGAAATTTAATCCATTTGAATATCTTTATTTTTATAACAATGATCTTAATTTTCTCCACAAAAATATATGATTATTATAAGAAATTAAAAGAGAAAAATACAAAAAAGATGGTAACAAAAAATTGACCCCAAACCTCATCATTTGTAGATAACTGTAATTAACATGAGATGAATTTTTTTCAGATATTTCTTATATTCTTCAGAACTTTGAGTGTACTGTTTCATTATCTTCTGGCACTCAAAGTTGCCAGTCAGAAATCTAGTAGAAATTTATTTATTTTTTGTTTGAGGGAGATCTTTCTTTACTTCCTCCACTAAAGTTTTAATACATTTCGTTTTTTATCACTGAAATTCAGAAAGTTTACCAAGACATATTTTATCTTAGAGTGGGTCTTTTTTCATTAATGTTGCTGGATACACTAGTGGAGGTCCTTTGAGCTGGAAGACGTGGGATGTCGTGGTTGGGATGTCGTGGTTAGGAGTCTGTCCACTAAAGCATGATGACTCAGGTTGCACTTCCCTCTCACCCACTCACAGCTGTGTGAGCCTGACTGCGTTACTTAACACTTTCTCCTTCAGTTTTCTCATCTATAAAG
This sequence comes from Cervus canadensis, assembly GCF_019320065.1. Classification (NCBI taxonomy): domain Eukaryota; kingdom Metazoa; phylum Chordata; class Mammalia; order Artiodactyla; family Cervidae; genus Cervus; species Cervus canadensis. The sequence goes on along the minus strand of NC_057406.1, from coordinate 30,861,791 downwards.
CAAGGATAATAAATCTTACATAATAGATATAATGAATTAAACTATGCATATATGTATATGGTAAATATGTGGGCATATCTGGATCAACATATTATAAGTATATCTATGCTTATTTATGCCTGCTATACGTAAGCAATATATAAATGTTAGTTATCATTAGTATTGTTTTTCATGTTTGTCAGCATTCTCTCAGATGCCTGATTATTTCTTCTTCTCCATTATGTTTGCTCTCTCTTTCTAGTCCTCCTATTAGGTGGATATTAGAACTTCTAGGCCTATTACCATGATGTGTAACTCTTTCCTTGTGCCATGTAGCTTTGTGTGTGTGTACATGTGTATGTACACACGTGTATACGTGTGTATACATGTGTGTACATGTGTGTGTACACATGTGTGTGTGTTATGTCCCAAGTATTTTAGTTGTGTTCATTGTGCTATGTAGTCTACTACTCCCTTGTTTTAATTGTATTTTTGTTTTCCATGAGCCAAATTATTTTTCCATAGCATTTTTTATGGCTATAATGTCCTCTTAGGTATCATGAAGATGAGTTTTGTGTTTCTGTTCTTTCTATATGCAGATTATTCCTCCTATTTTTTGAACTTAATGCTACATAGGTGATTTGACATTTTCTAAAATTTGTACTTTAGTTTTCTGTTCATTTTTATATGCTAAGCCTTTTTGCTGTTGGTGTATAAGGATGTATTCTTTTCATAATAAATAGTTGGTTTTAAAAATGTCACTGAAAACCAAAAATGCCAGTCAAATTTGTGAGTTAGTAACTTGACTGAATGACCCAAAATTAGTGCTCTGTACTATTTTTAGTGTGATTTGTTTGTTGACATAGCTAATGTTGCATAGCAAGGAATTAGTAAGAATAAGAAAATGAAACATTTCTCTTTTATAGTTTAGTTACTGACCCTCACTCAGTCTTGGGTTTTTTGTGGTTATTTTGAGGGGAATGGGAGGTCTGATCAGGAAAATATTAGAAAATCACCAGTGATGATGGTGATGTCTCTTTAATTCAATTAAGTGGATTGAGGTTCTGGGAAAATTGGGAAGGATTCATATCAGATACAAGAGAATACTTGCAGAATTATTTTTATTTGTTTATTTAAATTTTTAAAAATAATTTCAGATTCACAAGAAGTTGCAAAACAAACAAACAAAAAATGTGTAGGCAAGTCCTTTGTACCCTTCAACCAGTTTACCCCAATGGTAGTGTCTTGCCTAACCTCAGTATGATACTTTAACTCTCATTTTGAGTAGGGAATAAAATCACTTTTAAGAAAAAATAAATGTTCTTATGAAGGGGAATGAAACATTCAGTACATTACATTGAAGGGCAAAAGATTCTATTTTTCTACCTGAATATGTGGAATGTGGATTTTTAAAAATCATGTGAAAAAGAGTATTTATCTAGAACAAGACTTAAAGCAAGATGAAAGATTGAGATGGTGATTTTGAGAAATATTTTAACTACGGCAGGAGAAAACAAAGTATTTCTTTCCTTCAAACACAATATTTAAGTGTTTAAAAGGAAAAAATTTAATATAAAAAACTAATACCAGGCAAGCAAGAGTCGTTACGATTAATCTAGGGTCAACATTTAGTCAGTGTTTTGGCATGCCAGGTTCTGGGTTCTTTATGTGCTTTGCCTCATTTAATCCTCAGAATAATCCTAATAAGGAAGTATTTAAATGTGTGCTTTTACAGAAAACAAGATGTAAATTTTGTCATCTGCTCATGTTCACAGCTGCTACTCATCAGTCTGGTACCTCACCCAGACTTGTCTCAATCCAAAGTCACTCTTAACCAGTGACCATTGCACACCTGATCTTTAGAGATGAGCCATATATCGCCCAAGGAGACAATTGAGTTTTCATAAGTGATGTCATTTTGGAAAACGAAGTGAAAGTTTTTTCACTTAACAAAATGTATTCAATGTTGCAAGATTTTTGAAGACAAAATCAAAATGCATACAGCAGTTCCATTTTGTGAAATAAGGAAAAACATACCACTTACAATAACATTAGAGAATTTTATATACTTAACAATTAAACAATAGGCATTCCTTGATGGTCCAGTGGCTGGGAGTTGGCACTTTCACTGTTGATGCCCGAGTTCAGTCCCTTCTCAGGGAACTAAGATCCTATATGCCACAACTGAGAGTTTGCGTGCTGCAACTGAAGATCCTGCACGCCACAACCAAGATGGAAGATCCCCTGTGACCCAGCTAAAACCCAGCACAGCCAAATAAATAAATATATATTTTTTAAAAATAGAAATTTTCACTCAGTAAGAAGGAGCTCTGCTATAGGCTTTGTCAGGATATCTTGTCTAGCATACATTCTCATTTTTAGAAAACAGCTTTGTTGAGGCACGATTGATATACCCCCAAAACTGCACATGTTTATTATGTACAATTTGATGAGTCTGGGCATATGCAAACACCCGTGATACTGTCACCATCATTAAGGTAATAAACATAGTCATCACCTCCTAAAATTTCCTTGTGTCCTTGTTTTTTTAGTGTGTGGTAAAAATAAGAACACTTAATGTGAAATCTGTTCTCTTAACACGTTGTTGTTCAGTGGGTAGAAAGTGAACTCCTTTTGACAGCACCCAGAATGAAAGGATTAGTTAAGGTGTCTGGGACACAGATTAGAAAGGGCTTTGCGGTTGCAGTCACCCTCTGGACTGCACCTTTATGGCCTAGGAGAAGTGAGTTTATTTTAATGTGGCAGCAGAGTCTGTTGGATTTTCAGACCCATTGCTGTCATCGTCTTCTTTCCTTTGCTGGGTCTTGCAGGTAGAGGCAGTAAGGATCCCTTCATGAATTTACCTTCATTAACATATACCAGCTCTAACCCATTGGTCTGCAAACATTTTTGTTCAAATACTCTTTAAAAGAACTAAGGGAGGTTCAAAAAGGAGGGTACATTACATATATGTATGGTTGATATATAGCAGAAACAGCATTAACACAGCATTAATATCGTAAAGCAATTATCCTCCAATTAAAAATAAATAATTTTAAAAATTATAGTTTTTAAAATCCAGCATTATTTCCTTCATCTTTTAAAAGTTACCTAATATTTTTGGCATAAAGTTAAATTGTTGCCAAGTATGTACTTTTAGTGCATGCTGCATTGTGCATGTTTGAATATATGGTCACAAAATCTCAGACGTGCAGATTTAACTTTTTGTATGCTACATGTCCTCAGAGCAAAGCCAAAGCTCTTTGTCAAATTGATTCATTAAGTTGAGTTGTCTTTCTGTCAGAAAAATAAACTGACTGCCTTCTATTCAGTTAAGTGTTAACATGTAACATTTATATGGTTATATGTTAACCTTATATGGTTGTATATAACCTTATATGGTTATAAGGTTAGCGTATAACCTCAGTTCTGAATTCTAATTAGTCAACATATAAATAAGGTATTGAAATTGCCAAGGATTGTCCCCCAGGTAAAATAAGGCACAGCCTCTTTCTATTTCTTATAAAGATCTTTTTGCCTTTTCTCAAAGGACACTCTTTCAGAAGCTATATACCTTACAAATGTTTCTTTCCTGGGTGACCAGCTGGTTTTTGCACTCTGAGGCAATGCACCATTATAATATTTGGGATAATAGGAAGTGGAAAAGGGAAAATTATGAAAGTGGAGTTTGGAAAATAGTTGTTTAGACCATCAGATTAGTCTTGAGTAAATGTTTTCGAAAAACATGTATGTAGAGGTTGAGGATTTGGAAATTCATGGGGCGGAGGGAGTGTTAATATGGGAGCTTCACAGGAACAAAGTTGCAGAGGTGCTCATTCAACAAATATAGTTTGAAATCTACTCTGGGACAGAAAATACAGAGTTTAAGAAGATGGACAACTTATAGCCTGAAGTTACTCCCAATTAAGAGATATTCTGTGGTCAAAGTGTCCATAAGGGGCTTAAGGGGATCTCTGAACCCCTTTTGAAGTTTATTTTAAAAAATTATGTGTATGTATTATATATTATTTATCAGATTTTTCAAGGTTTCCATTACTCTTAATAGGTTTAAAATTCACTGGCCTAAACTGAGTCATTCTATATAAAAGACTCTATATAAAAGATATAAAAGGAGAGATTATAGTCCTCAAAGCTTGTTTCTCAGTTTCTGAATAGAATTGAAAACTCAGCCATTTTTGCCATAACAGAAGGTCAATACATATTTGGGCCAGTGATGGTTAAACAAATAAAAACTGGAACTTAATTGATTGCTTTATTATGATATTAAGAATTCACTTTTGAACTTTGAGACTCCAACTTGGGAAGTTACTATTTGCAGCCACAGAAAAGAGCAGCAATGTTCTCTGTGTGTGTTTCCATGTAGGCATATTAGAGACAGTAGTATCAGGGTGAACAGCTTGGGGTCAATAATTGTTTATCTTTGCTCTTGAGATCTCAGCAAGTATATGTGGGCTTCCCTGGTGGCTTAATGGTAGAAAATCTGCCTACCAGCTGCAGAAGATGCAGGTTTAATCCCTGTGTCATGAAGATCCCCTGGAGAAGGGAATGGCAACCCACTCCAATATTCTTGCCTGGAGAATCCCATGGACAGAGGAGCCTGGAGGGCTACAGTCCATGGGATCCAATGGTTATCACCTCTAATTTTACGAAAAGCAGTTGGGAGTATGGAGATATTATCTGGGAGAACAATTATTTGTTTTATTGATGTACTTTTTAAAAAATAATTTGAGCTTTGAGGAAAATGACTTGGGTCCAAAAAAGGTTATAGCAACTTCTGTTTAATATTTGATATGACTCATGCCCCAGACTGTGTTCCTAAAACGTCCTCGTCACTTCTGCCAGCTGACTTCTTTTTCCTTTTCTCTCCAAACTTAGAGCAACTTATCAGTGTTTGCACCAAGTTTTGGCAGTCACTGATAGCCATTCTGTCTTAACATCTGCCATGATGTAAGGGAATTTAAAAGACAGATGCTAAAACTGGAACTAGAGAGAACAAACAGAAGACAGAGAAGAAATACCTCTGAAAGGGTGGAGATCTGTATGGAGTTTCAAACAGATATAAGCTCTTAAGAAAACATTGAAATTAGCAATATTGAGAGTCCTCAGAGATAAAAAATAAATAACAATTGTAGATAGACATGCCTGAGAACTTATTGAAATTTTCAGATGCATATATTACTAAGTATGAAATTCTTACAGAAAAAAATATGAATCAAAAGTCAGTAGTAAAACATGAAAATTATATAGATAGCTTAAAAAAAACCAAATAGGAATTTTAGAAATGAAAATATAATTGTTGAGGTGAACAGACATCATATTAGACATACTGAAGAGAGTATCAGTGAACTGGGAGATAGAGCAGATAATTTGCTAGATATAAGATATGCTAGAAAGTATTCTAGATTTGCTAGAAAATATGAAGATAAGACAAAGAAACTTGGATGATGGAACAGAAGTTGCTCAGTCGCGTCCAACTCTTTGGGACCCCATGGACTGCAGCCTGCCAGGCTCCTCCATCCCTGGGATTTTCCAGGCAAGCATACTGTAGTGAGTTGCCATTTCCTTTTCCAGGGTATCTTCCTGACCCAGGTATTGAACCCAGGTCTCCTGCATCGTAGGCAGACTTTTTACCATCTAAGCCACCAAGGAGGATGGAATGAGAAGGACTAAAATCCAGTCTTTTATTTAAATGGAATTGCGGAATTATAAAATAAAGGTGCAATGCAAGAGACCGGAATTCAGTCCCTGGGTCAGGAACATCCCCTGGAGAAGGGAATGACTATCCATTCCAGTATTCTTGTCTGGAGAATTCCACGGACAGAAGAGTCTGGCCGTCTACAGTCATGGGGTCTCAAAGAGTTGGACATGACTGAGCAGTTAACACTTTCACCACTTTCAAAGGCTGAGACATCTTCAGAATTGAAGAATAATATACTCCATAAATACAGAAAGCAAGGTATCAAACATGAGTGAAATTAAAATTAAAAATGCAATTTAATAAAATTGAACTAAAGATAATAAGAAGCTTTTAAAAGCAGCTAGAGGAAAAAGGACATTATCTGCAAAAGAATGATCATTAGACTGAAAACAGACTTCTTCCAACAGTCAATGGGAGTCAGAAAACAGTGGAACAAGATCTTCCAAGTGCTAGGAGAAGGAAGGTATCAACGTAGGAGTGTGTACAGGTTATCTTTCAAATAATATAAAACATTTTCTAGAAAAACAGTAAAGTTATTTATCATCAGCAGACCTTCACTGAAAGAAATTCTTAAGATTGTATCTCAGAAAAAAAAAAAAAAAAGATTGTATCTCAGGCAAAAGGCATGTTACTTCAGAAGGAAAATTTGATATGCAAAGAAGTTGGTAAACATATAAACAGATCTAAACAAACCTCACCAGCATGAAGTAATAATTATATGTTATCTTTACATATGATATGTAGAAGCCACAGATATGGAGAGCTTACTTTAAGGGGTGTGAGCATCCATGGACTGGATCCTGGAACCAAGTCCTCACATATACCAAGGGATGACTATACTGGAAAATAGCATCACTTAAATTGAGAAGGAGAGACTGAAGTTTTTTAAAGCTCTTGTTTCAGTTTTTGTTGCTCAATAGCAAGTCATTCTCCATGGCTTAAACAACAGTTGTTTTATTGTCTTTCACAGTTTCTGTGGGTCAGGAATTCAGGAAGGACCAGGCTCGGGAGATCTGATGCACCAGATCAACTTCAGCCGGTGGCTGGAGTTGAAATGGTGAAGGATTGGAGCAACTGGGGTAGGCTGGGCATCTCTCTTTTTCCTTATAGTCTCAGGCATCTCTTTGTGGTCTCTTCTTGTGAGCTAGTTTGGGCTCCCTCACAGCATGCTAGCTCAGGACAGTTGGACTGTTTGTATGGTAATTGGGTTCTACCAAAGCTAGTATCCATAGAGAACATGGCAGAAGTCATGGTGATTTTATAACCTCACATCAGAATGACATATAGGTCAGTTCTATCACACTTATGTAGGTTGAGGCAACCACAAAGACCCACCCAGGGTTGAGGGGGAGGAGTCCTGGCACAGATCCTCCTGATATTAGGAGAAGTGTCAAAGTCACATTGTGAAAAGAATATGTATGGGACTTCCTTCCTTCCTGTCTGCCAAGCAGGACATGCTCAGGTCTGGTAGGATCCCACATTCTGCATGGAACGACTAAGGCCTTGTGCTGCAGCTACTGAGCCTGTGCTCTGGAGCCCATGCTCCTCAGCAAGAGAAGCCACTGCGATGAGAAACCCACGCACCACAGCTAGAGAAAGCCCATGTGTGGCAATGAAGACCCAGTGCAGCCTCCCCCGCCCCACACCAAAAAAAAAAAAGAATATGTATGCTGCTATGCTTAGCCACTCAGTCATGTCCGACTCTTTGTGACCCCATGGACTGTAGCCTTCCAAGCTCCTCTGTCCATGGGAATTCTCCAGGCAAGAATACTGGAGTGGGTTGCCATGGCCTCCTCTTGGGGATCTTCCCAACCCAGGGATCGAACCCAGGTATCCTGCATTGCAGGCAGATTCTTCACCAGCTGAGCCACAAGGGAATCCCTTGTGTATGCTAGGTCATCTTTGGACAATGTAATCTGCTACTGTCTGCCTTACATCACAACAATTCATATCCCTCGACCATTCAGAATAAATTTAGCTCCTCCATGAAGACTACCAAGACTTACTTCATCACAGAATCAATTTCAAATCCCAGGATCTCCAAAGAGTTGAAAGAAGGAGCAGCAGCAATAACAGAAACCCGAAAAAGAATAACTTGAAAACAAAAGTACAACAAAGGGGATCCAAAAAGCTAAAATCGATTCTCTGAAAAGCTGACAAAAATTACTTAAAAGAGACATTTTATCATTTTTCTACAAATCTGTCCTAAAAACAAAGAGAAAAATCTCTAGTGTGTGCAAGCACACATATCATGTTGTAAGTAATTTGAAAACAGTTGCACTCTTTAGATGTCTAAAAATATAGCAATGGTTTTGTAACTTGTGTCCATGTTGATGAAATATTATGCAGTGATGTTATGGAATAATGTTCATGAATAATTTTAGCAAATGGTAAAATGCTTATTTAAGTGAAAAATAAATACATAAATGCATGTGCTTCAATTATATAAAATTACATGCCTAAGGAGATAAATCAACATTTTCCAATTTTGCTGCAAAGTTTTATAATTTTTTAATGAAAAAAAAATCATTAAAAAGCAAGCCTAGTTATTTTACATTATGTCCTAATATTAACTCATTTTGATGATATAGTAGCTCCTCCAACAATAGAGGAGCTAACAATAGAATGAAGCCCTGATTGTGTGTGTGTGTTCCTGCTTTTCCAGATCTAAGTGGGATTGGCTTGGTCCCCAAATTTTATATACCGAATTCAGAAAGTTAGAACGTTCTATGCATCTTTTGGGGAACATTGTACCAGGAGCAGTAGAAGTGAGCCTGGCAATAAGAACCCAGCTCCTGACATGGAGTAGTTATCACATCAATGTCCATTTGTTTCTTCCCTTGCTCTTTCCCTCTTGTTATTGTTCAGTCGCTAAGTTGTGTCCAACTTTTCGTAACCCCATGGACTGCAGCTTTCTTTCCATCTATGAAGTTCTGATCCTCAGAATTAAGTAGCGAGTCAGATCAAATGTAACTATAAAAGAATAATTAGTACTTAGTTAGTAAATAAATATTGAAGTAGCCTAAATTCTCATGATCCTTTCATGCAGGTTCATTGAGAGTAGGTTACACTCCAGTGAGAAACCTGAAGGGGTTGACCCAGCAGGGTTACTACGTTTATATTGACTTGCAACACACTGAATTATAAGATCATGCCTCTGTAAGTTTTTATTACTAAATTGCTTTAATTTGTTTAGTAGAACTTTTAAAAAATAAGAGGTCTACTCTTTGATTGAACCTATAAATTGTGATATGCATTTTAACTTAAACGATATCTGGATATGCTCTCATATCTGGATCTCTGTAGACTCACACCCGCACACACAACCACAGCCCATGAAGACAGGCATCTTAAGGATCAGAGTCATGATGTAAATTATTGACAGGGGAAGAATGTACGCTGGTGAGAGAGAGAACATATTTGATAAATATGATCCTTGGTGGCTCAGAGGGTAAAGAATCCGCCTGCAATGCAGGAGACACAGTCCCTGGAGTGTCATCCTCTGAAGATCCTCTGAAGAAGGGAATGGCGGCCCACTCCAGGATTCTTGCCTGAAGAATTCCATGGACAGAGGAGCCTGGTGGGGCTATAGTCCATGGGGTCGCAGAGAGTCGTACACATCTGAGCTACTAACGTGCATGTGTGCACATGCACACACACACTGCAAGTACTAATGAAGGGAAGGGCAAAAAGAAGGGATACACAAGATAAAATAATTGATCAGAGGAGTCCAATTTCATATTATACCATTAGTGAAACTGAGCTGCCTTTTACAGTCTCCGGTGACCAGTTAGAAGCTGAGGCAGAGTTGACACTGCCTAAGTTTTTGTGCATTGTGGGTCCTGCACATGTTAAGTTTGGTTGACATTTAAAATATAACCAAAATGTTGGAATGTCTGTTGTGTATAAAGGAAGACATGGGAACAACAATGAGTTGCCAATTTGATTTATAAACAAGTTATTTCAGAGAAATGCTAAAAGCAACTCTGTATTTTCTTGTAAGGTAGCAAAATAAAGCAAAGGAAGAAAATACCCACAAGTAGATGAAGCTGTATTATCAATAGTTACCAAGATGGGTGCAAAATGATTGTCTCCGTATCAAATGTCAAACAGTGCAAAGTGAAAGTAGGAAAAGTTGCTAGTTCCTTTTTGTGTTGCCTGTGTGTGTTCAGTTATTTCCAACTCTTTGCGACCCTATGGACTGTAGCCCGCCAGGCTCCCCCATTTCTTAGAATGGATGAAAGAAGTGTCTAAGTGAGGAAGAGGCTAGTGGCAACTTCTCTGGTGGTCCACTGGTTAGACTCCACGCTGCCAATGCAGCGGGTACAGATTTGATCCCTGATCAGGGAACTAAGATCCCACCTGCTGCATGCCTAAAAGATTTAAAAAAAAAAAAAAGAGGCTAGTGCAGGACTATCTGTAGCACTGTTGTAAAATCACTGAGTTGTAGTTTCGTTGCAGTATTCTTTTTTTCATGTATTATTGTTAAATAATATAATAACATCTCAGATCTGATGAAATACTATTTCTTTTATATAAATAATACATGCTAATTAGTGAGAAATAAAAATGATTAGGTAGAAGGAAAGAATAAATGGAGGAAGAGTGACCCATAGAAACACTAACCATTGCATAACCATTAGGTATATAGGACTGACCCATGGAGAGGCTAGTAAGACAAGTATTATCATTATCCTGATTTTTCAATGACAGGCAAGTGAAGAGATTTGCTTCAATCAAATATTGTGTCGAATTGGCTTGAACCTAGGACTTTGGACTCTTTTCTTTTCTTGGAGAGTAGTTGGAGAACTATCACCTAGGGGGTTATAGTTGCTATCACAGCTTATATTTAATTGTTATCTCTAGGAGAGGAGGGAAGAGAAAACTCCAAGTGGCCAGGAAGGAGTTTATCATTTTAAAGGGAAAGTGAGAATTTTTTATTAGGAAACAATTGGGTGAAACTCCTAAGGAGATTAAAAAAAAGTGATTTATGCATTTGTAATACTACATACTGCAGCCAAGAAATTAAAAGATGCTTTCTTCTTGGAAGAAAGCTATGACAAACCTAGAGTGAGTGAGTGAAGTCGCTCAGTCGTGTCCAACTCTTTGTGACCCCGTGGACTGTAGCCTACCAGGCTCATCCGTCCATGGGATTTTTCAGGCAAGGGTACTGGAGTGGGTTGCCATTTCCTTCTCCAGGGGATCTTCCCAACCCAGGTATCGAACCTAGACAGCATATTAAAAATCAGAGACATCATTTTGCCAACAGAGGTCCATCTAGTCAAAGCTATGGTTTTTCCAGTAGTTATGTATAGATGTGGGAGTTGGACCATAAAGAAAGCTGAGTGCCAAAGAATTGTTGTTGGAGAAGACTCTTGAGAGTCCCTTGGACTCCAAAGATATCAAACCAGTCAGTCTTAAAGGAAATCAACTGTGAATTTTCATTGGAATGACTAATGCTGAAGCTGAAGCTCCGGTACTTTGACCATGATACTTTGATGGGAAGAGCTGATTTGTTGGACAAGACCCTTGATGCTGGGAAAGATTGAGGGCAGGGGGAGAAGGAAGCAACAGAGGATGAGATGATTGGATGGCATCATCGACTCAATGGGCATGAATTTGGGCAAACCCTGAGAGATACGAAGGACAGGGAAGCCTGGCATGCTGCAGTCCATGGGGTTGCAGAGTCGGACATGGGTGAGTAGCTGAACAACAGCAAAAATACTGTAGTAGCAAGGTTCTGACAGCAGCAGGAGATACAGAAGAAAGAAAGAACACAACCTTGATAAATGTTAAGGAAAAAAAGAAAAACAGAAGAAACCACAGAATTACTACTGGGGCATGAAGAGTCAGCAAGAAAAAGACCCTGGCCACTGCAAGCTAATACAGGAAACTTTCTTATTAAGGCTGAATTTACCATCTCTCCTATTTCCAGTTGTTTTGTTGGGGGCTGTTTCAAAGAGAAGCACCCCATCACTAAATACTTGCGTTTTCCTCTTTGTAGCTTTAAACTCACTCCTAAGCATTTCCCAGGCTTCGCCTGTGGCTCGGCAGTAAAAGAATTGGCCTGCGAATGCAGGAGACTTGGGTTCCATCCCTGGGTCGGGAAGATCCCCTGGAGAAGGAAATGGCCGACCCACACCAGTGTTCCTTGCCTGGGAAATCCCATGGACAGAGGAGCCTGGTGGGCTACAGTCCATGGAGTTGCAAAAGAGTTGGATGTGACTTAGCAACTAGACAACAGCAGCAAGTATTTCCCACCTGCACAAAAGGAAATTGATTATTCGTTTTCAGGATAAATTGTGGTTAGCCCTCACTGGGTTCTCTTCTTCTATTATGATTCACCTTTTTACAATCAATTCTCACAGCCAAATTATCTTGTGATATTTTAACTGAGATCTTCTTTAGATGCTTCCAATTGCTTTCCTTCAGATGAGGCCGTGTCATCACCTTCTGGTTCAGCATGCACTGTTGTAGGAATACTCTTCCATGGGGTACCTCCTCTTCTGGGCCAGTCCTGCCATTTCTCCACTGGAGCTGACTTCCACTCTTCTTTGTGACCACCCAGGCTTGTGAGCCGCCCTCTCTGCTTGGTGTCCTTTTTTCTCATATTGGAGTAGTTTCTCTTCTTCCTTACTGCTCTCACCTTCCATTAGAGGTATTTCTCAGTCCAAAGAAACCAGCTTTCCTCTATGCCACTAAGAACTGATAGGCAGTTCCACAGCATTTTTCAAGTCCATTTACTCTTCCACTTCTAAATGATTATATACTGTCTTCTCTCTCAGACTTCCAGCATCTCCTGCTCATCCCCCTTCTTCAGGGTGATAACCTTGCTTTCCACTTTCCAGAGAAAATAAAAGAGATGAGAAGGAAACCTCCCTGCTCCCCCTCCACAATCCCAGTCCCTCTTGCCTGGAGTTAATTCACTTCTTATTCCTTCTTCTTTTTTTTTTTAAAGTACCTGTTTATAGTACAGCTTCCCAAATCTTAACCATTTGTTTAAGTCAGCAGTCCCCAACCTTTTTGGTACCAGGGACCAGTTTCATGGAAGACAGTTTTTCATGGACCAGGGATGGCTAGTAGCTTCAGGATAACTCAAGCTCATTTCATTTATTATGCTGCCATTGGGCTGACAGGAGACAGGAGGCGGAGCTCAGGCAGTAAGTAGTGCAAACGGTGGGGAGCGGCTGTAAATACTGATGAAGCTTCGCTCACTCGCCCACCTCTTACCTCCTGCTGTGTGGCCCAATTCCTAACAGGCCTCAGGTCGGGGACCCCTGGTTTAAATGACATTTAGTTGTATCCGCAATTTCCGCTTTTTTAAAGAATGAGTCCTGTAATCTTTTCACGATTTCTAATATGTGTGTGCTGCGTGCTCCATGTCCAGCTCTTTTGCGACCCCATGGACTGTAGCCCCCCACGCCCCTCAGTCATGGGATTTTCCAGGCAAAAACGCTGGAGTGGGTTACCATGCCCTTCTCCAGGGGATCTTCCCAACCTAGGGATGGAACCCACATCTCTGTGTCTCTACATTGGCAGGTGGATTCTTTACGACTGCACCATTTGGGAAGCATCATTCTAATCTACTAGATGCAAGTTGCTAGTCTAGAATCTTCCCATGTGTGTCTGTATGTGTGTGTGTCTGTGTGTGTAATCTTCATTTACTATCATCCTAAAGATTCCCTTCACCTTTTATGTATATTGATCGCTGAGTACATGTAATCTCTATCATCTTGCTTGGATTCTCTCTTCAGTTTGCTGGTGCACAGTCTCCAATAATTTACCAAGAATAGGTACAAGGGGATTAAAGGTTTTGAGACCCTGTGTGTCTGAAATTATCTTTATTCTACTCTCACACTTGATTGACATTATTGTTAGAATTTTACTTCTTGTTTGGAAATCCTTTTAGCATTTAGAAGGCATTTGTCCAGTATTTTCTAGATTCCAGAGTTGCTTTTGAGCAAAGTGATGTCCTTCTGATTCCTTACTTTTGTATATGACCGGGAGTTCTGTTTCCCCTTGCATCCCAAGCTGGTCTTATCTTTACCTCCTCCTCTTCCTGCACCCTCAGTATTTTGAAATTTCACAATGATGTGCCTTGTTATTATTGGCCTACTTTCATTTATCATGTTAGAACTCTGTGGACCTTTTTAATCTGAAAGCTCATGTCCTCCCACTTTAGGAAATTTTCTTGGGTTATTTCTTTAATTCCATGTTGTTACTTGTTAGTTCTCTTCTTACTTTTGCTAGTAGTACCATGTGACACATTTGATCCTTCCTCTTAATGTGTCTTCACTTAGCTTCCTGAAGCTTCCTTCACTTAGCTAGCTTCACTTAGCTTCACACTCTTTTGATTTCAAAAGAGTGTTTCAAAAGCCACTGCTTTTTAGTAGCTTTTCCTGGCTTCTCATCTTCTAAATCTATAAACATTGGAGTGGCCCAGGAATCTATCCTCTAACATTTCTTTTTCACTGTTTGTTCATTCTCTACAGGATTTCTCCCAGTTTCATGGCTTTAAATACTATATGTACTCTGATGACTCCCAAATTTGTACTGCAGCCAGGACCTATTCTTTAACCTCCAGGCTCATATACCCAACTCCCAGCTTGGCTAATCTATTTGTATATTGAATATGAATTTCAAACTTTAAATTATCTGTGCCAGAACTCTTTTTTTTCCCCCTTTAAGGCCCATGGGTTCTGTCATCTTCTTCGTCAGCAAAAGTGAAGAAAAATCTTCAGTTGTTCAGTTCAGAAGATTGCAATCATTCAGTTCAAGTGGAATAAACCTTCGAGTCCGTCTTGGCTTATCTCTTTCTTGCATACCTTGCATTTGATTAAATCCACTGCCAGTGCTAATGAACCTTCTTTTAAGCACTGTAAACATTTTTCACCTTATCCACAGCCACTACCTGGTCCAGGCCTCCAGGGTCTCTTCTGGTTTATGCAGTAGTCTTCCAACAAATTTTTATGCTTCCACTCTTACCACGCGTGCCATTCAGTAGGCTATTGTTTCTTAGCTCCAGACACAATTTCCTATACAGTGTTTTGTGATGTTGAAACCAGGACTCTACAAATCATATTTTTCCTTTGCCAGCTGGTTCCCTATGAGGCTTTCCAGTAGGGGGCAATAAACAGAGACTGGAGGAAGAGGGCCGTGCTTCTTCCTGTTGGCATCCTGTGGATTTCCTGTCTGCATCCTTGAGTTTCCTGTCTCCTTATGATTCTTATAGCGTCACCCTAGCAACCGTCCCTTTCCATAGCAGTAGCTGAATCCAGTTGGCAGTTTTTCCAACACTTTTAAACCAGTCACCACACAGGTAAGAAATTCTTATTCTTGTCGTCTTGTAAAACCACAGCAACCCAATCTAAGCAAGAAAGCCTGTTGTATTAGGGTAAAATGGAAGAGTTAGTCTTGGCCATCCCAAATTCTTTTGTTTCCTTATTCTCTTTTCAGGTACTTTCTTCCCACATGGGCTGGTTTTTTGCTTTAAATTTTTGCCTCAGCCTTAAAACTATTATTTTCTGTGATGTTCTTCAGCTCAAGGGTGGGAAAATGGCTGGTATTTGTTAATCTGATCAGTTGCTTGCCTCTTACCTGTCTGGGAGTGCAGGTGTTAGTGACAGGGGTAATGATGGTAGCACAGATGGTATTTCATATCAGGATCTCCAGCAGGACATGGGTCTTTGGAAAAACATATGCAGGATTATAATATAATTGTATATTTAAATATTTACATTTGGAAATTTTAAGAAACATTTTTGTTGTTTTCACAATTCAAATTAAATGAAATCATGTTCAGCAACATTTTCTTTTGGTTGTTTGGGATTTACAGATTTGTGATTCTTAGTGGAGGTCATAGCTGCCTTGGGAAGTACAGTGTAAGGACAGTGATCCAAGAGATCTTAATGTTTATTTGTTTTTGGCTACATTTGGGTCCTTTTTTCTGTGCGAGGGCTTTCTCTAGTTTTGGCGCACGGGCTTCCCATCGTGGTGTCTTTGCTTGTCATGGAGCAAAGACTCTAGGGCCCTGAAGCATGTGGAATTTTTCTGGAGCAGGGATGGAACCAATGTGACCTGCATTGGGAGGTGAATTCTTTACCACTGAGCCACCAGGGAAATCCATACTGTTTATTAAAGAGAAATTTGGTTTGAGAAACTCTGCTTTATATTGTCTCTTTTCTCTTATTTCAGCATCCTATCTCCCATTCAAGTGATGGGGAGTTCCTTCTTTACAAGAGCCCTGTCCCAGAGGCAGGACCCTTTGATTCAGATCTTTTCAACACCCAGTCCCTACTCTTTTTTCCCTAAGACAGTAACAAGTCGTTTGATGAACAGATCTTTATTGACATATTAATGACTAATAATGGGTTAGTGTTTTACTTCTCTCACTATCTTTATGGAACCACCTGGAGGTATCTAAGTGCTTTAGCAAATGAGAAAAATTCTCTAACTCTGAAAATGGCAGACACCTCCACTATCTTAGGCGTGGGAGCTGGGGAGGTATTTTCTGTGAAGGATTGGAAAGGAGTCAACTTTAGGGCTGTTTATGTCACAACAGGTATACAGCTGGTTATTCCTAGAGCTGACCCTGCTGCCACAAAATTAATGATGGTTTTTGGAGAACTAATGGGAAACAGACTCTGCCTTTTTTCCTCTATCACAGAGCCTGTGGTCTGCTGCTGTCTTCTAAGACCAGAGGCTCCTGAAAGGTTATCTCCTTCTTAAACCTAAGAAGGTTACATCTCAGCTCATCACTGCAACAAATTCTGTGAAACAAAAAGGCTGCCCTTTTCAAATCTTTGCTATATGTTAGCCTGTGCCAGATTATCACTAAAAAGTCCAGAAGGCACAGGCTTCCTAGCAAATTCTCATTAGATACTTGTTTTCTGATTAGAAACACTTGTGTTATTGTGCAGGAGCTTTCAGTTATTATTTGTTTGAACATTTTTCTCCTCCCTTGAGATGCCATTCTTTCTTTTTAAATTGAAGTATAATTGATTTGGGCTTCAGAGGTGGCTCGGTGGTAAAGAATCCACCTGTCAATGCAGGAGACGTGGGTTTGATCCCTGGGTCAGGAAGATTTCCTGGAGAAGAAAATGGCAATCCATTCCAGTATTCTTGCCTGGGAAATCCTATGGACAGAGGAGCCTGGTGGGCTACTGTCCATGGCATCACAAGAATCGGACACACCTGAAAGACTATACCATCATCACTACCACCGGGGTGTAAGAATGGCCATGGTGGCCAATTTTAAGCTACAAGTGTGATGTCTGGTTGGAATTGAGAAGTGCAAATGACTCATGTGCCTTTAGGAGCTAACTTCAGCTGGACCTGTTATTCACAATTTGAGGAAAAAAAATAGTTTAAACATTCTCTCTGAGATCACATACCAAAATCCTTGGTATGGATTGTATACTCCTTATGTTAGTGTCTTTGCGCTGCCATAACAAACTGGGTGGCTGAAACCAACAATTGCATTGTCTCGCAGCTCTAGAGGCTGGCGGTCTGAAATCCAGGTATCGACTTATCATTCCAGCCTCTGCCTTTGCCATCACATGGCACTCTCCCGGTGTGCTTCTGCGTGGTTGTGTCTTCTTGTTTTACAAGAACATCAGTCATAGGATTAGGGCCCATCCTAATTTGTTGTGACCTAATTTTGACATAACTAATTACATCACGAAGGCCCTATTTCTGAATAAGGTTGCATTCTGAGTTTCTGGGTGGACAAAGATTTTGGGAAGGACTCTATTCAACCCAGTGTAAGGATTAATACTTGAAACGTAAGAAAACAGGGACTTGCCTGGTGGTCCATTGGTTAAGAATCCACCTTTCAATGAGAGATGCATGTTTGACCCCTGGTCAGGGAACTGGGCTCCCACGTGCCTCAGGGCAACTAAGCCCACATGCCACAACTGGAGAGAAGCTGCACTCTGCCACCAGAGAAAGGAAAGATCCCTCATGCCGCCGTGGAGGTCCTGCATGCTGCAGCTAAGACCGGATGCAGCCAAATAAATAAATAAATAAATGAAATCTTAAAATAAGAATCAGTTTTTTTTAGAAAAAGACACCAACCACACAAAAATAACTTTAATGTTACTGTTTATTTGTTCTGAGGATGGAACGCTTTCTTCTAGCAGAAATCACAGGAGGATGATTATTTGACCCCAGAACTTTTAAATTTCTTCTTTCCCAGAACATGAATAAAGTAGAAAATCCAACAATAATTTGGGGGAGAATTTACATCAGCTATGAAAAGAAAAAGGGTAAAACTCTTCCATATTTAAAGATAGTATGTAAATAGACACCAAAAATATTACAGCTCAGGAGATAATTGGATATAAAGGTGGAAGAGTCACAAAGGGGTGAGTGCAGAGGCTCATGAGATGAGTAAGTATTCACAGTATTGATAGTTAAATACAATTACATCAAAAGAGCAAGCTCTCTATTTTTAACCATCAGAATAGCAAAAATAAAGAGAAACAATAGTGATGCTCATTCTCACGGGAGAATAATGGGGGACTAAATTAGTGTAATCTTTTCTTGTAGAAAAACAAAAGAATTGACATGTATTAAGAACCTTAAAAATGTTCTTACCTTTTGAATTAGTAATAACATTCTGAAAGTCAATCCTACAATGATAATCTTGAAATCTGTATAGCAAAAAAAAAAAAAAAGAAGGGAGGGAATCAAAGAATTAAGTCTTTTTTTGAATAATTAGAAACACTCTATTGTTGAAGATTTATTGTGGAGAATGTAATCCATTCTAGGTAGTCTAAGCATAAAGAGACTTTTAAAAATGGATTTTAAAACCATTAGGAGGCTGATGAAACACTGAGGGAACAGAACAACTCCAAAACTACACTGAAGAACAAGTGTGATCCGTAGGGTGCAGAGCAGGAAGCCTGCCACAGTGAGAAACCACACCAGCAGCTGCTAGCTCCAGACTCCAGCTTCTTTAGTCAGAATCTGACTTGCAAATAAAGACAGTTGTTTCCAGTTTTTGTTCTGTATTCCCGAGACTGAAGTTGTTCATTTGGTTGAATTTCCACAGGAAATGACCAAGCAAAGACACCCAGTTGGAGTCAGTTGAGTTTCCGCAGCCTCAGTGAGGTCCTTCTGGTCTTTTTTTTCCCCCCACTTCTGTAGAATTTCCTGCAGCCAATACTTCTTTCCCCTTGCTTGCCTCAACTATGATGTTCAGATCAGAAATGGCAATGGGAGAATATTTGTGTCTTAAAAGAAGCTAAGCAATTGAAAAAAGAACCTAGAATCTTCAACTGAACAGTTACTATGAACATTGTTAGAGTCGGACCACAAAGAAAGCCGAGTGCCAAAGAATTGGTGCTTTTGAACTGTGGTGTTGGAAAACTCTTGAGAATCCCTTGGATTGCAAGGAGATCAAACCAGTCAATCCTAAAGGAAATCAGTCCTGGATATTTATTGGAAAGACTCACGCTGAAGTTGAAGCTCCAGTATTTTGGCCACCTCATTTGAAGAACTGACTCACTGGAAAAGACCCTGTTGCTGGGAAAGATTGAAGGCAGGAGGAGAAGGGGATGACAGAGGATGAGATGTTTGCATGGCATCACCGACTCAACGGACATGAGTTTGAACAAGCTCCGGGAGTTGGTGATGGACAGGGAAGCCTTGCGTACTTCAGTCTATGGGGTTGCAAAGAGTCGGACACAGCTAAGTGACTGAACTGACTGAATATTACTCACTTTTCTTCCACATTGAGTTCTTATTTAATTAATATTCCTTTGGTATTTTGAATGAGTAATTTTTACCAACTATGACAAAGACATAAACTCTTTAGTGTCTTTTCTCTCTTCTTTAAGTGTTGGAGATTTTCTTTTTGGAAAATTAGGGGTTTTCTCATGTACATCAATTCCTGGAATAAAACTACTCAAGAAGAGCAAAAAGGTTTTTGTTGGGTTTTTTTTTTTTTTCCCTATGACTCCTTCTTGTGAGTCAGCTTCTCTTGCTGAACATTTCTCTGGACCATGCTTTTCCAACTCATCATATGACCTAACAGGAGACTTTTCTCAGAGATTCTGAGGAGCAGTTTACTGCTCCACCTAGTTGCAGGAAACCGTTACAGGATGATGCTAAATGGTATAGATACAGAGTGAAGTAAGCCAGAAAGATAAAGAACATTACAGCATACTAACACATATATATGGAATTTAGAATGATGGTAACGACAACCCTATATGCAAAACAGAAAAAGAGACACAGAAGTACAGAACAGACTTTTGAACTCTGTGGGAGAAGGTGAGGGTGAGATGTTTCGAAAGAACAGCATGTATATTATCTATGGTGAAACAGATCACAGGCCCAGGTGGGATGCATGAGACAAGTGCTCGGGCCTGGTGCACTGGGAAGACCCAGAGGAATCGGGTGGAGAGGGAGGTGGGAGGGGGGATCGGGAGGGGGAATTCGTGTAAATCTATGGCTGATTCATATCAATGTATGACAAAACCCACTGAAAAAATAAATAAATGAATAAAGGAAAAAAATAAAATAAAATCACAGTTGTTATGCAAAAAATAAATAAATAAATAAAATGAACCCAAAGCAGATATAATAAATCAATGCATTTTTCCCCAAAGTCATCCTTCATATTTGGTCTGTCATTGAGCACGATATTAAGAAGATTTCAGCATATGTGCTGTTATTATTTTTTTTTTTAGCCTTTCTTTTCCAGTTTTGAACAATGGGAGAAGTTGATATTAACCATGTTTTCAAGAGATAGGAGAATGACTTTTGTGTATATGTAAAATATGAAATTTGTTTTCAAAATACTTTCTAGCTTAGGTAGGCGGTGACTCAGGACAGATAGAAATGGAAGAAATCACTATTTGTCCCACATCTACATGTAAGTGCTGAAGACGGTTAACTTTAAAAGCTGATGTAATCCACTAAAACTTGAATCACAACATTAAAATAGATGTTCTGTTTTCAACAAATGTAATATAATTAACTCTTAGCCTCTGTTCTTACCTAGCCATAGAATCAACTGTTTTGCAGTCTGCTGAGGTTTGTTTGGCACTGTTTTGCAGTTCATGATTAGAAAGAATTAGAGATGAGAAGAATGGGTGTATAATTAGTCCTTGAAGTTGAAGAGAGCAAGGGGGACAGACCTTTTCACCTCCTCTCCTTTGTCATTTTCTTCCCTTTGCTATTTCTCTCTAGATTGTTGTTCATAGTGGCAGATGAAGAATGGAGTCAGTGGGAAGAAAGTGAAGTGATTTTTGTTCCTTTTCTCTATTTATTTCTCTAATTCTGTAGCACACAAGCTTTTGATCCCCTGATTTTATCTTCCCATTTGTTTTTGGCAGCATTTTTCATTCACCTCTACTTCTTGTTGTTCCTTTGTTTCCTATTCTTCTGTTCTCTTTCTTTTTTTCCTTTTTTCTCCATCTGTCCTCATGCCTCCTTTTCTTTTTTCCAGGTGATGATATACATTGGAGAGTTAGGGTATTAAGAGAGTATATGAGCAGGGTGTGTGTCTGAAAGGACCGCATGTCTCTCCAAGGCAACTGGTAGCCCAAGAGGAGTCCATGTTGGGCTGGGAGGTGAATTAAAAGTGACTGAAGAGTGTGCCCAAAGGTAGGCTTGAGATAATATCTCCAGATCTCCATAGCCTCCCTGGATATTTTGAGAACAATGACATTTCCATATTTCCAGTAGAAAGATACAAAAACATTAGAAATACCAATGGAGAGGGAATTCTCTGGCAGTTTAGTGGTTAGGACTTTGCACTTCCACCTCAGGGGCATGGATTTGATCCCTGGCTGGGGAGCTAAGATCCCGTATGTGGTGCTGCCTGGCCGAAAAATAAAAAGTACTGATGGAGAAGAAGAGGCCCCAGACTGGGGAAAGGCGGGCAGCCACGGATTACAGAAGAGCAGAGGGGACCATGACTTGAGTAGAAGTCAGCTTGGTGTCCAAAAAAACCAGAGATACTAGCCACATCTCAGAGACTCTAGAGTTAAACTCTAAGAATCAGATAACAGCAACCACACCAAGTTAGAGATGACCAGAGAATCCATTATTCTATGAGACTCCAGAAGGGAGAAGAGCAGGAGAGACTTCCTGAAAGAGGAAAAATAGCTCTGATGGAGTTTTGCATTGTATCTTTTTTATCTTATTTTATTAAAGATTTTTTTTTATTTGGACCATTTTTAAATTCTTTATTGCATTTGTTACAATATTGCTTCTGTTTTATGTTTTTTGTTTTTGGCCAGGAGGCCTGTGGGAGTTTAGTTCCCCTACCAGGAACTGAACCCAAGCCCTGCATTGGAAGCATAGAGTCTTAACCACTGGACCTCCAAGAAAGCCCCAAGTTTTGCATTTTAAAAGGATAAAACATTTACCCCAAAGACTGTTTTACTTTAAAAGACACTGAATTACTTTAAACTGACAAATTAAAGGTTTTCTTCTGTCATTAGTAAGAATCTAACAAGATGAGGGCAACTGTAAAGGGTAAAAAGTGAGTGAGACTTTTCTGAGTAGTATGGACATTTCAGTCCTGCTTTTAGGGGTATGTGTGTGTGTGTGTGTTGAAAGATGGAAGTCAGTGTGTTAATAGAGGTCAACCCTGAATGGTGAAATTGTTATGTGGTTATTATTTTATTTTTCCTTCTCATCATTTAACATGTATTTATTGAACATTTACCATGTGTCAACCATGCTTCTTTATGCTTATCTATATTTCTTAATTTCTCTACAATTATACAATTACTATATTTTGCTTTTGTAAAGAGAAAAACATCATTTAATGCTACTTAAAAATGAATTTATCCAGTTTACTCATAGATGTGGTATTTCAATGATCTGTATCCCACCATGTGAGTTGTAAACAAGCCTTGAAGTTGGATTCTACTCTTCCCGAGTATATGTTTATGAGTTTAGTTAATTGTAAATTCCAAACTTCTCAGTAATCATTTTGTAGAGTTTATACAGTGCTTACTTCCTACACAGACCTTTTCATTCACAATTTTAGACCTACCATGTTGTGATTGTATACAAAGCAGCATTCTGTCTTGATTTTCAGAAGTAGAGCAAGCTTGCTGAGTAGCAAGAAACCCTAGTGATCAAATACAAGTACACAAGAATGGATTAGAAAAGTTCAGTGGAAGTTAAGTCTGATAGTTGATTCTGTTTTAGAGATAATGACCTCTCTGTGTAATGACCACACCAAATACAATGAGTGTTCTTTGCAGATCAGTCATGGATGCCCTGACATGTCTTGTGTCTGCCTGTAGAAGTAACCTTTGCAAGCTACAGGTGGCACAGCTAGTGGGATATTTCCATCTGCTCTCCTACGACTATTAAATACACTCTTTGGTGGCTTTTGGGATTTGTAAATGATTCATTGATAATGATTTCATTTTTAAAAATTCTCATGAAGAAATCTCCCCAAATTAGTCATATCTTTTGGTGGTAGTATCTAGCATTCCACCTGCCAAGTCATCCAAAGTCGAGTAGAACATGAAGTCTTTATTTCTTTGGATCAGTCAGTGGACTGCACAGTGATATCAAGTGCCCCTGCCCTCAACTATTTCTTGGCTCTTAAGTTCAACTGATTATCCTCCTCTACGCCCCTGCCCCCAGATAGCTAGAGGGAAAGGATCCCTTTCTTCAGACTCTTCCCAGATTTTCAGTTTGAGCTGAGTTTATACCACAAAAGAAAAATGCAAGTTATCTTCTAACTTTTTGATTGAGAAGTAATCAAAGAAATAAAGACTCTACCCACTCCAATATTCTTGACTGGAAAATTCCATGGACAGAGGAGCCTGGAGGGCTACCATCCATGGGATCACAAAGAGTTGGACATGACTGAGCGACTAACACATTCACATTCAATGACATTAAGACATTATTTAATTTACATTTATGACAGTGATTTTATTGACAGATTTTTAAATTAAATAATCATATAATGAAATATATCATTAATTAAGTAAATGTGATACCTAGAATAAACATTAAAGATGTTCATGCAAGTGGTTCCATTAACTGTTTTAAATTACATTTTGGAGGGCACAGATACATTCTTTGTGATAAATAGAGATGCTACATTTTATGGTATTTTGGAGAAATCTCATTTTCTTATAAAACTTTCATGATATTTAGCTTTTCTCTTTTTGATTATAAAAGAGATTCTTGATATTCCTTTTTTGCTCTCAGTAAGTCTCTGACAAATTGCCTGACATTGACCATTTCCACTGACCCTTAGACTTATTCTTTTCTTGTTATTTCCAAGTGATCACTGACAGTTTGAATATCAGTCGTGTATTTATTTTTTTCCCACAAAATAATAAAAATTGGCAAATGTACAGTTAATACTCACTTCAGTATTCTACTAATGCCTATATAAACTTGTGCCAGCCATATCCTGCCTAGGAAGTAGCTTTTCTGTTCATTTATAACTTGCTCCTTTGGCAGTAATATTTGCTTTCTCTAGAGTTCTTCAAGAGTCAGTTTCTCATCACTTGTTCTTGCAGAGAGGAGAGGTAGAAAGATGATGACAGTGATGATGATGATAATGCTGGTGATGATGGAGATGACAGTGTTAATAGTGATGATGATGACGGTGATGATGAGGGTGATTGTGGTGATGATGGTGGTGATGGTGATGGTATTGATAGTAAGGATGAGGATGGTGGTGATGATGTTGATGGTGATGACGGTGTTAATAGTGGCGATGATGACGGTGATGATGAGGGTGATTGTGGTGATGGTGAATATGATAATGGTGATTATGATGATGATGATGGTGATTGTGGTGATGATGGTGGTGATGATGACGATGTTGATAGTAATGATGATGATGGTGGTAATGATGATGAAAGAGAAATAATTGTAAGAATTCTTGGAGGAGGAGCCAAGATGGCGGAGGA